>NC_050586.1:44113055-44761666 GCF_013368585.1 Megalops cyprinoides
ATGGTCTGTTAATGGAGATGTTATTATATTACTAGTAATGTAATGACTATCCAGGCAATCAGAGATTAACCAATAATCTATGTGTGACATAGATGTGTGGGCTTTATTGCTCCATGTATAGAGTTTAGTATTTTGTTTTTTAACTAATCAGACTGGAAGGTGGCGATTTGTCTGTGCTAGGCGGCCATCTATCTAAGGAAATGTTCAAGACAATATTGACATTTCCACCTATTACAAACAGTAAATTAGGATATTTAGATGTCCAGTAAAGGAGGCGGGATTCCAAGATATCAAATCAGAAGTCATTTTCAGATTTAGTGTTATACCCATATATATTGGCAAGCAGTAGAAAAACATTATCAATATTAAGAATTAGTAGCAAGTAATGGCCCTCAGGATCACTTTCTGAATGCAGGATAAACCCATTAAAGTTATTTTTAAGAATCGCAACCCCTGCAGATCTCTCTGAACCATGTGAAAATCATATTTCATTTCCCCACTGAGATTTCCAAAAAGAAACATCATTTATCACAGAATGTGATTCTTGAAAAAAATAAAAATCAGATTTCTGCTGTTTTGCAAGTAAGAACAAGGCTTTACATTTAACATTGTCTCTTAAATCTCTGGCATTGAGAGAAACAACTGATAGAGACATTGTAAGAAGTGTAAGAAGTGTTGTAATTGAAGTAAGTGTGAAACGAGTTGTAACCGAAATGAATAAGAGTGAGGTGAGATGTAACCAATGTGAACAATTCTCACTCCTTTGCAAGTACATGTTAATGTTAGTGTGTAATGTTTGATCAAGAACAACGTTTTTTTACCAGGCACTACTATGTATTTAGAACTGAGCTGTGTCTCCGAACGCTTAGTAAGCATGTTTATGTGTAGATTATGGTGCAATATGTAAGTGTGCATTCCAATTTGTGCTGATGAACAGTGTAGGCTGAGTGTATGCCTAAATGTTGGCTAGTGCATGTGTGTGTGAAAGGTGCAGAGCACTGAAATCAATCAAAGAGGTCTTGAAATGTTTTCATAGGTGCCTGTTGTGCTTCTAGTAGAGCTGGGCGAACCTCCTTCCCTTCTATAACCACATGGGTCCCAGCGAAGTGTGCCTTCTTTCCTTCTTTCTTAGCGGCGTCAATCAATGGCCAAAGCTTTGCTCACAGAGCTCTGTCGGCAGCAGTGAGATCCTCTGTAAATCTTAGGTTGTTCTCTGTGAGAAAGTGAGAGCCCTTCACCTTCTTCCACACCAGGTCCCGCGTATATCTGTTGGTGAAACGGATGATGGTCGTCCTCGTTTTTTTTCTGTTTTTCGTCATAGCACCCTAAACGATGAGCAATGTCGATGTTTTCTTTTATCCTTGCATGAGGCTCCCCAACAACAGCACACCACACATCGGTAACTCTATCTTTCATGTTTTCATGCACGCTTTCTGGGATACCGTGGAGTCTTAAGTTCCACCTCCGCTGGTACCTTTCAGTTTCGTTCATTAGTGTTTCTAGCTGTGGCAGCCTTTGGATGTTATTCTCACACGTGTTTTTCACTGATGCCATATCGGTTTTCAGATTTCCAATTTCAGTGAGTACAAAGTCAATTGATTTTTTCAGGGCATCAATGCTGACCGTGTTGTGGTTGATCATACTTTCTAAGTTTTCAGCGTGCTCATTGATAATTGCAGCAATGTTGTATTGCAGATCTGTAAGTGTTAAGTCACCTTTGAGTCTTTTTCCGTCATGTTTGGTAGGAGTATCTGGGTCAGAGTCTGGCACGGGTTTCAGCTCTGGGCTCTGGCTGTGGTTGCTGGGGCATGTGTAATTATGCTCAGGGTTTGCACGGCAGGCAGATGAACCATTCGAGTTAGACTGCACTGCAGTTGTAGTCTCCGTATCTTTGGGAGATAATTTCGCCGTGGTCTTGGCAAACTCTTTTTCTTTGCGTTTGACGCAAAGGACATGACGATAGTTGTAGTAGCTCGCAACGCGTTGGTAATTTAGCGTTACTATAAAGTAATTAGCCGTATGCCGGACACAAAAGTTGCGAAAGACTATGCAAAATAACGAAGTACTTTTCTGAAAAAGTCAAATCTATACATAAAAGATAAGCATTACAAGGTAGTTCGCTTGAAGAGTTGTTCAAAAACAACAGAGTAAGGGGTGAAAGCTGAGCTCCCCTCAGGGCTGTGTGCTGAGCCCCCTGCTCTATACCCTCTATACACATGACTGCACCCCTGTCCACTCCAGCAACACCTTTGTCAAATTTGCTGACGACACCACAGTGGTGGGGCTCATCTCAGGGGCCAATGAGTCCGCCTACCGGGACGAGGTAGAACGGCAGTCAGTGTGGTGCAGAGACAACAACCTGCTCTGAACACGTCGAAGACAAAGGATTAGTCATCGATTTTAGGAAGGAAAAAACAGACATTCAACCCATAATCATCGGGAGGGTCACGGACTTCCGTTTTCTGGGAGTCTACTTTGAGAAGAACCTGACCTGGGGTATGAACAAGCTTTAAATGCCACAAAACATAATGTTCACATTCACTGTGCAATAAGGGATCTGCGCAATTAATGCTCAGGGTTCTTCACTCTGCAACAAGGGATCTGTGCAATCTTTCTGATCTGTGCAATTTTTCAATGTAGATATCTCTGGGTGTTTTTACTTGTGTTCTACCATTTTTACTTTTTTATAGTCTTACTTTTAAATTATTTTTATAGATTATTTTACTAGCTTTTTTATTGATCTTTGCACTGTTGAGGATTGCACTCAAATTTCGTTGTACATGTTACAATGACAATAAAGAAATTCTGATTCTGATTCTCTGATTATGAAAATTGGCAAGATAGTCTCAGCACCGACACTTTCCAACTTCACTGGGTGCCATCTTGGCCAGCTCACTTCTTTCTGACATTTTGCTGCCATGCTGTCCAGTAGCAGTGACGTATTATTTGAAAACCAAATTGACCTTATGAACGTGGCCACATCTACCCAATCAACTGCTTAATTTTTTAAATGTTTCTTATGGGCCAACAGAACTCAATTTTTTTTTTCCTCTGAAGTAAATTTAAATAACTAACCCTTTCGCGTGTACGGTCGCACCGGTGTGATTTGCTGTTTAGCGCCTATGCTAAAACCAGTGTGATTAGAACACTATCTTGGAAAAATTCTAGCTAATTTTATCTTTGAGGAAACAGTGATTTAATGTTAAAAATATAGTGAATGCTAACTGTAAACTATGAGAAGCTTAACGCTAATGAAAACATAACAAACCATGTAACACAACACGCGTTACATAGCATAAAAATAAGTTACTGCAAAAGGGTTAAAAATAGTCTGGCCAATCCGGGGCCCTCACACATGTGGGAGCCCTAGGCTGCAGCCTAGGCCAGCCTGTGCATTAATCCGCGCCTGATCACCGGCACCACACTGTGCTGGGTTGAGTCCTACCTCACAGGTAGATCCTTCAAAGTATCTTGAGCCATTTTCGCACATGAACTCCGGACAAATGTCTGGAGAACCAGGTCCAGAAATTGGCTGGAATTGCCCTTTCACACATGTAGCACACAACAGGAGATTGTGTCAGTGCTCCCGCCCCCTAGCTGTTGTGTTTTTGTTTTTCCCTGTCCATGTGCTTTTGTTTTCCTTGTGTTCTAGCCCTGCCCCTCTCTCCGCCCTGTCTCCGCCCACCCGATCATCTCCACCTGCCTGCCTGCACACCTGCTTCCCATCATCTCATCAGCCCAGCCCTATATCTACCCTGCTTGTCTCTGTCTTGTTGCTAGTTTGTTGCAGTGTGTTTGTACCTGTCTTGTTCCCGCTGTGGGTTCTGCCTGATCACTGTTCCCCGAATCGACCCTGCCTGCGCTTCGACCTTGCTCCTGCCTGCTGCCCTGCCTTGTTCACCTGATCTACCTGACTACCTGGTTTGACCCTGCCTGTCCCCGGCTTTGATTCCTGACTGCGTTCGGACTGCCCACCTGGTCTCTATCCTGCCTGTTTTTTGGTCACGACTTTGCCCGGCGTCCTTAAAAAGGCACTTGGAATCTGGAGTTCTCGTGGTCCGCGCCTGAGTCCTTGCCTATGCCCTGACAGATTGTCCGTGACAGACGCGTTCTTGCATATTGGAAATATTACGGTTGGTTTAGGCGCGGGGCGGCTCCTGGGTAGGGCGTGCAGGAGACGGGACATGATGCAAAAGGAAAGCTGCAGAAATCGCAGTGGCTGTATTCGAAACCGCCTACTGCATACTGTGTACTGTGTACTAGTGGTGTTCAAAACAATTCTTTTTTTAATGATTCGGTTCCTTTCGTTCAGTAAAATGTTTTGAATCTTTAACTCACTGATTTGTTCATTTCCATATCCGGTCGGGCGGCATACACGATTCTGTAAATAGTTTTATTGCATTATAAAAGTTACTCTACATTGTTCCAAACATCTTGTCCATTATTAGCCTGCTCTCTGGCAAAACGGCACTTGTGAAACAAAATGTCAATGAAATTAATAATTAAATCGTAATATTCACTACGTGAAACTGCAACATGCTATTCAAAAAATCATGCAGCCGCTAAGTATACTCCGTCTTTAGGAAGGTAATGGAACCCCACATTTTAACGCATATAATAGCCTAAGCACATGTCATTTGCTAAAACTAAAAGAAAATGCACTGAGGAAAAAAGAGCCATGCTTATATCTGAAGCGAAAAACTTCATTTTACAAGTTTTGAACTAACCGAGCCCAAACATTTTAATATAGTTGTAGGCCTAGTCAGTGATGTCATAATTTTATTTGTTATTAATGTCGACAATACGCTACAAATGTGATGCATAGGCTTATGCATCACGTTTCTGTTTTGTTTTGTAGCCTACTATGTTGATTTGTCAGTATTTATTAATAAGGACTTTATTTGCGTTAAAAGGAAATGTAATGTCAAGATTAAATAAATCATAGCCTGTAAAATTGCAGTTGTGATAAACAAGAACTGTGATACATTGTGCGCACCTAAAATATACTACTGCTAAAAATCTAAATCTAAAATATTCCAGGTAGATGAGCAAAATAATATTTAATATTTTTAATTCCTATAATGTCACGGAAGCGCTCTGATTCCTTTTGCATTGTCACAGTCAATGGCGGATGTAGCACAAGCCTGCTATACTGAGAACTAGCGATTCTAGAAACACATAGTCACCAGGTCTTCATAGTCAGTGACTCTTTTGAGGGGAACGGAACCGGTGTACTGGGAACTTGTCATCATAGTGAGTCTTTGGAGTCCGAAGGAACTGGTGAACTGAGGAACTTGTCAACAGTTCATCAGGTCAGTAGGCATTTTGCATTGTCCCACATCATCAGCTGTGCCGAGATGGCGAGTGGGAGGTGCTTCGAGAGTTTTAGCATTTCAGCCATTGGCTAGTTGTCGTCATGAACGTACTGCTGATACAGTTTTGTGATAGGCTGCTTTGTGGACAGACCGCATATCTAATATCCACTGGATGGAGAGTTATAGCTGCTATGCCAGCTAATCAGCATGCATGTTTGCAAAGAGGAAGGAACGAATCTTTTAGACTAGGAATTCAGTACACTCAGTTCACCTCAAAGATTCGTTCAAAAGGATTCATTCATTCACGAACTGCACATCACTACAGCATACTACACAAGTACATATTGTAGGTATACTGCATGCTATTTTTCAGTGTAGTACCCAGTATGCGACCATTAATGATTATATTTGTATTATGTTACATTGTCGCGTAAAATCATTGCGAGTTTAGAAACGTCCAGATTTCCTCATGGTATTTTCCAGTTAGACGCCACTTGCATTCTCACGAGTGAAAAGTATTGACGAGTTCACGAAAAGTATTCTAGAGTTTAGAAGTCTAGAGTCTAGAAGTATTTTCAGGTTTTTTCTTTTCAATGTCTTACCTTTTGGTGGTACGGGCACATAATGTGGCACAGAGGAGAAGGCGAACATACTGTAGCTATTGTACTTTTGGGTAGCCTATAAAAAATATCACACATAGACATCCAAATGGTGCTACCGGTACTCATAATTTATTATTAATTATTAGGGGTGCAGCGTATCACAAAACTCACGGTTCGGATCGTATCATGGTTTTTGAGTCACGGATCGGATCATTTTTCAGATCAGAGAAAAAAAGGAGACAAATATAACTTTGCTTTCCATTTATTACTTAAAGAACACTTAAAGCAAGGAACGTTTTCCCATGGTCTTAAATGAAAACAACATTCAAGATGTCCAATAAAATCTTAAAATATTCAATACTCAATTATTGAGTGCTTGTTCTGCTGTACTTGCTGTATCCGAAATCGCTCCCTATTCACTGCATAGTGCATATATATACATTTCACACTTGATCGTTGGACTTAACTGTCAGCTAGCTAGCTAACGTTAGTTTGAACTAATTTGAACAGATGAAGCTGGGTGCTAGTTCTTTATGTTAGCTAGTGATAGCTAGATAGGTAGCGGTATTATCTAGCTAGCAGGGTAATGTAAGTTGCAACTAGCTAGTCACTTAGCTAGCTAGCTGGCACTGTTAGACACAAAGATGTTCATACAAATGTTTGAATAAACCTGCAAACATAAAACTATATCCAGAAAATTATTAATTTAGTGAGCGATTTCGGAAGCAGCCTTTGTCTTCGCAATGCTACTGCTAAGTAAGGTTGCTGGTTTTTAAAATGGCGCTTGTATCTTTTCACTGCAACCCAGCATCGAGATTTAGGGAATTATTACTTACTTTAAAAGGTAACAGCGGCAGTAAAACTGTATTTCACATTAGGCTATAATGGTTAAACTTTGCAATTAACCCACTGTTCACATGCATGCCAAACCGTGGGGGGATCCGCACAGATCACGGATCAACTACGGTCTGTTATACCACTATTAATTATGCATTTATTGTAACAGGAAGGTAAGTTTTTGTTGTTCGCTGTGTAATGTTAGGTCACCAGTTCACTATACCTATCACTATTAGCTACAGCTTAGCTAGCTTAATCATCGTAAGAGATCAGTTTTGGCAGTATAGCTATAGCTAACAATCTCTTTAACGATCGTTGGACTCAAAATAACATGAATTTGGGCGTATTTGCAATATCAACGAAAAGGTGGAAAGAAATATACAGGCAAGCAGAAAAGAGTACGAAGCAGATGTTTGTATTCTTCCGGTTTCGCGCCAGTCGCATGATATAAACGTCATCAACACGCCCACTCGCTCGCTGTGAACTCTCCGGCAAATTACCTGCTCTATTCACACATCGGCTCACTGTGGCATGAGACAGACTTTGTACTAGGAATCTGGCAGAACAAAGTCTGTCTCATGTATAGTCCGACTGATTCGGACATTTGCATTCTCACATACAGCTCCTCCGGCTAATGGTTAGATAGGTTCCGGCTTTCAGTGCATGTCTGAAGGGGATTTGGAGGGGTGGTGTATCTAAGTCAACTTAACTAACCACTGGGGTACCTCAGGGATTAGTGCTTGACCCCCCTCTTCTTCTCATTGTACACCACGTCACTGGGCCCAATAATTCAGGTGCACAGCTTCTGCTACCACTGCTATGCCAATGACACCCAGCTTGGATAAAGGACCACCACTTTCAACTCAACCTGTCTAAGATGGAGCTCCTCGTCATCCCAGCCAGTCTGTCCATTCAGCACGACATCACCATACAGGTTCAATGACTCCATTTAGGTCTGCAAGGAATCTGGGGGTAGTATTTGATGACCAGCTAAACTTTAAGGACCACATTACGACGACAGCCAGATCATGCAGTTGTGTGTGTAGAACATGGGGAAAATCAGGCCCTACCTATTTGAGTATGCTGCACAGCTCCTTGTCCAGGCTCTTGTCATCTCAAGACCGGAATACTGCAATGCTGTCTTGGCTGGCCTTCCTGCATGCAATTTCAACCAGCTGAGGAGGGCCTATGTTACACATCTCTTTTTCTCAACCTGGTCTCATGGGATATACGTACCTCTGACCACAGCCACAAATACGTACTCTCAGGTACACTCTGTCACAGTTTTGAAAATCAAATGTCCACTGGGGGTGCTAAAGAGAAGCTCAGACTTTAATTTACGATCATTTTGCCATTGAAATGGACTGTGGTTGACTTTATGTTTTTTAATAAAGTTACATTGTCCTGAAGCTGTCAATTGTCAGTGTTATTTTCATGATAAATGCAGAATCATTTATGGGAGCGCTCATGATGCCTGTCGGTTCGTGAGTGTGCAAAGCAGCTAATGCCACCTCTTACATAGCATCACGTATAGTTGTGGCTATTCTCGTATAGTTTGGTGGATAAAGCAGAATGTGTACTTGCTGGCTACCCAGCAGAGGTTCCCTTAACCTTTTGGCTCGACATATCGGGGAACGGGAGTAACAGCCTACCGATTCATTCGACTGAGTGATTTAGCAAGCTAGCTACCTTCAATTAGGTGTCCTGTAGTGCATATAGCTAAACCACCAGTTCTTTCAGTTCGCTTGATATCTAACTAGATAAAAGTCTGCGATTTGCTGTTGGTTGTCGTTTGCTACAAAGCTCAGGTTGTCGTAGCCTTTGTGAGGAGAACAAGATGATTCCTGGCAGGTTCTGACATCCTAACATACCCGAGGTGTCAGCTGACCTGGTACGTAGCTTCAGGGACGTTACGTAGTTAGGTGGCTAGTGATCTGTCAGCTTCTGTGTTAGTTAGATTAGCTAGATTTGTGTTTTTGGTGTCCTTTACTTTACGTACCAAGTAGTACATAGCCATGTATCGCAAGAACGATATGCCTTCTTAGTTTGCTTGCTAGGTAGCCAGATAAATAAAGCAGTCGGTGTGTTTCTATTGGTTGTCACGATGTGCTGGCTACAAAGCTCAAGTTGTAGCTGATCGGTGTGCATTCGCCGCCATCATCAGCCAGATGTGTAAGCTGAGCTAACATACTAGTGATAGCTGGCTAGAAAACTAGCTGATGTTATATATTCACAAAAACACATTTAACAAATCACCAGTTAGGAGCACATCCATATGTGCAAACAAATGCGAAATATATTGCATTGCTTCCTGTGTATTTTTACTAGCGGTGTAACGATTCACCGATACGAACCGGAAACCGGTTTTAAGGTTAAAGATGTCACTACATCGATACGCGGACACCTGGATTGATCTAAATGTACCATGAACTGGTCGATGGCCCGATTATAAAATTATTAATGGGTTGACTGAAGGTTTGTTGCTAATTCTACTTTAGTATAAACTAAGCTGCTGCGATTTAACGTTACTAGTCATGTTACTTTCAAAATAATAATGACCATCTCTCATTCGCTAATCTGCACAGCATCTCGCGTTGACCTTTTACCTTTTACGAGAGTAACTTTAGTGTTGCTTGCGAGGTAAAAACAAGAACGCGTCCGACAATGCCGACCTGGGTTACAGTTCACCATCAAATCTAAAATCTAAAGTTTTGAAGACATTTGGATGTTATAAGAAGGAAGGAAAACTGGACAAAAGTCTGGCCATTTGTAAGGCCTGTAGAACAGCGATTAAGTACAGCAGTAAGCGGTCAGCAATGTACTGACTTCTGTGTTTGTTTGTTTTTTTTAATAATATTTTTTTTTCATATTTCTCCCCCTAACTAACTGCCAAAGTGAGGCACCTGGGCATGGGTGTGTGAGACAGACTTCAGTTTATGTTAATGATGTCAAAATGTTTGTTCATACAGTAGTCTTTTTTTGTCTGTGTCTATTGGAAAAGTAATAAACACAATGACGTAATTCTGAAATGATACATTTGTGTTCCATTTTTTCCCGTGCCATAAAGTAACAAAATACTTAGAATTCCCGGGTTTTTTTGAAATATATATATGTGAAGATAAGCAATGCCACTTTTATAGAATTGGCTTATTTTAATTTATAATGGAAAATGAATGTCTACATTAAACAAATGTTAAGAACTGTATCAGATTGCATCATATTGCATCGCACCGAATCGTATTAAAATGTATCGTCCCTGAATCGTATCATAGCCCATGTATCTAGATAGCCTACGTATCTGATCGTCTTATAAGGGAGAGATGCACACCCCTAATTTTTACTTTGGATTATTATATTAACATGACAAATTTGCTACTATAAAATAGGCCTATGTAGATACTTAGTTCAAAGTAAATTAAAGCACAGCCAAAACATAAAACTAACATACTGATCTCCTCCATGAGCCAAATGGTATTAGGGCCTATTTTTTTTTTTTTTTATTTTATGCATTTTTTATTTAGCAAGCAAGATGAAAATATTTAAATAAGTGAGCAATAGCTACCTGATGATACTTTAGCGAAGGTGGCACATCAGCTGCTTTACCCTGTCATCGTGAGCAGTTAGGCATGTTGAGCGCTTCCATGAGATTCCGTTACACCTATCGTAAAATAAAAAAAAAACACGTGACGTCTATTTCACAGAGCTTCTCTAACACCCCCAGTGGACATTTGTTTCTCAAAACCGCGGCAAAATGTACCCGAGAGTACGTATTTGTGGCTCTGCAAAAAAGTGGTCAGAGGTACGTATATCCCATGAGACCAGGTTGCTTTTTCTCGCTCCACTGGCTCTCTGTAGCTCCCCCATCAGGTACAAGGCCTTGTTACTTGTGGTCAGAACAGCTAACAAAGCTGCACATACCTACCTGAATGCTCTTCTACAAGCGTATGTTGCCTCCTGACCACTATGCTCTGCTACCAAATGGCGTCTGGTGGTTCCATCACATTGCGGCACAATATCACTATCCAGAACTTCCTCTGGTGTTGCCCTCCAATGGTGGACTGACCTTCCACAGTTCATCCGTTCTGCCAAACCCCTCACTATTTTCAGAAACATCTGAAAACACAGCTGATCCACACTCAACAGATCACCTGAATCACTACCACCTAAAGCAGTGTCTTATGTCTTATCTGCCAAATGAATAAATGTAAATGTAAATTCAGACAGCCCCTTTGAGATGAAAAGTAGGTAGCCTTTAAGAAATATACAATTTTTTCCATTTATGTTGTGTTTTCCATGATCACAAAGTGCTTCATGCTGAGTTTACATTGCATAATTTTGCTGATTTTATACATTGTAGTAGTATTATGATTTTTTAGTAATGGCAGATGTCCGCTGGCTAGCTTTACAAGAAGTAACAATACAACCACCTAAAGCCTGGGTACACTGGGTACAGTAATGTCCTACCAAAGATGTGGAAAAACCAGCAATATTGTTTTATGATTTATACAGCGTTTGTTAAATGATAGGTTAATGAGCTAGCCAGCTGTAAGGGAATGGTAATCAATGACATTATTTATATTTTTTGTTATGGTCGCAGTGAGTCAGTAAAGCAAATCTTTGCACTGAACTGAACGAAACAATTTGGTTCTGTAAAAGGCATCAAATTGCCCATACATCCCAAAGATAACTTGCACTGAATTTCAGGCTCCCTCTTCAAGAGGAAGAGGATTCAATGATCATAATGCTTGTTGACCAGGACATCAAGTCCTACTTTTGTAAGAGTGAAAACAGTTCAATCACCTTTGTTGCTCCTTGGTGGTGCTGTCTCCAATGCCCATTGTTTCTAACCTCACCTATATGCATCATTCATATAGTTCAAGAACACTGGGACAGACCTAATAGATTTCCTTATCCCCCTAACTTTAATTGCTACTATTTCCACCCTACTGCCAGATTGAAAAAATGTTTTTTTTGTTTGTTTGTTTTTTAAGGAGTGTGGGGTTTACTTATTCTCCAGAAAAAAACAAGTCTTCTCTGTGTCTCTGTAGTGATTGACTACTCTCAGTTACCACAGCTGATAGAGAAAAATGTATGCTGAGTACTGACATCCAGTGTATTTTAAATGATCATCAGTATTATTATTAAGAATTATTTCTATTATTAATATTATTTTACTATCATTAAATACTTTTAAAGCAGCTATTTACCAGCTGTCAATATGTGGGATATATGCAACATAATTTTGCAAAAAATTTCATCAGAAATACTTTTAGTTTCTCTGAACTATTTCTACTAACATGCAGTTTTTTTATCTGTGTAATATTTGTTTGAGATTTGTTCCCCATTAAAGTTATAATTGGAAGGGATGCTATAAACATATCACTGTTTGCTGCTGAGATCAGTAAGCTCAAGATAGATGTTACATTACATTACTTCAATTAACAGACGCTCTTACCCAGAGCGACTTCCAAATAGGTGCATCACTCTGCTAAGAGTAGTTATCGCTAAGTATTACAAGAGATCAGTAAGATACAAAGTTAAGTGTAAAGCTAGTGAAGACTGCCTTTTTTTGTGAAAATAGCAATCAATAGGATATCTATAGACATAGATAGGGAGGAAGGTAGGTTAGAGATGCAGCTTGAAAAGATTATTTTTTTCTTGAAGGCGTCCAGGGAGTCTGTTGGCAGGAAGCTCATTCCACCAGTGTAGAGCCAGTACTAAGAAGAGGTGGGTTTGAGAGATGATGCCCTTGTATTTCAGGACACAGAGGCGACCTGAGGTATAGGGATGGGAATTGATAGGATTTTATTGATACCGATGCCATTATCAATTTTGCTTATTGGTCCAATTCTTTATCGATTCCCTTATTGATTCCTGATCAATTTTCTGTGTTGAAAAAAGCAGGCCTACACAGGTTTTCAGCGTCATCGCAACTGTTTTATTATCTCCGAGTCTGAACACAGTATAGAATGTCTGCCTAATAACATTTGAACATGTTAAAATAAATTACAATTAGATCCTTTTCTTAAAATATAACTTGGAAAACAAATATAAAACTAACTGATAAAATAAACAATTCTTACTACCTAGAAAAAATAGGCATGTATGCCTAGTAACATTTGAATAAATTACAATACTCCTTTTCAAAGGGGAATAGGCTTGAACAAAATATAAAACTGGCACATAAAATCAACAGTTCTTCTGCAGAAAAACATGTCTGCTTTCTCTGGGAGGATCCTAGATCTCTCTGGGCTAATGGTGTCTCCAGCTGTGGAGAACACCCTCCCAGGTGGGGTGGAGGACGCCTGAACACACAAATAGGTTTGGGCAAGATCTGACAACAGGGGCAGTGTGTCTCTCTTCTGCCACCACCAGACAGCAGGGTCAGCTGATACAGGGATGGGAGGCAGGCCTCTGTAGATCTGGACTTCTTGCTCAAATCTCTCACTGATGGCAAACAGTTCCTCCAAGGCTGTCTTGTGTTGCTTTAAGGGTGGGGTCTGAAATTAAATGGACCATAAACTTATTTTTACAGGAAGGCTTTTGTGTAGTAAATCTGTTGTTTGTCTAGCTTCTATCCCTCTTTTATCACTTTTGTTTCACCTGTTTATATTATACACTCTGTTTTATCAGGTCTTATTCAATTCAATTCAATTCAGGAGAGGAGGGGCAGTAAAAAAGGTGCCAGTGTGCAACAAGGAAAAAAACCCCGGCAGGCTAACATTATGGCAGCGTACCTAGGGGACGGGAGGCAAGGGACCGGCATAGTCATGAGGGCGACCCTAAGACAGTCAACACCAGATCACGACACAGATATTATGTTGTATATGATGTTATGCCTTATGTTCTTTTATTTATGTTTTTGTTGTTTTTATCTTGACTGTGTGTACTACTTTATCTTATTGTTTAACATCCAGCAGGGCCAGCAGTGGTGGGGCTGATGATACTGCAGCTCCCCCTGCCCTGGATGTGCTGGAGGCCCCGTGTAAATGATTAAGAGCATTTCAGAGAATGGTATATATTCCTTTTTAATGTATTTATGGCTTTTGCAACTTTATGGAAAATGTATTATTCATTCTGTGCTTTCAACAGATATCATATCTGAGCACACTGGGCAGCCACACAGTTGGTGAAATTGTGAGAAGTGTCATTCCCTGTGGAGTATGGTTCACCTACAGCCTGGAAAACAAGAAAGCTTCAGTAGTCTTTTCTTGTCTATATTTTTTATGTGAAATTTTGCAATCATATTTTTATCTGCAAATTTAACTGTTTCCTAGGTGTCAGTCATTTACCTTTAAATACATCGCCATTTCTATTAATTGTACAGGAACTGAAACATTTTCTAGTGTGTATAGTTTGGTATTGTGCAGACATCATTTCTCAAGTTTTAGGTATATGAATCCCCCATCATCCAAAGCAAATATCTTTAAAACTCTTTGTTTGTTTGTTTGCTTTCTTTTCTATTTGGTCTGCCCAAATGTGTATTTGGTCTTTTGGTTGAATTTACCCCATAAACATTGAAATCAACTCTCCATCATTAGATGGCCTAACAAATACTCAGCTATCTAGATAGCTTGTTAGATAATTATTGATCTTAAAAGCCAAATACCCAAGTATTGTTTAATTTAACTGAAAACATGTAGAGTTATTTTCACAGCAGTGCATGAGTGTGGCAGCAGCACAACACTCTTGAAGATTCCCAAAACACTGAAAAACATTTACGTGACAGCTGCAAAGTAACTGAAAAGAAGGGATCAGATGAAAATGGTGGGCCAATTTGTTGTTACAGATAAAAGCAAGTTCTGCCATAAGAGAAAGGTATCTTCTTTGGAACAATTTTTATGTTACATAAAGAGTTGTTCTGAGAATTTTCATCTCACAGATTAAAGGGAATTTGTTATATGTACTGTACTGTACTGGATGTTCTCACTGAGAGCCCTGTAAAATGGAGAACAGCTGACCCATGTTGCATTCTGATGCAATGAACATAGACAGATTTTGAGCCCACTGTGCATCTGTACCACCAGAAATAGATTATCCAAAAAATCCCTCAAAAATGGGTCAGGCCACGGTAGTCACGTATATATAAAGTAATGTTATTGAATGGATGGAATTACAAGCAGAGAAAACAGCATTCAAGGGTGATTTTGGGAAGCTTGACAGGAGACTTCCAAAAACACTGATATGTGAAAGTGTTTCTAGAGAAAAGCACCTAGAAATTAATACCTTACATTGTTTTATCAGTTATATAAGGAGATCTTTGGGGTTTTACTTTATTTGAGGATGCCTTACTTATATTTTGAGGATGCCTGACGTGTTGCTGCATACTTACTGCTGTTATTTAATACTATTGCTACACTATGCAATTACTTACTATTACTATTGGGTTACTGCTGGCATAAACAATCTACCAAGATCACCCTGAATTAGCTAGCTACAGAGCTGGCTGGCTAACTTGTTAGCATTGATGGCCCAGTTAGATAATGATAAGCACCCAATCTTATTCATAATTTATACTGCCTGGTGAGCTAACTAGTCTGATAGTCTGAACCACAAATGGACAAGTTAATTAATATTGCTGTAATTATCTCAAATAGTAGCTAAATGGCTGGCTACCAACCTGCCCAGGGAAGCGAAACAGCAGACAGGAAGCCCTCAGGGCAGAATTGTTCCCAGTTTTCACATTAGAACACCTATATTAGCCAGTAACCACGCTAGCTACCTGCTATGCATAGCTACCTAATAAGGCTACATTGTAGCTGGCTAGCTACTATTGTCCACTACTGATTCTAGCTATATAGGTTTCTGTTGCTTTTAATACAAACTGGCACATCCGTAGAATTCTGTACAAATAATAATAACACTGTATTCAAGGTTGTTATATATCTTAGGTGATAAATTATTGTACTCCAACAATTATGAGGCTATTATTTCTTGTAAAGTAGCATAGCTGTCTAGCTAGACAGTAAACATCTGTCACTTCCGATAAAGTCGGAATAATAATTAAAAGTAATAATACTTTTAACATCAAAATTTGACATGGAATGAGCTAATTATGTGCACCTACTGGTGAGGTAAATGGCCCTTATTGATGTTTTGCTTGTGTGGACAAACATCAGAATCTCATTAGTTATCTTTTTACAAGCCCAAAGGCACCCTACAGCTTAGGTTCACTTATGCAGCAACTTACCATAAAACTCTACAGTCTTAATGAACTAAAATATAATAACTACAATAACTACAGCCCTTTTTTGAAAAGCAACTTTTTTTCAGACTAACATCATTTAATTGATCCTATCATCAACTATGAAGATGGATAGATGGCATTTTTTAATATCCAGAAAATATGTGGGTCATGAGAAATAATGTGAATGTTCACACCTGCAAAAACAATTCAATTAAATACTCTGGGATGCACATTGTACAGCTGGGATTAAATAAATTATGTGAGATTTACTGGACATCAGACCTGTTTCTGTGACAGTGTTATGCTTTGGTGATTCATATATTTTAAAACATTGATTTTAAAAGTATTTTCAGATAATTAGCTTTAAAGACTGAATGTTGTGCATTTGAATTGAACAAAAAGCTGCTGTAGTCAATATCACTAATCTCTGCTGTTTGAAATCCACAGTAATTCAGACAACTTCATAAATACTGTATATGACAACAAATTTAAATTTTTCATTTTACATGCAATTCTCAATGCACTTTCCCCCTCAATGCACTTGCATATAATTCAGAGAGTCATTTGTCGGAAGAAGTGAAGGGCACAAATAATGTAAAAGCATAATTTCCTTTATTCATATACAGTACAAGATTTGGTATCAGTTGTGTCATTGATTTTGTAGTTGTGAACTCTGAATAGTGATAACTTAAAAAAGATACACACAAAATGACAACATATCACAATACAGAAAAACTAACAGTAAGTAATAAATGTAAAAGTCACACCAAATTGCTTTCTACAGGACTAATGTATGTTATTTATAATACTTGCAGCACAAAGTCTGCCCTCAGGCTATGTATGTGAGAGCATGTGGAACATTTCCTTCTCCAAGTTACTTTGTTGTCAGCAACTTGTATTGTGCATTTATTAATACAAATGCATAATACAAAAATACAACTACTTGTGTTGTCAACAAAATTTTGAGTGGGAATCTCAAATCTTGAATTAAAAATAAATGGCATATACATTTATGCTGTGGAGGAAAGATTTGAGGAAAGATGTCACATTAATAGCTTACATTTTTTGAGATACGATCAATTTTCAGGTCAGGGTCTTTAATCTTGCTTTTTCTTTCATATTTGGCAGAAATGGATTAGTATTATTATATATTATATAATATTAAATAATATTCAAAAGTACAACAAGAAGTTTGTTGGGGAATGCAAAGAGCTTTAAAATAATACAAATACTGTGTCTGGATATATGAGGAAGTGCAATGTCTTTAAAGAATCTGGAGTAGATGATTGTTTTCAAATGACTGTTTTAAAACAGTGTTACTCAGCTCTGGTCCTGGTGACCTGTTGGATATGTCAGTTATGTTCCATCTGAGCTGTCTTAATTGGGTTTGACTGAGCGGTTAATCGACTGATGACATTGGACATCACAGCAATTAGCTGGTTACTGCACATATAGCATAATAAATCCAAAAAAGATCAGTATTCACTGAACAACTCAGTGAATCCCAATTAATTAAACTATTAACCAAAAATAAAACTAGTATACATGCATCCCCAGGACTAGGATGAGAAGCACTGCTTTAAATGATAATGTCCCACAAACTACTATAGATATTAATTTTGAATATTGTCTAACATCTCTCCTCTATACAAAATTTATGACAAAACCATTGATTTCTCACAGATTAGCCTTCTAGTAACTTGACAGGTCCTCTGCCCTATAGAAGTTCTTTATAACTGAAAAATGCAATTATTTTGCTGCTCAAATACCAGCTGTTATGTCAGGCTTCTTAAGGAACTAGAGTTTTACAACTAAAATTTTATCCCCTGGTTATGTACACAGAGGAAAATAAATTTCAACTAAACTTTAAGAACACTGTTTGGTCATTCAAAATGAATAATAACTGCCATATAATGGGCAGGTATTTGTATGTCTGTAAATCACTATTTAATGGATTAAAGTTCAAGTATGAACTAGCAAAGTGCATTTCCTGAAGAAAATGCAGAGTGTGATTGCAACCCGGCAGCGAAAACGTGGCAACGTATATGAGACGATCGCCAGAATGTGGCTAAGTGTTTGCTAGGCTGTTGCTAGGTGGTTGCTAGGATGTTGTTAAGCGGTTTCTAGGTTGTTGCTGGATGGTTGCTAGGCTGTTGCTAGGTGGTTACTAGGGCTTTGCTAGATGGTTACTAAGGTATATGATTTGGTTGCTAGGGCATTGTTGAGTGGTTGCTAGGGTGTTGCTAAGGGGTTGCTAGGGTAAACAATATGGTCCCAGGGGCATTGCTAGGGCGTTGCTGGGCGGTTGCTAGGGTGTTGCTAAGTGGTTGCTAGGGTAAACAATATGGTCACAGGGCATTGCTGGGTGGTTGCCAAAGTGTTGCTAAGTGGTTGCCAGGTGGTTGCTATGGTGTTACTAAGTGGTTGCTAGGCGGTTGCTAGGGTAAACAATATGGTTGCTAGGGACACACCCACCTTTGGTGAGTGTTGGGTCACATGACCCAAAGCACCAAATCAGGTCCCGTGACTATTGTCAAATGGTGACCAAGTGGTAAGACTTTGGGAATACACTGAAGTCAATGGGAGGATGGAGGGATGAGTGAATGACAAAAAGATGAGTGCGGGTCAGTATGGCTTTCAATGAGTGTTGGGTGCCATGACCTGAGCCAGCATATGAGGTACTGTGACCGTAGGCCAAAAGGTGACCAAGTGGTAAGACTTTGAAAAATGAATTGCTTCACAATGCAATCACACTAATAACATACTAAACACTGATTATGTATGCAATCTATGCAGCCTATACAGGTTTATCACATTGGACGACATACTGTATGTCATACTATTACAGTAAGGTACAAGCATTCAAGAATTTAGATGCATTGGAATAATCAAAATATTAAAATTTCATTAACATCCTTTCTGAGAAATATATTTTACCTACATTACCGTGTAAACGGTAAATATTTTTCATCAAAAACATGGTTTTTAGTAGAAAAATGCCTTTGTGTCCCTACTGATGGAGTGTCACTACATACAGTATGATCTCAAACAAAATGGTTTTGACCTTAATATAAAAACATTTTCCAGATTTTAAAACATCAGTGGGACATGTATGATCCACAGCCTCTGTCATGTACATCAGTTTTAGAGAGCAGTATACAGAAGTGATACTTACAATAGAGAGTAGCCAAGTCCTCAAGGACAATTACTGTAGTGACCTACATCTTTTTATTTCAGACTGAAAGACAGTGATGGCAAATTCATATATTTCCTAATCAACATTAACACAAAAGTCTTCAACCTCAAAGTCACAGAGGACACATTTGAGTAGACAGATTGACCATTTATGAGTAAGCATGGATTATTCAGTGGTTGAGAGGGATGGTATTTATAGTTTACAAGTCAGGGCAGCATAATCGATTTTATAGACACAGATATGTAGGCAGTGACAGGCCACAGTGCACCTCCATAGCAGACCACACCGAGGAGGCTGGATATGAGCCCCTGTTTTGCCAGCCAGGTCACAGATTTCTGTATGTGTGTGGTTTCTGTGTTTGTAGAGGCTGGATTGTGTTGCTCTACAGGTCCTTGGGAAACAATGGATGGTAGATTAGCAGGCACACTTTCTCTGAGTGGGAGCTGGCATCTCATGTTTGCTGGAGCTGCCCCCGTTGGCGGCCTCTGGTATTGGCCTGTCCACACATAGTTCCATACGCTTCATCACCAGGTCAAGGAGTGTCACCACAGCCTTCTCCACTTCTGAGCCTGTGGCAGCACTCGTTTCAAAGTAGGGGATCCTGCCGAGGAAACAGGAAAAGAAAACCAGTCAACGAGTATAAAAGGTCAATCCACTGACATATGTCATCTGTATTTTACCTTGATAACTGTATTCTGTTGGGATGTTATTATTACATTAGGTTACACAAGAATTTGAAATGCACCAATATTCGAATATGTAGATTTTATTGTATAGCTCTTTATTTTCAAGTTACTCAAGTAGAAGCTGGTGTTGTCTGTATTTAAATATTTCATTGCCATCAAAAATTACTCATAACTCAGGTTATCTATGTAATATTCATCACATGGGCTCACGCTTACCCATACTTTTCCGCTAATTCTTTCACTTGTCGCTCCTGCACTTCTCTCTGGTCAGCTAAGTCTGCCTTGTTACCAACTAATACTATGTCTGGGTTTTCACAATAAGCATTGGCCTGGAGCTGACCTAAAAAAAACACAAAAGAGAACCACTTTGAATCGCCTTCAATGATCAGCTGTTTTTCCCACTTATAATTTTATTTTCACTTACATTAAGCAGTCACATCCACTTTCACTGGATAGTGCTGCCATACATCAGTCATTACAAGCAGTTTGTTATTACACTGATCTCAGACAAAGATACTCAAGTGCTATAATTAATTCTTCCTAAACAAAAATGAATATATTATGTCTAGTTAAAGCCCTCATGATCTAAACCTGCCAAACAATCTCTTCATCTCTACGCCTAGGGAAAATACAAGGAGAAGAGATTATAAAATATTAAATGTGAAAGTTCAGAAATGTTTCCCATGTGCTTCAAAAGTTATGGTTTCAACAAAAAAAGTTTTTCTGTGGGACCAAAGTCACAACATTCTACACTCATGTCAGATTTTCTCTTGTTAAACACACCATAAAGTGTGAATCTATTCAATGGAACAACTCTCTTTAGTGACCACCTTATCATTGCCTTATGGCTGAAGATGTCATGAATCTGACTACCCTGAGCCTCTCATATACTCCACATACTCAACTACATACTCATCCAATTCCGGACGTTAAGGAAGCTCTGCTGACTGGTGAGATCAAACATTAGTAGGAAGCCCATGGCATCCCTGAAGAAGGCTGTTGTGAGACTCCTAAACCTGGAGAACAAAGTAATAAGTTCAATATGTGAAAGGTGCTAGTAAAACAGGTAGACTTTTAGGAAAAAAATAAAAAATCAATTAAAGGTTATGACACAATGTTTATAAATTATAATTACAGATTACAGATTGAACTATAAGATTGTAGAATTCCCAAGAAAAGAAATTCTTGGGATGTCAGGTATCCTATGTATCTTCCAATTTATAAGATGCTGGGTAGGGATGCACCGATTGTGAAATTCTGGGCCGATATGGATACCGATGTTTAAAATAACAATTTGGCCGACTGCCGATACCGATGTTTTTTTTTTTTTTGTTATTTATTCCTGCTTTTGTGCCAAGAAAACTAGCTAGTTAGCTAACTAACAATAAGTTGCTAGATAGCTAGCAAACGGTACTTAAGATCAGAAGTCAATACTTTGGCTTGCAGTACGAATGTTAAAATTAACTATTTGTTCATACAAGACATGATGAAGCTGTATTGGTTTGATAGCTAGCAAAGCGAGTGAAAGCCAAATTAGCTAGCTAGGTACTTCCACATTCATCTGAAAAGTACAAATACCACCTTACAAAGACAAATCTAGTTAGCAATCTACAATACAAGCAAAACAGTAAACATAACTAGCTAGTTACTATCACATTCTGCTGACAAATACAAATATCAGCTTGCAAACAAACACATAGCTAGCTAGCTACAATAAAAACAACACAGAAAGCTAGATAGCTTGCTAGCTAATTTGGCTTTCACACACTTTGCTCAGCTGTAATATTACTAAGAGCTAGCTAGCTATCAAACTAATAAAGCCTCATCACGTCTCTTCTGACCAAATAGTTAATTCTACCACAGACACTGCAAGCATCTGTTCTGAAAACTTTAGTACTGTTAGCTAGCTAGCTACCAAATTAACATTATAGTTAGCTAACTAGCTAGGTAGGTAGTCTGTAGTGAGTGTTTTAGCTAGCTAATTAGCTAAGTGCGCCAGGTCTTTCTTTAAACTTAGTGGATATAACCTTAAAACCTGCTACTGTTTCGTTGTATTTCTTCAAAAGGTAGATACAGACACACATCAAAGTGTTGGTACACTTTGTCATAGATGCTGACTGAAAAGTTACCCTGCTCCCACCCTGAGTGTGACGTAAGAGCAAAATGGCCGCCATGTGAATAAGGATAATTATAGTACCACCTATTGGATCTTCTCCGAATCTGCAGCTGGCTAGGCTACTGTTGTCCGAGTCAGACCACAAATAACCAACACAACATTTAGCCCGAGCAAAATTGATGTGACACAACAGATAAACATTGGCAACTGCCATCAGTGAATGTCATCTTATTTGCCGTTAGGCCGATGGCAGTCAACAAGGTGAATATATCGGTGCATCCCTAATGCTGGGGCATATTCAATGCCTATATAGTACCAAGATTTACGCCCTTGTTGGGGGCTTCCTACAAAATAAGAACAGTGGACCTGAGGTCTGACTCATAACTAGTGCTTGCTTACACCAAATAATTACTTCTGTACCATTTAACTTAATTTAATCATACCAAATTTGGATCCAATCTCATATTGCCAAACAAAAAGGCCCAAAATCTGATCCATTTACATTTTCTTCTCTTAGACTTTCAGTTGTCATTCCATCTATACTTTCTCTATACTTTCATCATTGCAACTGCTCCAGTGCCAAAATTTACACTTGTCACTACTGGTTTCTCTTTATATTCACCCAATAACCATATCTGTTAATTTCATATAAATCCTGCTCAAAGCATAACTCACTTTATGCCCCTAGTAGAAAATAAATGCCTCCATTCTTGGTTGTGCAGGAAACCTTAACTTACTCTGCTTATAACCAAAGAGTAATGATAATACTAACCAAGCTATATAAACTTAACCGACTTCAAAACATTTGTAAAATGGGGTTACCTATCACTGCATTTAGCAATAATTTAACAAGTATTGCCTTGTACATCAACTCACAACAGGAGCAAACAAACTGCCTCTCTGGGTGAATAGGCTTACAAGCTATTCAGTTTGCTGGGCAGCAATTTTATCAACCATTTTGATAATTAATCATAAAAGAGGGCATTAACTAACTACTAGGTAGCTAGATAAGTCTATATCCAACCATTTAGCCCTTGAAATAAGTCATTATCTCCTGAACTAATTTGCTTATTTGCTAGAATGCTAACAGTCAGGTTACTTAAGAAGTCGTTACTTATTTTTTTGCACACCCCCTTTTCCAGATTTTCCAGACTTTTATTTCTTACATTTTACATCTTTGCTAGTCATAAAATTTGATATTTAATGAAGTGATTCAGGTCAAGTATTATCAGTAGTACAAAGGGGGTACTCCACAATTGAACAATTGTATCCTGTGATATTCAAGTTACATTACCCTCTGTTAAAGCACTATAGCAACATTGCATCCTACATTACGTTGTGGTCTGTTGCAGAAATTTACCTCTCCTGTCCTGCTGTGTCCCAAAGTTGCAGGTGCACTTTGAACGTTTTTCCTGTGGTTCCACTGGGGCCTGATGATGTGTACATCTGAAATGGATCAATCACAGACAAACAAATCAGTAACTCTGCCACTACATTAGAGTGCTAGCCACTGCTATAATTTACAAAAACTTCAATGGGAAACTCCAGGGATATAATCAAGTGTCAAGTGATGCTAGCATGAAACTGAAACACAAAACACTGCTCTCTAAATTAGCTCCACAGGTAGCTAGTCAAATTTACACCAATTAGCCCCTTACAGAATGATACACAACAGCAAATTTTATAATCTTGGAGAGCTTGTCACATCAAAAATTTCAACATGTTTAGTGTCTTTCACAAACACCTCTATACACCTCTATAAACAATTATAGTAGAGGTCTAGATTATGGTAGAGGTTGGGAGTATGGTAGAGGTTTAATTATGGTAGAGGTTGGGACTATGGTAGAGGTATAGATAATGGTAGAGATTGGGAGTGTGGTAGAGGTTGGGACTATGAGGGATGTTGGGACTATGATAGAGGTTGGGACTATAATAGATCTTTAGATTATCGTAGAGGCTGGGAGTATGGTAGAGGTTGGGACTATGAGGGACGTTGGGACTATGATAGAGGTTTAGATCATGGTAGAAATTGGGACTATCTTGGAGGTTAGGACAATAGTAGATCTTTAGATTATCGTAGAGGTTGGGAGTATGGTAGAGGTTGGGACTATAAGGGACATTGGGACTATGATAGACATTGAGACTATAGTAAATCTTTAGATTATTGTAGAGGTTGGGAGTATGGTAGAGGTTGGGACTATGAGGGATGTTGGGAATATAGTAGAACTTTAGATTATCATAGAGGTTGGGAGTATGGTTGAGGTTGGGACTATGGTAGAGGTTTAGATCATGGTAGAGGTTGGGACTATAGTAGAGGTTCATATTATGGGAGAGGTTGGGACTATGGTAGAGGTTGTCACTATAGTAGAGGTTTAGATTATGGTAGAAGTTGGGAGTATGGTAGAGGTTGTCACTATGGTAGAGATTGGGAGTATGGTAGAGATAGGGACCACGGGACTATAGTAAAGGATTAGATTATGGTAGAGATTTATATTATGGTAGAGGTTGGTAATACGACAGATTGCCATGCTTCCAAGGTCTGTCAATTATACTATATCTCTATTGTATGCATATGCTTGCATGACAGCCCTCAAAGTTGAGCCATGACTCTATACACCAAATATGGGGGTCTATTACATCTTTTATCATTTTCTCAGGCTGAAGAAAATTTCATTCTCTCTGAATATGAGCACAACCCCTCTTCAACAAGAACCAACACAGGACACAGCTGACATACTGTAAATGTTCCATTAAATACAAGCAAATTTGACAGAACAAAACCTCTGCATTATATTTGCTTATCCAAAATAAATATGTTTTAATTTTGCATGTTATCCATTAGTACAGCAGGTCATTTTCTCAGGTAATTTGGGCCTACCTGGGAACTATGGCAGCATCAGATAGGTTGCATAAATTTGTGGTTGGTTAGATGGTAGTAACATTATCTAACAATAGACCCTGCATTGTTGTTGTGGGCTGACCAGTTAGATGGCCAGGTAGATTATTCTAGGCCAGTCATTCACTTGTTGGAAAAATCAACTCATCAGGATGGATAACACAGCAATGCTCTTGATGTATGAAAGATGTATAGATACATATTGGGAGCAACAAAGTCCTTAGCATTCTAAATTTAAAACCAAGTTCCCAAAGCTCTATCCATGGCTCTAAGTGACTATTTCCATTTATAATATTAGCTAACATTGGCTGACCAAAACACGTTATTGCCAAAAATAACTCACACAAATTTAGCCATGTGAGCAAATAAAGCTATTTATTCACCATATCTGCAATGGTATAATTCTGAGGTCATACATATTACTTTGCAATATATTGCATATAAATATTGCACATCAATCTAGGCACACATTTGTGTCCTCAGCACTGTTTGGCATGTGTGGCTAGTGGTGTCCTGTTTGTGCAACTTTTCATGCCACATGACTAGATACACAGTGTAAGTCACTGGTAAGAGGATCTGCTAAATGAGAATAATGTTATGCAATATAATGTAAAACTGAAAAGGCACATGTTTATTAAAGGAAAATATACAAAATATTCTTAGTAGCTAGATATCATGTTTGTTGTGGTGGTCCAGCTCTGCTAGACAAGAGAGCACTAGTTGTTATTATGGCAGAAATTGTTACAAGATTCACAGATTCTTGTTCATCTTATTCAGTTTGTTAGAATACCCAATACAATCAAATGGACATGTGCACTCCGTAAAATTTAATTTTACTAAAATTTATTCCATCTAAAAATGTGATTTAACCACCAGTAATTAAGTACCAACAATATGAGGAATTTTATCGGACAATATTCCACTGCATTGCAAAATTTGTATCTTCAAGGTATACAATCTTAATGTAAAGTATGGAATAATATAGATTTAATAATCCATATAATATGAAATTTTGTGGAAGTGACCATTTAAAATGATATACCAAATTGCATTAAATGTCTGTGTTTTTTGTGACTTCATTATGTGCCTTTCACTATTACTGAGTCATTGATGTAACAAATTGTTGACATGGTGCTGAAGGAATTTGTTTTGCATGTACGCTATAAGTTGTATGGTTGTCTTGAATGAGGAAAAAGGAAATTGTGATAATTTAAACAGTAACCTGCTGGTAGCTGACACCAGGCATTTTTAACATTACAAAATAAAGCAAATCCATACCTGCATTGGAATTACTAAAAAAAACTGCATTAAATTAAAAAGGAGCAGACAGTCTTTAGTTGAACTGCTGGGGATAATAATCAGTCATGCATCATGCTTTCTTTAGTAGTTATACAAAAGTACACAAAACACTCTTTGCCAAAGTTGGGAGAGTCTCTGAGCCCCGATTTTTGTGGTGTATGTAGAAGATATGGAAATTATTTCACCCTATGACCAATGGAGCTTTGTGTTTGAATTTGAATGTTACTCCAGCCTCAGTCTGCTTTGCCTGCATAGAACCTTGAAAGGAAAAAATACACTGTATAAGTTGGTGCGGTTTGTTCATCCAACACTTTGCACTGAATGAGACACTCTTCCGAGGGCTGACTGTCTCGAATTGTTGCATTACCAGAATTATGCACAGTATACTGACTGGTGGATAGGATGCTGAAGAAGATACAGATCCTGATGTGTCTTAACATTTACCTGTACAGTAAATTCCAACTGACTGAAAAAACATACAGAAGCATTTGTTTGGGCTAAGAAGACTTCATACTGTAACTGTCGGAAGGAAACTGCAAAGCCAAAGTGTACTTACCACTCGCTTTTCCCTGAAATCTATTCCCACTGTGGCAATGAACTTGGGGTTGAACTTGTTGTCAGTGTACCTGTACAGGAAAGTTGTTTTTCCCACTCCTGAGTCCCCCAGGGTTAGGAGCTTGATAAGATAATCATAGTCTCCATCAGTCATAGTGCTGATTGTCCTGAACCTGTCAACAAATATAAAGCATGGCTCAGATCCTTTGGTTCTGTTTGAATATCTGAGGGTATCGTGCTGCACAGATTCATCAATCATCATTATGGAATGTAGATAGGGTATGGAAGGCATGGTGAATCAAACCAGCCAATTAATCTGCTCTGAATTTAGCAGCAATAATAATAATAATAATAATAATAATAATAATAATAATAATACCATGTTGTGATTCATGACATGTGAACATTTATCACAAATCAAATACATTTCCTCATGGTTCTTACACAAGTGAAAATACTGAAATGCTTTGCTGTAACAACAAGCAGGGCAAATCCAAGTGTAGTGATGACTCAGGACACCAAAAGGGATAGTTCAAAGAAAAGGTTTTTTTTTAATGAAGACACAAGACAAAACAAACAGACTTGATACAAGAGTTGCCTTTTATATGACCTGCCTGATGGAAGACAAAAAATCTCAATGCTAAAACATATCACGACTAAGCATCAGGTTAAACTATTGTTTTAAAGACTTTCTCATCTCATTTCATAAATGTAAGTAGTAAGAGGGAAACAAAGAAAATGTCTAAAGCAGAACAGTGAAAAAAGAATAAAGGGAACAAATCCAGTTAGCATTATCTAGATTCTGATTTTTATTAGTCAACCAACTGCTACCTTAGCAACATTATATGGGAAGCTATCCATTAAGAATTTCCAGAAACCTGAATTTAAAAACAAATATTTCCTTTTCTTATCTTCCTTATTGCTCTCTTTCCATTATATTCAAACTACACTATATGGACAAAAGTATTTGGCCACACCTGTTTTTCAGGGTTTGGGCTAAGCCCCTTATCTCCAGTGAAGGGCAATCTTAATGCTTCAGCATACAAAGACATTTTGGACAATGCTATGCTTCCAACTTTGTGGCAACAGTTTGGGGAAGGCCCTTTTCTATTCCAACATGACTGTGCCCCAGTGCACAAAGCAAGGACTATGAAGACATGGTTTGATGAGTTTGGTGTGGAAGAACTTGACTGGCCCCATCGAGCACCTTTGGGATGAACTGGAATGGAGATTGCAAGCCAGGCCTTCTCATCCAACATCAGTGCCTAACCTCATAAATGCTCTACAGAATGAATGGGCACAAATTCCCACAGAAACACTCCAAAATCTTGTGGAAAGCCTTCCAAGAAGAATGGAAGCTGTTATAACTGCAAAAGGGGGACCAACTCCATATTAAAGTATATGTATTTGAATACAATGTCATTACAATGTAATGGTCAGGCGTCCGAATACTTTTGTCCATATAGTGCATGTTGCTTTTGATTTTTCCACATAGACCTGAAGCATTCTGCCCCAAAGTTTATCTCTCCTATCAGTTGATCCTTGTTGCAACCTGAGACAGGTGACATTAACATTATAATACTGGGTATGCTGGAATACACTGAAAAACTAGCTAATATTAATGACATAACTGACAAAAAGAAGTTAAGAACAAAAGTAACAACAGAATGATCATCTTTACTGGCTAGCTGTCAAGCTAAATGTAAGGCAAGCATATATTACTTGCTAAATTGTTAGCTAGCTAACTAAATTGTGATTGAATTTGAAACACCTTCGTAGTTATGGATGTAGCTTGAAACATGAAGGTTAAAAACATTCTCCTTGCAGAGACACTGGATGTTGATTGAACAATTTGATGTATGTTGTTCACCATTGCAGAAGGCAGATTTTCAGGGCATCTTGAAAAAAAAAGTCATGACAAGGAACACAGGAAGTTATGAAGCCATCTGGTGGTCATCTCGGGTATTCTTGAATGCCTGACACTTGCAAAAACAACAAATAGCTTTAATCATATTTAAATTGATGATACCTGAGACCTATCAATGCTGTTGTATTTTGAACATGAAGCTTGTGTACAAAGCACCCTATAAATATTTCACTCTATAGTTTAAAAAGGTATTTTCTCTAAAATGGCAATTCTTCCAACATGACAATGGTGAACACAAACTAAAACTGTGAACCATAAGTTGTAAAATAAAAAATATATATGCATGCACTCTGCAAATCTGTATATATGCACACACTCTGCAAATCTGTATAATCTTCTAAAACTGCATACCTCTCTGATTGATTCACAATCTGCTACAGGATTTAATTCACTTTGATCCATTCAGAGTGTTCAATCACTGGAACAGTCCCTGAATTCATTATGATCTACGTTTGTGCCATGGCTAAGTGAATAAGGTTCTTTGATAATTAAAAAGAACTGTTCAGTTGCTGGCTGTTGGAGTGCATCAAATCAAGTGGGAGCAGTAGTGTGAAAATAGCAAAAAGCGCAGTTGTTGTGGCTGGGTATCTAAGAGTAGTGCGCTTAAGGCCAGGTTCACACTACACGATTTTAGCCCTGATTTTACACTCGCCGACAGTTTTTGGAGATCGCCGACAAAAGCCCCAGATCAGAGGCAAATCAGCTCTCGATCGCTATGTGTGAGTTGTTCAAAGACGCCATCCGAGAGACTCGCCGATGTCTCGCATACGTCCGAAAAATATCTTCGTCCAGGTTCACACTATATGACTTTCAAAGTCGTCAGATCGCTGTATTGTTCACAATACACAACCTGCTGTCTTGTAATCTGGAATCTTAAAGTCGTTGTGGTTTGCACACTACATGACTGATCAGCGACAGCTGGGTCACACATTATAAGACTTTTCACCAGAAGGCATCTCCGACGAGTCTGTCTGGTCTCCAAACTACGTTTTGTCACGAAAACACACGCGAGAAGTGACACGGGGAATGAGACGATACCATGCGCGAGACAGTGATTTTAGTCTTCCAAAAATGGCTACTGTAGACAAAGATATTATGCTCTGTAAGAAATATGGCCAAAATCTCATCTCGCAATATTTGTGTTTTGACGGGGTGCTGCTATTATTGATATTGTTTATGTAATGAAATTGTAATGTAAGAGTCACAGTCATGAATTCATATTCACAGTACTGCAGGAATTTATTATTTTTTGGAAAAATCAAAAAGGCATTGGTGCTCCAGCCAAAGTTCAACCAAAACTTCCTCCATTTCTTGGATCCAAGCAGATCTCGGAACTTTTGTTGTAGCCATGCTTGTTGATGTTGTAAAACTCCTCCCCCGTGTATCCCCTCACCCCGTGTCTTGCACTCTCATTGGCTGTAGCCAGGGGCGGAGCCGATGGTTCATTGCAGAGGGGGCGAGGACCTGTAGTGGGCCCTTATACAGCCAATAAAGGTTATGCACGTGAGGTCACAGTGGGCGGAGTCACTGCGGGTTACACTGACTGAGTGGCAGCGTTAGCGTTCAGCTTGAATGCCGCGAAAACACAAAAAACATCTTAAATGGGAATGCGCTGTTGTGCGATTGACTGTAGGCTACAAATAGATTCAACAAGAAATCGGAGCTATCTTTTTACAGACTGCCGAAAGCTAAAGAAAAGAGAAGCAAATGGATCGCCGCAATTCGCAGAAACAACTGGAATCCAGGCACCGAAACGTGTAGCTTACAGCTTTCCAAATAGAAGTTGTAATAAAATAAAAATATTTGTACAAACCTGTCCACATACAACCAGAATATCCATTAGTGTCCTTGTCACTTTAATTTCGCCAACAAATCCCGCCTTGAAGTAGGCCTACGACCAAGCTTTTGCGGACATTCTAAATCTAAAACGCTTAACGTGAAACGGCTTAACGTGGCTTAATGTTCCAAAACAGCGATCAATGATCACCAGATTTCTCTCTGACATCTCTAGTCATAAACACTTTCACCTGTCAAAAAAACCAAACCCGTTTTTCCAAATAAAAGTTGTAATAAAATAAAAATATTTGCACAAACCTGTCCACATAGGCCTACAACCAGAATATCCATTGGTGTCCTCGTCACTTTCGCCAACAAATCTCGTCTTGAAGTACGACCTAGCATCAAGGCTTTTGCGGACAAAGTGCTTAACGTGAAATGGTTTAACGTGGCTTAATGTTCCAAAACAGCGATCAATGGTCACCAAATTTCTCTCGGACATCTCTTGTCAGAAACACTTCCACCTGTCAAAAAAGCAAAACCAAAATTCTATTAGTATGGACGTTCTTACATTAAGCACTTTCCTCTCCATTGACGCCCATTAGCCTATAGGCTAAGGAAAATGCTTGAGGTGGCGTAATGTTCCAAAATAGCGTCCAATAATCACTATGTCTTGATAGGAGATAGTGTTTATGACACGTGAGATGTCAGACATGTGAAATGTCAGACAAATTTGGTGATCATTGATCGCTGTTTTGGGACATTAGGCTAAGCCACGTTACGTTTTTTCCTTATAATGGGCGTCAATGGAGAGGAAAATGTAGTGAGATAACGACCATACTCCTAGGATTTCGGTTTTGATTTTTTTTTTTTTTTTTTGACAGGGGGAAGTGTTTCTGACAAGAGATGTCCGAGAGAAATTTGGTGATCATTGATCGCAGTCTTGGAACATTATGCCACGTTAGGCGTTTTAGAATGTCCAGGCTTTTGTATGCCTTCAGGCTTTGCTTTGTGTACCTATTTCCCCGGCGTCGAAATCAGGTACATATAAATGTCAGGAAACCCGTCATTGCATAACCTCTATTATAGACAGTATGGAGATACAAGACAGATCCAAGGGGAAACTTACGGAGACGGAAGGGCGGAACGGAGAGAAATGCGGATTAGAATGAGGTGTGCTATTTCTCGTGGACCATTTTTTAAAACCGCGGCTCCGTCAGTAGTGACGGCGATGGGAAATAGACAGCCGGCGATCGCCTTGTTCCTACTTTGGGACTCGAACAGAGGGCGCAATTTTTCTGTTTGTACACTTACACAAGGATACTGGACAGCGAATAAAGTTTTCTGTAACTTCATTGTGTCTCTGCTCATTCAAAATAAATATCGCGGCGAGAAACTTAGCTAGAGGTCGAAACCATTACGCCCTCAGTCTGACTTTTTATTTTTGCGGCAATCAAGACACACAAACAAACTTTATTCAAAATATTAAACCAAACAACAAAAATACATGTTCAGTCAGGCAGATTGGGCCCCTTTGCTACTGGGCAGAACCGTGGGGCCGGGAAATGGAGGAAGTTTTGGTTGAACTTTGACAGGAACACCAATGCCTTTTTGATGTTTCCCAAAAATAATAAATGTCTGCAGTGGGCCTACTGTGAATATGAATTCACGACTTAAGACTGTGACTCTTACATTACAATTTAATTACATAAACAACATCAATAATAGCAGTACCCCGTCAAAATACAAATATTGTGAGATGATATATTGGCCATATTTCTTACAGAGCATATTATCTTTGTCTACAGTAGCCATTTTTGGAAGAAAAAAATCTCTGTCTCGCGCATGGTGTCGTCTCATTCCCCGTGTCACTTCTCGCGTGTGTTTTCGTGATAAAACGTATTTTGGAGACCAGACAGACTCGTCGGAGATTCCTCCTGGTGAAAGATCTTGAAATGTGTGACCCCGCTGTCGCTGATCAGTCATGTAGTGTGCAAACCACAACGACTTCAAGATTCCTGATTACAAGACAGCAAGTTGTGTAGTGTGAACAGTACAGCGATCTGACGACTTGGAAAGTCATATAGTGTGAACCTGGTGTAAGTGTATTCAAAAATACAAGCTTAACTTTAATTCATATACCATGCAGATGAGTCTTCTGAAATATTTTAAAGATTCATTTACAGTACACAATGTCACATTGGACAATGTTGATTTTTCTGTTTTGTTCTTTCACTTCAGTTGTGTCTGTTCTCACCTTGACATAACACAATTTGACTGTTGTCAGCACAGCACCAACAGAGTAAAGAAAAAAATATTTAAGAGTGTGACTATACAAGCTGCTTTTAGTTCATGACTCTGATGATCATGAACTAAGCAATGTGGAAAGGAAGAGGATCACTAACATAGTAACATATGTTACTATACACTGGACTCAGCATATTAGGATGGGGTTCAGGCAGCAGTCCTTTAAGGAATAAGACTATGTGTGGAATCCCAAACCAGTCAGTGGGCTCATGGGAAGAGAGAAGAAAAGCTAAGCTTTGCCTCCTCATGTGTGGACTGGAGAGCTGCCCCCACATGATCCATCCAAGATTTCACATGGGCGGTCAGGAGACTTTTGCACTGGGGGTGAAAAACACTGCCTACACAGACTCAAGACAGCTTTAAGCTGACATAGGAACAGATAACTTTCAGACAGAGATCTTTCTTTCAGAGGGAAGTAATGCCTGAGATATTGCTTGGAAATACAGAACCGTTTCACACCATCTCACTGACAGCTGTTTATTATTTAAAAATATCAATAGGGGCTGACCTTACCCAGGTTAACTTATAATATATAATACTACGTATTTATACAGCTGCACATTTAATGAAGTAAATAAAAAACAGCAGGGATTCATCCAGGATTTCAACCCGTGACTGTTTTTTTACAAGCCCAGTTCCATTATTGCTTCATCACATTTCCACCTCATAGGTTCACAGTTGAAAGATGTTGAGAGATGAAAATGAATAAAACTACTCTCAGTCACATGCCATGAGGTGTTAAATTTATGTGTTGGAATCATAAAATAAAGCATGCAACAAAGTCTTAGCTTGACTGTGTCAAACTTGGAAAACAACATTTAAAAATCAAATATTTTATTTTAAACATCTTTTTATTTCCGTAGTTTTTTACATGTAATATTTATGTTTTAGAATGGAGCCAAGTACTTATGGGTTTCATTTGGCTCATCTAGATGGACTGTATTCTTTGCCTCTCTACTTGTGGCGATGTATTATATTTAGAAGAGGTCATGAGACTCAAATTATGTCAGCACAACCACTGAAAGACATGAGACACTTTTGTGTAGGGCTACTTCATTTCTGAAATTCCCAAGCAAAAAGTTTAATCTATCCAATGAACACAGTTTGAGGGCAGATACCCTATTGCCAGAGCTTGAATTGTAGCACACCACTTCATGTGTATAGTATAATGTGGATCATTCAGATAATCCACAAAGGACAGCTTTTGACCTCAACCCTTTTAGTTGAAATGAAAAAGTTCTGCAAAGATTTGGTTAAGAGAGAATGTCACGACTTTACGTGACTTAAGTTTTACAATATTTTAAGAGAGCATTGCCCATAATGTTGCTGTGAGAAAATTGGCATAAATTATTAAACATAACAGGTAAAAAATGATTTTCATAACTGCAGATTTTGAGATGTGCTGCAGATGCAACAAAAGAAATACCAGACATATTGTGATGTAATTACAAGCTCCAAAATTGGACTGGGAAACAGTTGAATATCAGTATCCATATAGGCCTCAGTCTTATATCAACAAATATATGTGTGTATTATATATGTAAATATTCCTTCTATATGATTTATTATATAGAACACAAATAATTAGTCCATTTCACCCCTGATATGCAAGCATTTATTTCTCTCAACACCACTGTTGAGGAAGCTGACTACAATTCATATATCATATAAAATCAAACCATAATTGGTGAGGGCTACGGTACACCAGTACACCGGTGAAAGATTCTGAAAGATTTGTGCTCAAACACATTCACTGACAAAAATAATGCAAACAAAAAGAAATAACATCTCAAGAAAATGATCATATTTAACTTACAAAAACCCTGAGTCACTCGCATGCATGTTATATTCTCTAAGGGTCAGCACATAAACATGTGCAAAGTAGATATTTTGATTTTAATTTCCATTTCAAATATTCATAAAGTTAAACCAAAGTTACATGAAACAACTTTGGGCACATTATCTCACACACAAAACAATCACTGTTCCAGTGCAATGCTGTCAAATGTTTCCTGTTATATTTAATGCAACTTGGTCCTGCTTTACTATCTGAAGGGAATGTGCATAATAATCACAAGAATATATTACTAATATACATTTACATTTACATTTTGTCACTTAGCAAGCAGTTTTATCAAGAGCAATGTATAAGATGTAAGTACATTTAATATTACATGAACATTTTTCAGAGCAGATGCTCTAATTAAGAGACTCCCAAAGTTCAGTAAAAGGTACATTCAACAAAATGACACTAAAATTACACACAAACATGGACACCTACACCCACATACAAACAAGCACCAATGCCAAACACAGGGCCAAGGACAAAAGAACAAACACTAGTCTCAGAGGACCCAATACACAAGTGCAACACAAAATACCTAACTGTGCTATTACAACAAAGCTTCCACATGTAATGGATGACACTAGATGCACAGAGTTAATTTACAATCACAATATGTGATAGTGATGTGACAGGGCCTCCCCCAGTGGCCTGCCTGGAAGGACTCAAATAGATAGACTCCCCTGTCTTTGCACAACAAGGCAAATTTGCTCATTACTCATTGCCTCTGCACAAATACCTCTGATCTATGAAACATATATTTATTGGTAGTTATTACAAAATTACTTTCATGATTCAGTGGAGGCAGACTGTGATGTAGAAAGCACCTACATTTTCTGGCATAGAAGTCTAAACAGATAAATACATCTGTACCAATCCATTTTTCTCAGTGAACCAGCTTGGGTTTAACAGTTAGGTTTCCCAATCATGATCTAATCTCTAATACATCAAGCTCTGAATTTGTGTAAGGCATGACCTTTACATGGTTATAGCAAACATTATCACAGTTATGTGGGCTTATTTGAATTGGATATGCTGGATATATGTGACTGACCTTGTATGCATTATACCAATATTTGGTATGACTGGAGTACTAAATGTATCTTTGATCATGCATGGCCTGCATCATATTTTCAGATTAGGGAAGGTCCTGTGCATAAGCTGTAATGCTGCTATTTTTCTTTAATGTTTTCCTGTCTGAGACACCCAGAGCAAGTCAACTTACAGCAGCAGTTCTCTCTTGCCTAGAGGTGCAGTGTATTGTGGGATAGACAGCATTACCACTGCAGACCACAGCATCAACTAACATGGAATGGTAGTTTGAGAAATACTCTGCTGACTTCTTGTAATACCTTACGATGTCTACTCTTAGCATAGTGATGCACATATTTGTAAGTTGCTCTGGGTAAAAGTGTCTGCTAAATGATGTAATGTGATGTATGTTTGTATGTCTTTCCATCATATCGATTACTATGTTTGTTATGTATTATTCTATTATGTTCAAAAAAAAAAAAAACTAGCTTAGCTAGCTTAGTTAGCTAGCTTAGCTAGCACTGGCTTAGCATTTTAACTTTGTATCTTACTGACCTCTTGTAATACCTTATGATGTCTACTCTTAGCATAGTGCTGCAGTTATTTGTAAGTCGCTCTGGTTAGGAGCATCTGCTAAATGATGTAATGTAATGTAATGTGAGTACTGAGTCTCAGAGAAAGGATTTGTCATATCAATGCAGTTACCACTGTATTTTCCTTTACCAACAAATAATTCTGGTATTTTCCATAAGGAAGTATACATTGGTGGTATAAAATATTCTCTCTACAAGATAGTATGAATCAGTGATTAGTGAAATGCTCTTCCAACCAGTGGACCGCAAGGTTATATCACAGGGGAGACACTGATCATTGAATAAGATACTTAAATGACTTCAGTATAGATCACTCTGTATAAACTGATGTTATATGAAAAAGCAAATAAGTCAACCAATGTACACATATTATATATACTATATATGCATATATACATATGTTCATATAACCTATATAACAACCCCTTTGTCTGAGTTCTTACCCCAGTCCCATTAAAAGCTGAATTCTAAATATTCTCCTTGCAGTCATCAAAATGTTTTTTTCTTTTTCTTTTCTTTTTTTTGTACAAAATAACTGACTTCACTGGTAAAACCAGCTTCAACACCAGGGTTACAATATCCCTATTGTTAGGTCATCAACTACCAATAGGGAAATGAGGCTACTGTAACTTTACTATGGATACATCTTCAAGGATTATATAGATTTCAGGGGTTTGGAGAAATCACATTAATTTTTGTGTGAAATAAGTGTGTAAAACATCAGCCACTAAATATGGGAATTTTTTGTATTGTTTAACAGCGAATAAGTGGGTCAAAAACACCAGTATTTTTTCTGTCTAGCACAAAGAACACATGCAGTCATTGCAATTTGTTGCAATGTCACATGCTTTTATCCGTTTAAAAAAAAGAGGGGGGTTGTTTTTCACTGGAGGTAAACGTCTTATTTGAAGGAATTTTGTTCACTCAAGTAGTTTCACATACACAGTGTCTATTGTAATAATATTGTGTAATGAAAAGTAGTACAGAACTTACATATTATACAATGTTCATGGTCTGGCTTTGCAATATAACATGAATTAACAAGTATTTAGACTACGGCAAATTGCACAGCTTGTTTTTCCATAGACCAAAGTTGTGATGAATTATGAACCAGTTTAAATTTGTATTGTAAATGTATGGAAGGAGGTTAGTTTCACAATGCATTTTTGACTAGCAAGTTTCAGCAGACAATAATACTAACAAAAACTTCAAAGCCAAATTAACTGAGAGATTGGCTTAATTTTAGAAAACCAGAATGAAACTGGGGATTCGCATCCATATTTATCACTGCAGTTGGTGTGGATAGCAAGGACTGTTAAAAATAATGTCTTAGTTTTGTCATTAAACCAGTTATAAAACACCTCAGGAAACATCCATATACACTATAAGAGCTTATTCAGCCATTGATTTACTGTAAAGCACTTTTCAGCCTTTAAGAACCACACTGCCCTCTCCGACACTGAATTCAGCAAAGCACAAAGTACACAGGAGAGAGTAAGGGTCTCACAAGAGATGCCCTGATTTTCTTTTTTTCTGGTGCTCACTTTCCCAAGTAACAGAGGGAAATAAAGAAAAATGTTTGCACTTACCCTTTCTCTGCTCTTCAGTAAAAAGTCCACCCACACAGCAGCTTGTTTGCAGACGGATTTCTAGACTAACTTCCAGCCAGTGCTGACCCCACCCCTGGCTGCAGATAAGCAGATCCAGGAAAGTCATGCTACTGCTTGAGGATTTTCCTTTTTTTGCATATAAGGGGGTGGGGCCTGCAGTGGGCAGAGTCAAACTACATAAATTCCACAGTTTACCTCACATATTGTGCCTTAGGGCATCTCAGTGAATATAGAGGCTATGCAGGTGGCATTATGTTCCTGCCTCTGAGCACTGGGTGTGTCTGTGCAGGATTTACATTGGGATGCAGCCAATGAGAGGCTGTTGCACTCTATCTGTTAGCCCTTAGCTATACTTTACCCCTTAACAGTCTTAATGTTTAGATGTAGATGCCTGTGGCCTTTTAAAAGACATTCAGATATATGACTGTCTGGGTTTGAATTACCTGCCATTCCTCAAACTCTTATCAAACAAGTAGGTCCGTAGAGTCACAAAAATGCCTCATATTTTAAATTTAAATTTGAATGTGAATAATGCTCTTGTGTAATTGCAGATGTTTTGTACAGTATGATACACAGACAAATCAATTAGCAAAATTAATTAGTTTCAAACTAACATTAGTACTGTTCTCTGTAGTAGTACTGGAACTCACTTCCCCTAGATGAGGACATCCAGTCTTCTTCAAACTTTTATTTTTGTCTTCTCCTGTTTTAATTTTCATCTGAAATGTATCTAAGGTCAATATTTACACACTATTTGTGTTTGCTTTGAAAGGAACTTTGATTGGGCTCTTGAGGTGGAACTCTGGCATATTTGATTAAGAACTGCTGTTTGCCTGAAAGAGGAAGGTTCAATGCAGAAGGTGGTTTATAGTTTGTAATTGCATTAAAATCCTCCCTGAATCTGAACAAAGCATTTAGGCCCCGTATTCTCATGATACATGGGGCAAGAATAATTTTGAAAATTAACTTCCACCTACATTGCATTATACAGGGTACCAGCAGGACACACTGTCGTGATCATTAAATGCTTATGTTTTATGCACACAAGTCATTTGCAGGTAAAAATCAACTTGGTGTCACCTCAAGTTCCAAAGGCTTCGGTCAAATTTTACTTCAAATTCAACTGTGAGACACCCTAAAAATATTCATCTTCTAGCTCTTCACTTAGCTGGGTGTTGATTAGCATTTGCATGAAAGCATTTGATTTAATCCACCTTATTTTTAGCAGTTGTTTATATCTATTAGTTTCTAGTTTGGGTGCACAATGTCATCCCAAACTGCTTTATAGGGGACTTGGCTCCTCCTTAACTAACCATGTTTTCAGTGCTACTGTAATGTATTTTTATGCATTTTTGGATTAAACCCAGGATTTGTCAACTGGAAATTCACCAAAACAAGACAAAAAAACAATCTTTGGAGTTATAGAACTACTAACTGCATCAGACAAATGTGTTTATGTGTCATGACCCTAACAAGAATGTATTATAGTACATGTGGTGCTTTGCCTTGGCAGGAACAATGTTTATATACCCCTACTGTTGCGTCCTAAACATATACAGAAAGGAACATGACAGGGATAGAGAGATTACATTTACCATTCACAGCAAACTAGACAGACAGACCTGGTTGAAGATAGTGTTGAATACTGTATAGCCTCAAGAAAACTGACATCCACTCATCGACTCAATGTAAGCCACAAGCCATTTTAGCTCAGCTGGTCTTTTAGCTTTTACTCATCCTTTGTTAATTTAGACATTTAGGTCAAATAATTGCCTTTGAAATGTATCAAGCAACAATTTGTTCATTTTGAACTGTCATACACTGGTTAATATCCAAAGCTTAGATGCCATTCGGTCTGAGAAGTAATGCAATAGAGGGACTCACCAGTAAATTCTATGTTTTATGAAAACTTTTGCAGTTTTGAATAGTTTTGAACAGTTGAATATGTGTAATGTACCACTAATGTTTAGTACATAAAACGATATTTGCATTGCTAGACAGTTAATAATTCCTGTAGCTATTGTACCTCCTCCTCATCCGCACATGACAACCAAAACTGAAAAGCTGCACTACATATTAATGGAATGACAACAGTTTACCAGGAATTTTCAGGCAGATCATTCATGATTGTTTGTAATGACTAAACACTGTCTAAAAACAAGACTGTTTTCTTGTTCACAGACCACAGACTGGGCCTGACTGCAGCAGAGTAATGTTTGCTGCCATTGGCTATACAAACATTTCCTAGGCCATCCCGCTGCTAGTCACCCAATCAATCTTTAACATCAGTGGTTCCCTGCCATGGACAACATTGCATTCCTTGCAATGATCCATCAAAATCCAGGAAGCCAATTAATAACTGGATCAAAGTGAATACTCCAGTTTCATGTATTAAGTGCATAAAATATGGATAGCAAAACAACAGCATGTTACAGTATAATAACTAAGTATACACTAAAGTGGTGTAGTATCTTTTTAAACTACCTTTAATTTATGTTACCAGGAAAACTGTGCATGCATAGGCAGAGTGTCTGATAAGTCAGTCAGGCATTTTGCTCTAATACAGTGTGTGTGTGTGTGTGTGAATATTAAATTATTTTATTGAAGTAAATGTTACAGTGGCAAACTATAACAATGCAGCAAAGCTAGTTGCCAACCAATAATGTTAGTTCATAGAACTGTGTTTTCATTGTGGTAAAGCTGTAATGTGATGACAATTTAACCCTGAAGGTGCCAGTGATTTGTCATAGCATTAATTTGCATAGCTTTTACACTTTCACATCAACTCATAATTGATACAGCCCTGCCACAACATAAAATTAATGTGATAATTAAAACACATTTAAATCATGTCATTTCAGGCTACAATCCACTTTACGGTGTATAAAATTAAATGTCTCCTTGACTAACATTCCTTTACTTTTGCTCCCATCTGCAAACTTTGTCAGTTATGCCATACAACCCCATCAACATCTGTATGTAATTTCCTGTAAACTCTATAAAACTTACAACAAGAAATAAAACATTGAGACACAGCACAACTATCATAATCATCAGCAAGTGCTATAATATCCCTAATTTTGTCTATCTTTACCTAATGGCTGAGTACCATCTAATTCATTCAATAGGCAAATAACATCCATTTGTTAGGCAAATACATTCGAGCACTGCTTCCTTTCAAAAGTAGGTGTGATAACACCCAATAAGGTTTCTTCCCTGATATGCAGGCCTGTTTTGGAATTGCCAGTTGTATTGTATATATTATGTCTGTCTCATTACTGGAACCTCTGTACTCATGCATGAGTGTTGGGGTGTAGTGAATGCAATCCTGCAATACACTGACACATCAGTCGTGACTATTTCTCACACTGCAAATTGACAAACACACTGCTGTTAGCTAAGTGCCAACTGGAGAATAGTTGGGGCTTCACTGACAAGTGGAGCCTGATGAAGACAAGCAACCCTTGTCAACATACCCACCCCTTTGTCCAGAGGAACGAGGACAATTTGTTCCGCTGCTGTGGGTTCTTATTAGTGTTGTTCGATGACATGGCTGTGGTCAATCCCAGGCTGTAGAGCTCAGTACGCGCTCAAAACAAATACCTTAACCACTGTGCTACTCGTTAGCACTAAGGTTTTGGTTGATAATGCTATTGAGTATGTTGGGATGGAAAACTGGCATAATAAGTGTGTAACTGTATAGATGCCTTTTTTACAGTACGAAGGTGTAGGAATCAGTGGAGACACAGGGATACAACACTGAGGTTCACTCTTGTTTCTCCTGTGTTGATTCATGTATACATTGTTCCTGTGTCATACTCACTTGTCACACGGTATGAGGAAAAATGTACAGTTTTGAAGCAAGTCAGTTAGGTTACCTTTTTAGTTCACATTACTCAACCATTTCACAAGATTCCATAGAAAATTACACTTCAAAATAAAGCAAAAGATCATAACAATTAGTATTATACTCATAAAAATACAGATTACATTGATATCCATGTTGCCTTCAAATGCTGAGGAAACAATAAAGTTTAGATTTTACCCTTGAATGATGTGTGTGCACAAAACAATTACACTTGCAATAAAAGGAAGGCACAACCCAATTCAAATCCCCATGACAGAAACTACTAAAGGGATGTAACCTACTTTCATTCAAAGACCTCATGTACAAGTAAGGAGTACTGTACTCAGTATCAACTATCCAGCCCCTGTATTCTATGGAAAAAGCCATCCAGCAGGTAGGAATCCTGCGGTGCTCCATCTTACTCTAGAAGCCTATCTAGGTGCTGACAGACTCATGTAACTAACACTTTCACAGCAGCTTGCTTGTACCCTGACCTTTAATAAAGTGGTGTAACACAGCAGGCCCACCATCACTAATTAGTGTCACAATGGTCAGAATGTGTTGAATTCCAGGGAACAAGAGCTAAATGCTAAAGCCTCTAGTTCCTCGTTCTTCCTCCACTTGGGAGCAAATTATGGCAGTTACTGCCCAATATCACAAATAGCCATTTCTGTTTTTGTGTGGGTGTCATTTAAAACACTGAAACTCAAAATGAATTATTTTAAGATGACACTGGATTTATTTTAGAAAATATTTTTAAGAAAAAATGAAAAACTGAAATATGCTGTTTGCATAGGTATTAACCCCCCACACATTGATATTTGGTAGAGTCACCTTTTGCATTATGTTCAGTACATTTATTTAATTCATTACATCTTTTGCTGAAATAATAGTTGAAACAATAACAGTAATTTTTTTTTTGGGGGGGGGGGGGGGCTGGATATTGTTGACTGGAGCACTTTTACTCCACTCTGTAGCTCCTTCAAAGTGATTGCTGGCCTCTCCATGCCTTCTATCACAAGTCTCCTTCTTGCTTGGATGCAATATATCTTCATTATATCTTCATTCATCTTCATAACCATCTTAATTTTGTTCCTTTTACAACTTACCGCTAAGATTGAAAACATTTCTCACTTATGAGGATATCTGCCTTTGTTCAAGTCCTATCTTGAAGGGAAAAAGCTAAAAACAACACTCATACAATTGCAGCAGTGCATCACTTTTGTAAGCAATTCAACAAAGTGTTCTGTAACAGGTCGTAACATGATGAATGCATTGATAACATTCTCTTGCTTTTTAAAGAAATCATTCATCCACATCCTAAACCTTTTACAAGTCCATTCCAAATCAATTAGCTGAGCCCAGAAGAGAGCACATGCTTAAATTCGCACATTCCAATTTCTACAGATACTCTGAATGGAGACATTTTAAACAGATGTACATCTTTTATGTAACTTTTAATTTTATTGACATCTAATATCTATACATTTCCTTTTGTGCTGTATAATGTGCAAAAAGCCAGGTCAATCATCAATTAGGGAAAAATACAGTAAGGGCATGCTGCTTACCATGCATTCCATTTGTCTTGATAAAGTAGATAGCTAGCTGCAGTACTGCAAAACAATAGCTGCAATACAATGTTTGGATCACCGTTAGAATGTTGAGATGCCACATTACTCCCTGGGGCCCATATAATGTGGAATCTCCACAGGATAAAACAATGGCAAAATATGACCTCGCTCTCAGCTGAGAACTGTCTCACTGTGGAACTGTACACATCCTGTCCCCGTACTGTCGCTATACTTGCTGTATGCACGTTTGTAAGTCACTTTGGATAAAAGCGTCTGCTAAATAAATAAATGTAAATGTAAATGTAAATATCAATTACCTGATGCAAGTGCTATAAAAAGGCATGCAAAGAGATCAATTAGAAAGATTTAATCACAATAATGAATTAGATTTAATGCAGATTTAAAAGAAATTCCCAAGTGGGTCATATGAAGGTCATACAAAGGAGCCACAGACTGCTTCAGTTTTGACCGGTGAGGTGCCTCTTACTTTTGAACATACTGAATTAAGAACTGATTAAGTACATTTTGGTTACAGCTGATTTCCTCCAACAATAACATGCTAGAGAATGTCTTATATTGGTCCTGCTACACCTTTGTTTATGAAGAGTGTCATAATGCACAACATTCATGCTGGCAATACTGAATTACGGCAAGTTGATGTCCTGGTCCTCCTTAAAGGATGGAATTTTGCGAAACTCCTCTTGTTTCTTCAAGAAGAGCTGTGCCAAAATGAAGTCTGCTGTGGACTTGAAATAGATGTTCATGTCCAGTGTTTGAAGCTGTAATGAGAGAATCAAGTAAACACTGTTACATACTGCATATCAATTCCTTTACACTAAATACAGTAACACATTCCAAAGGCATTAACTGATGCTTACCTCATCATTAGTGCTAAAAGCAATGACCATGAACAGGTCCTGCTTTCCCACATTCATAATGTAATGGTGGGTACCTCGGGGGAAGAAGAAAACATCGCCTTTCTTGATATGGAAGTTAACAGCTTTCTTCTCAATAACACCGACCTGCAATAGAGAGAGAACTGCTCTTCATCAATGTGTTCTATGTTCTCATTTTTTAAAATCCTGTGGTGCATTTTTTTTTGTACTCACACTGAAATTGACCTAGAAAAGGACCATAACAACCATCATCTATACTGAGCCCAGAAGTATGACCCACCTCCAACTCCAGTTATGGTACATAATGCTGTGATCAGGAAGATCCCGCTATGTTTTGAAAGACAGAATTATTATTTTATTGTAATATTATATTTATATATTCTTCCCTACCCTTCCACTGCCGCTGAGCACATATCCCATAGTGTGGGCATTGAAGTGATAGTGGGGTTGCCGCATGCCTCTTCTAAAGATTCTCATGGTGGCCATGGTAACTGTGTCCTTGTGCTGAGAGGGGAGAAAAGTGAATATTTCAATACAGGAGATGCAACTTGATTCATTTAAAGATCACAGCAGTATTCAAATCTGTACCAGTCTATTGGAAAGCTTTGTTTTTTTTTGAAGTGGTTAACCTCAAACTAGCAACACCTTTCAGCCACAATCCTTTCATGTGTAATCAATGATACAGTACCTCATTAAGGGATTTGGCAAAAATCTTCTCATTTCTTGACATCTTGGACTGGTCCTTGGTGTATCGAGCCCACTGTATTATCCCACCTGGGTATTTGTACTGCTTGGAAGCTGAGGGGAATGAATAAATATTCAATAGCAGATGGCATTTTACAGATCTCAGTTTACCATCATAGTGAAGTAAGGAAGGAAAATATGTTGATTCTCCTTCGTTTTAAATCTGTTGTGGCTATGCCACAGTTATAGATTTGTGACATGTGCACTTAGAATAATAGAGACCTATTATCTAGAGGAAATGTAAGAATATCTCAAGGGCCATACACTATCCATGTGAAGAGAAATGCCCTTAAATCACTGGCCCAAACTGATGTAATGACGCAAATAGGTGATGATGCAATCATAAACAGACAGAAGCTGCTGTACTGAGCAGCCATGTTATCACTGTAACTATAGAAGTCCTACAGTGCTGGCCAAAAGTATTGGCACCCCTGCAATTCTGTCAGATAATGCTCAATTTCTCCCAGAAAATGATTGCAATTACAAATGTTTTGGTAGTAATATCTTCATTTATTTTGCTTGCAATAAAAAAACACAAAAGAGAAAGAAAAAAAAGTCAAATCAAGTATCAATTTACACAAAACTCCAAAAATGGGCCGGACAAAAGTATTGGCACCCTTTGAAAAATCATGTGATGCTTCTCTAATTTGTGTAATTAACAGCACCTGTTACTTACCTGTGACACATAACAGGTGGTGGCAATCACTAAATCACACTTGCAGCCAGTTAAAATGGATTAAAGTTGACTCAACCTCTGTCCTGTGTCCTTGTGTGTACCACATTGAGTATGGAGAAAAGAAAGAAGACCAAAGAACTGTCTGAGGACTTGAGAAGCAAAATTGTGAGGAAGCATGGGCAATCTCAAGGCTACAAGTCCATCTCCAAAGACCTGAATGTTCCTGTGTCTACCGTGCGCAGTGTCATCAATAGGTTTAAAGCCCATGGCACTGTGGCTAACCTCCCTAGATGTGGACGGAAAAGAAAAATTGACGAGAGATTTCAACGAAAGATTGTGCGGATGGTGGATAAAGAACCTCGACTAACATCCAGACAAGTTCAAGCTGTCCTGCAGTCCGAGGGTACAACAGTGTCAACCCGTACTATCCGTCGGTGTCTGAATGAAAAGGGACTCTATGGTAGGATACCCAGGAAGACTCCACTTCTGACCCAGAGACATAAAAAAGCCAGGCTGGAGTTTGCTAAAACTTACCTGAGAAAGCCAAAAACATTTTGGAAGAATGTTCTCTGGTCAGATGAGACAAAAGTAGAGCTTTTTGGGAAAAGGCATCAACATAGAGTTTACAGGAAAAAAAACGAGGCCTTCAAAGAAAAGAACACGGTCCCCACAGTCAAACATGGCGGAGGTTCCCTGATGTTTTGGGGTTGCTTTGCTGCCTCTGGCACTGGACTGCTTGACCGTGTGCATGGCATTATGAAGTCTGAAGACTACCAACAAATTTTGCAGCGTAATGTAGGGCCCAGTGTGAGAAAGCTGGGTCTCCCTCAGAGGTCATGGGTCTTCCAGCAGGACAATGACCCAAAGCACACTTCAAAAAGCACTAGAAAATGGTTTGAGGGAAAGCACTGGAGACTTCTAAAGTGGCCAGCAATGAGTCCAGACCTGAATCCCATAGAACACTTGTGGAGAGATCTGAAAATGGCAGTTTGGAGAAGGCACCCTTCAAATCTCAGGGAGCTGGAGCAGTTTGCCAAAGAAGAATGGTCTAAAATTCCAGCAGAGCATTGTAAGAAACTCATTGATGGATACCGGAAGCGGTTGTTCGCAGTTATTTTGTCCAAAGGTTGTGCTACCAAGTATTAGGCTGAGGGTGCCAATACTTTTGTCCGGTCCATTTTTGGAGTTTTGTGTAAAATGATAATTGATTTAATTTTTTTTTCATTGTCTTTTGTGTTTTTTCATTGCAAGCAAAATAAATGAAGATATTACTACCAAAACATTTGTAATTGCAATCATTTTCTGGGAGAAATTGAGCATTATCTGACAGAATTGCAGGGGTGCCAATACTTTTGGCCAGCACTGTATATGACACCATGACACTGCCATGACACCATAAAATTGCTACCAAAAAATTGCTATGAATTTTTTTTTCAAATCCACATTCCTTTTCATTGATATGTACTGAGCAGCTTATAATAAATGTATTATTTGTTTAAATAACCAGTGTTCCTTCCTTTGATCATTCCTAAACTTGAAAAATATCAAATAAATTTAGCACCGTTCAATTTCAATTGCAATGGTCTATGCTCTATTTTGGATTATGTTTTGTTCATTTATCATGCAGATGGGATTAGCTCTACATTATTTAAGTGTTATTATGTTTTATTGAACACTGATGATCATTACTACCTTTTTTCATTACAACTGTATTTTTGCAAGCAACAGGGGATGGTTTAATTACCTCTCATATTATAAAGGTACCTGGACACCTTTAAAGCACAGGACTGGGTATAGCTGGCTTTGTGCACCAGCTGGTTTAGGTTTGGAGGGAGGTTGATAGCCTGGTTCTCTTTGGGCTGCTTGAATGAGTTGATAAATTTAATCCCTCCTTTGGGCTGGATTGACACAAGACAAAGCGTGATAACAGTGCTGTTAAGAATGCTGACTGACATCTGGCAGGGTTAAAGTTTTAATGTGTTAGAGCTGAACAACTATCTTTAGATCAATAAAATTAGCATACAGTAGAATCATTGAATGTTTTTAAATACCAACCCTGTGCTGGTGATATTGATATTTAAGGGCTGTTGAGTTTCTGAGTATTTACTGACCTCTTAGAGCTCTTAGAGTGAGTTTATCAGTGGGTCCTTGGGGAGGACTGACAGACATCTTTATGGGCATACAGTACCTTGAGGGATTGAGCAGCAATGTCCTTGGGTGTGGCATAAAAAACGTCATCTACGTCGAGAGTGACCAGCTCCTCACTGGTGGTGAAAAAGAGGATGAAGAGACAGTTCTCAGGCCCTACACACTTCATCCAGTGCAGAGTGGCCCTTGGCAGGAAGATGACCTGTCCTGCCGTCACATTGTAGGAGGTCACTGAGAACGGAGATGCATCCAAGATCCCAATCCATGCTGTTCCCTGTGGAGCCACCCATGACATTAAAGAGGCCTGCAAGGCTCCGGGAATATAGTGACCTTTCAGAATGGTACTAATAATAAGCATCAAAGTTAATACCTGTGCTGTCATACACATATAAGCTTCCACCAGATTTACTAAATGTTACCTTGCTATTGTCATAATTACTGGTGCATAATGCATTATAACTAGTGACATACTTCTGACATACTAGTGCCCTGGTGTTTTTCACTGGTATTACCATGGCCAGGTAGCCATGCTCATTGGCATTGAAGTGCCAGTGGGGGACTCTGCAGCCATTAGGTTTGATCAGCAATGTGGAAGCAGTCATGTGTCCACCATTTGAGTGGATACTTTCACCAAATGCCCTCTCCTCTTTGGACCCATAATCCTTTGGGTCTGCCCGGTATCTGGCCCACTGAACCACTCCTCCCTGCAGAACAAAATTCTAAAGGAGAAATGGAAGAGACTTGTGAGTGAACAGCTACTAGGAAGTGTACTGAAGGTGCATGAAATGTCATTGTTTATTATTTATTAATTGACAGGTTCCCTTCTGCTAGGGAATTTAGGGAGCATTACCAAGTATAAGTGCAAGAGATTTATTACAAAGCACACATGCATAACTGTGTAACTTGCATCATGAAGGATACACGTGTGCACCCTAGATTCTCCATTTTGTTTTCTTTTTTTTAAGCAATTGCAAATGTACGGAGCCCCAGAAGGGACATGCAGGGGAAAAAAAATGATTGAAAAAAAAAGGTGTAGATGTAGATGTTGCAAAAGTTATGCGAGATCTCGCAAAGTTTTTCATTTAGGTCAATGTACTTTCAGATCAGTTCGGCAAGACGGCAACATGGAAATCACAACAATGGAGTGCACACACCCGTGGGAGCGGTTCATAGAATTTTGAGACTGGCCTCAAATATAATGACATTAAATCAGTGCTTGGCAGTAGGCACAGTTTTCACATAAGTGAGACACATCTGAAGAGAATTATGAGGGGCCGTTTAGGAAATATTTCAGACTTTTGTTACACAAACACATATGAAACACGTATGCATTCACATGTGAAACGTTCACACACGCATCCATACTGCTGAAAACTCACAGACATATACTGTATGTGAAACATTCTGTCAGGGCTCAGGCAGGGACTCAGGCGCAGACAGACAGGGTGCACAAAGCGTGTTGTTTATTAAGCCAAAACGGGAATCCAAAAAAACGTGGTCAAAACAGGCAATGTCAGAAAACCAGAAAAGCACAGCAATCAATACCAAAAAATCAGATCCAAAAACGTGGTCAAGAAAACAGGCAAAAGATCAGCAGAACAGGCAGAACGGCTTGTAGCAACACAGACAAACTAGGGATGAGCCATGAAACAAACGGGGAATATATAGGGCAAGGCAGATGACAAGATGGGGTTCAGGTGTGCAGGTAGGCGGGTGGAGCCAGTCAGGTGACCAGGTGGGCGGAGACAGGGCGGAGAGTAGGACAGGGATGGAGCACAGGGAAAAAAAGCACATGGACAGGGAAAACAAAAACAAAAACAAACCTGGCTAAGGAGCCGCAGTCCTGACACATTCATACAGGCAACATGTGAAGTGCATTCACACACATACTTATGAAATGTTCGTACAGATACACATGAAAGGGCACATTCATACATATGTAATGTGCATATAGACTTGTATGAAACACATTCACACACACATACATATGAAATGCTTATACAAACCCCTTCCTCTGTACAAATGCCATACCTTTGATTTCTGCATGTTGTTCAGGTACTTGTACTTAGCCTGGATGTCATTGCTAACATTCTGCCTAATTTCAATGAGCCTCTCCACACTTCCTTCTTCTTTTAAAGCTCTGATTTTTGGGGTGAGGATCACCGCAGCTACCCCCAGAGAGAGCGTAAGAACGACCATGAGCAGACACGCACACATGGTCTTCATTAAGTAAGCACACTCTGCAAAGTTCTGCATGAAAACATGGATCAGATATAGGAAACAAGGATGAGTCTGTTGCCCAATATTGTGAATAAAGATAATACTGCTGCTAGTTATAAAATAATGTACTGTACTACTACTATATTATTCTGCTGTTTAATTAGACAATACAGGTATTATATTTTTAATGGTACATTATTAGAAGTAGCAATAGTAGTAACAAAGTTATATCAGCTCATGCTGCTAGTGAATACAGGTTTAATTTACACAGCCTCTACAATTTAATATTCAACAGGTTTCCAGGGTACATACTTGCATCCTTCCCGCTTGGTCTCCTCGCTGGTTCTTGCTGTGAAGCTTAAACTTGTCACCGGTGGTTTCATAGCTGCTGAACTTCATTTCTGAAGAAATGAAATAAAGAACACTGCAGTTTTTTTTATAAACTTAACAGGAAAATTCCAAGGTGGTGACAATTAGTCTTGTTTGTTATAGCAGTTCTGCTATTTTTCAGTTCTTATAGGTGCAGCAAGAGGATGTCATCAGCATGGTCCTTCTGCAATGTTTACAGCATGTTGACCAACTTCCCCATTGACTGAATGAGAGACCATCTTCTCCTTTTTGTGTATAACACAAAACATTTATCTGTTCATTCAATATTATTAAGTCCATTTGTTTTTGAAACCAAAATGGCACAGTCATCTTTTAAGCTGTACAGTAAAAATGTAAAATCTGTATTAACTTTACACTGAAATGTGGCTGAAATGTGCAACAGCAGTCACACATGCAACTGCATTTGGTATACTATCATTTCCACCATCATGACAGTCCTAAACCCCAGCAATAAATGAGTAACAGTCCTTTAGACTTTGAGAGGAAAAATGCACCTGCAGGCATCAAGATCCCTTGCAATGCCACAGCTGTGGCATTAAAAAATGAACATTAATCTTTATGAGGCTTAATATAAATACATTCCATGGAATATTGTATATTGTGTAGGTGTCTAGATGTTTAGAGAAGGGATATTACATGGTTCCTGTGAGATTTCTCATTGTTTTTGTGAAAATACTACATAGAAAATATAATATATAGTATAAATATTAAAAATATGGAAAAGCCTATCAAACTATTATTAAGACAAGTGCATGCACCCCTTGCATAAGCAAAATATAGTGAAATCTGATGACTTTCAAGTGCGTGCTGGTGAGGGTATCAATAGATGGTAAATATAAATTATAAGCACACGTTTTAAATTACTATGTATACAGAGTTATAAATATATCTAAATGTTTATCTAAACAAGAGTGGTTGCTAAATGCCAGTAATGTTTAATTCCTACACTGCAAATAACAAGGGCAAAACTGTTCTGTTTTGGGGATCTATTCATTTCTGATAATATTTTGTAGAGAAAGACCGTAAGTAGTTTCGTAATCAGAACAGAACAGACAGATTTCACCCATTCTGCTTTCACAACTTCTAACTGATGGGGTGATTGCATTACCAATGCCTACCACAGAGGAAATGCTTCAAGCTGAAACATGTACTCAATTTTTCTTTGCAGTATACACTTATGGCTGAAAATCATCCTGAAATTGCCTTGAAAACTGAGCACTGCCTCTATTCGAGTCCAAAGTATTATAGTATGAGACTGACTACATACCACTGTATTTTAAATAGTGAATACTGTTTAACCTATTTGTTCTAACTCATATTTGTATTGATGTCAGCATCCAAAAACTGTGTCTGTATTGTGTTCATTGTGTAGAATAAAACCATCATAAGAACAAAAATATTTGGGCCATATACAATTTAATCTGGGAAGAGCCTTGATATCAGACCACTGATTGACATGGCTGTCAATTAAACTCTACCACAGTTCCAGACTCAAATCAGCACAGCTCAGAAATGTTTTGCAATATATCACTGTTCCTTCTCTAACTTCCTCGGCATTCAGGAAAAAGGTCCAATGTAATCCACTCAGATCAACAGCCCGTCCAGCACAAATCAAACACAACAGAATAAAATAAAAAACAATAGAAAGGTTACATCTGTCAGTCAAACACAACAATATAATAAAATAAAATAAATAGAAAGGTTACATCTGTCACAAAAAGTTATTGTCCATTGTGCAATGAATATATACATAGTACATAATGACATATGACCCAAATATATACAAGATAGAAATTATTGCAATTTACAATGTGCGCAATAGAAAAACACTGCTATTATTATACTTGTGCATAGCAATAATAATAACTGTATAGTGCAATTCTTAAACCAGTTATCTGTGAGAGAGAGTGAGATAGGTAGAAATAGTTGTGTTAATTGTGCAATGAATATGTGTACAGGGGAACAGCACAGGGCATCAAGCGTCAGTCTGATCCATGTTGCGGCAGAGAGGGGAGGAGTTGTAAAGTTTGATGGCTGCTGGCAGAAACGACCTTCTGTGTCTCTCAGTGGAACATTTGGGGGAGATCAGCCTGCCACTGAAGGTGCTCTTCAGCTTAACAAGCCCGTCATGGAGGGGATGGGAGGTGTTGTTTAAGATGCTCACCAGCTTGTTAAGCATCGTCCTCTCTGCCATCGCCCCTCGTAAGTCCAGCTCAGTTCCACCTCCTATGACAGAGCTGGCTTTCCTAACAAACTTATTCAGTCTGTTGGCATCCCCAGCTTTCAGACCACACTCCGAGGACACCACCACGTAGAAAATGGCACTGGATATCACAGACTGATAGAACATCTGCAGCATCTTGTTGCAGACGTTGAATGATCGGAGTTTCCGCAGGAAGTAGAGCGAACTCTGGCCCTTCTTGTAGAGGGCCTGTGTGTTCTCGGTCCACTCCAGCCTGTCGTCTAGGTGCACTCCAAGGTATTTGTAGGAGTGGACTACCTCACCATCTTCTCCATGGATGGAGACAGGGGTCAGAGTAGGCTTGTACCTGCGGAAGTCCACGACTAGCTCCTTCGTCTTGCTGACATTTAGCTGCAGATGGTTCAGGCTGCACCACTCCACGAAGCGGTCTACCAGTCCCCTGTATTCTGCCTCCTGTTGCCCGTTGATACACCCCACGATGGTAGAGTCATCAGCGAACTTCTGAAGGTGGCATGACTCTCTGTTGTACCTGAAGTCGGGGGTGTACAGCTTGAACAGGAAGGGGGAGAGGATGGTCCCCTGTGCTGCTCAACACTGCTCCCTAGTTTCACATACTGTGGTCTGTTGGTCAGGTTGTCTGTTATCCAGGTCACCAGAGGAGCATCCAACTGCATGCACCTGAGCATGTCTCCCAGCAATAAAGGCTGTATGGTGTTGAAGGAAAGTTGTCGAAAGTCAAAGAACATGACTCTCACAGTGGCCCTGGCCTCGTCAAGATGGCAGTAGGCTCGGTGTAGCAGGTATATGATGGCATCCTCCACTCCGATGCGTTCCTGGTAAGCTAACTGCAGGGGATCCAATGCTGGTCTGACCAGGGGTCTAAGTTGGGAGAGGACCAGCCTCTCCAGGGTCTTCATCACATGTGATGTTAACGCCACTGGCCTGTAGTCATTTAAGACCTTACCAAAACAGTTATATGTCAGCTTTAAAAACAAGTACTCTACTATAGTTCAAAGCAAAATGTGCAATTATCAGTTTCATCAGTCATTCATATATTTGCATTTGGAACAACGAATGCAGTTAAAATAACAAATACTGTCATTTTCATTCAGCTTTGTCTAACATGGTGTCAACATCCTCAAATATACAGTACGCTAGAAATTATTTTATTCTATCAATAAGCAGAGACACAGCTACAGAATGAAATAATCATTCCTGCAATCACGATTGTTTGTCACAGCCATTTTCGGCAGGTAATCACAGTAGAGTGATGACTCCCACATGCTACAATAAAAAACAGTGAATGGATCATGCATGTCAATATAGAAGACGTTAAATGCAATCAACCTCACTTAACAGTGCTATCTATGAAAGTAAATACTAGTATCAGAGGTAGCTTTATCCAAACAATTATGTGTGACACTGCAACTGGGATACAAGATGCGATTTATGCCGGCCACAGAGACCTGTTCCGAGGCAGGGGTATGGCAACCAGGGAGAAGTCCCACAACGAAAATACAATAACAGCAATAAGAAAACATGCCAATCTCTGAAACATATTCCACATTTTATTATTTCTATCTGACATTATAACTCCAACAGTAACACTGAGCATTTAACAAGTCCGGTTGTAGGGTGAGCTCTGTCATATAACCAAAGAATTTTAAGTTGAAAGTGGCCATCTGAATTAACAGTAAGCAGGGGAGCATTATCCCTTCAACTAAAGACCACTTATAGCATATGAAGTATATGAAATGTGAACTGCACTTGCCCATAGAGATTCAGATCTTATAGGGGGTACATTGACAGACTCATGAAGTACCATAGATTTCTTTTGTATTTTCAAGTGAAAGTAATGAAATGTTTCACCAGGATAGAAAACAGAAAAGTATGTGTTGATCCAAACAATAGGCTACGGTACTGCAGATTTAACTACAATGTTTTGAGTACCATCAATGCTTGTTGCATAAATAACTTTGTAATTCGCACAGATCCTTCGTCCCCTAAATGAGTCTTTGCCAGCATGCAAGCATGCTAAGGATATGTACATACAGAGAAGCCTTGCGATATGAGAGAACAGCCTCTGAACATTACTAGAGATACAGCATAGTATAAGCTATTTGTATTAACGGCAGCCACAGGAGGTTTGCTCTAGTTAGATACCAACATTCACACAGACAAACATTTGAATGATTATACATAGCATATAATGCATTTCCCACACAAACCAGTGGTTATTTGTCAGAGTAATCATTTGAATACAGACTGATCTTTGATTTCACATGCAGGCCAAAAAGGAAAAAAAAAAAAAGAAACTACAACTGCATACTGTGGATTGGAAGGGTACATTATTACAAAGGCCTTCCTCATCCCAGCAACTTCCTGTTCAATCTCTTCCCATCTGGCAGGAGATTCAGAAATATTTCAGCTCTCTCAACCAGACTGAAGGACAGCTTTTTCCCCAAAAGCTGTAATGGTTCATCTGTTGAAATTGATAGTTTTAGATTTCTTGGCATACACATCTCAGACACCCACACATGCTCTCTTAACACCAATTGCATCCTCAAGAAAGCACAGCAGAGACTGCACTTTCTGAGGCGTCTCAAGAGTTTTGGCATAAGTACCAAAGCTCTTGTGAACTTTTATCGCTGTACCACAGAGAGTGTACTAGAAGGCTGTATCACAGTGTGGTTTGGCAACCTGACTGCTCAGAACTGCAGACTGCTACAAAGGACTATGAAGACAGCAGCAAAAATCATTAGCACAGAACTACCACAACTTCATAACATCTACACCACTCGATGCAAAAGGAAAGTCCAAAACATCAATAAGGACACCAGCCACCCCGCTCATGTTCTGTTCTCGCTCCTTCCACCTAAAAAACATTACTGGAACATCAAATCACACACCACCCATCTCAGTAAGTTTCTTCCCCCAGACAGTCAGGTTGCTGAACAGCTGACACAACCATATGCAGTGCATATGTGTTGTATAAAATGTTATGTTATTGTGTACTGTATTCTGTCTATATAATATATACTGTATTCTGTGTATATAATGTAATGTTATTGTGTACTGTATGTTGTATATAATGTATACATACGTGTGCACGGTGTACATAGTCTATGTAGGTCTGTAGTGTCCTTCTTTGTTGGTTTTGTGATAGTGTGCCCTTTATGTTAAGGCAGAGAGAGTCAGAGCACACATATTTCATTGTATTTTTAATACACATGACAGTAAAGTCGAACTTGAATTTGCAGCTGAACACATCTCCCCCACTCCATCTCACATAGAAGGCGACAATGAAACATGGACATGTGCAATAATAACATTATTATGTGCAATGCAATGAAAACCACCTTTTGTGCAATAATATGGACACCACGTGCACTGCACTTTACTACAATACAGTGTAATGCAACAATACGGGCATGTGCAATAATCAGATATGTGTGAAACAGAGATTTTTTCGATAACAGCTATGGAGAACATTCCTACCATACCTGAACATCAGGTGTGTAGACACTTTGCTGACTGCTCCTGCCAATAAACAGACACTTTATTATTATTTATTTATGTCCCATTCACTCCTCATATTTTATATATTCACACATTTTGTACATGTTCTTGTTGTTTTTAAAATAGTTATATGTTGTCATAGCACTGACATGGGGTAGCAACTGTAATTTCGTTGTCTCTAAAAATGACAATAAAGCTCTCTCTTATCTTCAAAACAAGATCCAACCTGATGTTGCATACAAAAATCAAAGGTGCAATACATTTACATTTATATTTACATTTATTTATTTAGCAAACGCTTTTATCCAAAGCGACGTACAAAAGTGCATACAGTAAGTATAGCGACAGTACGGGGACAGGATGTGTACAGTTCCACAATGAGACAGTTCTCAGCTGAGAGAGGTCTGTTTGAGGACACAGTACTATCAGATTTGTACAACTACAGCGTATAGGGCAACTAATACGATATACTTTCAAAGCAGCAAACTTCAACAACTTTAAACAGCGCAATGAGTGTCAGGGTAAAGGCGGCAACAAGAAACAATTTAAAAAGCACAGCAATTTACAACAGCACTGATTGGGGGGGGGGGGGGGGGGGGGGCGGCAATTTTGTGCTGGGTCAGTCCAGGTAGAGTCTGAAGAGGTGTGTCTTCAGGCCCTGTCTTCAGGCCCCGTGAAGGAGCTGTCCGTAGCGGGACAGGGAGTTCGTTCCACCACTGGGGAGTGATGTAGGTGAAATGCTGATGTCTGGCAGAACGAGCACCTCCTGCCTTGACCATGCAGGGAGCGAGGCATCCAGTTGCTGCTGGGCGCAGGGGTCAGGCTGGTATGTAGGGCTGGATGAGTTCTTGGAGGTAGGCAGGGGCTGTCCTGTTGATTGCAGAGAAGGCGAGGGTCAGGGTCTTGAATCTGATCCTGGCAGCGACAGGAAGCCAGTGGAGGGATTTCAGCAGGGGAGTAACATGGGAGAATTTGGGGAGGTTGAAGATTAGTCGGGCAGCTGCATTCTGGATGTGCTGGAGAGGCTGGGTGGTACAGGCTGGGAGGCCTGCGAGGAGAGTGTTGCAGTAGTCCAGGCGAGGGAGAACTGTGGCCTGGATAAGGAGCTGCGTCGTGTATGTTGTCAGGAACGGACGAATCCTCCTGATGTTGTGGAGGAGGAATCGGCAGGCCCGTGACGTGCGAGCAATGTGCTCCTTGAAGTCCAGGTTGCTGTTGAGGATGATGCCCAAGCTCTTTGCTGACTGAGAGGATGGTATTGTGGTGCCATCAACGGTGATGGAGAGGTCATGCAGGGGTGAAGGGCTGGCTGGGATGAAGAGCAGTTCTGTTTTTCTGAGGTTCAGCTTCAGATGGTGGGATGACATCCATTTGGAGATGTCAGCCAGGCATGCAGAGGCATGCAATACAACATATAACATTACTGTGTCCTGCAGCCAGAGGTGGAAAACCCCGGCTTCAGAGAGTAAAAGTCCTACCATGTATTTGTTCTAGCCATTCACTAAACAAGGTGATTTCACTAATTAGCTCCTCTACCTGGCCGAAGAGTTGTGCTAATTAAATTCAGGTGGTGTAGTGCATGGGTGGAACAAATACGTGGCAGGACTTTTACTTTCTGAAGGCGGAGTTTTCCACCTCTGCCTGCAGCCAAACATTTAACATAACTTAATATGATTATCATCATGGAATATTGTTAACTAACAGCTAACATTCCCTCCTTTGTGAGGGAGAAAAATAATCACTCTGTAGTAAACTTTAAAACCTGTTAAAAGTGTTTTACATCTCCAAAATAAACACGTCACAGTATTGTCAGATGTTTAAGACTTTGCAAATAAAATTAATTAGTAATACATTTTTACATGGTCCAACTACAACAAGCTAAGCACACGCCGCTGAACAGAGAAACTGAGACAAATTAATACATTTTAATATTAGCAGGTTCGCTACCTAGCGATTCTAACTGTAATTCATCACGACACACAATGTCGGCTAGCTCGAACCAGACTATTTTGACTTTTACGTGTGGAAGCACTACTTGGCTCTGGCTAGGAAAGCAGGTGTGCCTTGTCCTCAAAGGTATGGGTTGGCTGGGCACAGCACACATCAATGCAGAACCGAAAATTAGGCCATTTTGGCATTTATGCTCGTGGAAGGGCTGTGGGAACCATGCACGGAAACGTTTAGCGAACACTTCCCCACGTATGGAGGCACTTTCTTACCACTGCTAACCTATTTCTTCACCGGAGAGGTAACTCTGGCCAGGAATGTAGGCCGAGTAATATAGGTCCAAGAGTTTTTAAACAAACAGTGAAATGTTTACATCTGTCCTCACCGCAGGCAATGTTCATGTTAGCTGATAGGCAACCATCTAAATAAATGTTACTTTTATAGTATGGAAATGGTAGCTGTCTATCTGGTACATTTAGGTCTGCTTCTAACTTAGTTGCTAGCTGCTAGCTAAAATTGCTACGTGAACAGCTAGCTGACTTGCGCAGTAACGCTGTGTGTTTTTGGTTGGCCACCTTGCTGGATTTCCCTGGCTGATTACGTAATTCATTCAGTGGCAGGAATTGTCGCTATTTAGCCAGGTGAATGATGGCATAGAGTTGTGCTGTCGGGTTTATCGTCGCTTTAACCACATTATTTTCATGTTGGCTATTTTCGTTAAGGAAACTGTTAATGATACCTAACTATAACTAACAAGTGATATGATTTTTAAATTAATCTTTTAAAGAATTTTGATTCTTGTCAGTCTAAAGCAAACTTTAGAAAGCAGCAGAAAACTTGGGTTATGTTGTAATAGAGAAATCTGACAAGTGTAGTTCGTCGTTTTACATACAGCTTTTGCTAGTATACCTGTTTATTAAGGATGGACTTAATAGCAGAGAATGTTGCCCGTAAAGTGTGGTCATATAATGAAGACGTTTCGGGATGGACTTTGGCAAAGAACTCTGTAAGGACCGTTGAACAGTAGCAAGTGCCTTTACAGGACAGTGTTCTGAATTCGCTTTTTAGTTATTTTAGAATAGAGTGTTTAGCACAGTAATGGCTATTGTTTTGTGAAAATTCTATTCCATATATTTGCAGTACATTGCCTTTTGTCCAGGTTTTAATTTGTCAGTGAGTCATGAGTTGAAAAGTCCATTTTTACGTACAATGTCTGTTTTGACATAATATGTTGGAACGTAAGATATATAAATAGACTGCTTTGTATTTAACTAGCTGTGTGAAAGATGAAGAAAGCATACTGGTGTACACATATTAATATGAATGTGCCTATGATGGGGATGACTGACTTCTTATTTTGCTACAGAATGGTATCACGGTGTCATGGAAACCATCCGGAGAATACGGAGGAAATTTGTAAGTAATCAGTCTATATTGTGAAGCAGCACCATTATTTCTCTTATAACAAACATGCTACAAATGACCTAATTTCAGCATGTTTCGTATGTTTTGCAACAATGGGGTGCATAAAAACAAATTCAATGGAGTGTAATGTGCTGTAAAATACACATCATCACATAATTTCAGGGCCAACCAGTAAGAGTTTCTTGCATGTTAATTTATGGGTGTGCAAATCTTGTGGAGGGGATAAGCGTTTCAGTTTTTGGTCCACCTATGCATGTCATTTTACCTTACCTATGGTTGTTGTTACTTATATATTCATGATGCTTGAGCATCATGGCACTGGTTTCTGGTCCTTGAAGAACATCAGTGACAACCAAATCTAACCAAGGACTATTGTCTCACAGTAGTTTAATTTACAATTATAATTTAACGTATAATTATAGTTTACAAATATCATATGTGTGATACATGTAGGCTGTAATTATAGGATAGTTGATACTTTCATTCAGAAAAATTCAAAAAGAATGTGAAAATAAACTCAGTAAAGGGTTCTGTTGCTTGTACCAAACCAAACCAGCATTCCGTATTAGGATGTTATATAAGAGTTTCTCATGACTGAGTGAATGTCTCACAACTGACTGATTTTTTTTTTCTCAGTAGAACTACAATAGCTGTCTTTGTAAATTGTGATAAAATGTGACAAAAATCTCTGGGACATGTTTTTTTCCTGCTTTGGAGTGCATTCTGGGGAAGATACTGTATACTGTGTGCTGTCTTTCTTTTTGAAGATACCGTGGTGAGGGAATTATTGAAGATACTCCTGAAAACGTCATTCCTTTTATGTATCTACCGGAAAACAGACTGAAATGGGACAAAGCCCTGAAGTCTTACTCAATTTTGGAGTGGATTGATGAGGTAATGATTCATGGCCTTGAAGCTTGATGATTAACTACACAGTGGATATGACTGAAGACAACTCTTTCACATGCCAGGCAATCAGGGTGAATGATCTTTCCTTTGTTCCTTCTGCTGCTCAGGAATGACAAGATAATCACCCAAACAAAACTATATTGAACAAAAATATTTATGACTTTGAAACAATGAAAATTCATGCACTATATTACTAATGATGATAATGATGATAAGAATAATGGTGGTGGTTAAGATGTGATTTTCCACTGCACATGTTAACATGCTTTGCAACCTTTACAGGACACTGCAATTTGCCATACAATCACCCACAGTTATGGCATGGGATTGATTTCTTCCAGAGACTTTGTTGACATTGTAAGGATCAAAAGATATGATGGAGGAATCGTAACTACAAACTGTGAGTATTGTAGAGGAATCTATATTGCTGTTCCCATCTCTTGTTCTATAATGTTAATAGGGCAGTTGTAATTAACATGAATCAATTTGTCAATTGTTTTTTATTTGCTCAATTTGGATAAGCTCAGAAAAGTTACATGGGGCACCTAAGCTAATACGAATTGACCGAACAACAACAAAAAACATGCCCTGTAGACCCTCCCAAAACCCAAAACAAAAATAGATTTGTGACTAAAAAACTACATCCACATTTGGTAATCGGCAGGTTAGGTTTACAACTGCAGCTGAAATGTGGTTATTGTTGATTTTGTTAGTTAAGTTAAAAGCAAACAACTCTAACACATGATAAAATGATAAGACTAGTGTTATAGCTTGATTTATAGGAGCCTATTATATTAGTCTGTTTGACTAATCTACATAGTCTACATTTAATGACTTCACCATTAAGTATGACTATTTACTAATGAATTTCCAAATGTTATTGTGCATAAAGTTCTGTATTAATGATTACGTGTGGCTTATTATTAATCTGCAGATAACTGATCAAATTCAAGGGGAACAACTATTTTTAAACTACTGACAACCCTAATGTTTTTTACACCATGTTTGAAGAATGTTGCTTACATGTTAATTTGACATAGAGCAACATCATTGGAGCTCAATTTGTGGATGGATTTATTCCCTAGCATGTGCTTTAGCTATTACTCGTAATACTCTGCAACAAACAAGTGTTCCTTACCTTTGTTTTGCAGCGATCAGTGTTGACTACCCACAATGCCCTCCATCTTCAGCTCATGTCAGAGGATGCAATAATCCCTGTGGATACGTGTGCTCTCCGCTGACAGAGTAAATTTATCACTGTGTCTGCATTCATAACATGAATGGTTGTTTTGTACAGAGAGTAGCATGGTAAAACAAGACTACACATAAAGACACAAAATATAGTCAACGTTGTTCCAAAGAGACCGTTATGCATATATAACATGAGAACAGTTTAAAGCCACATACACATAAGCATTTCACTGTTAGCAGTCGGAAATGTCACTCAGTGACTTACGTCATCAGATGGTATAATCATGGCAGTTTTCAAATAATTCAGTTTGGTTACCCTCCTCTATTTTTGTAATCTAACCCAGGGTCCCTGAGGCCTGGTGGTAAATCCTGCAAGTTTTATTTAAATTATTAACCAATTTACACCTAGTTCACCATGTGAATGATGTCCTATTTATATTAATGATGTTGTTGCAACCCCCCCCCCCCACACACACACACACACACACACTCACACACTCAAAATCTTCATTTGGCAGCTTGTTGGTGTGCATATTCTTATGGACTCCTGTGCTCATATTCCTAGGAATCCAGACCATTCCAAGCTGGTGGTGTTCATCCAGCCGGACCTGGGAGGAATGCTGCCCCGCTCTGTGGTAGAGTCAGCGCTGCCCAATAATGTCATCAACCTGATCAGCGATGCCAGAGCTGGAATAAAGGCACGGGGATAAAAAATGTGCTGGACATTTCAACAAACGAGAAAGGGAACAAACACCTTGGTGTATTCACCATAGGTTTAGGAAGATACCTATCCCACTGTCTGTACTGTAATTTATCACATCTGAAAATATATAGTATAATGAAATACTTTGGCTTACTTTTCTCTGTTCAGCGGCGATTTCCAGCATTTAAGCATGAGTCTTTAGATCAAAAAGTCTTTGAAGGTGTGTTAATCAGGTGTGTCCAAACTTTTGACTTGTACTGCATACAGTATATTTGCATGCTGACACAATCGGACCTCTTTGTATAATTCTTGGTTGATCATGCCGTGGTAAATGTGTGTGTAAGTTTTCCTGAACAGAACATGCCATGATTAAGGTGAAACAATCATAGGGTGTTCAGATTAATTCCTTTATCTAATTCTTATTATCTTTATCTTTTTGTCTGTTTACAAAAGAATGGACCTTTAGACCACCTAAATGATTTTAGTTAATTATATGTAGGTCTGTGTTTTCAAAGTGATCTGTTTGAAACTTTTTTGGAACTTTTTAGTGTGGCCTTGTGCAATAAATACTTACTATTGCATATGTGTGCCACTGCATTGTGTATATACTGTCTAATTCTACAAATCTACAAATCCAAACAAAACAAAAGCATACAGTATAACTGATTCTGGATTATCAGTCAATCAGATCATGCACTGTAAGTGAACACTGGTTATAAAAGTTTATGTTTTGTACAGGCACATTTTTGTGTGTCTCCACCCCTCCCTTTAACACCAAAACAGTAAAGAGGAAGGTGGACAGCTGAGAAAAATGAATAAACAAGCATAGGAAAAATATTTACTTTAATCACTGAATACAAAATAAGACTCATAACAAATTACTTGTGGTTTTTCAGTTTGTTTACAAAAGGGGATGGTGTTAATACTCACTGTAAAGGTCCAAATGATTGACAGGTCATTTAGAACATTTGGACAACATTTTAATTACTTTATTCAATTAGATTTATTTAATGAGCCTTTTGAACTGAATGAAGCCTTTGATTATCAAAGTCTGCTATGTTGTTTTGTGATTAAAATGTGGATAACCACTTCTACATAAGGGATTAAGAGATTTTTACTGAATGACATACCGATCAAACAACATTTCTCTCTACTTTTGAAATACCCTCAGCAATAAGCACTACAATGTATGCTTATGTCAGCTTAAGAAATTTCAAAATACTCTCTCTGTTTTAGTTTTAGTGACATATTTGACTAGCCACTGATATAACAGGTTTTAAGCATCCAAAACAGCTTTAGGTCTACAAATTCCAGCACTTTATGTGTGCTGTTCACGTTCTAAAAAAACAAAGGAAATTGCAGGCCTTTAAGAGAGTTGATTCAATGTGCTCCAAGCTATTCAGTTGAATTTATTTCACATCAGGTCAAGAAAGCATTTAAACCGAAATATGCATATACACATCACTAAGGCAGAGTGAGGACCACACCTGTAGGCTCAACAGGGCTTGAAGTATTTCAGCAAGTTATTGGATTGAGGGCTTTTGGCTGTAGTGGACTTTGTCTCTTTGGCTGGTCGTCTTCTCAGCATTTTTGTGGTGGGAATTTTTGAGACTGGTTTCTGCTGCCTCCACTCAGACAGTAACTCCCTTTGCAACTTTGCCGGCAGTTCTGAGAACACTATGGGGTCTATGTTAGGGGGGAAAACAGATTCAGAGGGTGGAATTTGTGATGTACTGTCTGTGTGGTTTTTCCCCTCAGCTCTTTCTTGGAATGAACAATGTGGATAACAGGGATCCCATTCGTCATCAGCTGAGCTTGGCTGAGTGTGCCTGCTGCCACTTTGTCCGATATACCAATGTGGAGCAGTGGGAGGGTCTTCCAATGTACACTCAAGGGTTTTCTCTGTGGTTGGGTGTTTCAGGGATGACCTTGCCTGATCTGCTTGGCCCAGTGCTGTGAATGAATGCACGTTTTTCCCAGTGGGACTGGGAGAAGATGATGAAGGTGTACTTGATTTCAGTTCCCTCTGTATGTAGCGCGGGAGCTGTTGGAAAACACTGGGATCAACCCCTGGGGGAGGTGAGGGAGGGCTTTCTGGTCCAAGAGTACAAGTCACTGAGGGCACCCTTTGTGATTTATCCTTTGCCATGGCAGCCTCTATGCCACGTACAAGTTCTGCCCCTCTGAGGCTTGTGTCACTGAAGCTAGTGTCAATTGTGTCTTCCAGGCAAGACTTCTCCTAAAGGTCCAGTATTCAAAAAACAGAGTTACTGCAGGATCACAGAAGGATACATCATGACATTTTATTACCTATCATCTGGTTTAATGATCTCACAAAGCCAGATAAATACCAATTTAATGCAACATTCTTCCTGGCTACAATTATTAGTGCTCCCTTGAAGGCACATTTTGTGTGGAAATACAAAATGGCCTTTTAAAAATCTTTAAATATAAAACTAGTCAATTCATTCATGAGGGCTGATGCCATCTTTCCATACTCCAAACAGTCATATTGAACATTAATATTAAATGAAAACCATATGAATTACTGAAGCTGCCATCTGATCAGCCTCACCTGATCTGCAGGTTTCCTGGGTGACCTTGGTGCGAAAAAGAAGCTGATTGAGCCCTTTCCATCAGCACCTCTGGCCTGCAGATTGCTGAAGCAGATGTTTATCAGGGTGAGGTGAAAGGGTTTTGTCCTGTCAATCATTTTGTGGAACAGCTTCATGGTGATGTTGACTAGAGGTGCTTTTGCGTCCTGGCCTCCTGTGTTCAGTGGAAAGGGAGGATTCACTGAACACACCATCAGCTTAAACCATGTGTTTAAATATTAACCCTAAAATCTTTTGGCAAAAAAATGAGCATGATCAGCCAGAGGCTGGAGATTTGAATCCTGAAATGAGCACTGCTGTTGCATAAAATATTTACTGGAACGATGCCACTACAGTCCAGCTAACTAATGGTCAGGAGCTATTCTATGAGAATAACAACACTCATGCTGTGTTTGGTCATGCATACTAAACGTACAAATTTACATTGCCTTTCAAATTGGTGTTTGTGTGGTGCATTGAAATAAGCTCTTCCGCAATGGTTCATTTTCAGGTTATTGAATTGAGTTATTGAAATAATTCTGAACAAAACTTTAAATTTTTTTCAACCTCCAATTGCCGATGCAGGTTTTGATTGTTTTGAGTATTTTAACTGCATTTATTTCAAAGAAATGATCCTAGGGGCCCTTAAAAAGTGTTACTTCCAAATTGTAATGCTTACAATTTCTCCTTGGTGAAGACATCTGTGAAGCCAGTAAACAACAGTAACTACAGAGCTAAGCAGCACTTGTTCAATTGTTTTTTTTATGCATTTTAACAACATTTATGGATGAGTCCAGCAGTCTAATTTATTTTAGCTAGGGCTGTTACTGTCATTAAATTTTGGTTGACAGTAACTGTTACCACCATGGTTTATGTTGGGCCCACAGGTGAAAATGTTTATTTTTTGGTCTTAAAACAATATTGTTACAATGGTTATTTGATTTTGGCCATGGTCAATGTCCATGACCACTGGTTAGATGGTCATATGGTTACCATGCCAGTCTTATGTGAAGTTATGGAGTGAGAGGCATCTGGCGGGAACCTGAAATGATCTTCTTTCCGATATTGCTGGGGATGGGACACTGTCTGCTCTCCCTACTGTACCACTTGTTGGTCGCTGAAAATCGTCGGATGGTCAGACGGATGGTCCCAGGCTGCCGCCCGTCTTTGTGCATCCTGAGGTCAAATGGGGATGAGGGAGACTTCAGCAAAGGCACGATAAAAAGTGACACCATTATGCAATAACTATGCGAGTAAAACATGCAAGATTTCACCAAGAGCATAATTTAGCTGTCAGTGTAACAGCATGGGGTGTTTCAAAGAATCAGGCAAAGTTGATTTATTTTACAACAGGATGTGGAGTGAAATAGGTGTAATAGATGGGCAGTTTTACTACACAACCTCACTGACCCTACTCTTCCGGACAACACTAATAAATAATAAAAATGTTAATGTGAGATGAGGGTTAGAGAGATCAGAGATCACAGCCTCCAAGCACCATGTGTTGGTGTTGATGTCAATGTTAACATGCACACTTGAAATATTCAGCTAATTAAATGCTTGGATCCATAAACAGATTTATTGAAAGTTTATGGGGAAATTGTTTTGAGCCAAAGCAACTCTCTAAAAAGAATATCACACACATCTATCTGAGGCCAAAATGGCAACATATACACTATATGGACAAAAGTATTTGGCCACACCCGTTTTCCAGGGTTTGGGCTAGGCCCCTTATCTCCAGTGAAGGGCAATCTTAATGCTTCAGCATAGGCCTTCTCGTCCAACATCAGTGCCTGACCTCATAAATGCTCAACAGAATGAATGGGCACAAATTCCCACAGAAACACTCCAAAATCTTGTGGAAAGCCTTCCAAGAAGAGTGGAAGCTGTTATAGCTGCAAAAGGGGAACCAACTCCATATTAAAGTATATGTATTTGAATACAATGTCATTACAATGTAATGGTTGGGCGTCCGAATACTTTTGTCCATATAGTGTATCTATCAAATACACCTTTGAGAATTTGACAGCAACACTATAGACCAGAAAGGTGTTTATTTATTTTCATTTAAAAGTGCTATTTAAGCGTAAGTCTGCCTGTCCATCACTGACATACATACATCCAGAAGACACATGGGGTAGGGTAATCAATGGTTAGCACAAGCTCTGTGGCAAAGACAGGAGCTGACATAAGGAGTATCAGCAAATCAAGGATGAAGGAACTTGGTGTATAAAACAAAAGACAATGAATGAATGTTTTTGAAAATCTTTGGAAAAACTAGATTTTGGTAATGAATTGACAATTAAAACTACAGTGCATGGTTGCATACTTGCTCATCTGATTTTAATTCCATTATTCCAAAATAATGGAAGACTGGCACAAAACAAATCAAGGGTGAAATTACCTATCCAGAAGGCTGGTCAAAAGTTCCTCTACCTTTTCCAAAACTTCTGTTTCTGTGGATATTTTCTTGAAGGAATCTTCATCACTAAGAGACTAAGCATAAAATAAACAAAGAAATAAATAACGTAATAAACCTGGATGTTGAAAACAAACATACAATCAATATATTTAGGGCTGTGCGATATGACGATACATATTGTGTGACAATTGAAAAACGTCTATCATTTCATATCATGCTCTATTTCGTTGTGTCGCAAAGTGTCGCACGCTTTACGGCAATTTTTTCGCCATTTGGATGACGCTTTGCATTCTTCCACACGGCACGGATGCAGGCAGGTAATTTGCATGAAGGTAACACAAACAAACATGGAGGAGAGTGAACGTGACAGAACTATAGCTGAAAAGTGTTTTCTATTTACCTTTTTATATTTTATACATTAATGTTTTATATTTTGTTACATGCTTAACCCTTTCGCACGTAACATTTTAATGCTGTGTGTTACGTTACATGGTTCGTTATGTTTTCATTAGCGTTATTAAGCTTCTCATAGTTTTCAGTTAGTATCTGCTATTTTTTTACGTTAAATCGCTGTTTCCCCAAAGCTAAAATTAGCTAGAATTTTTCCAATCTAGTGTTTTAATCGCACCAGGGTTAGCATAAGCGCTAAATGGCTAATCACACTGGTGTGACCGTACGCGCAAAAGGGTTAATTGAAAATTTGCACAAAGGTTCTAAATAAAAGGAGAAAAATAATCAAATATGAGTAAGTTCCTTTTATTTGTCGAGTATATAATTCAAAATGTAATAAGAAATAGGCCTTTCCATGTGGTCATTTTATATAAACTATTTATTCATTGAATTTACAGAAAATGTGCTGTATCGTGATATGTATTGTTATCGGGATATGAAATGACCTATATCAGGATATGAGATATTGGTCATATCGCACAGCCCTAAATACATTCGGCGTATTCCATCCAACACTGGAGAACTTGTCAGTCATATTTGATTTAACTCCTGTGGATCACAAGGAAACTTTTCAGTGTGTTTTTTTGATAGATGTTATGAAACACGTATTAATATTATATTACTTGATTGTCATATAGCAGATGCTCTTATCCAGAGAAACTTTCATAGGTTACAATCTTTATATATCATCCACTTATACAACGCATAATTTACTAAGGTGATTTTGGGTTAAGTACCCAGCAGCAGTGCCCCAGCAGTGAACTGAACCAGCAACCTTTCAGTTAAATGCCCTGCTCTTTGCATTATGCAACAGTGCCTCCATATTAATGATAATATTCGTCTCCCTCGTGTACCTGCGGTGGGCCAGTGGGAGTGACAGGGGTGTCGTCGATCCCCAAGCTGAGGTTGTGAAGGTGATGTGCGGCTGACACTCCAAATTCCTTTCCCAGCTGTGTTAGGGGGAAACACTGCAAGTCCCTCACACTGCTCAACCCCAGGGTCTGCAACCTCTGCGCCGTTCTGTGTCCCACTCCTAGAAAAAGGGCACTGCTGGCCAACAACAGCGACAGGCTACACCTTGCATGAGTCCTCCCAGGTCAGATACCTCATAGTTCCCAGGAGACAGCTTCAGGATTTTTCGCAAAAAATTGTCACCATTTCATCACACTGTTGTGACACTTAGTCACTTAGCAAGCACTCCAGTTACAATATTCCATGATACACTTCTGTGAAAACTTCATATTACTCTCATAATATCCCCTGCAAGTCTTGTAAGGTGGATGCATCATGCATGCACTCAGCTGATAAATGTTTGGTACGTCCAACTTAACATGCTAAACACTTAGAAGAAACTTAGATGCCATTTAATTTTAACTCAGTCCATTTAATCCAAAATTAGACAGAGAACATGACCCAGGAGATGGACTAAACAGAGCACCTCACCTGGCACTTTCCGCAAGCCATCTTGGCTTCTCATTAGGTCTGCTGTGCTCTCTGGCAGCACAGTGGTTTGTTGATTCGGCTTGAAGGTGCCCGACACCAGTTTGGCCAAGAGCTTGTTGGTCGCAACTCCTGCACAGCCTGTGAGGCCCAGTTTTGTGTGAAGGGCTGCCCGCACCTTGGCTGCTATATGGGAGCCAACAGCCAGTCTCATATGGGTCTCTGCTCTAGTATCAAGGGCTGGGTATGCAACAAAAGAACCAAGCATCACTATGAAGGTGTCCCTGTACAGTACCTATACCCTTCTCTTAGCTCCTGCCTCACAGACATATTCTAGGATATCCCAAAAGTTAGGCGAGAAATGCAGCAAGTGTTTAGGGGATCATTAACCTAATGAATATCCCTCTTTTGTTGTTGTTGAACATCTTTACTGGCTATGAAGCAAGGGGCATCCTACAATCGCTTATGTGATGTTCACCCACTGATTTCATGCAGGTGAAGGAGCACTTCCCAAAAAAAGCATTTTTCTGCGCTGTCTTCATCCAAATTAAACTGGTCAAAATACTAGCAAAAATGTAATATATGTAATAAAACATACATTATAAGTAATATAAACATAACATGGTAATACAAACAAAAAGATTATTGTAAAACATTAATAATAATCACAAATACAATTCAGATTAATGTATATACACATATACATTATCATGTTTTCATGGTGAAAGAAAAACCTTGTTTTGCCATTTGAAGTTCGCACCTGGTCTTACTGAGCATTTGGCAGTTGTCAGTAAGGCCGTTTATTGATCAGAACCACATCAGTTAGTAGTCTGTCGAAGAATTCCTCCAATCAAACGTCTTTAGCATATTAAGATCACTGGTGAACTGTAGTAGTGACTCCTATCTAAATTACACTCACAGTAGTCGCTTTTCACATCACCTCCTGTTGACCTGAAATGTTGACTGCTGTTTGTAAGTGGTCAACATACAATGTTAACATTGTGAACTTGCTTATTCTCCAATAACAAAAGGATTTTGATGCTACAACTTTTAATATGCTTATATTAAATAAGGAGCTTGCTTATATTTAATAAGGAGTGACAACCGGGCTGTTTTTAATGCATAGATCACAAAATACTTGCATTGCTGGTTGTATATGTGACCGTTGACAGTAAAATCATAAGGTACTGGCTCCTGTCTCAGCTTGGCCTCCACCATATCTGTGACGTCCATGAAATTCTCGTCAAAGCCCAGTCTCTCCACAAGTGGAGAATACCCCTCTAGCAGTTCTACACAGAGAGAAGACAGAAATGTACAGTGCATTCATAAAGTATTCAGACCCCTTCACTTTTGACACATTTTGTTATGTTGCAGCCTTTTGCTAAAATCATTTAAATTCATTTTTTCCCTCATCAATCTACACTCAATACTCCATAATGACAAAGCGAAAACAGGATTTTAGAATTTTTTGCAAATTTATTAAAAATAAACTGAAATATCACTTAGCTGTGCGCTTAGGGTCATTGCCCTGTTGGAAGGTCTACCTTCAGCCCAGTCTGAGGTCCTGAGCACTCTGGAGCAGGATATTAATAAGGATATAAGGATATCTCTGTACTTTGCTCCGTTCAGCTTTCCTTCAACCCTGACCAGTTTCCCAGTCCCTGCTGCTGAAAAACACCCACATAACAAGATGCTGCCACCACCATGCTTCACCCTTGAGATGGTATTGCACTGGGGATGAGCGGTGCCTGGTTTCCTCCAGACATGACATTTAGAATTGAGGCCAAGAGACCGGAGAATCTTGTTTCGCACAGTCTGAGAGTCCTTTAGGTGCTTTTTTGCAAACTCCAAATCATTCATGTGCCTTTATTGAGGAGAGGCTTCCGTCTGGCTACTCTGCCATAAGACCCAGAACAGTGGAGTGTTGCATTCATGGTTGTCCTTCTGGAAGTTTATCCCATCTCCACACAGCCAGAGTGACCATCGGGTTCTTGGTCACCTCTCTTACCAATGCCCTTCTCACCCGATCGCTCACTTTGGCCGGGTGGCCAGCTATAGGAAGAGTCCTACTTGTTCCAAACTTCTTCCATTTAAGAATTATGGAGGCCACTGGGCTCTTGGGAACCGTCAATGCAGCAGAATTTGTAGCCTTCCCCAGATCTGTGCCTCGACACAATCCTGTCTCTGAGCTCTGCCAGCAGTTCCTTCGACTTCATGGCTTGGTTTTTTCTCTGATATGCATTGTCAGCTGAGAGACCTTATATAGACAGGTGTGTGCCTTTCCAAATCATGTCCAATGAATGGAATTTGTCACAGGTAAACTCCAATCAAGGTATCATCTCAAAGATGATCAAGAAATGGGATGCACCAGAGCTAAATTTCAAGTGTCATAGCAAAGGGTCTGAATACTTAAGTCAATGTGATATTTCAGTTTTTATTTTTAATAAATTTGCAAAAATTTCTAAAATTCTGTTCTCACTTGTCATTATGGGGTATTGAGTGTAGATTGCTGAGGGAAAAAATGAATTTAAACATTTTTTGCATATTTAGCTGCAAAATAACAAAATGTAAAAAAAGTGAAGGGGTCTGAACACTTTCTGAATGCACTGCATGTGTGAATATTATTCAAACATGTATGAGTTACAGTGAACTGCAATTCTACTGTAAATGTCAGTGATTGAAACAACTACCTTTGATGTACTGAATAACAAAACAGTCACAGCAATCTAAGCGGACTAACCTTTCATGAGCCATATGGTAATGTGGCATGAATTGACTTTATTAAGAATTCAACAAAATATCATTATTATAAATCCACATAATCTTCATTACAATCTTCAAGCTCATTGATGAGTTAAGCGAAGTCACAATTCACAATGTGTGAAACTGCATCTTTATACTCAGACCAATCATACATATTGGATGTAAGCAAATGGTAGAAATTTGGGATCTGGGATCTCAGCTCTCTAGAGGTTAATTCAAGCCACAAAAATATTATTTACTCAGTAGTAATAAAAGTATGAGTTCATTAAGTATGTAATACATAATCAATACCTACTACACATACAGATATATACAGCACATTCTCTCATAGAATATGTGCATCTTGTTTAAAAAAAAAAAAAACGTGATTTCACTGGGATGCTCTGTGTCTCTTTTAAATGAGCGAAAAGGTGGATTACCTGTGACTTTGTAGGAAATCTCCCTGTAGTGAGTGAGATCCTCTCCACTGACCAGCACCAACTGTGGACACCTCTCCTTGGCGGTCGTCACAAACATAAGCTTGGTCACGCCACACTCCCTGGCCACGTAGTTACAGGTCACAATGATATTCTTCTGTTGAATACCTACACACAAAATTAATGTGATGAATAAGGCTGGTACCTTTCATGTTCTGTCATTTAGATTTTAGTTACCAAGATAAAAAAATGAAAACATCATCTATGACACAAAGAATACATGTTTGTCAGAATAAAAATACATTTCCCTCAGTAATAGAAACTGCATGTTAAATCAAGCAGATCACATTGCTGGTATGTATTAATGTTAGACATCTGATGAAAATTTGCACAAGACTGCTTCAGTAAATCACCTAAAGGCATGTTCCGTAACTCTGGGTTCCGGATCATTTCCACCTGGGCATAGAAACAGTCCAGGTCAAAGTGCAAGATTACCCTCTGGGAGGGAGCTTTCATGGGGGCTGTGCCAAGGGTCTCTAAAACAAAGCAAGATATCCACTGTTATCAGGAACAATTGTGTAAATTAACTGTGATTCTAAACAGACATCCCACAAAGTTCTGTATGTGCTGCAATACTTGTTGCTGTCAGGTTCATTGACAGTAGCAAGCAAACCCCTGCCACTTCATTGACGTGGATTTATTTAAGCATTACTAAAACACTGTAACCTAAAAGGAATGTGACATTAAGTGTAGTCAATCTGAATGATCTGACCTATGCTTTGTGTCACACTTTAAACACAATGACAGTCGTAAAGGAAACGGTCAGACGAAACTGGAAACCGGACTCTAAGAATGTATTGATGCATTAGGGGCATCCTGGAAAAATTGCATATAGCACTGTGCAGATTCGGCAGCGATCTTCCCTATGCATTCAGCCAGTCTTTTGCACAAGAGGTTATGGCTACCAACATGACCAGCACTGTGGTCAACGTGTTCGCAAAGCATCTGAGACCTTTTATCCAAACACATATGCCGAAAGCATAGCACTGCACAGAGAGGCAAGTTACGGTATTCCTTAAATGCATAAAATGCGTATAATGACTGTATACATGTGCTTACTTCTACATTTACTAAGAGAAGAAGTGGCCGTAATGGGATGAATTCCTTCCTGTACCCTAACGTTATCCGAGAAATTGCGTGTCCAGTCAATGTCATCATCACTGTCCACCGACATCTCTGCATCACGTTCATAGCATATATCCATGCTCCACTCCAAAAGTACGTCTCCCGTACTTTTTACTTTCTAGGTAGTCACTGTAACGTTACTTCTACAGCATGCGTCAGTGGAGATCTTTCGTAGCTGCTGGAGACGGCTGTGAACATGGACGGTTGTGAACTTTTCCTTGGTTTTACTCATTTTTCATAGAGAATGTGAAGATACGTCACGCCGTGTTGCATGTTGGGACGGGGGCGCAGTCTGTCTGTTTACTCTGCCTGCTACGGTGATTACCTGCATACAGTATCCAGTGTTTCCCCACACATAGACTTTACTTGGGCGGGCCGCCCATGTATATTAACGGCCGCCAAAGTATATTTGGCGACCCATTTTAGTATTTTTTATTTTTATTTTTTATCCGTCCGATAGAACGACGCCATCCGCGATCGATTATTTTCTACCGCTCTGCGCTGACCTTTCCGAGTGTAACCAATGATTTTACAGTGTGACGTACTGGAACATGGGCGGTGCGACACCGGCGTGAAATATAAACATTGAATTTAAAGATCCAATCAAGTCAAGCAAGTCAAAATGGAGGACAAACTAGAGAAGCATATACAGTGTGTGCCAAGCTTTTCAGAGTTTTACGACACCACTTCGAAGTGGTACCACGACCTCGCTAAAAAAAAAACGATGCATGGCGCAAAGTTAGCATCGAGATGGGGCTATAGGTTTCTAGATTCGGCTGTAATAATTTATAGTTATTAGCTACATACCCGGCATACTTAGAAGCTTTCTGCGTCCCTGGTTATTAGCTAGCTAGCTAAGTTGTTCTGTCAAAGTGCCAAATCCAAACGTAAGTTTATAGTATTAACGTTACAGAGCTACAAAAAACTCGATAGCTAGCTAGTGTATTACTATCCCTGTAAGCACACATACATTTCCGAGACGTCTATGCGATGTATACCGCTAGATCTGGAAGAGGTATTTAAAAGAGCGTTTGCTCATCTGGAAGACGTCTCTGAGTCATCAGATGTGAATGTCTACGGTTTAACAACAAATCCCAAAAACATCCCAAAAGTTTTAAACATTAAAGATCCCGAGACAGCAACCTTTGTGAACCCACATTCTACGGGCTCTTTTCCTCCGTTGGCGAACTATCAGAGCAATTGCCAGGGCTTTTTTCTGTTGTTTGCCGAAATACATGTTCAGCGGAGTTGTTGAGATAGTAAGTACTTGAGGTTCTGTCTTTGCCTTATTTCTCCCGCTCTCTACTTTTTCAAAATAGCGCTTCCATGATTACATATTACATACAATTTAAAAAGTGTAATTTGTTTACATATATATTTGCACTCCTCTGCCTGCCACTTTACAATCTGATGTCGTGTTACTTTGTCTATTTTATTGTCTTGTTATTGTCTTGTGTATTTATTCAGTTGTATTGAATGTAGCACCGTTTCAACGTTATTTCAACCCTACTGTATGCTGAAGATGGATGGACTGACAATAAAATCTCTTTGACTCTGACTCTGACTTACGTATCTAGGACGCTTGTCATGTGGAGGACTGAGAGGCACGTCAAGCCTATACTGAGCGTTGCGTTCACGCCCCAATGCTAGCCAGCAGCTTAATTGTAGTCTGACTCTGGTAGTAGCTTCGAATTCAATGAAAGAAAGCGGCAACGATGCGTTGGTAGCTAAAAGACTCGGGTGTATTCAGCACATGTAATGTGACCTTTGCGCAGCAGGTTCTCCTGGCTAAATATAAAAAAAGATTAAGATTAATTGCTCTGACAAACAGTCATCTTTGTACACACTAAAGAGTTCTATTCTTATTTTTTTTTTTACGTTGTCTTACTCTTCCCATGTGGGTAGGTGGAAGAGACGGTTGGATCTGTGAAATATCTTATGTGAAATTAAAAGAAATATTATATAAATCAAAATATTGTGTTAAAGGTCACACATATTTGCTGTTTGTCACATGTAGTAGACCATTTTTTGCCGGCAGGTAATGCCAGCCACCACCACAAGTGTATTTCAGACCTGTGGGAAACACGGAGTACCTTTTGGTTTGTTTGACTAAAAAGTTGTTTAAATCGTTCAATTCTGATGGAGAAGGGGAAAGAAAGAAAAGGTACCCTACCAGGAGAAATTAAATCGCAATGCCAAGCAACGGTATTTGGACAAACTAATAACGATAAATAGCATAGATCCATACGACTTGGCAGCTAAGACTGGATCACAGACCCCGATGCACTACCTCCACTCACATACCCAGACATTGTATTATCTCGTTTTTGGACTGAGTGCGTACGCTTTGCGTGAGTTTAAAAGTTATAAATCCCTAGGAGCTCGTGAACAGTTTTGCAGTGGCTGGGTGCCAGATCTGCTCATTCACAAGCCGGCAAACTGCGGAGCACAAAAAGAGCACAGTCATACTCGCAAAGGTAAGGTGACACTCCTCTTTTTGGCCCATTTATTAAACCAAACAAAATACAAAACTTTAAAAAACCTGCAGCAATGTGATTGTTTTATTGAATCATAGGCAGTGGGTTTGATCAGTCGCATTATTAATAAAAAAGATTTGCTATAATCTTGGACCTCCTTCTTACTGCAGCTACCACCTGCTTCCATTCGTGTTTTTTCGACGCAGGAAAGGCGAAAAAAAAAAACGTATTCCATTGTCCAGTTTTCTCCCTGAACGATGGTGTGGCCTACTATGGCAGTTCTTGATGCAGCAGCACTGACCTACCATGGCGACGTTTTTCAGAATCGCGACAGAAAATCAAAACACAGACTCCAACTCAAGAACAGAAAGGCAGTCGAATCCGTGGATCTTCTGGCCAATCGATTTCCGTTTCAAAAACGAGAATTGATAAACAAAAATTAAAGATTACTCGATTTTCATTTTAAACATACAAAATTGGAAAACGAAAATCAAGTCGTTTTCTGTTTTCCTCACCAGTTTCATGTCTGAAATTACAAACAACGAAATCACTCTCGTCTTTTTAAGATTCATGAGCCTAAATTCAATATTCATTCGCTCTTCAGTAGTCTACACTAGGCTACATGTTGGCTTTTCAGCAAGCATGGCGGCCTTAGAAACTTTTGCTCGTGAGATAGAAGAGATGGTTAAACGCAGAATGTCCTACGCGGAGATTGCATCGGCGCTTAATGTTAATTATGACATCCACAGAGGATGTTCTGAGCGAAGTATCCGGCAATTTTGCACAGAGCATGGTTTAATTAAGAGGCCATTGACCAACGACCAACTGGAAATTGAGGTGGCTAAGGCTGTTAATGAGGTAGGCTACATTAGTAAGCGATAGAGTAAGTTTCACGCACGGTCAGTTTGACAGCCTACGTCTCCAGACTCGACAGATGTCACAGCCTACGTCTTATCTGTCTCTTCACTTAGGGTTGAGCTGACGATCCATATTTTACGTAGTTGCACACACTTGTGCAGCCTACCATACGCATAACGTTGCAGAATAAGCTATGCATTGCACCACACAATTATGCCAGATAGAAGGTCCTAATAAATGCTCTGTAGTTGACCCTACAGATGCATTCATATGTTATTCTAGTCTACTCTTCTCTCTCCTCTCTCTCAGACACACACACACACACCATTATCCTGTTTAAATGGCTTGACCTAGGCCTACATACCATGCATATTAGTACATGGCATGTAATAAGCAATTAGGCCTAATACCAAATGTCATTTAGCATATTAGTAGGCCTATCAGTAATTCACCCCCTCCTCATACCCCATATAAGACATATTTCCTGTGTTACTGCATTCTTATGCCTACAGGTTGGCTCATCATATGGCCGGAAACTGCTTACAGGCTATCTATCTGACAAAGGAATAAAGGTCGGACAGAAACGGGTTGGAAGTATTCTGAGGGAAATCAATCGACCCTATCATCAGGCACAATGCAATGTAAGCATTTGATATTCTAATTACAACATGTCATCTTCCGGCTCTGTAAGCCTAGGCTGACATAGGCCTATGCTGTGCTACGTCATTTGGGGGCCAATTGGAATGTTTGCAACATGCATTTTCATGTTTTCAAATGCATGTTAGCTAATGCATGTTTCTTTAGGGTGCAAGAAACCTGAACCCTACTCTGTACACTGCACAATACATGGGACACGATCCATATTGATCAAAATGAGAAGCTTGCTATGTTTGGGGCTACTCATGTACTGGCAATGATTCAGCTGCAAGATTGATACAGATCACCTGTAATTGCAATTGGTGCTGTCCAGGTCTAATGGGAGGGATGCAATTACAGGGATTTTTCACTGTAAGGCCAGCATCACATAAGCCAGGCAAACACTGAAACCTCCAATGTCACTGTAATATACTGTAGTTACTACCATAAAACATAGAATAGTGGCATGGCTTAAGAATGAACTCTGAGCTTTGTTCTATACTGAGAAGGCCTGGTCCTCAACCACTAGAGGTGCAGTCTTGTTGAGCATGTAGATGGCCAGTCACCACAAAAGCCTATAAACCTACAGTACAACAATGATACATTAGCATTGTGATATTAAATTACTTTTATATCCCATTTTTAGAACCACAAAATTGAGAGAATATGGCCCAAGATAAATGAAAGGGTGAACTGCCCATTAAAGGCAGCCATGGTGCAGTTGGTGGACCAGGATGTACTTAATATGGAGGATAACATTGTGAAATACTGTACATCTCAGCTTCTTTGTCAAGTGAGCCACATTGGTGTTACTCGTGCAGTGAAGGCATGGAATGCTCATTCAATACCAGGTTGCCAAATGCATTGATTTATAACATTTAAAATGTATTCCTGGCACTTTTACTGAAATTTCAAGCAGTATCTTAAATTTTGACCCAGTGTCATTATTCTTATATTGTTTGTTTTAGGTAAGGGGATACCAAATGTCCTTGCTGGTGATGGCTGCAAGACTTTGCTTTGAAGAAGACCCCTACCCCACAGAAGAAGCAAAGTTAGGGGCAGAAAGGGAGTTTTGTACTCTTTTTCCTAACATAACACCATTGTTTGAAACATCACAATTATCAGCCCTACCAAGAAGCACTGATGTACCTCATTGATATCACACATAGATATGTTTAGTTTGAGCACAACAAGGCTAAAATACAACTGCAGCCTACAAAGATACCTTCTCACCCCTCTCACACAATATTAAACAGGCACTATAAAACAAAATGAAAGCAAAAATTCAAGAATCTTCTTCTTTGGATCTAGATGATCAGGTAGGATAACCAAGATATGGTGAGGCCTCTGCCTTGTATAAAAATTTAAACTGCATCACACCAATAGTTGTGTGAGGAGAAACATACCCTTCTTTTCCCCTACCACTGGGCAAAGGTAAGAATACATTAATGAACATATGATTACATTAATGAACATATGATTAAAAATAGTGATAGCATTTAGGCTTGCTCCAGAAAAATGCAGAGTCAGTCCTGGCAAAAAAGGTGTTCAATCAGGATACATGTCTATTTATACGGCTGTGCCCAGCCGGAGAGAGGCAAGCACAGTGTGGTCCTGCGTCTCTGCATCTCTAACTAGACAGAGGATCAACCTGACTTACAAACGACTACATGGCTAAACCGTTATCCTGGAGTTTACCACATAGGTCTGATGACAGAGGGGAAAATGACAAGAGTACAATGACATCCTAACAAGCTGTTCAAAGATTCAAGATTCAGCGTAGCTTTATTGTCTGTCTTGTGACCATAGCAGAAACCAGAGATTGTTGGTGTCATTCCCAGATTGCAGAGCTGGTCACTTGCATCCTTTAGCTGATCCAAGAAATAGCATGTGGGGTGTGTCAGCCTTTTCAGTTGAACCACATGTTTATGTTTGTGTTCATTAGTCAGCCTGTGTAGTTGTGGCCCTGCTGTATCTATGTGTGATGTCATGTCATGTCATGTCATGTCTTTGTCTGGTGCATAATGTAAGCTTGTTATCTTATCTCTCAAGACATAGTAACACATAGATAAGACTACTCAGGAATAATACAGGAACACAGCGGCATGTAAAAGATGACTATAGAAATTGTGGGAGAATACATAACAGAAGTAGTTCTTCTACAATTGTTACTGTAACCATGAAGACATGAAGGAAATATTCTGATTCACAATTCCTTCAATAAACACAAGCCCAGCAAATGACAATGTTTCAGCATACAACAAACTTACCTTTGCAGATCAAGCAACAGAAGATGGCTTTAATTTCTTCTGCTTGTTGAGGTGCAATTGTCAAAAATACTACAGCATTGCTGAGTTCAGAAAGGTTCCTCAGTGAGACAGCAACTCCTCTAAGGCCTTGTGCTGATGACACCACTTCATCAATCCTTTCAGAAATCTCTTGCAGGCACGTTTGGAGATCATCTCTCTGGCTAAAACAACAAAAGGTACAACCAATGTCACTGATTACTCTAAGGGCACATCACAAAGTCAAAACACACAAGACTCCTGTTAGATAAAAGGTACCTTAGTCAACAGTGTAGTACCTTGTAGGATATCTAAACAGAAAATTCATTATCTGGGATACCAAAAAAGTAATCAATGTAAAGAGGTGGATGTCTAAACATGATACTGTATATTACTCGCAATTAGAGTTATTATTGTTTTGCAGACCTTTTGTAAATAAAGCTTTGCCATGGGTATAAAGCATTAGCTAACATGTATCATCAACAGGCAGGGAAAGATGTTAGAATTATATGGTAAAAACGTTTTTAAATGTGTTTCAGGATTAATGTAGTTTTTATTTTGTGAATAATGTAATTTGAAATTGCAAAAATGCACTTCTGTATTTGTAAGTTGTCTATTTGTATTTGGGTGTATTTGTACACTCTGCACACAATCAAAACAAACAAAGATCAGGGCCCAAAATTGCAAATTGTTTTGTAATGTATCTAATGTGGAAAGACCCCATAAGATGGTAAAAATGGCCTCTTTTGTATGTTCTGGTCTGCAAAAACAGACATCTTCGTAATCTTCATCTTCATCCAGTTACAGTTACTGTTACATTTTGGTTTCAGCAAACCATTGATACAGCTTGACCTGTACTGTAGCAAAACTATAAAGGACTGTGGTTTAAATGGGGTTTGAATACATGACCCTCAAACGTAAAGTACAGTACCCTAACCACTACAACGTGGTGTGCCATTCAGTCTCACACGTGAGCTGGATTACTCTGCTCTTGTACTGAACGTGGATGTTGTTGGTGTTCTTCAGTGCTCCGGACATAGAAAAGAGCAGTCGGGGAGTATTATTTATATACCATATTGGGCCAAATATAAGGCAGTCCTTATCTTTTTAAAGAGCAAAATTTGAAAACTTTTGACCTAATAGCTAATAGCACTTTATTGAAAAAAAGCAATGAATAGTGACAAAAAATCCCCCCCCTCACATAAGCAGCAGGAGTGTGCAATCCTCTTCCTGTACTCAACCAACAAACATTTATAAACTACTAAAGTCCCACAGTGCACTACAGGAAACCCAATGCAAAGAGGAGGATTTAACATTTTGGCAGAAGTGTATTAGTTCCTCTTCTGCTCTGCTAAACCTTTAAGTAGCTGAACCATTTTTGTAAGCTGATGCACAAAATTTAAAAAAAAAACCAAACAGAAAGTCCTCGCATATACATGTCTTCTTTGACCCTCGTTTTGGGCAAGCCCCTGATGAAAAGGCCCTTTCATGCAGCCTGTGTGTGCTCTTTCTTTGACTCATGGCAGTTGATTTCCGGGACATATCACTTGCCTGCGTCATGTGGTTCCCACCAACAGCAGCCCTCTGCACCCAGTAAGACTGACCACATGTGGGTTCAACTAGATGAAGGCTGTGCTGCTCAGATATGCATCTCAGAGTGTTACGCTGTAATGAGTTCATTTGAATGAATACTGTGACAAATCAACAAAATGACTGGGTAAGAGAGGGCTGAAGTGCTGTAGTCAAGAGAACTAAATTTGTTACCAGAAGGTTAAATCCTGGGTTCAGCTTGAACAAGGCACATAAGCGGAATAGTTTTGTTTAATACCAAGAGTCAAGAGAGATTTAATTGTCAGCCCATCCATAAACAAGTATACAGTACGGCTGAAATAACGTTTCCCTGGGACCCATGGTGCTACATTCAGACAGTGAGGGACAAAAACAACGTAAGGTGCACAGCGTAAAATCAATAAATAACAAGACAGTGGATACAATAAATACTAGAAGACAATAAATAGACAACATAACAAGACAAACAGAATTACTCATTCCGTAAAGTGGCTGTGTGCATTTAAGTTTTTGGGGTGTTCAGTCCAGTCCAGGGGAGTGGATGGAGGCATGCTGTGCCCCGAGGGTGTGGGTCAGTTCTTGTTTAGGAGCAGCGGGGATTGAGGAGCCTGACTGCCTGAGGGGAAAAAAAAAACTGTTGCAGTGCCTGGCAGTGGTGATACGGATGCTCCAGTACCTTCTGCCAGACGGCAGGGGGGTGAACAGTCTGTTGGAGGGGTGGGAGGGGTCTGTGGCAATGCTAGTTGCACAAAAGTTTTTAAAAATTATATCTGAGGATTGTCAGTTGTAGCTTATTGGTTGTACTCCATTTGCTCATATTATCTGGTTGCTCTGAGTGACTGAATGCAATTTACAGCAGTATGTCAGTGTAACTTTGTGTTGAGATACTCATATCCCAGGTAACATCAGCAGATGGGAATGGTCCTCTGACTCTTGCCATTGTGAAACTATGTGAAACTGCCAGTCTTTCCAGCTGCTCTCAGTGCTTGCTAATGCCATTCTGTTGTTTGGAATGTTTGACTATAGATTCTCTCATAGCTATAGTGCTCCTCTTGCTGTTCCACTTCTGTGTTTGTGCTTGGGTTACTGCTTTAGCTGTAGCATTTTAATTTTGCACCCACATGGTTGACTTGTTGTTTTACCATTTGTCTTACTGTTGCACCCCTGTGGCTATCACTGCTTTAGCTGTTGCACCTCTCTAACCATTGCCCCCCTGTTACTTGTGCAACAGCCTCCCCCAATCCATGTACCATTGATGATGCTCATTTTAGTCTCATAGTCCCACAGACAAGAAGTTCAGGAGCAAGTGACAGCTGTCCCGTTATCTGGGAACAAGGTTGACTTGGGTTGCACTGACTTCCGCACGGGCAAGATAATGCCCAGCAAGCTGCAGAATAGCAAGCAGAGGCTTCGCAGTGAGGTGCTTTATCTGTCCTAAGTACTGAAGAGTGTCACAGGGGAGGACAGGGGTCTGGCGACCTGGTCTGTGCCTCTGCTGTCAGAATGACAGCAGGTAACTGGCTTATGTACATTCACTCCATCATGCAGTGAGCTACTGTTTATATTGAAAATAGTTCACTGTAAAATGCATGGCTAAATATGGAGCTGCAAAGATTATTCTGAATGTTATAGAATATATCCTATTATCATTACTGATATTACAGATACCCCTTTCCAGGGCTCCCTACACAGCACTGGAAGATAGAAGGTTCAGTATATAGATGCCAAATAAACTTATGCAGTGCAACCAATAGCAACAATATGCAACTTCAGGTACCAAGTTCGTTATTCCAAGTTCTACCAATGCTATCAGTATGTTACAGAATTTTGGAAAATTATAGCAATTATTGCTTTCATATGTGCAGGTTTATGCATGTATTGTAGAATATATTGTGTGGTACAAGTATAATCTACAATACATCCATACAGTTACATATGTGAGTAGTCTCAATGATAGTTTGAGTAATGATTAACCCAGTTTAATGATAGGGCTTTCAGGTCTGTAGTCAGTATGCAGTAAGTCGCTGGAAGAAAATTTGCATGGAAACTGAAATTATGCCATGTTGCGGCAAGTCACTCTAATTCAGCATGATAAACTTTGAGTCAAATGCCATACCTTCTTTAGGTCAAAAATACTTTTTCTTGTATTGAGAGCAATGATACAAACCACAGGTTTGTATATTTGTCTTGGGCATCATCCTCGACAGTAACCTGGACTTCAAGGAGTACATTGCTCGCACGTCACGGGCCTGCCGATTCCTGCTCCACAACATCAGGAGGATTCGTCCGTTCCTGACAACATACGCGACGCAGCTCCTTATCCAGGCCACAGTTCTCCCTCGACTGGACTACTGTAACGCTCTCCTCGCTGGCCTCCCAGCATGCACCACCCAGCCTCTCCTGCTCATCCAGAATGGAGCTGCCCGACTGATCTTCAACCTCCCCAAATTCTCCCATGTTACTCCCCTGCTGAAATCCCTCCACTGGCTTCCTGTCGCTGCCAGGATCAGATTCAAGACCCTGACCCTCGCCTTCTCTGCAATCAACAGGACAGCCCCTGCCTACCTCCAAGAACTCATCCAGCCCTACACACCAGCCCGGCCCCTGCGCTCAGCAGCAACTGGACGCCTTGCTCCTTGCATGGTCAAGGCAGGAGGTGCTCGTTCTGCCAGACATCGGCGTTTCACCTACATCGCTCCCCAGTGGTTGACGAACTCCTGGTCTCGCTACGGACAGCTTCTTCACCCCAGTCCTTCAGACGGGGCCTGAAGATGCACCTCTTCAGACTCTACAAGTGACCCAGCACACAATTGCTGCCCCCCCGCCCATCAGTGCTGTCGTAAATTGCTGTGCTTTTTAAATTGTGCTTTTAAATTGTCTCTTGTTGCCGCCTTTACCCTGACGCTCATTGCGCCGTTTGAAGTTGTTGAAGTCCGCCGTTTGAAAGTGTATCGTATTAGTTGCCCTATAGGCTGTAATTGTACAAATCTAATAGTACTGTGTCCTCAAACAGACGCTGCTCTCAGCTGAGAACTGTCTCATTGTGGAACTGTACACATCCTGTCCCCGTACTGTCGCTATACTTGCTGTATGCACTTTTGTAAGTCGCTTTGGATAAAAGCGTCTGCTAAATAAATAAATGTAAATGTAAATGTATATTGAAGATGATATCTGCCACATCACCAGTTTTCATTAGCGTTTTCTTGCTGTAAAAAATCTTATGTTTGCATTTATTTTCCCCTCAAACACAAGATGTTTTCCACATGAGGATATGTCATCCTTATCTGGAAAAATGTAGAACAATTTTGTGAAATACTCTAAGAACATTAAATTGCTCTTGTGTATTCTTTTGTAAAGACAGTCTTAGAATTAGAAAATAAGAAAACACTTTTCTATGTCATTGATTGAGGCCACAATACTTTGCTATGGCTGTTGCATCTTGCTGAAAGCTCCACTGGAGAACACCCTTAAGCTGAATATCCTGATGGAGCAAAGTTCACTCCCTCTGCTTTTGTTTCCAGAAACAAGGCTCAACTGTCCTTATGATGCAATGATTTGAAGACCTGTGCATGCTTCTGTCAGGAGTATTGTAAAACATGACCCTTGGTTGGTTTTCTGAGAGGATATGTGTTATTCAAATATAAAATGACATGGCAGACTTGCCTATTACGTGCCTGGTGTTTTTCTCCAGCTGAACTTTTGTAGTAGGACACAGGAATATAAATACATGTTGTGGAATTGACTCTTTCTTGCATCATCTGACCATCTTGTTTGCCTGTCTTGGAATCAGAGCTTGTTCTCTTCTGAAGAGACTTACAAACAGAACTGCTTATATTTCTGCCTCATGTGAAACTGTCCTCTCCAGCCTGGCTAATTGAGATATTTTTTAATACTTATATCAAATAATTAAAATTGGATAGAAATTATTTTCGTGTGTTCTTTACTTTTATCTTACACAAAAAGAGTTCTATGGACAAGAGCTGGAAACTAGCTACTCTTTTTTGTGCCACTCCACATGATTTCTTCTCTGTCTCTACATGTTGGCAAGTGAACCTTGCAAATATAAGGCAACAGCTATAAAGTGCTGCATGGTGGCATGATGATTTCAACTAAAAGGGTCTATTGGGAGAATTGGGGGTTGTTTCCTAGCTAGGTAACTCTGTAGGTTTATTCAGAACTTAAATTGCTAGCTAGATGGGACTGGGATGACTCAAGGAGTCATGAGCTCAGGGATCACTCTCCATTCTTCTTTTTTATGTGCATTTTGTGGCTTGTCGATGTTTGCAGTTACATGGCTCATATAGTTATCATTTTTTGATTACATACCCCATTCCACTTGTGTATTCAGAGATGAAGGGAAATGTGATTTTCATGATTTCTATTTGAACATTATGTATGTTTTCTCAACTGATTTACAACTGATGTAATCTGAAAAGTATTTTATGGAAGTATTTTATGAAAGCAGCGCTGAATCTGCATTCTTTTTACATGTGTATAGACAATACAAGATGGTTACTTTTTTAAAGTACTCTGAAGATGGGATGCCATTGCAAGTATTTCATTACTCCCTTGCCCAGTTTCTTATTTCTCTAGTTACACTAGTATGCATTTACAGAAAATGTATAGTCAAAGCTGCTAATAATACACAGTAGCACAAAAAACTCCCCTTAACTGAGGGAAGGTTTTGCACAACTCAACTGTCAGTATACCTGAAGTAACATGTGCTGCTACATGTTGTAACTTAGGTGGAGGCCCCAATTATTTCACTGTGCCTTCCTCTGCCCATATGTCATTACAAGGAAGGAGACTATCAACCAGGCCCTGAAATGGACTTAACCCTTTACCTGCTGCAGTGGTGTATGTGCTGCTGGCAGGGGCCTGTGAGTTATTCAAAAGTGGACTTTTTAATGCTTGACATCGGTTTTGTAAGTCACCTAAAATGTGGACAGTATCTGGCTTTTCCTTGGCTATACCCCCCTAAGTCTCTTAAAGGCGTGCCAGCTTTGGTAAGGGTGTAGCAATCCTGCTTCACTCTAACAACTAGAGAACATAAATATCTGCCAAGAAGTTGAACAAAAATCTGGTACCCTTACTGCTGCAGTTTTGCAGTGTAATAATCAGCTTTGCACTTCAGCCATTGGTGTTCACTGTTTGCACTACTGGGTTGTGTTATAACAAACCAGCATGGAAATGTATTTTTAAAACATTTACTGCACCACTGTTATGAGCAGAAACAACAGTGAGCTGTAATGTTATACATCTTGCTAGGTATTATGATCAAGGTAGAACTCCTCATGCACATATGGTGCATGGGATCATGATTTATGAGGCTTGCATTCATTCCTCTATAGGCATAAAAACGTTCCAGAAAACAAGGATATCCAGCAATTTAGGGGACCTCATGGCTAGTGTCTATTGAAAGTTGGTTTGACACCTTTACAGTTTTTCACCTTTAAACCTGTATGGCTGAACAGAGTGGCATCTCAGAAGTGCAGTTAGATAGAGACTGCACAGGAACATGATGTAATTTCCTTTAAATCAAAATCTTTCTGCTATGTTTCTGCCTTGTTCTTTGACCCAACAGTTTTTGTATGCCTCATTTGATTCTGCCACTGTGGGCTGTGTACTCTCTCTGTGCATACATTGAGCAAACTAGCAAGTACTGCATCTATCTTTGTATTAACAACTTATTCTGGATGATAATGGGATGCTTGACAGCTTTGCACCCTTCTGACAGTTGTCATCACATATATTAGGTGCATTAACCACTTCATTTCAGGATGGCTAAGGTCTCACAGCTAATACTCTGAGTAGGTGATTTAACAGGGAACAAGAGTGAAAACAAACAGTTAAGATCATCAGCATGCAAGTGTGTACAAACCATTATAAATATATAAAGGTAAATTATAATGTAAGCATGGAGGCAGTTATTCCTAAATCCTTCATTTCTGTCTGGTCTTGTTTCTAGGTGACCCATATATCTGGCTTGTGCTTCATAAAGGTCTTTGCCCTTGTGGTTTAGTTCTTTGACTGATATTGCCATGTTAAACATCTTTAAATATAAGATACTGATACCTTTACTTTTACATAGTTTTTGTGGATTTTTTTCCATTATAACAAAATCTTAATAGGTCCAAAATAACTATTTTCTAATATATATATATATATAGGAAAAGCTTGACGTGAACACTGCCCTGTCTATTAAACAAATTGCCTCCACTCCAAATTGCTCATCTGCAACAGGATGAAGAAGAAAGGCTGAGCTATTTTAACATTGCATTGGGGTACCATTATTTTTTCCCTTATTATCTGTCTAGAATTGAATATTGAATATTGAATATTTCACCACATTGGTTTTCCACTTCAGTTTCAGAATGCGTTGGCAGAATTCTTCCTGTAGAGGTTGCTAGATATAGTCCCCTGCGTTTTGAGTTGTATAGAGACCTGTGCTAGAATAATGCAAAGCAGTACTAATAACTCTCTTCTATACCTGGATGGAATAGAATAGTGAGGATTAACCCAGACCCACATGAATACAGCCCTGAGAGAAGCCTTTGAGTGTTGGAAGAAATAACCACACCCTCTACAGCCATTTATTTCTGTACCATAAAACCCACTTAAGCAGATGGAATTTGGATACAGTTTCCAAAGGACACACAATAACTGGGCAAACCTGGACCATTTTTGCACAACTTCTGTTTCTTCTTTTCCTTTCTCTCCATCTTCTCTCTCCTACCTCTTCCTCTAATTTCCTGGTGATTACACTATCAAAAATCCTCCATTACCCCTAACAACACTTCTTACCTTTTGGCTGTCCTGACTGGATTCACTTAATGTCACCATAACAAGCCAATAGCAACATCTGTTCATTAAATTCAATTTTAAGCTAGTTGCCTACACACAAAGAATTGTGGGTAATATAACAGACACTGCTGCTATGGATGTGCTGCTTGCTTTTTGAGAGCTTGGCTTCATTGGTATGACTATGGTACTGGCATTGTTCAAAGTAACTTGACTAATATACAGATTGAACTGTAAAACACAGTTGAACCAAATGTACACAGAAATACACATACACATACACACCCAGATTGTGAAATGAATGATGAAAAAATGTGTTGAATGGGAGATTAGACCACTGTCACAGCAAGATAAAATGTAAATGTTATGTATGTAATGTAGTATTAATGTAAATAAACAGGCAAGTGGCAGTTTATAGACAACGGTTATTGTGGTTTGCCCAAAGTTTAACCTACAGCATGGAATAAGATAAAGTTTTGACTTGTTAATTTTGTTATTCATACCTAACATCTCTGCATCCTGCTGGCCTCACAGAACCCAGCCTCACTGCAAAATCAGCTCTTAATAGCTGCTGGCAATATTTAAATTGGTATCTTGAGGGTGTCTTCATTTACATCATTATTTTTAAGAATACTCTACTAAACCAAGAAATGAGCACATGGGAAATTTTAACATAACACACAATTGTCTCTAACGTCTTTGTAAATTTCTCACCGAAAAGGGCCATCTGGGTAAAGTAGCATTGTCCCACGAAGAGACCAAATCCACCATTGTATAAATATTGCTGTGTATATGAAAGTAATTACTCTGGAATTACAGCTTTTTTGAGACTGTGTGTGAATTACAAGTGCTAAAAATTAATTCTGAAGACTAATATGTATTGTCAAAAAATGATCAAACTGCATCACACCCTCTCCAGGGAATTTTGATTTTGGAAATATTTTCTAATTTCCAGAAATGGTATTATTTTCTCAGCAGGCAACCTTAAGAAATTGACACAGCTTCTAATTGTACATATTACACATTACTTGTATGTAGCGGGCCATTCAAAACCATAACCCTCAGGTCCAGAATCCAGTGTTCAAACCATATCTGCTTGACCTCACCTGATCATCCAATGGATGACCAGGTGGTACTCAACTGCCTGCATGGCACTAGGGTTTTTTTTACCTGGCTAACAGATTGAGGCGCTTATCCTCAATCCTCAAGATGTACACTTCCATGGCTATCAAACAAATGACATTCTGCTGCTGCTGTCAGGGCATTGCATACCTTCCAATGCTCAGTCCACCAGCATCCATCATTCCAGTGACAACTGATCACTGTGCCTTAACAGAGGCAGTGTCTGCAGTACTATCTGGAGTCATCATTGTTTGGGGGCCGCTCACCGTTCAGTAGCACTTCAGGGCATTGCCTTTTTTTCAGCTGGAGCTACACTAAAGCAGTGTGTCTCAATCCTACTCCTGGAGGCCCACTATCCTGCATATCTTCTATCTATCCTTGCTCTACCTACCTGACTGAACTCATCATGGCACTTTTGATTAGCTGAACACACCTGATTTAATCAAGCAGCAAGGATAGATAGAAGATATGCAGGACAGTGGGCTTCCAGGAATAGGATTGAGAAACACCGCACTAAAGAGAACACAGGACTGACAGACAGCAGGACAAGTGTCTGTGATCAGGGAAGAGAGGAGATTTTGTCACTGTGTCAGAATGTCTGACAGTCACACCAATCAGTTTTATTATCATAGTTATTTGGAGATCAAGTATCAGAGATGCTTGCAGTCCAGTGTATTTGTTTTATTATAAAAAAACATTTAATATAATAATGTATTTATATGTAAACGAAACAATGCCCAAAAAAGGTGCGAAAAGTGCTCAAAAGCTGATGAAATTGAGTTGCCTGTAGTGCAGACAAAAGAACATAAGAACATATTATGACGAGAACAGGCCATTCAGCCCAGCTAAGCTCGCCATTACAATTAAAGAGAATTCAAAACTGCAACACAGCAAGGGTCTCTGCGTCAACTACATGACCTGGCAACCTATTCCATGTATTGATAACTCTTTGTGTAAAATAATACTTCCTCATATCAGTGCGGAACTTACTCTTAACTAGGTTCCATTTGTGTCCCCTTGTTCTACAGACTGAACTCACCCTAAAAAATGTATTGTAGTTAACTTTATTGAGTCCTTTTATAAATTTAAGAACCTCTATTAGATCACCCCTAAGTCTCCTCTCGCTTAGTCTAAATAGGTTAAGTGACTTGAGTCTTTCCTAGTAGCTTTTATATTTCATGCCAGGAACTAATTTAGTTGCCCTTCTTGAACTTTTTCAAGAGCCTCAATATCTTTCTTATAGTGCGGTGCCCAGAACTGTACATAATACTCCAAGTGAAGTCTGACTAAAGCATTGTATAATTTCAATATAACCTCCTTAGATTTATATTCAATACTTTTGGCTATATATCCCAGCATCCTGGTGGCCTTTTTTACTGCTACTGCACACTGCCTAGATCCTGTTAAGCTTGGGTCAACTATTACTCCCAGGTCTTTTTCAAATTGGGCACATTGTAGTTTTTTTCTTGTCTAAAGTTCTTATTTCCCACATGCAAGACTTTACATTTAGCTAAATTGAATGTCATCTGCTAGGTATCTTCCCACTTTTGGATGCTGTTTAGGTCTTTCTGTATTACCTTAGTTGATTCTATACTGTTACCTAGACCCCCTAGTTTTGTATCATCTGCAAATTTTACTATTTTACTACTAACCTCTGCATCAAGATCATTTATGTATATAAGGTATAGCAAAGGCCCAAACACCGATCCTCGAGGGACTCCACTGTGTACAGGACCCTTCTCTGATACAGTTCCTCCCACAGTTACAGTCTGCTTTCTATTAGACAACCAATTTCGAACCCACTCAGTGATAGCGCCTGGAATTCCTGCAGATTTCATTTTCACTATGTGTCTCTCATGCGGTACTTTGTCAAATGCCTTTTGAAAGTCCAAATAGATAATATCAAAAGCTTGGTTTGAGTCTAAACAAACTGTAGCTTCCTCAAAAAAGTCCAGGAGGTTTGTTACGCATGACCTCCCCCTGCGAAAACCATGCTGGCTATCATTTAAGATACCATTTTGTTCAAGGAATAATTCCAAATTGTCCCTAATGATGGATTCCAGTAATTTACATGTGATGCAAGTTAAGATGAAAGGCCTATAATTTCCTGAATCAGAACTACACTGCCATGTTTCCAGTCATATGGTATTTCTCCAGTTTTAAAAGATTACTTAAAATGGTGGGTGGGGGGGTACCTTTGTTCTAATAGCACCACTAAGTTTAATGACTCAAGAGAACATCTGAGTTCATCATTGTTCTAATGGCAAAGCACTTCTCCCTCTATTGACATCAAGCCAAAGATAGTCATTACTGTTAGCAAAGCTGTCATCTAGTAAGTTAATAAAAAATGCCATTAATGCAGCTCATTGGTGTTGGAATACCCTTTCTCTGAATTCTTTTTGCCTGCTTGTTCCTACATTCTTTGTCGGACAGCTGCTTGGGCTCTCTGTTGCATCAGTAAATTCATTAATCTGTGTGGAGCATCAGACTTCAGACTGTAGCAGAATACTATTTGGGCCTCTGAAATATATGAAAAAATTTTAGAAAATGAACAGCTGTGAAACAAGTCAGTATTGCGTTTTCTGATGTTACTCTATTTTTTATTAATAATTATTTTTTTATCATAGTCACAGGCTAGGTAATATGTTTTTGAGATAAAGTGTCAGTGCTCTGCCTCCCTAGCTGTGGTGTTTCTGTTTTTTTTTTCCCCTGTCCATGTGCTTTTGTTTGTTTCTCCTTGTGTTCCAGCCCTGCCCCGCTCTCCGCCCTGTCTCCTGTCCCCGCTCTCCTGATCAGTTGCACCTGCCTGCCCGCACACCTGTTTCCAGTTCCCTCATCAGCCCAGCCCTGTTCCTGTCTTGTTTGCCAGTTCGTCTCAGTGTATTTTTGCCTGTTTCGTCCCCGCCATTTTCTCTATCTGTATATTACCGTTTTCGACTCTGCTTGCACATCGACTTCGTTTCTGCCTGCCGCCTTGTCCTGTTGCCTGATCGCCTGCCTACCTGGTTCCTGACCCTGCCTGTTCCTGTTCTCTGCCCCTGATTCTGCCCTCGGACTGCTTTCCTGGTATCGACCCTGCCCGTTTTTGATTTTGCTTGTGTTTTTGCGTTTTTCAATAAACCCACCTGGAACCTGAAGCTCCCATGGTCTGCGACTGAGTCCTTACCTGAGTCGTTACATAAAGTGAATGAAATTGATATTACAAGTCAAACACACATACTACTATCAAAAGAATGCACCTCCCACATGTATCTCTCAAAGTATGTCTAAATGTGAAGTGTTAATCAGTCATTGTGTTCAAATTTTGTTTTTCATTTGTTAGAATAGGGAAGCACAGGTCTATGAGAGGCCTCATGAGAGATAATTCATACTTGGTCTCAAGCAAGCAAGTAGCTTTCGCAATAGCACACACATTTCAGACAATCTGCGGTGTTTCACGAGCATAATCATTTATTCTAATTACCCGATTGGTGTGGATTATTCTGTGAATTATTTGTTTTATTGTTAATCAAGGAGGATAAAGGGGAACAGATTCAAAGTAATGATAGATTTAAAGGCAGTGTTCGGGCTTCGCCTGTTTCCAGCTCACTGTGAAATCTCACTTCTTCTATCTTCATCAAAGATAACTAGTCAGGAACTGAGAATTTAGTACTATTTAGTACTGGTCTGCTGTAGAGAGCTCAAAGTGTTACTGACCTTTGACCAAATCTAATTGGCAACGTTGTTCATTCACAAAATGAAAAGAAACAAGAATAAGTATCAAATGGTTCAGATACATGCATAGCAGTGAATGCTGCTAACATTGGCCTGCTTTTGCTATTCTGAGAAAGCACTTCACTGTATATAGAATACAAATGAAAATGCCACATTACTATTGAAGGACAATTTACAGGACCACATCTCTTGCAAAACCCCCCAAAGGAATGCAAGTGTTTTCCTCTGGGCTTGCAGGAGGTCAGGAGGGTGCAATAGTTATCTGGATACCTAAGTTACCATGCAACACCCACCAAACATGACTATTAAGCAACTCAACCGGGGTGTAGCGGCAGTCCAACTCTTGCCGCTCATCTCTGGTCAGCAGGTCACGCTAAGGGCAGCTGCATCCTGGACTCTGGACTCTCTGTCTGTTGCCAGGCAACCTAAAGCACGGCCACACTCAGGACTCTGTTCATCTCTTGTCAAAAGTAGTGAATGTGGTCATTCTCATGTGCAACATAATCATATTTGGCTTCATTTGAAAACTAATTTCACCTGCATGTCAATGATATATGTAGCAAGAAGGTACGATGGGTTCATAATAAAGATTGTAACATGTGGCACAAAAGTGGACAGTGAGGAATGCAGTTATCTTTGCATTCCTCACTCGCTAACACCCCTTCGTACCCCCCTGGTTACTGCAAGATTTGCAGTATTTATAATTGCTGAATCGTGACTACACTGTTGTTTCAGAGCTTATCATGTTTGGTCACGGCACCAAAGTCCAGATACCACATCTGATGTTCAGGTATACTCGTTAACACGACCTCCTGCGCACTTTTGCATATAGTCCATCCATTATTCTTTGCCCCTTCGTTGTACTTGTTTTTTCCATCACATTGCCTACTGTTCATTATTTCGGATGATCATACATTGTAACAAATAAATTCATTTATTGTAACTCGATTCTCATCGTCCGTCTTACTCGCTGCAGCTGATCGCTGTTCGGTAAGATAACTGCTGAGGGGGCTGCATAAGGGGGCGTCGCCCCACTGTTGCCAATTTAGCGACTTTTCAGACCCCTTTAGGGACTTTTTTTAAAGCACCTAACGGCAAATCTAGCAACTTTTTGGACAAACCATAGCTACTTTCCATAGAAGATAGTCGCCAGCACTGCCCCGCGATCGAGAGAGACACCTCTCTCTGCGTCTACTCTGCTCAGCGAGCAGCACACTCAGCAGGGCAGCTGACAAAGACATGAATGAGCTGCGCATGTGCAAACAGTGTTGCCAAGGACCTATCACTAATCGTGTATTGTTTGCTCCTCCTTTGTTTTAATTTAAACAATTTAACTTGATCGTTTTGACCGTTATCACTGTCTTATCACTCACTATCACACGGAGGTCGTGCGCTGTGTGAGGGAAAAAATAAGATACTCTGTCGCTTCTAACCTTCTCTCTGAGTGATCATTTTACATGTAAATATAGACGAAACCACAGCTCAGACGTTGTCTTTAAATTACGTGTATGGTGATTTTCACAGACAACGTTGCGGTTATAAAATCAGAATTTTACCAGCGCAGATAAGCAGCTTGGAAATGGCTTGGAAGTGACTACTGGTTAACATGTAGTCTTAATGGGCCGCGTTTCAGTCACTAGTTCATACTCGTCCCGTTGTCTGACAACAGAAACAGAAAATTATGTAAATGAGAACAGCTTTATTGAGAATTCGGCTGTATTAAAAAAAAAAAAAAATCGGCTCTGATGGATCATTACATGCATGGATTAGTGACTGGCCTTCAGAAATTATTCAAGTTTAGTTCCCTGGTATACAAACTGTACTAACTGTTGTATTCAAAATAGGAAAACTGTTCAGATCTGTAAGACTATGAAGAGTCTATCTTACCTACTAATGTAACTAGTGGTCATTATGATATGTACATACAATAATTACTGTGCTGTTGAGAATTTCAGAATGTTCTGCTGTTTTCATGAAGACTTGGTGTTATCCTTTTCAAGGACTCTTGATGTGTTGGAAAAAATACAATTGGAAACTTGGAAAAAATCAAAGTATGACATTACGTGCAGATTAATATTTTGCTCCATGGCTAGGAAGTTGAGTCTAAGATTGCTGTGACATATCAAGAAAAATGAGACAGTTAACAGTGACATCACTGGCATTAGGAATAAAGAATGGGTGAAATTCGGCATTGTGAATCTTGCAAGATACCCCAAGGAGGGCAATTTAGTGTGTGACAGAGGCATTTTTTTGTCTACAAATAAAAAATAGTTTTTGTTCAGCTAAAGATTTATTTATTTATGCACTGTGGGATTTATAGCTGATTGATTTAATTATACAGTCCTGAAAATTCTGTACTAAGTCATTTTTAAAAGAGGTCCTGGCAGGGATTTTGGGGTGCTCCAGAATCAAATTACAATCTTTTAGGTTCTCATCTCTTTCCTGGAAAAAGAGCTGAGACCAATGTTTTTAGATTGTGATAGTGCAGAATTAAGGTATTTTCTATGGGAAGAGTTAAAATGTACTTGGCATTACCTTGGATTTGCTCCTTTTCAATGTGCAGTAAGGAAAAAAAGTCCAAGTTCATATGTAGGTCTTTGGATGTACATCATTGGCATTTCCTCCATTATTAGGATATTCCATGAAGAAACATTTGTGTGAACATGTGTAAGCATTTCCTCTGTCATGTTTAAATTGATGTATATGTATCAGCAATACACTGAAGTGGTGAAATATTGCAGTGCTCTTGAATCCTCAGTTATTGCTTTTGCTTTTCTTTGATTACCTTGTCTGAAAAGTTTGGAATATTTCACTGCATTAATGCATCAATCATTTTATTTATTTTGGATTATTTTCTGGGAGAGGCGATTGACAGATTTGAGATTATTTGATGTAATTGAACAGGCCCTCAGAACTATGGAGCTGTCCAAAGGTTTACAAGGTGAGAGCACCATTCTTTACTCTGATATACATTACATTACATTACGATACATTTAGGTCATTTGGCAGACGCTTTTATCCAAAGCGACTTACAAGTGAGGAACAGCAAGCAAGCTATGGTAGTGTAGGAGACCTTGGAGTAAGCTTTAAGTGCAACCTAAACAACTAAACCCAGCTAAATAAGTCAAGGAAAGTAGAAAACAGGTAAACGAAGTGAAAACACAAGGATAGACAGGCAGAGGAGACAAACAAGTAGTGACAGGAGAAAGAAGTGTGAGGCAGAAGGTGCGCGGAGATGGAATTGTGTTAGAGTTGTTAGAAGTTGTTAGGAGAGGAATATAGGTATATATAGGGTATAGGGTACATAGGGTATAGGGTCTGAGCTTCATCCTTCTCAACCATCCAAGTCAGTTTTTACTTTTAATGCAGGAAAAAGGCAGTCTTACTCTGAAATGAGAAAGTGATATGCATTTGTACCTTTAAAGACTGGTAAGTGGCTTCAGACAAGGGTGTTGGCTCATCATGCAAGCCGTCAAATAACCGTGCTTAAACGACTGCCGATCTCTTTCTGACCGCCCCGTACCTTTTTTCTCGGGTGTGGGTCTGGGTACAACAAATGACACCTTGCTGTCAATGGTCGCGAGTGCACTTCACCTGAGCTCTGGCCCCATCATGGGCTAATGTACATTGTTAAAGGTAGTTTGGGGTCAACCCTAAAATTTTTACATGTGGTAGAAGGGTACAGAATGTTGTTTAAGTACAGAAAACGCAAAGGTGAGGAGCGCAAGTCTTTTTGTGGAGGGGGCATTTATAATAGAATATCCAAAAATTAGCTGAACATGGATGAAAGCAGCTACTTCAGGCTATTTTATGTAGTACAGATGACACATTTCTGAGTCTGAACATACCAGAACATACCATAACTTACCAGACCTTATAAAATTTTTTGAAGATCTAGCAGAGGCAAAAGTCTCCATTTTTAGGTGTGCCCCCTTTTTCTGAAGAGCCTGGGAGACCAAGGTTGTATTAACACTGAACTGTGTGTCAGGGGAGGACAATATGCCCAGCCCCGCCCCAACTGGTTCGTTTCCTCCTGGGGATCCGCCCACCACAAGGACACCAGGACACCAGGACAAGGTGAGTAGGAATAACACGTTTTATTTTACTAATAAAGAAAAAAAATATATAATTACACACAAAATTCATAAAACACAGAGATGATACTACGTTTTCTACCCGCAGCTGTTCTCCTTCCCCCCACCCTGCTATCCTCTCCTGTCCTCCCCTTCCTGGACCCAGATAGCGGGGTTTTTTTTTTTTTTCCATTTTAAAGCAACTTTATTTATAATACATAGAACATAAGTACAGTGACAAACTCAATGCTGTACGAATCAAATAAGATTTCCTGTCCAAAACAGAAACACACCTCCTATCAACGGATGTTTTCAATTTATACATGACACCTTTAACCATCAATTACTTAAGATTTAAGAGTTAAGATTATTCTTAACTGGATAGTTTGGAAAGAGAAGAAATCTATATTTATGGATTTGGAGCTCAGTCTTTCATGCAAGGATTTACATAAGTTTTGGATAGTGTCACAAGCATAAAACAGGTGCTCTGTTGTTTCTACATTTGTGTTGCATAGGTGACAATTATCTACATCAAATTTAAATCTTGTTCTGATGAATTCATTTGAAGGATAAATTTCATTTACAGTTTTAAAATGTATTTCTTTGTGTTTAGGAGAAATTGGAAATCTTAGGAATATATAATTTTTGAGATTAAGTATCCTCCTTTTTGATCCAGGGTACACTGTATTTACCAAATATTGCTTCAGAAATTTATTATTGCACCTTTTGTGTAAAAAATCCACATCCATATTTATATTTTGTAATTTAAGTATTGGAATGTTATCTAGATTGTTTTTAATTAACTGAATAAGTAACGCTGGAATGTGTTGTGCCACCTTGATATAGTTTTTAATAGAGCAATCCAAGTTATATTTATTATTAAACTCATCCAATTTAAGTATATTACCATTTCCATCTATCAGATGCACAATTGACCATATTTGTTTCTTCATCCAATCTTCCATAAACATAGATTTTCTTTTACTTAATATGACTATTATTCCACAGTGGGACATTGTGAGGTCTGAAATTATGTTTATAAATCATTTTCCAGTACGACAAGACTTGTTGGTGGAAGGCAGAGAGTTTGACAGGCAATTTAGATATTTCAAAATCACATTTTAACAAAAACTCTATACCTCCCAATTTACTGAACACAAGTGAAGGTAATGAGAACCACACCTCTTTATCATTCCTTAGAAAAGATTGAAGCCATTAAATTTTTCATACTCCATTCATGACTTCAAAATCTACTGCTTTTATCCCACCTTCTTCATAATTTTTGAGCAAATCTCCTTTTTTGATGTAATGATGCTTATTTTTCCAAATGAAATTAAAAATTAGTTTGTTAATTTCTTTGTTAATCGTTGGAGATATAGCTAAGGAGTATGCAGGGTAGATCAGCCTAGATATAGTGTCTATTTTTGTTGGCAGCGTTCTTCCAAACAGAGTCATATGTTTAATATTTTCTTACATTTATCAACAGTATATTGAATATTATTCTTCTCACTAGTGTCTGAACATTTGGTTATCCAAATTCCTGGGTATCGAGTATCTTTTTTGACAGGTATATTATGTAATGAAGAGTAGGAACAGTTGTGAATGCCCATAAGTTCATATTTGTCAAGGTTCAAACGCAGACCAGAAGCTCTATTGTTTGTAAGGCTAAAGGGATTTGTTCTTTGTTCTTCAGAAAAAGCGTTGTGTCATCAGCTAACTGACTTATGATTTTTTTTCCATTTATGTTTAATCCCTCAATGTTGGAATTTATGAGAACAGCCAGTAATTCAGTAACAGCAATAAATAATAGAGGTGAAGTACTACATCCCTGTCTTTTGCCTCTTCTTACGTTGAATCTGGGGCATGTGCCTTGTGGGAGGGAAACACAGCTGTTAATGTCTGTATGTAACATAATAATCATGTCTAAAAACCTGTTGCCAAATCCAAAGTGTTTAAGTGTGTCAAAAATAAATGCATGTTCAGCTGAGTCAAATGCTTTATGAAAATCCAAGAATAGCATAAAACCATTATTGTTGATTAAATGTCCATAATCAATAAGGTCCAGAACCAAGCAGACATTATGGATAGATCTTCCCTTGAGAAATCCTGATTGAGTTGTACTAATGATTTTTGATATTCATTCTTTTAATCTTGCTGCCAAGACTGTCGTGAAAATATTATAATCCGTGTTTAGAAGCATAATAGGTCTTAAGATTGCTTAAAAATCGTATCTTTTCTGGGCTTAGGTATTAATTTAATTAATTCCTTTTTGATAATGCATTCATTTGTCGCCTGGAATAGTAATATTTAGATTTCTTCCAAAAAATGTTTGTAAAGGTTAGCCGTTATTCCATCTGGACCCGGTGAGCGGTCGGATGCTATCTTTTTAATAGCGCAATCAAATTCAATTCTCAAATCTCTTTGTCCTCTGCACTCCAGTTTAACTTACTATAACATGAGAGTAATTCTTTAACCAACTTTGTTTCATCTGCTTTCCTTTCCTCATTCATTTTTTTTTTTTTTTTGCTAAAGGTTATAGAATGTTTTCTGATAGTGAATTTTAAGTATTCCCATTTCTGGATCGAAGTAACTAATTTATTGTCATTTTTAATATCCAAAAGTATTTTTTATATTATTACAATATTCCTCATTTGTTAGTAAGTTTGCATTAAGTTTCCAATAACCTTTATTTGTTTTATTTTTTTTTTGTTAGTTTAAAATTTATTAAACAGTGATCACCTATTTGAAATATTGGTTTCTGTGACATGCTTTAAGATTGAGTTTGATGCTAGCCAGTAATCAATCCTCAATTTGACTTTCCCATTAGGCTTAAACCAAGTAAACTGCCTCTTATCCCTGTTTTAAGATCTCCATCTGTCAATTTATTATTATTGATAAAATCCCCAATAGTTTGATTATGTTCTTGTGAGAGTCTATATGGCCATCTATCCATCCACTCATCAGGAGTCAAATTGAAATCATCTCCAACCAGTATACAATCAGTAGGAAAGTTTGCGTTTAGTTCCTTAATAACTGTTGTCACTTGATGCAATGAATGTTTTTATGATCATCATTATGTCCATAAACATTAACCAAAATAATAAGAACGCTATCAATCTCAAGAACACATGCTACCCAATGTCCGCCATTGTCTGCCTTATCCATTATGATTTTACCCGGACATCTGTTGAAACATATGGCTACTCCTGCCGAGCGATTTGTACCATGACTAAAAAGGATTTTGTCACCCCATTGTGGAGTCCAAAACTTAACATCTGATATATCAGAGTGTGTTTCTTGAAGAAATATAGTTAGCCTTTTGCCCTTTACAAAATAGGAAAAGAGCTTTGTGTTTAATAGTCTGACTCCCCTTGTTTTAAAAGAAGAGAGAGAGAGATATCGGTTTTTTTCAGCTGGAACATTGAACACATAAAGAACACTGAAAACTGAAAAAAAAAGCCCTGAAACGTTAGGAAAGGTTTTAAGGAGGTGGAGTAGAAAACCGTGAGGTATGAGTCCCATAATCAGAATGTTTCCACTGTGTGTGTTCAGTTCAAATTTAATGTTTAGCCCAAACCTGCAGACACTTCCCTCATGCGCTTGCCGTCGATGAAGCCGTATGGTCCCCTAAAGCCCGCTGCCTTGCCTTCTTTCCTTACCTGCTCGATTCTTGGCCACAGCGCCTGTCTGGACAGCCAGTCCTCTCGCGTCAGGTCTTCTGCGAAGCGAATTCCTTCTTCTTTGCAGACTGGCGACGTTTTGGTTCACTTCTAGATGTCATCCCTTATCCCTCGTTAAGCAAAGAGAAGTATGATTTGCGGTCGTCAACACGTTTTCCCAGTGAGTCGACAGCTTTCAGTATAGTTTCCATTGATGTGTTTGTAGCTTCTTCTGTAACGTACCTTTTGCTTTCTTCTCCATGTGGATTTTTCTGGAGTGATTGTTGGCGTCGCGTTACCTCTATTCCGTATGTTGGCGCTAGAAATCTCCATGGGTGTGATTTTTTTTTATACTCTTCAATGTCTTCAGTATGTTTGAACGGGAGGGCTTTACATGCTGAAGATGCCCCCCACACCCCACACCCAACACCCACACTTTGGCTGTATTCGAAACCGCCTACTGCATACTACTTACTGCGTACTACACAAGCATATACTGTATACTGCATGCTATTATACAGTGTAGTACCCAGTATGGGACCATTAATGATTACATTTGTAGTATGTTACATTGTCGCGTGAAATCATTGCAAGTTTAGAAACGTCCAGATTTCCTCGTGGTATTTTCCAATTAGACGCCACTAGCATTCTCACTAGTGAAAAGTACTGGCGAGTTCACGAAAAGTATTCGCGAGGTCGGTGGTACGGGCACATAATGTGGCACGGAGAAGAGCTGCTACAAAAAAAAAAAAAAAAAAAAAAAAAAAATTTGGCTGTGATATTTGAATATGAATATAATGTAAGTAGCCTACGCTGCTAGCTTGCAAGCTTAACTTTTTATGGTGTTACACCCGTTAGGCTGTATGTCGTCAGATAATTAATAAGGGAAAAATGTAAATAATTTTTTATTAATAAGATTTTCTGTGAGAAACAATTGATAGTTTAATTACAGATGTCATACAGTTTTAGATTTCAGTCATTTTCATATAATGGAATTACAAAGGATGATAATCAAGTCAATCAATTATAAGTGAATACATAATATATATATTAATACCCAGTGCGGTCCTCCAACGTTACAACCGTCTCGTTGTCCGCGATGTTTTTCAGCTTTTTACCCTCAGAATTACCTGTGACGTCTACAGCCGCACTTCCTTATGGGATATAGTAGGCGAGGTAGACTGGTCTGATGCATACTGGCGATATTTTTCCAAATTAGTACGTCATCTTTGGCGTACTAGAAATTTCATTTCGTTCGCATACTGTAGGCTATACTACATACATTTGGTCGAAATCAGTATGCACACTGATAGTATAGTATGCGGTTTCGAATACAGCATCTTTTTTCCTTCCACACAGGTGCCCACTGCAATACACTCCGTGATCTGGCGCTCCCCGCCACGGGGAAAGAGAGAACCACTCTTGTCCACTCTGGGGGGGTGGGGGTGAAGTCCCGCACCACTGTGAGGGGCCTCGCCTACGTCCCAAAATAAAATAAGGAAACGCAAAAAGACAAAGCCCTCCGCGTCGCTCCTGTGAACGGGCTGGCGGCTCCGGCGGCGACCCTCGTCTTCTCGGTAGCCGCTTGTGCCGGCTCCGCGGGGTCTCGCTGAGGGAAACACTTCTGCAGCCGGTCCACCCTCTTCCACCTTGTGCCGGGGACTCATGCACACAGTCGCCGATTCGCGGTGTCGCTTCCCTCTCAACCAGGGATCCACCTCCCGGGCACGCACTTTCGCGGGGTTGGGGCTCTCCTCGGTCCCGGCTGCGTCCTGAAACTGTAGTTGTTTCCCTTCTCCTTTAGGGATTCGCCGCGGTACTCTCCCGGTCGCCGCTTCTTCCTGGAGCCGCCTAAAAACACACACCACAAGAAAAAGGCCAAAAAAAAAAAAACAAAAAACAAACTGAAAATAAGTAACGTAAATGCAGCCGTGCCGGCACGTGCAACGAAAAATAATCCAACGAAAAATCCCCCACAGTAGAACCCCGTACACTCGGCCTCCCAGTGTCTCTCATGCTGCTCCCACTCACCTGCCTATGTAGTCCTGGCGTCCCCTTAACCAGATAGGCAGCAGGTGCGGAGCCATGTTCATCAGCAGACGCCTTTCCCACGTCTCTCTTGGATTGTGCTCCAGGCAAATGCTCCCATCATTTTGTCGGATGTAGGCACTGCACCGGGCTTTCTCAGATGGTGGAATTCCAAAAGCAACCTGTCCACACATTTTATGAGAACTGACCATCACCTTCCTACGCAGGGCAAAGCAGTAACACAGTGAGGATAAAAATGACCACCCTGCTGCAGATAGCATATTTGCAGAATGCACTTACATGTAATTACAAAGAACTTTTGCATGTTTTTGCCTTCTGCTTTTCGCTTGTGCACCATTAAAATTGGCCCTTATAGGTATTATGTCTACCTTCATAACTTGTATGTTTGACACCAGAAAATAGTCTTGTTTTTTTGTGTCCGTGTTCACTGGTTCTGGGCACCAAACAGTAAGTAAGATGGCTTGGGGCTGTACATGAGAAAAAAAAATGGAAACATGGAAATGAGATAATGTTTGTGAGAAATCATGAAAGCCCCTTGGATGTCAGTAACCATGCAGAAGACTTGCATTATAATTACTCTGTTCTAATACAGCTGGGGAGAAGTTGATCACGCTTGCTTTTTTAAGGACTATTTCTAATTCAGTGGAGAGTTATTTTTCAGAAAAAGGGCAATTTCAGTGCATTATGCAGTACACTGATCATTTAGAAACATTAGTAGATGGCAAAACTATGGTAAGCATAAAGCTGATGTGATTTACACTATGGTGGAGCTTTACTTCAGTTATATCTGTGGATCCTTTGGCTGCTGGTAAATAAATTAAAAAAGACCCTAATCACAACAGCACAAATGGAACATTCCGTACTCAACAGAGAGACTATAGACAAGGTCTATAGACCTGGAAGAAAAAACACCTTGAGAGTAAAAAGTACTGAGTGAGCAAATGATCTACGCCATGCCCTAATGGTAATGGTGTCAGGGCTCCGCCCCCTTAGCCGCGGTGTTCTCGTTTGTTTCCCCTGTGTTTTAGCCCCGCCCCGCTGCCTGTCTGCTCACCTGTGTTCCATCACCTCGTCATCCCTGCCCTATATCTCCTCTGCGTGTCCCTGTCTGTTTGCTTGTTCGTTGCAGTGAGTTTTTCCTGTCTCGTCCCCGCTCTAGCTTACCTGACGTTTTTCATCACTATTCTCGGATTCCTGCCTGATTCTCGACTTCGCCCTTCGCCTGCCGTTTTGGTTCCGTCTGCCTGATTCTTGACCACCTGGTTACCGACTCTTCCTGCCCCGACTCCTGATCCTGGATCTGCCCCCGGACTGCCTTCCCGTGTCTCTGAACCCTGCCTGCCCCTGGACTACGAACTGCCTGACGATTTCCAATAAACGCTTGATTTCGCTTACCCGGTGGTCCGCGCTTGTGTCCCGATCCCCGTTCCTGACAGAACGAACAAGCCAGTATGGACCCAGCGGACCTACCGCAGCTGAGGACGGCCCTGGAGCTCCAGGGAGCGCTGCTGGGGGGACACCAGAACCAGCTGGATTCCATCAGCCGGTCCCTGGAGGGTTTCGCTACCAGCCTCGCCGAGGTCTCGGCGCGGCTGCAACAATTGCAGCTCAACCAAGAAAGCCAACCCTTTCAGCCAGCAGCTGCCTACCCACCGGCTCCGCCGGCGGCTGCCTACCCACCGGCTCCGCCAGCCCCTCCCGGCCGGGAGCCTCGGCTGCCGCCCCCCGAGTCATACGCGGGGGATCCAGGAACCTGCCGCTCGTTCCTTTCCCAGTGTTCCCTGGTATTCGAGCTGCAACCCTCCACGTTCCCCACAGACCGGGCAAGGATCGCCTACGTCATCACCTTGCTGACAGGCCGCGCGAGGGAGTGGGGTACCGCGGTCTGGGACGCCGGCGCTCCCTTCTGCCACTCGTATGCCGGATTCGCCGACGAGATGAGAAGGGTGTTTGACCATTCCAGGCAGGGCCGCGAGGCAGCGAGAGAGATGCTGCAGGCTCGCCAGGGGCGTCGGTCGGTGTCAGATTTCGCGATCGACTTCCGCACCCTGGCCGCCACCAGCGGATGGAACGCGGAGGCCCAGTTCGACGCCTTCCTCCACGGTCTCGCGGAGCCCATTAAGGACGAGCTGGCCACTCGAGAGCTGCCTGCCAGCTTCGAGGCCCTGGTGGACCTGGCTATCCGTGTGGACCAGCGCCTCTCGCAAAGACGCAGGGAGAGAGCATCCAGCAGCCTGCCCGGTCTCGTCCGTGAGCAACCCCTCCCGATGGCGGCCAGGGGTCCTGCACCACCATCCCCGGGAGCCACCGAGCCCATGCAGGTCGACCGCACCCGCCTGTCTCCCGCGGAGCGCCAACGGAGGCTCAGCACCCAGTCCTGCCTATACTGCGGGCAGTCCGGCCACTTTGTGGCGAACTGCCCGGCCAAGGGCCAGCGGTCACCCGCAGCAGGGGGATTACAGGTGAGTGTAACCCCGCTGCGTCACTTCCCTCAGACCCGTCCCCTGTTCTCTGCCACCCTGCTCGTCGAAGGTCAGAGCCACGCCGTGTCCGTCCTGATTGACTCCGGGGCAGATGGCAGCTTTATCGACGCCGACTTGGCAGCCCGTCTGCGCCTGCCCCGCGTCCCCCTGCGCTCGCCGTTGGAGGCCCACGCGATCACCGGGGCCCCCCTGGTTCGCGTGACCCACGCCACTCCCCCGGTGAACTTCCTCGTTTCGGGCAACCACCGCGAGGAGATCGTCCTCAACGTTATCCGTTCCCCGCAGGCCGCCGTGGTCTTGGGCCACCCCTGGTTAGCTCGCCACAACCCCCACATCGACTGGGAGGGCAACCGGATCCTGGGCTGGAGCCCCTTTTGCCACTCCCACTGCCTTCGGGCAGCCGTCACCCCTGGATCGCCGATCGCTGCCACCACCGAGGACTTCCCGGACCTGTCGGCACTGCCGCCCGAGTACATGGACCTGAAACCGGTGTTTAGCAAGTCCCGCGCAACATCGTTGCCTCCTCACCGCCCGTATGATTGCGCCATCGACCTGCTGCCCGGCTCGTCCCCCCCTCGGGGGCGACTGTTTTCTTTGTCGCCACCAGAGACCGAGTCCATGAACAAATACATCCGGGAGTCTCTCGCGGCCGGTCTCATTCGCCCCTCCTCCTCTCCTGCGGGAGCCGGATTCTTCTTCGTAGGGAAGAAGGACGGCTCCCTCCGTCCCTGCATTGATTACCGGGGTCTCAACGCCATTACCATCAAGAACCGCTACCCCCTGCCTCTTCTGTCGTCCGCCTTCGAGTCGCTACAGGGCGCTACCGTCTTCACGCGACTCGATCTCCGTAATGCCTACCACCTGGTCAGGATCCGCGAGGGGGACGAGTGGAAGACGGCGTTCAACACCCCCTCGGGGCACTATGAATATCTGGTCATGCCGTTCGGTCTGACGAATTCCCCGGCCGTGTTCCAGTCTCTGGTGAACGACGTCCTCCGAGACATGCTCAACCAGTTCGTGTTCGTGTACCTCGACGACATCCTGATCTTCTCTCGCTCCCTGCCCGAGCATGTACAGCACGTCCGCCGCGTCCTGCAGCGCCTGCTCGAAAACCACCTGTACGTGAAAGCGGAGAAGTGTGCCTTCCATCAGCACACTACTTCCTTCCTGGGCTTCGTGATCACGGCAGGTAGCATCCGTATGGACCGGCAGAAGGTCCGCGCAGTGGAGGAGTGGCCGCGCCCCACCTCCCGCAGGGAGCTGCAGCGATTCCTAGGGTTCGCGAATTTCTACCGTCGCTTTATACGCAACTACGGCACGGTAGCGGCTCCCCTCACCGCCCTGACGTCGGTCAACAAGGCGTTCACCTGGGCTTCGGCTGCCGAGGAGGCTTTCCGCAACCTGAAGGCTCGGTTCACCTCGGCGCCCGTCCTTACCCAGCCCGATCCCGCTCGTCAGTACGTGGTGGAGGTGGATGCTTCGGATGTGGGAGTGGGGGCGGTCCTGTCTCAGCGCTCGTCCGCCGACAACAAGCTCCACCCCTGCGCCTACTTCTCTCACCGCCTTACGCCCACCGAGCGTAACTATGACATCGGCGACTGGGAACTGCTAGCCATCAAGCTGGCGCTCGAGGAGTGGAGGCACTGGCTGGAGGGGGCGAGTACTCCGTTTTTGGTTTGGACTGATCACAAGAATCTCGAGTACGTCCGATCAGCTAAACGCCTCAACCCCCGACAAGCCCGCTGGTCCCTTTTTTTCTCCCGTTTTGATTTCACCCTGTCCTATCGACCCGGCTCTAAGAACGGTAAACCTGACGCCCTCTCGCGCCAGCACGCCCCTGCCGGGGACTCCCAGGAACCCAGCACAATCCTGCCAGCCCGATGCGTTGTCGCAGCGGCGCTGTGGGACGTCGAAGCCGCCGTCCGCACCGCCCTCCAGAACGAACCGGGTCCCAGCTCCTGTCCCCCTAACCGCCTCTTTGTTCCCCAGCCTGTCCGTTCTCAGGTCCTGCAGTGGGGGCATTCATCCAGGCTCGCTGGCCACCCTGGAGCCCGGCGCACAGCGGCGTTCATTAGCCAGCGGTTTTGGTGGCCCACTTTGGCGGAGGATATCCGGAGCTTCACCGCCGCCTGCTCCGTCTGCGCCCAGAGCAAGACCTCCACCCGACCCCCTGCCGGTCTGCTACAACCCCTGTCTGTCCCCAGACGACCCTGGTCCCATATCGCCCTGGACTTCGTTACTGGCCTGCCACCATCTGACGGTAACACCGCCATCCTCACCGTCGTAGATCGGTTCTCTAAAGCCGTGCACTTCGTCCCCTTACCCAAACTGCCGTCCGCCAGGGAGACCGCTCGGCTGCTCATTAGCCATGTATTCCGACTGCACGGGCTGCCCTCCGATGTGGTGTCCGACCGAGGGCCCCAGTTTACGTCGAACTTTTGGAGGGCATTTTGCAAATTACTGGGGGCCACCGTCAGTCTGTCCTCTGGTTTTCACCCCCAATCCAACGGCCAGACCGAGCGGGCCAATCAGCAGCTAGAGACGGTGCTACGGTGCCTGACATCTCGGGAGCCGTCTGCGTGGAGCCAGCACCTCCCCTGGGTCGAGTACGCCGTCAACTCCCTTCCCTCTGCTTCCACGGGGCTGTCGCCCTTCCAGTGCTGTGTAGGCTATCAACCTCCCCTATTCCCGGCCCAGGAGGAGGAGGTGGGGGTCCCCTCGGCAACGGCGTTTGTGCAGCGCTGCCATCGCACCTGGAGACGCGCGCGCACCACCCTGCTCCGCTCCTCGGCTCGGGCTAAGCGGTTTGCTGACCGCCACCGCTCCAAGGCACCCCGTTATCGCCAGGGCCAGCGGGTGTGGCTCTCCACCCGGGACCTTCCCCTCAAGGTGGACTCCCGCAAGCTGGCTCCCCGCTTCATCGGCCCCTTTCCCATCGCCAGAGTGATCAGCCCCACGGCTGTCCGGCTGAAGCTCCCGCTCTCCCTTCGCCGTGTGCACCCCACCTTCCACGTCTCTAAGATTAAGCCCGTTGTCCGCAGTCCTCTCTGCCCTGCCCCCCGGGCTCCTCCGCCGCCCCGCCTGATCGACGGTGCGGTGGCTCACACCGTGCGCCGCCTGCTTAGGGTTCGGCGTCGGGGGCGCGGTCTGCAATACCTGGTGGACTGGGAGGGGTATGGTCCCGAGGAGAGGAGCTGGGTGCCTGCAAGGGACATCCTGGACCCGGCCCTGATCCGGGATTTCCACCGCCGACACCCTGGCGAACCCGCTGTGACGCCCGGTGGCGTCCGTAGGGGGGGGGGTACTGTCAGGGCTCCGCCCCGTTAGCCGCGGTGTTCTCGTTTGTTTCCCCTGTGTTTTAGCCCCGCCCCGCTGCCTGTCTGCTCACCTGTGTTCCATCACCTCGTCATCCCTGCCCTATATCTCCTCTGCGTGTCCCTGTCTGTTTGCTTGTTCGTTGCAGTGAGTTTTTCCTGTCTCGTCCCCGCTCTAGCTTACCTGACGTTTTTCATCACTATTCTCGGATTCCTGCCTGATTCTCGACTTCGCCCTTCGCCTGCCGTTTTGGTTCCGTCTGCCTGATTCTTGACCACCTGGTTACCGACTCTGCCTGCCCCGACTCCTGATCCTGGATCTGCCCCCGGACTGCCTTCCCGTGTCTCTGAACCCTGCCTGCCCCTGGACTACGAACTGCCTGACGATTTCCAATAAACGCTTGATTTCGCTTACCCGGTGGTCCGCGCTTGTGTCCCGATCCCCGTTCCTGACAAATGGAGTAATGGTGCAAAGGAGGAGGGAATGGGGGCCAGAAAGATTTGTGTGTTTCAGAGTTTGATGTTATACACACACACACACACACACACACTCACAAACACATATATATATGTAACACCTCATCAAGCACTACAGTAAGCCTGTATATAATGCTGTATCCTCAAGGTAACAAATATTTAATTGCTTCATGCAATAATATTTGAGTCACAGTTTTTTTCCTGAGTCTCTCAGGAACATCATATCAGTGCAAAATTACTCCCTTTTTATTGTCACATGTTGACAGGAGGTAGAATATGTAAAGCAGTTTATGCTTGTTTTTTGTCTCACCAGTTGAACTGCTGAGTTTACATATTTTTCTCCACCACTTGAGGGCGCTGACATTCCATATTTTATGATGATGAGTGCAATATGCTTTTTGTGAAGTGTAGTCTTTTTTTCAGCCTGCCCCTATGCATCAACACTTGTTAAGATAAAATTCCCTGCCCTGTGTGGCCTTTTAAAGCATATAAACAAAAATCACATTATTTTTTCTTCTCTTTCTGATTAATCAGTTTTTTTCAAGTTTTAAATTAATAATCACATGTGAACTTACAAGCATGTAAGATAAATGCCAGGATGTGAAAAATAAATACAACAGAATAAGAAAAGAAAAGAAAAATAACAGTAACAATATGCCCAGCAAGACTATCAATTCTGTTCCCATAAGAAAAAGTCATGAAATAAAGTCATTGTTCTTATTGTAACTTAAAGATATTGTGTCCATGTAATGTACCAAGTCCTTCATACATACAGTAAACAGGAGTCCTTTTAGAAAACTTGCACTGATGAATGTGAAAATTTCCAGAAAGAGAATGAGGTTAATCACAAAAGCATTTTTCCGGATTCTTATCCTGAGTATGAAAACCAAACAAAATATATTTATGAAATAACTCAAAGATGTCCAATAGCTTCTCTCTAATGAACATTGATATGTCTTGCCACAGTTTTTTGTATACTGGCACTACCAAAAGATATGTGACATTGTTTCTGGATGGAGTGAGCAAAACGAGCCTAATGTATTTATATCTTTCACATATCTAGAAAGAAATTGTTTAACTGGATAACACCTGTGAATCATTTTAAAGGAAACCTCCTTTACTTTGTTTGTGAGAAAATATCTACGAGATAATGTCCAACTTTTTTCCCATGGAATATTCTGGTCAACCTGGGACCAGTAAGCTACCATATATGGAGAAGTGACAAACTCCCTATGAAATAGAGTACAGACAGCCTTGCTGTTTTTTATGGCTTCAGTAAAGCAAACCCTTCCACATGGATGTATTAAAGGAATAGCGGAAGCACATTGAGTACCTAGGGAATAAGGGAATTGGACCACTGGGGATAGCTGCCATAACTATAGCAAATTCTTTGGGTGTTAAAGGAAAATTAAAATGTACAAGAAACTCATCATATGTCATGAGATAACCTTGAGAATTCAGCAGCTGTCCAACCAATAAAATATTTTTTTTTTTATCAAACCAGTTACTAAAGAAAATACTCTTATGCTTGTATAAAATATTGCAGTTATTCCATATATAGTAATGGTGTGGAGAAAAGTTGTGCTTGTAAATCTACTTCCATGCCAGTAAGGCTAGCTTATGATAGGCTGAAAGTTTAAGAGGGAGTTTGTCTATTTGATAATTACATATTTACAAGAAGGGGAGACCCCCAACCTTATTGAAGACAGTTCTAGAGATGATGTTCCACATGGATGAACTGTTAGACAAGAAGTACTTTAACCAGTTTATCTTTAGGGTATAAGTCATAGAAGAAAAATCCAGAAAATCTAAACAGCCATTCTTACAGTTTTTTTCAATTGCTTAAGCACAATTTTGAAAACAGGGCCCGGTTTTTCAAAACACTTCACACAATTAGCACAACACTACACCCAAGTAGCACAACACCTCAGATCATTTGCAAAATGGAACACTTAAGTCAAAAATATACAATTTCTTATAAAAACCCTATTTTCTTGTCATAACATCCATCATATGGTCTGATTCTGTTTGAATCAGTTAAACACTCCTGTTCTCAACCTAAAACACTTTTAGCATTTACACAGAGAAAGTGTAAAAATAAATTCAACACTACATGACACCAATTGTGCAGACCAATGAAAATATTTATTTCTTTTTATATACTCAAGTCAGTCAATACTGAACATTTCTACAAAACATTCATAACAAAACATTTTCCTGTATTACTGAACATACCATTGCACTGTAAGCTTACAGTAGTACTATAACATAAACTACGTATCCAGTTTAGTACTGAAAAAAAAAAGAAAACTAAACATCTCTCTGCCTAGCTGGATCTGGCCACAGGGCCTCGTCAACATCACAGGCTATATTTTCATTTGCAAGGCAACGTGGGAAGAATCTTCTGGAGTGACGAATCCACCCTTATATTGATGCTGCATCAATTTGATCACATGCTTCCTCCATAGCTTGAATGAGGGGCGTCTGGACATAGGGCCAGAGATCATAAACCTTACACCGCCATGCTGAGAAGAACTCCTCGATGGGGTTTAGGAAGGGGCAGTATGGTGGAAGGTATTGAACTGTAAATTGTGGGTGTTGATGAAACCAGTTTTGGACCAGAGCAAAACGATGGAAAGATACATTGTCCCAGACGACAATGTATTGCATCTGGTCCCTTTGGTTTGCTGCTGTGATAATATTGTGTAATCTGTCTAAAAATGTAAGAATGAGGTCAGTGTTGTAAGGACCCAATTTGGCATGGCGGTGGAGGACCCCATTCTGTGTAATGGCAGCACAAAGGGTAATGTTACTCCCACATTGCCCTGGTACATTGACAATAGCCCTGTGGCCAATGATGTTTCTTCCCCTTCTTCTCACTGTTGTCAGGTTAAATCCAGCCTCATCAATGTATATAAACTCATGCGGGACTTCCTCCGCATCCATTTGCAAAACTCTCTGAAACACAGCAAAAGATCACATTGTGTAGATCAATATACTGTAGGTCTGCTATACAGTAAAATTACATGTACAGTAAAAAGGTTATGTGTGCAGTACACAATACTACAGTCAGTGAACAAAACTTACCTTCACATATTCATGCCGCAGGACTTTCACCCTGTCTGAATTTCTTTCAAATGGCTCTATACAGTTGTTTCATCAGAACTTGATGTTTTTTAAGGATACGGGCTATTGTTGACAGAGAGACCTGTTGGACATTATTGAAAATTGTGTGATCATTGACAATATGGGTTTGAATTTCTCTACGTCTGATTGCATTATTGGCCAAAACGAGGTTTATGATCTCTCTCTCTTGCTCCTATGAGAATATGGGGCCCCTCCCTCCTTGGTGTTCTCGATGTTCAATCCTATGTAGGCCAAACAAAATACATGTAGCTTACTGTAAAATGATACAGGAATAGATACCAAAACTGTTGATATAGCACATGCAGTAAGCTATGGATTTTCTGTTGACAGAAGATAGGTTTCTCACCTGTGCTCTTGATGAAATCCGAACTGTTGATGTCACTGTATACCTGCTTAGGTTAGGCTGTACTCTCAGTCCAGCCTCCCTCAGTGTTAGTCCGTGGTTTATTACACGGTCCACAAGTGTAGCATGAATTTCATTAGACAGATTTAGTTGTCTTCTTCTTTGTGCACGTCCTACCCCTCCTCCAGGTCTTCCTCTCCCTCTACCTCTTCCTCTTCCTCTACCTTGGCCTCTATCTCGGCCTCTTCCTCCACCTTGTTCTCTCCAGATTCCCAACTCATCCGCACTGTCCCTCTTCCTCTGACACTGCCCATTTTTCTTGAAGACAGGTGAACTTACCTGTTGCCTTTTTATAGTGCTTAAACCTGATTGGTGTGCCTACAATTAAGCACCTGTGTGTGCACACCTGGTGGCTGAGTTTAACCAGTTGGTTCATGGGTATGTTCATTTGAAAGCCTTTGCTTTAAAATTGCAAGGAAATGACATCATGATAAATTTCTGTGTCAAATGTATACAAGTGTGTTTAGTGTTTTGCAAATCACTGTGTGTAGTGTTTTGCAAAAAGTGTGAAGCTGACAATGTGCTTACAGTTGTGCAAATCTGGGCCGGTGTTTTGCTCCTTGAGTGTAAGGTTTTGCTAATTGTGGGAAAGTTTTAATTTTAGTGTGTAAGCAATCGTAAAAAACTGTAATACAGCCTTCTATGGACACATCCCCACAGGCCTCCTCCATGGAAATCAAGAGGTTTCTCTTGTTTAGGGGTTACTGTCATAAACCTTCCACCGCCATGCTGACAAAAATTCCTCTATTGCATTGAGGAACGGGGAATATGCAGGTAAAAAAGATTTGTGAATGTGGAGTGGTCATTAAACTAGGCGCAAATCAGAGCAGCCTGATGGAAACTAACATTATCCCAGATGATAACATACTGGGACTGCTTTGGTTGCCCTGGTTCCCCTTCCTGTTGAAGTTGCTGGTAAAGTTGACCTAAGAATTCCTCACTTATAGGATCACGTTCATCAAGATGTTGACAAAAAGAAGTAAAGTTACTTTCATCAAACTTTGATCTGTATAAATAAGAATAGTAATTATAACAAAATTTAGATATAATATCTGCATTATCAGTAAAAGACCCATTAATATTCAGCTGTGACAAAAAATTATATTTACCTCTTTGCTTTTCTAATTTAAAAAATAAGTTAACATTTGCTCTCCATGTTCCAGCCATTTCAACCTAGAATCTTTCAAAGGCCCCCTCTGCCCTCTCTTTATACAGGTCATCCAATTTGTTCTGCAACTCTGCAAGCTTAACAATGTGCTCATCATTCACTTCCTCTGGTGGCAAATTAGTGAGGGAAGTAATTTCAGAAACCACCTTCTCCTCCATGGTGTGTCGGCCTTTGGCATCACTTCCATACTGCCTTAAATATTTGCCAATTTCATATTTTAGGAGCTCGAGCTCCCAATTACAAACAAACAACCCCTCAGCTTGTGCTTCATTCCAGTAAAAGGTAATAAGCCATTCCAATTCCATTTTAACAATAGCATGTTTTAATAAAGACTTATTAATTTTCCAAAAAGAGCAACCTCTGTTACTACCATAATCAGAGAGAAGCCTGACATTAATGTAGATAGCTTTGTGATCTGTAAGTGGAGTAGCCATAACCTTGACTGTACATGAATCTTTAGGCTAATTTATAGAAACAAGCCAGTAATCTAAGCATGATAGTCTAGAGCCATCCTTGTTGATCCAAGTATAAACTCTGTCAGTTTTAAATTCCTCTCTCTATATATCTACAATATCAAATCTATCCATGAACAGCTTTAAAGAGGAATTTTGTTTAGACCATTGACCCAGGGGCCACCTGTCAACAGCTTCGTCTAAAACAACATCTTGGTCCTAATCCTCCTCGACCTCTCCACTGCATTTGATACAGTCAACCACCAGCTGCTCATCAGAATCAGAATCAGAATCAGAATAGACTTTATTGTCATTGCACGGTGGGGGTACAATGAAATTGTGGGTGGTCTGCAACAACAGCGCACTGTGGAACATTTAACACATTTAGCATTATAACACAATACAAATAAGGCACACGGCATTGGGTATAGAAAACTAATATACAATAAAATACAAAAAATACAATAAAATACAAATTTAAAAAGAAGACACATTGTAAATATAAAGAAATAAAGCCTTCCTGTCCTCAGCTGTGGAGCCTGCGTACCACACCCCCAGAGAGTATGTTAATATGCTCCCCACAGAGGAGTGATAGAAGGCCAGCAGCAGCTTCTTGTCCAGGTTGTTCTTCCTGAGGACACGCAGGAAGTGCAGCTGCTGCTGAGCCTTCTTCACTAAGGCCTTGGTGTTGGATGTCCAGGACAGATCTGCAGAGATGTGGGTGCTCAGAAACCTGAAGGTGGTGACAGTTTCCACACGTTCTCTGTTGATGAGGAGAGGGGCGTGGACTTGTCTGTGTTTCCTGAAGTCCATGATAAGTTCTTTTGTTTTAAGGACGTTCACTGACAGGTTATTTTCTGAGCACCACACAGACAGCTTCTCTATCTCAGCCCTGTATGCCATCTCATCCCCATCGGAGATGAGCCCAACCACGGTGGTGTCGTCCGCAAACTTAATGATGGCGTTGGTTGGGTGGGACGGAATGCAGTCATAAGTGTACAGGGCGTACAGTAGGGGGCTCAGCACGCAGCCCTGAGGAGAACCAGTGCTGAGTGTGAGCGTGGAGGAGAGGTGGGGGCCAAGTCTGACAGATTGTGGGCGGTTTGTGAGAAAATGTTTGATCCAGGTGCAGGTGGGGAGGGGCATCTGTAGTTTGAACAGTTTGGTAACTAATATGTCCGGGAAGATTGTGTTAAACGCTGAGCTGTAATCCACGAAGAGAATCCTCACATAGCTCTTCCGGTTCTCTAGATGACTCAGCGCTCTGTGAAGTGTTATGCCGATGACGTCCTCCATAGATCGGTTCGCTCTATAAGCGAACTGGTGGGGGTTCACCAAGCTTTCAGAGATTGGCATCTCTGGGATCGCCCTTTCTTAGTTCAGGTCCTACCTGACCGGTAGATCTTCCCGGGTCTACTGGAAAGGCTCCAGCCCTCCACACCCACTCCCCTCACTACAGGTGTCCCCCAGGGCTCTGTATTGGAACCCCTCCTCTTCTCCATCTACACCAACTCACTTGGTTCAGTCATTAACTCACATGGTTTCTCCTATCACTGCTATGCTGATGATACTCAACTAATCTTCTCTTTTCCTCCCTCCACCCCCCAGGTCAACGAAAAGATCTCTGCCTGCCTGGCCGACATCTCCAGATAGGTGGCCTCCAACCACCTCAAGCTTAACCTGGACAAGACTGATCTGCTGTTCATCCTGGCCAGGACCTCTCCTCTCCAAGAACTCTCAATTACTGTCGACGGCAGTAACTTCCTCCACTTCTGTGAGGAGTCTGGGTGTCACCCTCGACAACAGTCTGGACATCACTGACTACATCTCACAGACAACACGCTCCTGTCAATTCCTCCTCTTCAACATCAGGAGGATTCGCCCTTTTTTGACCACCTACTCCACCCAGCTGCTTGTCCAGGCCACCGTGCTCTCCCGCTTGGACTACTGCAACGCCCTCCTCGCAGGCCACCCAGCCTGCACCATTCATCCGCTGCAGCTCATCCAAAATGCAGCTGCTAGGCTGATCTACAACCTCCCAAAGTTCTCCCGCGTCACCGCCTTGCTGAGATCGCTCCACTGCCCCCCGATTGCAGCCAGGATCCACTTTAAAACCTTGCCTCTCACCTTTTCTGCAGCAAAAAAGACTGCCCCGACCTACCTTCAGGACCTCATCCAAACTTACGCACTCACTCGACAACTTCGCTCTGCTACATCCAGACGCCTCGCTCCTCCCACCATCAGAACAAAAGGCCCACACTCCTCACAACGTCGTTTTTCCGTCGTCGTCCCATAATGGTAGAATGAACTCCCCACCCCCCTGAGAACAACCCCTTCAATCCAACCCTTCAGACGTGGTCTGAAGATACACCTCTTCAGACTCTACCTGGACTGACACCCTTGCCATTTTGACCTTGTAAATCTAAGATTCTTGGCATGTACTTGTAGCTTTCTTACCTTGTATTCGTAGCATGTTTTTGCCTAGGTAGCATAGCAGTACTTTATTGTTCCAATGATTGTATTTGATATATGTACCCCTAGATCAGATTAGCTCTGTCTTGCTACACTGACCTTGTGCTCAGCCTCAGCACTATCTGCTTTGTACGACATGTACACATCTTGCCCTTGTGCCTGTGCCTGTTTGCCCACTATATGCACTTTTGTACGTCGCTTTGGATAAAAGCGTCTGCTAAATGAATAAATGTAACTGTAAATGTAAACATTAAAGTCTCCTCCTATTAATAAGTAAGCACCTGGCTATTTTGATAGCCACTGTATAAGCTTGCTTTCTAGGTCCACTAGTAGGACATCATTTCTAGATTTTAAATTGTACCCATAGATATTTGTTATGATCAGGATAGCATTGAAACAGTTTAGGACTTGGCAGATGAAATGACCCTCTGGTTCACAGTCTGTGAGGGTAGTGTGTTGAGCGGCAGAGGTAGTCACCACGACGAGATGTTCCCAGTGCAAAAATAGTTATTTATTTTAAGCTGCCGGCAGGTGGACAGACAAGACAAAACAAAACAGACTACAAACAGACTGGCTATAGCTACATGGCACAGGTAACCTCTCACCTCAGAGGCCCAGCGAAGACTGAATCACCATTACCTGGATGCAGGTAATAACACTGGTAACCACTCCCCCCAGGAGTCAACCAACATACATACTGTAAGTCAATTAATACACCAAATATACATTTTCACCTCAAAAATATATATAATGCATGCAGTCTTAATTGTTTACATATCCATGTACCCAAATTGAACATAGACACTTAATACAACCAGAACAATAGTCAATAGACATTACAAGAGAAAAACACCCCTCTCTCAGTTAGAACCGTCCATTGTTTGGCGCTCCTGCGCAAATAAGGAAGTGTCGGTAGATGCGCTCCGCTTTGGCAGGCGTCAGCAACACTGCAGGTAAGCTCCGTGATTTAATTCATTATTAGAGTAAGTGTAGGAACCGTCCTCATTGTGTGTGAAGACCTGGGCTGATGGCACGACGCGCATCATGCCATTACACCCATGATCTCTTCCACTCAACTCGTAATGTCCATTAAAAGATTTATCTCAATCTCTCTCCAGTTGTTTCCACGTTATTGTAAACAGTCCATCCCGCGGCACATTTACAAACAACCCAGACAATATTTTTGCCACATTCCCGACACCAAACATTCATTAGAAAGTGAAAGTAAAAAGTAAACAGTCCATTATTTTAAAGTAGCGCTCGCATTAATGTCCATCGCACACATGAGCGCTATTTTTAGTGACCGTAAGAATGTCGCTCTGTCACACACTCACAGTGCAAAATAACACCATCATAATTATTTTTCAAAGATGAGACCCCTGCAGATCTTTGTGTTCCATGAGATAACCATATATCATTGCCTAACTGTGATCTCCAAAAAGTGGTATCACTAGGAATAGAATGGGACTCTTGAAAAAACTTTTTGTAACAAAAATAAGGCCTTACGTTTAACATTATCTCTTAATTATTTCTGCCTTTGACTGTTCTGAGCCACCTCGGTGCTTTTAGCACTTTTTTAGCTGGTAATTCTGTCTCGGCAGTAAATCTTTATTTAGGGAAAGCATTTCAGTTAGGAGAAAAAATGTGGCCAAAACTGTGCGAGAGTTGCCGGATGATCGGATTTCTGGAGGGAGACCTCCAGGATGAGTTCATCTGCGACTGTTGCCGACTTGTTGAGCACTTGGAGAACACGATTCTTGATCTCGAGGCCCAACTAGCTGGACTCCACAGTAATCCTGAATTGTTAGAGTTCCAGGAACTGATTAGTACGCCCTTTACAGAGATAGTGTGCTCACCCAAGCCGGGTAGGGGGGAAGATACAGACCAGATAGGGCGAGAGAGCTGGGTTATAGTAGAGTGTAGGCGTAGAAAGGGGCACAAAATTCCAAGAGGGGCGGCATCTCAAGAGATCACGGTGACCAACCGTTTCATGCCACTGCAGGACGAGTTGGCCCACGATCCTGAGAGTGGGAGGACTGGAGAGCCCCAGGGCACCCAGGCGGCCTCATCCTCCAAGAAAAGGGAGTTGGTGATAGTGGGGGACTCAGTCATTAGAGGGGTAGATAGCATAGTGTGTTCGCGTGACAAGGAGTCTCGCATGGTCTGTTGCCTGCCTGGTGCCCAGGTTGGAGACCTCCTAGAGCGTGTGGACAAGCTCCTGGCCAGAGCAGGGGAGGATCCAGTGGTCATGGTCCATGTTGGAGCCAATGACATAGGAAGGGGTAGGTTCAGGGTTCTGCAAGAAAAATTTATTGAGCTAGCGGGGAAGATTAGGAGCAGAACCTCCACGGTAGTCTTCTCTGGAATTCTACCAGTACCTCGTGCAAGCAAAGGGAAGCAAGCCTTTATATGGAGGTTTAACACATGGCTACAAACCTGGTGTAGGAAAGAGGGGTACAGGTTTATGGGGCACTGGGACTCCTTTTGGAACAGGGGTGACCTGTACAAGTGGGACGGGTTGCACCTGAACCGGAGGGGTAGAGCTGCACTGGGCCAGCGTATGCTTAGGGTAGCAGAGGATTATTTAAACTAGGGTCTGGGGGGGCAGGGAGTTTATACAGTCAGATGGGTAGGGATAGACAGACTGCCGGAATAGAACACACCATGGCTAAATATTTTATTAGTAGTGAGGAAACGATGCTTGTAAATCAGTCAGAGCAGCACTGTAATAGAGGTGGTTCTAAGCAGTTGGGGGTGGGGTGAAGGGCAAGAGAGGCACACGTGGTACCCTTATATTCCTCTGTTTAAATGCTAGAAGCATAAAAAATTAAATTCTCGATCTGGAAACTGTTATGAGTAATAGCAACTATGATGTTGGGATTAGAGAGACGTGGCTTGGTGCAGGGGATGGGGATGAGTACAACGTAGAGGGATACAAGCTGTTAAGAAAAGATAGAATCAATAGAAGAGGAGGAGGTGTAGCTCTCTATGTAAAGGATAATCTTAATATTCAGGAAATACCAGGAATGGAGCTCCTTGGTGTTAGTGAAGACATATGGATTAAGATATTGTGGGAAAATGAGATTAAGATAAGATAAGATAAGATTGAATACACTAATATGCAAACTCAAGTTAAGAAAAAAATAAGGGAAGCTAAAAGGTGTTTTGAAAGACAGATTGCACTAGATGCAAAGAGTAACTCTAAACGTTTTTTTTCAATATTACGGTCAAAAAAGGATAGTTAAGGATGAAATAAGAGGTATAAAAAATAAGGATGGGGTTATGGCTTACGATAACAAAGCTATTGCTGATACACTACACAGTTACTTTGTGGAGAGTTTCACTAGTGAAGTGTTTTCGCATATGCCTTCAAGTGCAGTCAGTTCTCAGAGGAAATTGATTTAAATGATGCAGAAGTACTAGATAAACTTCAAAAACTTAAAACAAATAAGACAGCAGGCCCTGATGGAATATATCCAAGAGTTCTCAGAGAACTAGCAGAGGTGGTTTACAAGCCTCTGGCAGTTAATTTAAGCAATCCCTTAAAACTGGAGAAATGCCAGATGACTGGAAACATGGCAGTGTAGTACCTATCTACAAGAAAGGAGACCAGACTGAACCAGGAAATTATAGGCCTTTCATCTTAACTTGTATCGCATGCAAAATACTGGAATCCATCATTAGGGATAATTTGAAATTATTCCTGGAACGAAATGGTGTTTTAAATGATAGCCAACACGGTTTTTGCAGAGGGAGGTCATGCTTAACAAACCTCCTGGACTTCTTTGAGGAAGCTACAGCATGTCTGGACTCAAACCAAGCTTATAATATTATCTATTTGGACTTTCAAAAGGCATTTGACAAAGTTCCGCACGAGAGGCTCATATTGAAAATGAAATCTGCAGGAATTACAGGAGCTATCACTCAGTGGGTTCAAAATTGGTTGTCTAATAGAAAGCAGACTGTAACTGTAGGAGGAATTATATCAGAGCAGGGTGCTGTACGAAGTGGATTCCCTCAAGGATCGGTGTTGGGGCCTTTGCTATTTCTTATATACATAAATGATCTTGATGCAGAGGTTAGTAGTAAAATAGTAAAATTTGCAGATGACACAAAACTAGGGGGTCTAGCCAACAGTATAGAATCAACCAAGGTAATACAGGAAGACCTAAACAGCATCCAAAAGTGGGAAGATACCTGGCAGATGACATTCAATTTAGATAAATGTTAAGTCTTGCATGTGGGAAATAAGAACCTTAGACAAGACCATCTTCATGGGTGGAAAAAAACTAGAATGTGCTCAATTTGAAAAAGACTTGGAAATAATAGTTGACCCAAGCTTAACAGGATCTAGGCAGTGTGCTGTAGCAGTAAAAAAAGGCCAACAGGATGCTGGGACATATAGCCAAAAGTATTGAATATAAATCTAAAGAGGTTATATTGAAAGTATACAATGCCTTAGTCAGACTTCACTTGGAATACTGTGTGCAGTTCTGGGCACCGCACTATAAAAAAGATATTGAAGTTCTTGAAAAGGTTCAAAGAAGGGCAACTAAATTAGTTCCTGGCATGAAATATAAAAGCTGTGAGGAAAGACTCTAGTTACTTAACCTATTACATTAAAAACATTATTTTACACATAGTTATCAATACATGGAATAGGTTGCCAGGTCATGTAGTTGAGGCAGAGACCCTAGCTGTGTTCAAGTCTAGACTTGATGCAGTTTTGGATACTCTTTAACTAAGAAATGGTGAGCTTAGTTGGGCCGAATGGCCTGTTCTCGTCATTATATGTTCTTATGTTGTTAACCCCCTGGCATTCAAATGTAACCCACATAAGGCGTAATTGCCACCAACAGTTAAAACTAGCCTACGCCACTCCCAGTTATACGGGTGGGAGACCCTCTAACAATAATGACCAGATTCCCTGACCACAGGGTGTTCCGTTGAAAGAACTAATAGAGGTTTAGGTATCAAAAGGTATTTTTTATTATACAAAAAATCACTAAAACAGACTTTACAACAGGACACAGTAGTAGTCGATAGTTCAAATGAAGCGTGATGCCATAGGTTTACACGTAATTGTTATCCCGTCAGTCGAAAAACAGCATCCTAACCAACAATAGGCTACACTGCATAAAAATTTACAAAATTATATTTGTGGGAAAAACAGCGGCCAGACGCCCCAGCTTTATTGCACTTGCCCTATGGAAAACGTAATGTTAGCCAACAAAGCCCATATTTCAATGTTGCCCATGCATGTAGTATCAGTTGGTACCAACCACGGAGGACCTGCCGCATGGAATATAACAATGCTGGGACTGTGGTAAATAAAACATCGATATAATCATTTTAATAAACACTTCAATAAGAATACTAAAGCCCTCACCTACACCCTGGTAAAACCATTTACTTATTAAGGCTGATAAAAGTCCAAACGCGTATGCATTGCACCAAACAAAGTGGCTGCTTCGGGTGTATTCACTTCAACCACACAATAAGTATTTATCTCACCATCAATTGGTGAGCAGAGCTTACACATTAGGCTTTTAAAGCTGCGAAGAGTTATTTTAAGTTGTAAAACCTTAGGGATGGGACGCTCGATACTGACGTTTTGACACTGTGTCGAGCTCCCGAAGCACAGACGTTTCGAAACACTGCTCCGAGATATGGTTCAAAATGCTCATGTCACGTGACTATGGCTAAGTGACGCTTCGGTTCGTTTCACCCGTTTTGACAGGTTGCATACTCGCCGCTCCTACGTTTGATTGTCATTGACAGTGTCTGAAACAAACCTGATCACACATCTGTCTCAACCGCAAACTCTCAGAATGCTTAAAAGTCACATCCCAACTTCGAGGGTTTTGTGAAAGGAGAGAAATTTTAATAGATAGCAACACATAGCGATTGACAGTAGCCTACGATTTAGTGAGTGACAGTTAGGCTAGATATAAGGTTAGTGATACATATTGATTGATAGGCCAATCCACGTAAGAGATCCCGATCTCTGATGTAGGATCATTTCCACTTGGAAACCCCAAATAAAGTGAGGTGTATGATTTCCTCAATTCTTAAATGTCATGTCTTACACATGAAACTGAAATACCAAGCAATTGAAATAGCCTCACAGATGTTAATAAACACAACACAACAGAGAAAAAATAAATGTTTACTGAAACACACTGTTCATTACAGTCCCAATTTGCTGTCTCTGACAATATGAAAGCTTTTGTTCTTTGTTTGTTGTATGGTGATTTCTCCGAAATATGTATTGATCATATGTATTGATAGCCTGGCATAACCCACCAGAATAGTAGGCCTACGTAGTTTAGAATTTGTCAATGCTTGTCTGAGTCGTTGTTTCACAGAATGATAAATAAGCTACCTTTCCCTCTGCACGTGCTTTCTGCACCTCAGGCCACAACTTCTGTCTCCGGTCACCCTTCGAGAGACATTCACTAAACTTTAGCCCTTTAGCCTTTAAAGAGGGTGAATTCCTAGCAGCTCTCCATATAATGTTTCGGTAGAAGCGTGAAGTAAACTGAATCATGATCACTCTGGTTTAACATTATTCTTGCTGCTCGAAGCTTTACCTAGGCGATGCACAAATTCTATGGCAGCAGGGACCTCATCTTTCTCATCTGGAAGGACATGCTGGCAAATCTTTATAACCTCAAGCCGAATGCTCTCCTGGGCAGATTCCTAAACACCTTGTAGCTTTAAGCTGCGTCGTCTCTGTGTGCTTTGCCACAATCCGTAGATAAGTAGCTGTGTGAAGCACTCCGTGGTATACACTGATAAGCTCCGCTATTGCTATCCTGTCTTCCTCTGGTGAACCTTTTTTTGTCATAAAAGTTAAAATGAATAGATTTTTTTGCGTTCGCTTAATACAAAACTCTGGTGCTTCTTTGTTATTGCATGATTTCCAGCGCTGTTTTCCCTTCATATTTAACTGAAATTTTGGCTGGACACAAAACGCAGGTGGCGAAGAACGGGTCTCCATGGGTGGGCCTTACCCATTCAGAAAAGGTTTCTCTTTTCGACCAGTCTGAGTTGTAGCCTACGTTGTAAATCGTTTTTTCTTTGACGCTGGTGGCTCGTCCGATATTGTTTTGCCGTCCTCCTCGTCCGTCTCCACCCCCCCCCCCCCCCCCCACCAATTTTCACAAAACCGAAAAAATAAATAGAAAGTTAAAATAATAATAATAATAATAATAACATTACCTCTAGCTAGAAACTGAACTCACGATGGGTCGTGGATGTGGATGCCCGGGCAGTTGCTATGCAATAAGGTAAGCGTTCGTATTTACGCTACCAATCAAATACAAGTTGACATGGCCAATCGTCGCTGTGTTTTACCCGTTTTTACCCGTTTATTGGCACAGGATTGGATGTATAAACATAACCAGGAGGATAACAGAATAGCAGTAGAAGGAAACCAATTGAGGTTTTATCTGAAACTATGAAATTCTAAATTAGAAGTACATTTCCGCAAAAAACCGGGACAAGAAAGATTATTAATTTTCCAGGACAGTCGCTCAAAAAAGGAGAATCCCGGCAAAACCGGGACAGGTATTGTCAACAATTGATTCAATTCTCCCGTTGTTGACAAGGATTTTTCCCTCAATCATGTCAGCACGTGTATTGATCAACTGCGTTAAGCCGGCTACTTGTGCTGCGGTATTAACTTGGGTACGCTCGGGAGCAAGATGGTTAAAATTATCCTCCTTTTTCTTGGGAGCTGGTGATTTACTCGAAGTAGCAGGCAATCGTGGAAACTCCTCGGCTATGCAGAAGTTATCATCAACCCCCATATCACTCATACAGTCGTGCCCACCGCTGGCTAATGGGAGATTGGTATTAGCTCCTGATTCAGCGTCAGAAGGACTTGAGTTTGAAGAAAGTCCACGCTTCCGCCCCATTTCAACAAAAACGACTTTTCTAATGTCTAGATAGTTATAGGGAGACAGGTATTTATCATTAAATGTAACCTTATCTTGGTGTTTTGCTAAATTTGATCCAGGCTGTACATAGTATGTCTACTCGGTGGCCGTCTTGGAACCATCCCCTTTGATTAATCAGGTGGTTAAAGAAAGGGAAAGATTCATATTGCATCAGGTTAACCTTGAAGGCAAATCATTCCTCTAATCCTCCTTTTTTTTCTATTTTGACCTGTAGTTACATGTTGTGCTCCAGGGACTTCATCTGTAAATTCAAGACTCTATTCCCCAGTCTCTAAAAGTTAAATTATTACTAGAGACTGGAGGAACAATTCATAGAAGAACAGGGCCAGTTTCTCTGCTCAGTTGTCCATACAAAATGTAACAGAATAGTTTGACGCTCTTGCATTAATAAGGAACATAGAGAATAAGCCATGCATATGACATCATCATGGCCTGGTTTTTTTGTTTAGATTTGTTCGATTTATGTTGTTTTTTTATGTGTATTGTAACATTTAATCACAATATGTTATTAGTACTACTAATTTCATTTTGTGTTTGGATTCTGGTGTCATCTGCAGTACAGACATACAAATGTTTTTTCTGCAGATATATTCACAAAACAGTAAATATATTTCTCTTATTCAGTCTTTCTGTTCCACTTGTATGATGGGACATACTCCTAACAATTTCATGTATAGACTACTGTATATGCATCTTAATATTTGTCAGTTGAATATACACCGGTAGTCACTGGTTCAGATTGAGAGCTACTGTAATGTATTCCATTTTTATTCTTATTTTCACAATGTATATTGGCCATCTCCTGATCTTCACCATCTGTTTTGGGATTAGAGTCTCCTTAAAGCAGACCTGTATGTGTGTATCTCCATGTACTGTGAAAGAAAGAAATCATTTTAATAAAGGCAATCTCACAGAGGTATATTTGTAACCTTCTTTTCACTTACATGTAATACTTGGTTGACTTTGCATAAATGCAGAATTACAAAATAGCAATGTAAAGAATGTCATTTTCACTGTGAAGTCCATAAGAATAATTATTTTTGGCCCAGCATTACTCTTTGCTTTGCAAGGGAGCCTGAGAATTAAAATGTTTCATGTAAATTGGCAGAAATAGATTAATTGGATATGGAGGGAATGGCTGGCGATCAATTCATACAATAGAATATTTTTATGTAGATGTCCCTGCCTTATTCCAATTGCCATAGTGAGGGACACACATTAACAACTAAACTTTTATCTAGGACTAAAAGTGTCAAGAGCAAAGTTTTGATTGGCTTAGCAGGGATGTATGTATCAAACATTAAGATTAACACCTCAAAACATAGTAGTCTAAAAACTGATAACTGGTGGGTCTACTGGTGGAACTGTAAAGGTTGGATCAGAGAGCCATGTCTGCTAAATGACATTAATGTAAAGGCAGAAAATCCACCGGCTATATTATCACACTATTGCTTCTCTTATTATTGGACTGTCAGAAGGGGCTGGACCTATTGTATATCCTGGCACTTGCATGAACAGGACAGGAGGGTCCATCTTGCCAGGAAGGCACTGCAGGAGGCACTGATGGCAGATGATTTGGTGCGAGCTGCCGAGTTTATGGAGGACACCAACTCAGAGAGTAAAGACAATGTGTAGGAGCTGGATGAGGTGAGCAAGAAGTGCTCTGCAGGGTCTTTGCTACACTGGTTTCAGAGGAAAGTTCAGCTGAAACATAGTAAACCTCTGCATGAGGTGGAATTCAGCGCATGCTAACCATGTTCTTCAAATAAAACTTTCTGTCTGCCTTAAGTGTGGAGCAGGAAATGTGAGCATGTGTTGGGCTTTACTTGAAGTGAAAGGCAATAAGTGGCTCACTTCTTAATCCAAAACTAAAGTGACATGTAGCAGAGTCCAGCATTAAAGAGCATCTCTCAACAGACATAGGTCAGCAGACTCTTCTGGCTGGGTCTACTCTCCTATTCAAATCAGTCCTGTTTCCGAGAAAATGATTTGCACTCAAGCAATGGCTGCATTAACAACATTGAACATGAAATTTTCAAGTGTTCATATTTCAGCAGCTTTTCAGCATGTCCAGTAAAGATGGGGTCAGAATGTGGCCCAGTGGAGCTGATCATTTATGGATTTCCCGATTTTTTTATTAATGTTAAAAAGGAAATTAATAGTTTATAAAGGCCACACTATGCTCATTTTATGAACCAGCAGTCAGAAGAGACAGTTTACTGTAGCACAACGCACATGGACGAATACGCTTTCAATTTGAAACCAAACTGGGGTAATATATTAGTGGTGATGTGCTTTTTTGTCTCCCTGATTGAAAACCAGTGATGCACACTTAAGTCCATTGACTGAAACATCATTTTAACTAAACAACATTTCAAACTAAGCTAAAAGGTGTTCCTGATAGCCTTTTTGTTGTCTTATTTATTTTAAATTTTAAATTTAATCCAACTTCCTTTTAAATAACTTAGATGGAATAAGCTTTACTTTAACATGATTCTTGTCAGTTTACTGTGGCAAATGCTGATGCTTGTCACTCAGGGAAACCGTACAGGTAAAAATGTGTGGTAGTAGTTTAGCAACTGCATTTAACAATCCATCAAAAAATAAAATCTGTGGAATTCTCCTGGATTTATAGATGCTGGCCAAATATGTTTCTACAGACTGCTATTAAGGAGAGCTTTTTAAGAAGTAAACTGCTCTGAAGTACTTCTCTCACAGACAGCCCAATGTTTTTTCCAAGAGCATGACAAATGCCCCTGCACCACAATCCTTCAGGAACAAAAGCAGCTGGCCAGGAAATGACTTGGGGTGGCTACTCTGATGAATAGCAATTTAAAGAACATAAATCCATCATTCAGCTCTGGGCATTGTAATCTCCCACCAGTGTCAAAATAACCAAGATGGCTGTAGGACAGGTCTGCTGTCAGGGTGGAGGATTTTCTATTAGGTTGCACATAGGACCAGCCGTGTAGCTGAACCCAGAGATGACAGATGAGCATGGCTTAGGCCTTCCCAGACCACATTTCAGTGTTGTCTTCACCACCTGAAATTCTATAAAGCCACACATCTCAGACATGTGTGTATATTTGCGTGATCTTTTGCAGTCTACAATGACAAAGCCAAACACTTACTTTAAATGAAGGCTTTGTTTTTAATTTGCCCTCCTCCAGAATAAATGAGTACCCTTTTTCTTTATAGGTGGTTTACAAATGGGAAGTGAAAAAAGGATACTTTTCTTGTAGAACTAATGTCTATTAATTTTTCAGCACTTAACACTAGAAGATGTTTATATGGGCAAAATTAGATGTTTCAGAATAATTGTAAAGCATGATAATGTCTGATGCATGAAATTAAAAACACATGCTCAAAATGTTTCTTTCTATCTGGGGAGTTTTGGAAAGGAGTATGTAATTGATTATTGTAATATTAATTCTAAAGCCTTGCTAATAATTTCAGTTAAGCAAATATGAACACTACTTGAATATAGAGAGTGGGTGAAAATGTCTGCAATTTTTTTTGTGTATGTTCTGTCTGGTGACTGTAGTTTTTCTGTCAGGCAGCACCACCATTAGCAATCACATTAATTACACACAGTATCTTTCAAAACTGTAACATGCCACACTATTAGCATTCCAACATTACCATGTGTGTGCCTCTCTACATATTTGGATTTGGCTAGCTCTTTCAGTCCCCAAATTTTGAAAAGACACACCCAATTATTTTGAAAACACAAAAGATGAAGGTGCTATCATTTCAAGCCATTTTGGATATGAAATTTAATCATGGCTTAGTTTAATACACTCACAGAGACTGGTCAAGGGCTTGTTTCAATTGCAAAGCTAAAACAGACACTGATCATTGCTTTAAGTCAGGGACCATCAGACTGATTCAGCGCTAAGCCCCCTCTTTGAGTATACCCCTAAAGCAAAAATAATAATAATAATAATAATAAAATCACTCCACCATTACTCAATTTGTCAGTTTCTTTCTTTTCACAAACCACACAGTGCCGTATTGTTGTACTGTTATTAGGGTGAACAGTAAAATGAGGGTAAGGAGAATGTTGAAGTGTCAGAACATCAACTTCAAGCAAAACCAATCAACTGCCAGGATAGGCATAGTTCTTACTTATATCTAAAGTGGAGGGAGACACATATCCTGTAGCATTCTTGCAGAGTTACCACAAATGGCAGATAAAATGAGTTATTTCATTAAATGAAACTCATTTAGCTGTCTTGAAAAGATAAAGACTGGGCATTTTCCTTACTGCCCTTGGCATCTGTTCTTGCTCTAATGTTTTATTCTTTAACATCAAGGGGTTCTTCCTCCTATTAAACTCATCAGTCAACAGCTAGATCTTCACAGCAAAGAAAGCCTCCATTGAAGGCTAAATCTTCCAGTGTCACATTTATATATTTTGCAATTTCAGCTGATTACAAAGCCACAAGAATTAAAACATAAGAGCTTAATGAGTTGAGTATGTGTTATTTGATGTTATCTGTGCTGACACTTCAGATATAGATTTACAGTCAATCACCAACATCTGTAGGGTTCTCAACTGATGGTGTTCTTACCAGATGCAAGTATGACAATTAAGGCTATTTGTCACATCACTTACTGCAAGTAACCTGTTAAATCATTGCAGCCTTAAAAGTGGCAAATTTGACATTAGGTATTTCATTGACCATCAGATCAAAGTCTGTTCCCTGTACAAAGTGAAAGTGCCTTTAGCTAAATTTCATAATGCTTTTCTTTTGTTAGCTAGTTATCTAACCAGGTTTGCTAGCAAGATACTACTTGTACGACACTGACTGCATCGTTCACTGCTTGACTCTAAGTTGGACACAATAGTCTTTTGCTACCTGGCTGATGTGCCTAATAAGTATTTCAATAGGGCTAGCCTTTCACCTAGCTTAATGAGAGAGTTATATACAGTATGTAAAGGTGTACCTATGGAGTTCCTAATGCAGAGCTATTTTGAAATGATATTCCCTCAAGGAATAATGCTGATAAGAAAACAAAAATGTAACACGATTTAACAAGTTTTATTTTCATTTGCTTTCCTTTCTTTAGATATTTAACCCCTATCCATGCAAATATTCATGGTATTTCATGGATTTGAATGCTATATTTCTTTTATAAAATGCATCCATAATTGCCAGAACACTATTTAGCTAGATTCCACATGAAGTAAGAAGGAAGAAGAGTGTATTTCATCAGTTGTGGAATAAGCGTCCGATGTTGTCCTAGGTCAGGTTAGTTTCACTCTAGATAACCAATTAGTGAAAACTACATTATTTTACGCTAATACTCACATTTTCTTGTGCTTCAAAACTATAGTTTGTAGCTCTTTACATTGTTTTCTAAGCTGTGTTAGTTTGTTCGTTGCGTGTTTTTTCTTTGCTGCTGAAGTAGAGGATTATTGAGCAGCTCATTAGACCAGTGTCTCCACAACTGCATTACTAATTAGCAGGTTCATTTAAGTAGCAGAGTAACGCTATAGCGGCAGCCTCAGTCAGATGAAGACTCAGACTGTCAGTGCTCCCGCCTCCTAGCCCTGTGCTTTTGTTTTTTTTGGTTTTTTTTTTCCCTTGTGTTTCTGCCCTGCCCTTCTCTCCTCCCTGTCTCCGCCTGATTACCTGCGTACCTGCATCTCATCCCCTCATCGGTCTGTCCCTTTATATGCCCTGCTTGCTGTGCAGTCTTTGCTAGTTCGTAGCAGTAGTTTCTACCTGTTTCATCCTCGCCATTATCATTGTTCGCTGTTTTTCCGAGATTCGACCTGCCTGTTTTTGACTCGTTTTTTGCCTGCCACTTTGCTTAGTTCGCCCGATCGTGCCCTCCCGTTTTCCGACCCTGCCCGTTCTGACTTTCCCGTTTCTGGATTATCCCTTGGACTGTCTCTCTGGTTTTGACCCTGCCTGTGAACTGGTTTTTCGATCCTGCCGTGTGTTTTCACTATTCTGCCCGGAAACCCTCGCGCTTTTGGGTCTGCGACTGTGTCCTAGCCTGTGCTGCCTGACACAGTCGGACAAAGACGAGGGAGTCTACCTGCAGGAGTCCATCAAGGGAGAAAATCAGGGTGAACAGCAATGTGCCATGCATCATCTGATCACTGTCATCATCTCCTGCAGAAGATGCACCCTCATCACTCTTGAAATGTCTCCAACCTCATCTGCCTGTTGTTGACCTCTGTTGACAACCTGCCTATTGCTGGAGGCTTGTGGAACTGTCAGTCTGCAACCAGAAAGGCTGACTTCCTCATAGCATATGCCTCCCTCCTCTCTCTACAGTTCCTTGCCATCATGGAGACATGGATCACCCCGAACAACACTGCAACCCTGGCAGCCCTCTCCACTGTATACTCATTCTCTCACACTGGCTGGGGTGGTGGGACTGGGCTCCTCATATTCCAAGCCTGGAAATTCTCGGTTCTTCCTCCCTCTCATCTCACAGTCTCCTCTTTTTTACGCTGTTACCATTACTAACCCCTCTAGAATGTGCATTGTTGTTGTTTACAGACCACCTGGCACCCTAGGAGAGTTACTTGAAGAGCTGGATATTCTCTGCATCTCCTTCCCAGAGGATGGTACCCCGCTGATCCTACTGGGGGACTTCAACATTCACCTACAGACCCCTCTCAAGCTTATAGATTCCTCCCACTGCTTCACTCCTTTGACTTCACACTTAATACAGTCACATCCAATACACAAGGCAGGCAAACAGCTGAATCTGGTCTTCCTCAGGGACTGCTCCACCTCTGATCTAAAAGCTACCCCTTCCAGGTCTCTGACCACTATTTTGTCTCCTTTTATCTACCTCCTTGTTCGCAGCCCACCCTGGTGCCTCTCTCTGTTGCCTCTCGTCGTAATATTCGCACCCTTTCACCTTCAGCCTTCTTGTCCATAGTTCTTGCTTCTCTCCTGCTTTTTGATACTTTCTCCAAACTGTCAACCGATTCTGCTGCATCCACCCTTTTCTTTTCTCTATCCTCTGTCCTCTTACTTCCGGGTCTGTGCAACCCACTCTGCTGTGTCCTTGGCTAATGGATTCACTTCATGAGAACAGAGCCAATTCATGCTGCAGAACGGAAGTGGATAAAATCCAGCTTCTCTGTTGATCTACTGAACTATCAAGCACTCCTCTCTGCCTTTGTAGTGTGGCAAAGGTGAAGTGAGTAGCTCATGTGTCAGGCAGCACAGGTTAGGACACAGTCGCAGACCCAAAAAACGCGAGGGCAGAGAAACGCACGGCAGAATCAAAAACGAGTATACAGGCAGGGTCAAAACCAGAGAGGCAGTCCGAGGGCAAATCCAAAACGGGAAAGTCAGAACAGGCAGGGTCGGAAAACGGAAGGCACGATCAGGCAAACAAAGCAAAGCGGCAGGCAAAAACGGAGTCGGAAACAGGCAGGTCGAAAATCACAAAAAGCAAGCAAAGAAAACGCGGGGACGAAACAGGCAAAAAAACACTGAGACGAACTAGCAATGACTGAACAGCGAGCAGGGCATATAAAGGGACAGACCGACGAGGGGATGAGATGCAGGTGCGCAGGTAATCAGGCGGAGACGGGGCGGAGAGAAGGGCCGGGCAGAAACAAGGGAAAAAGGAAAAAAAACCCAAAAGCGCAGGGCTAGGAGGCGGGAGTACTGACAGTACCCCCCCCCCTACGAACGCCACCAGGTGTAACAGCGGGTGCACCAGGGTGTCGGCGGTGGAAGTCCCGGATGAGGGCAGGGTCCAGGATGTCTCTGGCGGGGACCCAACATCTCTCTTCGGGGCCGTAGCCCTCCCAGTCCACCAGGTATTGGAATCCACGTCCCCGGCGCCGAACCTTAAGCAGACGGCGCACAGTGTACGCCTCCGCTCCGTCGATCAGGCGAGGTGGCGGCGGAGCCCGGGGAGCAGGGCAGAGAGGATTGCGGACGACGGGCTTGATCTTGGAGACGTGGAACGTGGGATGGATGCGACGGAGCGAGAGCGGGAGCCTGAGCCGGACCGCTGCAGGACCAATAACCTTGGCGATAGGGAAGGGGCCGATAAAACGAGGAGCCAGCTTTCGGGAGTCCACCTTCAAGGGAAGGTCCCGTGTGGAGAGCCACACTCGTTGGCCCTGGCGATAGCGAGGGGCTTTGGAGCGGTGACGATCAGCAAACCGCTTAATCCGGGCTGTGGAACGGAGCAGCGCGAGCCGAGCGCGTCTCCAGGTACGGCGGCAGCGTCGTATCAGCGCCGCCGCCGAGGGTACGCCGACCTCCTCCTCCTGGGCCGGAAACAGGGGCGGCTGGTAGCCAACACAGCACTGAAAGGGGGACAGACTCGTGGATGCAGAGGGTAGGGAGTTTATGGCGTATTCCACCCAAGAAAGGTGTTGGCTCCACGTCGTGGGCTCCTGGGATGTCAGACATCGCAGCACCGTCTCCATTTGTTGATTTGCCCGCTCGGTCTGGCCGTTAGACTGGGGGTGGAAGCCGGACGACAGGCTGACAGTGGCGCCCAGTAGCCTGCAAAACGCCCTCCAGAAATGAGAAGTAAACTGGGGACCCCGGTCAGACACGACGTCGGTGGGCAGACCGTGTAAACGGAATACATGGTTCACCATTAGCTGGGCCGTCTCCTTGGCGGAGGGTAGTTTGGGCAGCGGAATAAGGTGAACAGCCTTGGAAAAACGGTCGACGACTGTGAGGATGGTGGTATTACCGTCAGACAGGGGCAAACCGGTAACGAAGTCGAGGGCGATGTGAGACCAGGGTCGTCTGGGTACAGGCAGGGGTTGCAGCAGGCCGGCGGGTGGTCGGGTGGTAGTCTTATTCCGGGCACAGACCGAGCAGGCGGCTACGAAGTCCCGGATGTCTTTAGCCATGGTGGGCCACCAGAATCGTTGACTGATGAATGCCGCGGTGCGACGAGCACCGGGATGGCAGGCGAGTCTCGAGGAGTGCCCCCACTGCAGGACCTGAGAACGAACTGGCTGGGGAACAAAAAGACAGTTAGGGGGACAGGAGCTGGGGCCCGGTTCGGTCTGGAGAGCGGTGCGCACGGTGGTCTCTATGTCCCAATGCGCCGCCCCGACGATACATCGGGCGGGCAGGATGGTGCCGGGCTCCTGGGTCTCATCTGCAGGGGTGAAATGACGGGAAAGAGCGTCTGGCTTACGGTTCTTGGCTCCCGGGCGGTAAGACAGGGTGAAGTGGAATCGGGAGAAAAACAGTGACCAGCGGGCTTGTCGAGGGTTAAGGCGCTTAGCCGTCCTGATGTACTCTAGGTTTTTGTGATCTGTCCACACCAGGAACGGCAGACTCGCCCCCTCTAGCCAGTGCCTCCACTCCTCCAGCGCCAGCTTGATAGCCAACAACTCCCGGTCGCCGATGTCGTAATTACGCTTCGTGGGCGAAAGGCGGTGGGAGAAGTAGGCGCAGGGGTGGAGCTTGTTGTCAGCCGATGAGCGTTGCGACAAGACTGCTCCCACACCCACATCCGAAGCGTCCACCTCCACCAAAAACTGCCGGGCAGGGTCAGGCTGAGTCAGGATGGGCGCCGAGGTAAAACGGGTCTTTAGATTACGAAACGCCCTTTCAGCTTCCGGGGACCAGGCGAACGCTCTGTTAACCGATGTTAGAGCCGTGAGGGGAGCTGCCACCGTGCTGTAGTCGCGAATAAAGCGTCGATAAAAGTTCGCGAATCCCAGAAAGCGTTGCAGCTCCCGACGGGAGGCGGGGCGAGGCCACTCCTCCACAGCCTGGACCTTCTGCCGGTCCATCTGCATGCTCCCTGCCGTGACGATGAAACCCAGGAAGGAGATAGTGCTACGGGTGAATTCGCACTTCTCCGCTTTGACGTACAGGTGGTTCTCCAGCAGGTGCTGGAGAACACGACGGACATGCTGGACATGTTCTGACAGGGAACGGGAAAAAACGAGGATGTCGTCCAGGTAAACGAACACGAACCTGTTGAGCATGTCGCGAAGGACGTCGTTCACCAGGGACTGGAACACGGCAGGGGCATTAGTTAAACCGAATGGCATAACGAGATATTCATAGTGCCCGGATGGAGTGTTGAAGGCCGTTTTCCACTCATCCCCCTCTCGGATCCTAACCAGATGGTTAGGCGCTGCGTAGATCCAGCTTCGTAAAAACGGTAGCCCCCTGCAACGATTCGAATGCGGAAGTCAGAAGCGGCAGGGGATAGCGGTTCCTCTCCGTAATGGCGTTGAGGCCCCGATAATCAATGCAGGGACGGAGGGAGCCGTCTTTCTTGCCCACAAAGAAAAACCCGGCCCCGGCGGGTGAGGAGGACGGACGAATAATGCCGGCGGCGAGGGATTCCCGGATGTATTTATTCATTGCCTCGGTTTCCGGTGCAGACAGGGAATACAGGCGGCCCCTAGGAGGTGACGAACCGGGCAGGAGGTTAATGGCGCAGTCGTAAGGGCAATGCGGGGGCAGCGAGGTAGCGCGGGACTTGCTGAAGACCGGTTTGAGATCCATGTATTCCGGCGGCACAGCCGACAGGTCCGGGAACTCCTCAGGGGCTGGGGCAACCGGCGATACAGGGACCAGAGCGTCGCGAAGGCAGTTGGAGTGGCAGAATTGACTCCAGCCCAGGATCTTGTTTCCCTCCCAGTCGATGTGGGGGTTGTGCTGGGCCAGCCATGGGTAACCCAGAACCACGGGAGCTTGAGGGGAGTCAATGATGTGCAGCACGATCGCCTCGTGGTGGTTGCCAGAAATGAGGAAATTCACCGGGGGAGTGGCATGGGTGATGCGAATCAGCAGGGCTCCGGTGATGGCGTGGGCCTCCAGAGGTGAATGCAGCGGGATGCGGGAGAGACGCAGGCGGGCCGCCAGGTCGGCATCAATGAAGCTCCCGTCGGCCCCTGAATCGATCAAAACAGAGACCGCATGAGGCTGATCCCCGACGAGCAGGGAGGCAGAGAACAGGGGGCGGATTTCAGGGGACTGGCAGATAGGGGTAACGCTCACCTGTAATCCCCTCGCTACGGGTGAGCGCCGGCTTTTACCGGACAGGTCGCCACAAAGTGACCAGCCTGCCCGCAGTACAGACACGACCTGGTGCTGAGCCTCCTCTGACGTTCGGCTGGGGACAGACGAGTGCGGTCGACCTGCATCGGCTCCGGGGAGGCAGGAAGTGGAGGCGTGGGGCTCGGTGCTGCGAGCGCTAACGGAAGGGCTCGAGAGGGACCAGGCAGTCCACCGACAGCTCTCTCCTTTCGTCGCTGCGTCAGGCGCTGGTCCACACGAACGGCCAGTTCCACCAAAGCGTCGAAGCTGGGGGGTAGCTCCCGGGTGGCCAGCTCATCCTTGATGGTCTCAGCAAGACCGTGGAGGAAGGCGTCGTACTGAGCCTCGGTGTTCCAACCGCTGGTGGCAGCCAGGGTGCGGAAATCGATGGCGTAGTCCGACACCGACCGGCGCCCCTGGCGGATCAGCAGCATCTCCCTGGCGGCCTCGCGCCCGTGCCTGGAGCGGTCGAACACCTTCTTCATCTCCTCGGCGAAGGCGGTGTAGACGTGGCAGAAGGGGGCATCGGCGTCCCAGACCGCAGTGCCCCACTCCCTGGCTCGGCCCGTCAACAAGGTGATGACGTACGCGATCCTCGCTCGGTCTGTAGGGAACGTGGAGGGCTGGAGCTCGAAGACCAAGGAGCACTGAGACAGAAACGATCGACAGGTTCCCGGATCGCCTGCGTACGACTCCGGAGGTGGCAATCGGGGCTCCCGGCTCGGAGGCGCGGGCAGGACAGGCGGGGTGGCTGCTGCGGACGGAGGGGAAGAGGAGCGGCTACCCAGGTTGAGCTGCAGCTGCTGCAGCTGTGCAGTGACACCAGCTAGGTTGGTCGCGAAGCTTTCCAGGGATCGACCGATGGCGTCCAACTGGTTCTGATGCCCCCCCAACAACGCACCTTGCAGCTCCAGTGCAGCCTTCAGGTGAGGTAGGTCTGCTGGGTCCATGCTGGCTAGTTCGTACTGTCAGGCAGCACAGGTTAGGACACAGTCGCAGACCCAAAAAACGCGAGGGCAGAGAAACGCACGGCAGAATCAAAAACGAGTATACAGGCAGGGTCAAAACCAGAGAGGCAGTCCGAGGGCAAATCCAAAACGGGAAAGTCAGAACAGGCAGGGTCGGAAAACGGAAGGCACGATCAGGCAAACAAAGCAAAGCGGCAGGCAAAAACGGAGTCGGAAACAGGCAGGTCGAAAATCACAAAAAGCAAGCAAAGAAAACGCGGGGACGAAACAGGCAAAAAAACACTGAGACGAACTAGCAATGACTGAACAGCGAGCAGGGCATATAAAGGGACAGACCGACGAGGGGATGAGATGCAGGTGCGCAGGTAATCAGGCGGAGACGGGGCGGAGAGAAGGGCCGGGCAGAAACAAGGGAAAAAGGGAAAAAAAACCCAAAAGCGCAGGGCTAGGAGGCGGGAGTACTGACATCATGTGAGCCCTGCGTAAAGCCTGTGGGGTAGTGGGTAGCAGGTAGCTGAGCAGTTACAGCGGTTATGTCACTCCCTAAGACTTGGTTAGCTAGCATTGTTGCCAATAGGCTAGGGGAAAATTGCCTTTAGCTCAACCGGTAATGACGCTGGCCGTGAGGGTTTAGCAGTGAGCAGTGAGAACCCCGGTTCAAACCTTGCTCCCTCACTGACCCACATAACATAAATGCAATCTACACCTGCTACATCTGCAAGTGTGACGTCAGCTTCCTTTTACGAATCAAAAATTCTAAGCTCATTTTCTAATCCACGCAGACTATTTTCTACTTTCTCTTCTCTCCTCAATCCTATGTCTCCCCCACCCTCTCTGATCTCTGTGCGAATGACCTTGCAGATCATTTCAGTCCCCACAGCCCTCATCTCTTCCTCTTTTTCCTCCCTCCCATTCGCCACCCCTCCTCTCTCTAAATTCTCCCCTCTTTCAGCTACTGATGTTGCTCATCTCCTTACATCACATTGACCTACTACCTGTGCCCTGGATCCCATTCCTTCGCCTCTCCTGCAGACCATTGCTCCCAGTCTACTTCCATTCATCAATCGTCTGATGAATCTGTCACTCTCCACAGGCAGTGTGCCAGCAGCCTTCAAGGCTGATGAAGAAAAGAACTCTGGACCCATCTGATGTCCAGAACTATCAACCAGTCTCTCTCCTTCCCTTTCTGTCCAAAACATTTGAATGAGCTGTGGCTAACTAGCTATTCTACTTTTTCTTCCAGAAGAACCTTCTTGACCCTTTTCAGTATGCCTTCAGGGCTGGTTATTCCACAGAGACTGCCCTATTCTCCATTACTGAGGTTCTTCAATCAGCCAGAGCTTCCTCTCACTTCTCAGTCATGATTATTCTAGATTCTGCTACCTCTCTGCAGCCTTTGACACAGTGGACCACCCTGTACTTATTTCTCCCCTGGCTGTGCTGGGGATCGCTGACACTGCTCTCCTTTGGGTCTAGATCCCATAGCCTACCTATGAGTGTCCCTCAAGGATCTGCACTTTGCCCCCTCCTGTTCTCTCTGTACATGCAATCTCTTGGCTGTCATCTCCTCCCACAGTTTTTTGTATCATTTCTGTGCTGACAACACACAGCCCTTCCACTATCCACTTCCACAGGTTTCTACATACAGGTCTTCCACTGTCCACTTCCACAGGTTACATGTATCTCAGCTGGTCTGAAGGATATTTCACAGTGTATAGTGGACCACTGCCTAAAGCTGAACCTGGCTAAAACTGACATGCTTTTCTTCCCATCCAAGTCCTCCCCATTTCAAGAGTTCTCCCTCAGCCTAGACTCTACAAGCCTTACCACCAATAGCACTGTCAACAGCCTTGGTGAAGAAGAATCTGAATGACTGACTGACCGCTGCCAACATTCCTTCTCCTCTCACGTGGCAGTGGTAAGTTGGTCGTGCAGATTCTTCCTGTACAACATCCAAAGGATCTGCCCCTATCTCATTACATATTCAGCACAGCTCATACTTCAGGCCCTGGTCCTTTCATGCCTAGAGCACTGTAGCTCCCTCCTCGCTTGCCTTCCTGTCTGTGTAATCAAGCCTCTACAACTAATCCAGAATGCAGGTGCATGACTTGTCTACAATCTCTCTAAATGTAGTCAACTTACTCCCCGCCTCACCTCACATTCACTGGTTTCCTGTTATTGCTTGCATCAAGTTCAAAACCTTGGTGCTAGCATACAGGATAGTGAATGGGAAAACCCCTCATACCTATGACTGCTCTTAAAACCCTGTGTTCCCTCAAGATTGCTGCATTCCGCATCAAAGGGCAACTGACTGTCCCGACCCGACGGGGCCGCTCGTTTCAGACACAATCCCTGTGTGTACTGGTCCCTCAGTGGTGGAATGAATTCTCCATTTCCTGATGCAGACTGAAGACCCACCTATTCAGACTGCATCTCAGTCCCACTTTAATCCCCGCCCCCTAACACCTGCTACCTCTCATATTTAGCCTACAATGGCCTACAAATAGGATACAAAGGATACAAATATCCTGCTGACTATGCCACTAATTGTGGCCTTGGGCTCCAAGTAGATAGTTACATATGAAAACTTAGACTGTTAGTAATTGCCAGACTATGCCACCTAAGGACTTGCACCTTAGGAATCTGATACCACCAAACCAATAACAGGCTTAAAGAGGCTCCCCAGTACACGGGTTTGTAAGTTTGTAATAAATGACAGAGATGTGTATTCATGTTGGATGGGCAATTTTATTGATAAATATTGAAGTAAAGGCCTAAAAGAAGGTGGACGCAGCATTAAAAACAATCATTTTATTTAAACAAACAACCATTAAATGCTCCAATAAAAAACAGGGATAAAACAAGCAGAATAGGATAAGATAGGCTACTGGCTGTCAACAAAGGGATAAAAGACTACAAATAGAGTGTTCCAATTTGTCAGGGCTCAGGCAGGGACTCAAGCGCAGACAGCGGAATGGGGTGCACAAAGCGATGTTTAATAAAGCCAAGACGGGGAATCCAGAAAACGTAGTCAAAAACAGGCGAAGTCAGAAAACCAGAGAAACACGGCTAACAATACCAAAAATCGGATCCAAAAACGTAGTCAAGAAAACGGGCAAGGGTTCAGATAAACAGCAAGCAGGCAGGCAGGCAGAACAGGAACAAACGGCTTGTAGCGACACAGACGAACTGAGACGAACTCGCGATGAGACAAGAAACAAACAAGGAATATATAGGGCAAGGCAGATGACAAGATGGGGTTCAGGTGTGCAGGTAGGCGGGTGGAGCCAGTCAGATGACCAGGTGGGCGGAGACAGGGCGGAGAGCAGGGCAGGGCTGGAACACAGGGAAAAACAAAAGCACATGGACAGGGAAAACAACAAAAACCAAAACAAACCCGGCTAGGGAGCCGCAGTCCTGACAGTACCCCCCCCCTACGGACGCCACCAGGCGTCCCAGCAGGCAGTCCAGGATGACGCCGACGGAAGTCCACGATGAGGGAAGGGTCGAGGATGTCACGGGCCGGGACCCAGCACCGTTCCTCTGGGCCGTAACCCTCCCAGTCCACCAGGTATTGCAGTCCGCGGCCCCGACGCCGAACTCCCAGCAGGCGACGTACCGTGTACGCCTCGGATCCATCGATCAGGCGGGGAGGCGGAGGAGCCCGCGGAGCCGGGCAAAGAGGGCTGCGGACAACAGGCTTGACCCTGGAGACGTGGAAGGTTGGGTGGATGCGGCGGAGAGAGAGCGGCAGTTTGAGCCGGACTGCGGCGGGGCTGATGATCTTGGCGATGGGGAAGGGACCGATAAAACGCGGAGCCAGCTTGCGAGACTCCACTCGGAGAGGAAGGTCTCGTGTGGAAAGCCACACCCGCTGCCCCTGGACGTAGCGGGGAGCCTTGGACCGATGCCGATCAGCTGCCCGCTTGATTCGGGCAGTGGCACGCAGAAGCGCGGTCCGGGCGCGCTTCCAGGTCCGCCGACATCGGCTAACGAATGCCTCCGCTGAAGGCACGCCAACCTCTTCCTCCTGAGCCGGGAACAGGGGGGGCTGATAGCCAAGGCAGCACTGGAAAGGGGACATGCCGGTGGAAGAAGACGGCAGGGAGTTGATGGAGTATTCCACCCAGGACAGCAGCCGACTCCAGGAGCTGGGGTCTTGCGAGGCCAGGCAACGCAACACCGTCTCCAATTGCTGGTTAGCCCGCTCGGTCTGGCCGTTGGTCTGTGGGTGGAAGCCTGAGGACAGACTCACAGATGCCCCTAACAGTTTACAGAACGCCCTCCAAAAGTGCGAAGTGAACTGGGACCCCCGGTCTGACACCACATCACTTGGCAGCCCGTGCAGCCTGAACACATGGGTGATCATGAGCTCGGCAGTCTCTTTGGCTGTGGGCAGCTTCGGCAATGCTACGAAGTGCACGGACTTAGAGAATCGATCAACAACCGTGAGTATGACGGTGTTACCGTCTGATGGGGGCAGACCAGTGACGAAGTCCAAGGCGATGTGGGACCAGGGTCTCTTGGGCACCGGCAGCGGACGCAGCAATCCTGCAGGAGGGTGATTGGAGGGCTTGTTCTGGGCACAGACCGAGCAGGCGGAGACAAAGCTGCGTACATCCTCCTCCATAGTCGGCCACCAGAAGCGTTGCTCGATAAGGGCAGCGGTGCGTCTGACCCCTGGGTGACATGCCAGCCTGGAGGAGTGTCCCCACTGCAGAACCTGCGAACGAACAGACTCGGGAACAAACAGGCGGTTATCAGGACATGCACTGGGACCGGCCTCACCCCGCTGGGCTGAGCGCACCAGGGACTCGATTTCCCATGTTGCCGCGGCTAGCAAGCAACGAGCAGGCAATATGGTGCTGGGTTCAGGTGGCTCCTCAGGTGAAGAGGACTGGCGAGAGAGAGCATCAGGCTTGCCGTTCTTAGAATCTGGGCGGTAGGAAAGGACGAAGTCAAACCTGGCGAAGAACAAAGACCAGCGAGCCTGACGGGGGTTAAGACGCTTAGCAGTACGGAGATACTCCAGGTTCTTATGATCCGTCCACACCAGAAACGGGGTACTAGCGCCCTCCAGCCAGTGCCTCCACTCCTCCAACGCCAGCTTGACCGCCAGCAGCTCTCGATCGCCGATGTCATAGTTGCGCTCGGACGCGGAGAGCCGACAGGAAAAGAAGGCGCAGGGATGAAGCTTGTCATCCTGCGCCGACACCTGAGAGAGTACAGCCCCCACTCCCAACTCAGAGGCGTCCACCTCCACCACGAATTGTCGGGCAGGATCAGGCTGGATGAGCACAGGCGCAGTGGTGAAACGCTTCTTGAGCTCCTGGAATGCTTCAGCAACATCCGGAGTCCAGGAGAAGCGTCTGGCGGGTGAAGTCAGGGAGGTGAGAGGAGCGGCGACGGAGCTGTAATTGCGAATGAACCGCCGATAAAAATTTGCAAACCCCAGGAACTTCTGGAGCTCACGACGGGAGGTCGGCGGTGGCCACTCCTCAACTGCCTGAACCTTGCGACGGTCCATCAGGACCCCCTCCTCAGAGACGACACACCCCAAGAAAGAAACGGAGTTCCGGTGAAACTCACACTTCTCGGCCTTAACGAACAGGTGGTTCTCCAATAGTCTCTGCAGGACTTGGCGGACATGGCGTGAGTGTTCGGCAGGTGACCGGGAGAAGATTAGAATGTCGTCCAAGTAGACAAACACGAACCGCCCAAGCATGTCCCGAAGAACATCGTTAACCAGGGTCTGAAAGACAGATGGGGCATTAGTTAGACCGAAGGGCATGACCAGATATTCATAGTGCCCCGTCGGAGTGTTGAATGCGGTCTTCCATTCATCCCCCTCTCTGATGCGGACCAGGTGGTAGGCGTTGCGGAGGTCGAGCTTCGTGAAAATCCTCGCTCCCTGCAGGGAATCGAATGCAACGGACATCAGAGGAAGGGGGTAACGGTTCTTCACCGTGATGCTGTTTAGCCCTCGGTAGTCAATGCAGGGGCGGAGCGAGCCGTCCTTCTTTCCCACGAAGAAGAAACCCGCTCCCGCTGGAGAAGACGAAGGGCGAATAATGCCGGCAGCCAGGGACTCCCGGATATACTTATTCATGGCCTCCGTCTCCGGCAGCGACAGGGAATACAGGCGGCCCCGGGGTGGAGTGGTGCTGGGCAAGAGATCGATGGTGCAGTCATAGGGTCTGTGAGGAGGCAAGGAGGTGGCGCGGGATTTGCTAAACACCCCCTTCAGATCCAGGTACTCGGGGGGCACCCCAGACAGGTCGGGGAACTCCTCTGCAGTGAAGGGAACAGAAGAAACAGGAACCGGGGCATCTTTGAGGCAGTGAGATGCGCAGAAGGAGCTCCACTCCAGCACCTTATTCTCAACCCAGTTTATCCAGGGGTTGTGCTTGCAGAGCCAGGGGTGTCCCAGTACCAGCGGTGCTTGCGGCGTATCAATGATATGAAGTACGATGTCCTCACGGTGGTTGCCGGACAGCAGTAGACTCAGCGGGGAAGTGATGTGGGTGATCCTGCCAAGGGGCCTCCCGGTGATGGCAACGGCTTCAAGGGGAGTCTGGAGCGGGACCTGAGGCAACCCGAGCTGCTGCACAAGGTCAGCATCAATGAAGTTGCCGTCTGCTCCGGAGTCGATAAGAACTGCTACCACCTGAGGTTGACCGTTCACAAGGAGAGAGGCAGACAACAGTGGGTGAGTAACCGGGGAGTCAGACAGAGGGGTTACGCTCACTTGTATCTCCCCGACTGCGGGTGAGCGCTGGCTCTTAATCAGGCAGTTGGCGACGAAGTGCCCGGGGTTGCCACAGTACAGGCAGGATCGGGTCCGGATCCGTCTCTGGCGCTCAGCTGGAGACAGGTGCGTGCGGTCGATCGAAATCGGTTCTGTTGACAGACCTTGGGCAGCAGGGACTGAGGGCACAGGGGTTCTCCAGAACTCCTCCGCTGATCTCCGGGACTCTGCTCGCTCCCTTCGACGTGCGGACAGGCGGTGGTCTACACGGATGGCGAGGTCAACTAAGGCATCGAAATCAGCAGGCAGCTCCCGGGTGACCAGCTCGTCTTTGATCTCCTCAGACAATCCATGGAGGAACGTGTCGTACAGAGCTTCCTGATTCCAGCTACAGGTCGCAGCTAGGGTCCGAAAGTCTATGCCGTAATCGGAGACCGAGTCCCCTCTCTGACGGCTCTGTAACATCTCCCGAGCAGCCTCACGACCGTGTTTGGAACGGTCGAACACCCGCCTCATCTCCTCACAGAAGGTGGCGTAGGAGGAACACACAGGTGAGCGGGCATCCCAAATTGCCGTTCCCCACTCCCTGGCACGTCCGGTCAACAGGGTGATAATGTAGGCGATCCTTGCCCGATCAGTGGGGAAGGTCGACGGCTGGAGCTCGAACACCAACGAACACTGGGACAAAAAGGAGCGGCAGGTTCCAGGCTCACCGGCATACGGCTCTGGAGGCGGCAGACGGGGCTCCCGTCCAGGCAGGAGGGCAAGAGGCTGTGGAGGAGGTGCAGGGGAATCTGCTGGGGCGTCTTGTGCGAGCTGGAGCTGCTGCAGTTGAGCGGAGAGGTTGTGCAGGCTAACCGCAAAGCTCTCCAGGGTCTTGCCAACCGACTCGAGCTGGTTCTGATGTCGGCCGAGGAGAGCTCCCTGTCGTTCCAGCACCGATCGCAGCTGGTCACTGTCCGCTGAGTCCATACTGGCGAGTTCGTACTGTCAGGGCTCAGGCAGGGACTCAAGCGCAGACAGCGGAATGGGGTGCACAAAGCGATGTTTAATAAAGCCAATACGGGGAATCCAGAAAACGTAGTCAAAAACAGGCGAAATCAGAAAACCAGAGAAACACGGCTAACAATACCAAAAATCGGATCCAAAAACGTAGTCAAGAAAACGGGCAAGGGTTCAGATAAACAGCAAGCAGGCAGGCAGGCAGGCAGGCAGGCAGAACAGGAACAAACGGCTTGTAGCGACACAGACGAACTGAGACGAACTCGCGATGAGACAAGAAACAAACAAGGAATATATAGGGCAAGGCAGATGACAAGATGGGGTTCAGGTGTGCAGGTAGGCGGGTGGAGCCAGTCAGATGACCAGGTGGGCGGAGACAGGGCGGAGAGCAGGGCAGGGCTGGAACACAGGGAAAAACAAAAGCACATGGACAGGGAAAACAACAAAAACCAAAACAAACCCGGCTAGGGAGCCGCAGTCCTGACACAATTATATGGATTGTTTTGCTGGACTGGGGGGAGGAAGGGTTGACTCACCTAGTTTATGTGTGTCTGTGTTCCCAGTGCCTAGAGTCACACACAACCCCACACACACACCAAGCAAACAGTGATAAAGGTGAAAGTGCATGTTATAACTATTACATGTGAATCCACCTCATGCAGTATAAGGAAGGGGAGCCACCATCCAGTAACCAGCCACAGGTGTGGGTTGACTCTGTGTTCTCGGGACTGTTGCATGGTAGCATACTTGGCTTTTGTCAGATTGAAAAAGTTAACCTGTGGTGGTTTGAATAGTGTTATACTCACACTCACTGGTTTGGGAGTGTTGTTAGCCTGGTCTGAAATTGTTGCTCATTGACTTGAACGGATATACTTATATTCTATTGTGCTGGAAGTCACTCTGGGTAAGAGCGTCTGCTAAATGAATGCAATGTAATGTAAGGAAATTAACATTGTACAATTATATTGATTACATGAAGCCACCCATGAAAGTAATACAGTACTTAGCTTGCTACAATACTTATAATAACTTTCCCAACATTATCTAAATTGTGTTGTAGGATCCACTAGCTAGCTAGTGTGCAAGCTAGTCAACAAGCTTTTCAGACATCTGTCTTTATTTGATAGATAGATAATTAGAAATTATTTTAGTAATGTTACAGTTAAGATTAGTTGCTATTTACTACATGAGATACTTACCTGTACTTCTTGAAAGAGCTGTGTAAATGTTCCCATCTTTGGTAATTTAACTTAGTTCTAAGTGATACAGAATGGATCGGTTTCAGTATTTATGCTTATCAATACGCAATGATGTTAAAACAATGTATGAAAATTCAATTTGCCCATGGCATATCGGTATTATCGGTAATATTATCACAACTGGAGCACAGTCTGACCAATGGGAACGATGGATTGGAAGTAATTGTTTTTTTCTCACAGTACCAAAGCCTAATTGACAAAACAAATAAAGCAAACAATATTTTTGGGAAAAAGGTAAATGACATTCTAGCCAGTTTTAATCTGAATTACATAGTAATTTTATTTAGAGTTATGTTCTCAAGGCCACAAAATATTTCTTCATTTCTGATGAAATTTACAATAGTTTGTCTCATGCCTAACATACGCATAATTTCTCACTACTATATCCTTGCCCAGTGGAAAAATTGTACAAAAGTTTTTTCACTTAACTGGCCTGTTCTCATCATTATACTTCTTATGGTTGTATATTTTTAACATATAACACAGGAGTAAGATCAGATTTGAATCACCATTAAAATGGCATTAAAATGTTAAAAGCCAACACATTTATTAGTTTGTTTTGGGTATATCTGGGAATTTCTGCCCTGTAAAACAGAAGAACAGTGACAGAAGGTGTGGCCTTTGTATGTTTTAATGTAGAATGGTTCAATGTTTGATGCTGCCTTAATTTACAAGGAAGCAAAATATATTTTGAATACAGTTGCTACTATACATACAATGGATTTTTATACAAATTGTAAAATGTGATTTTTTTAACATAAAGGTTGCACATACAGAGATGCCTCAGGTTAAACTAAATGGATACATAAAGTACATAAAGTCTTTTTTTTTGACATTTTCACCTCTGTCCATTGTCTGTGGCCTTCATGTAACTGCCCTAATTACTCAGCCGTCCCTTTTCCTTCCCGTTTTATTGCCTATTCCCATCTCTCACCTGAGCCTTGAATATGAAGTTCCATCAGTGTGCCCAGGAAAGAAAAATTAAATTGTGTTTAAAGAAACTTTAGGCTAAATTTACAGCTGTGTGCAAACCTCCTAGAATCAAAAGAGTAATAGCTTCAGATTGGAATGTTTAAACATGACTTCATTTCAATTAAATTGGTTCCAGTGGATTCAAGATTTCCAAAAAAGCCATCCTTTGTCACATTACATCAGTTCTTCATAATTCATAATTAACAAGCAGACAGCATCAAGCAAATTACTTTGCTAAACAAAACAAATATTGCATAACAAACAAAACAAAAGGATACACATAATCACACAGGGTCAAGTTCAGAAGTCAAAAACAAACAAACAATACTTGAGCAAGCACTGGTGTTAATAAGACATGTTAATCTACTACAACAGAAGCATGTTATGTCTTCAGGTGGGGAACTTCAGAAATTAACCTGTTAATGTAATACTATAGTTGAAAATTAATATGACACATAAGGATATGCTTTGCCAGGATTCTCTGTGTGGGAAAGTGAGCACTTGTTGGGTATCTGGAGTCAGCTGGAGATGCCAAGGATAGGTGGGCTACCAGTGGCATATATTAGGATACCATTACAACATCTGTGGCAAATGAACAGAAGCACCATAGTGCTGTAGTTAAGCATTTCCTGCGCACATGGTTTGGATTTGATGGTTTTTTGGTAAAATTTATTTTGAGAATGGAAAACTGTAAATGTAAGAGGCAAAATGGCACCTCTATGTCATAAGGAGTATGGGGTGCCTGTGAGACCATTGTGTTATGGTATAATGGTTTTTATTTCATGAATAATAAAACAAATAGTGCATATATGGTAGAATGTGTGTAGTTCGTATGTGTTCATGCTTACATGTTAGTTCACTGTTGCTTATATACTAGTTTCATTTATTCATTTAATCTTTCTTATGTCTATTATTTACCTACAGAGTTCCAAATCACAGATGCTAACTTGGAGATACCATCATCAGTTCACCTCAGAAGCTTTGTTGTACATATCTCTGCCCCATGATGCCACCATTTTAAATGAAATATTATTTTATAAAGGACAAATATTGCACAAAATTAAATGAACTTTTAAAAATATTTTATTTCAGATTAAAATCTGCTGGATTTATATTGGTCACTTTATGTTTATATTTTTTAAGTTTACTGTAACTGATGTGTCATTTTCAAGGTTTTTGGCAAAGATAATAAATGCAAGTATGAACATAAATTGAAGCTGTTGTTTTGAAAATGTCTGCATATTCTTTAAAGTAAATTAATGAATCTATTCATTTGTATTCTTGTTATTATTTAAACTATTACACATTGTATTTTTTATATACTGTGTGTTTTTTTTTGTATTTTTTTAACCAATGAAAGCTGTTCCATATCATTCTGCCAAGTGAGAAACTGTCCCTCTGTGCCATTAATTACCATTTATTTATGGTTTTTCATGTGCTTTAGACACCTATTGTATAATCATATTCTGATTGCATGTAAACAATGTAGGATAATTTGTATAATTTGTACACATCTAAAGCTCTTCTTTACTCTACCTGCACTCACCATGTTTTTGTGTTTCAGTTTTTAATATTAAAATGTTTGCCCTTTTTTTTTCTTGAACAAGAGCATGCAGATGGCATGTTACAGCTCTAATATAATGCAAAAGAAATTTTCCATTTAAGTAGAACAGTGGTGTAGAGTAGTGACTAAGTAAGTGTTTTTACTGACTGAAGTTCTGTATTCTGGTTGGTGCAGTGTAGTATTCTGAACGGTACACTGCAGTCATACCCTTGAGCAATGTACATACAGTAACTTTAGTAAATATCCGGTTCAGTAAATTTGCATGTGAAATATTGGGTTTGTAAATTGTTTGTGTACATAAGGCTGTCTGCTAAGAAAATGATTTCATTAATGTGAAATCATCTGTGAAATCATGATCTGGCGCCCAGCTGCCTGGGCACAGGGGGAGAGAGACCCGCTCTTTTCTACACCAGGGGAAGTCCTACCCCCGTGGGGGAGGCTCCACACACGCACACCACACAAGACGCACATGGAACAAAATGGAAATACAAGGGGCGGATGTAGCTCAACCCGTGCCACCGTGCCGGGTCTCGCCTATGACCCAAAATAAAAAAATAAAGTAACTCAAACGACAAAGCCCTCTGCGTCGTTCCTGTGGACGAGCTGGTGGCTCCGGCGGCCGACCCACGTCTTCTCCTCACTAGCAGCTTGTGCTGGCTCCGCGGGATCACCCTGAGGAGAACACAGTTCGGCAGGCTGTCCGCCCTCTTTCCTCTCCACCTCGTGCCAGGGACTCACGCACAGAGTTGCCGGTTCACGGTGTCACCTCCCTCACAACCAGGGGATCCACCTCCCTGGCACGCACTTTCATCGGGTGGCGGAACTGGTAGTTGATTCCCTCCTCCCTCAGGGACTCGTGTGAGCTCTTCTGATCACCACTCTTCCTGGAGCTGCCTAAAATACACACACACAGACATCTCACACACACCAAAACAAAAAAGGAAGAGGAAATTAACTAAATGAAACAAACTCCACCACTCACCCCGGGTTGCGACTCCCTGAGCTAAATCCAAAAACAAAAAAACAAACCAAACCGAAAAATAACTAACTCAAATCCCGCCGTGCCGGCACATTTAATGAAAAATAAACCAAATAATAATTCCCACTCTAAAACCCTGTGTACTCGGCCTCCATCAGCATCGCAGCCGTGCTGCTCCCACTCACCTGCCTAAATAGCCCTGGCTTCCCCTTAATCAGATGGGCAACAGGTGCGGAGCACGCACCAGGCAGCAAACCTCGTCAAAAAGCCAATAATTCAATAATTGAGTCAGCCCTGCCACATGCCCGAGCCCCCTCGCTCTCCCAGGGAGTAGGCCTACAGCGCAACCAATTACCGCTGTCAGGAGAAACTCCTGACATCAACTTATGAAGGAAATGGTTATCTTCATTTAGTGCATGGCATACTACTTTGAAGACTAGCTAGTAGCAAGATGGGCCAAATAGCGTTTGATTACTCTAATTTGCGAAGCTACCAGATTAGCTAAATCGAATTCATTGTCTTTTCAGTTTATGTCTGTACCTATTGCAAGGAGTACCTATTAGTATAAGTTACTGTATGAAGCTGGAAGCAAGCTACATAGAATGCAAACCTCATCCTTTTCTCACAGTTTAGGCTACTGTGTTGTGCTTTTTATTTTTGTGCCAAAAAATGATAAGAACCCAAGAAGCAAAAAATACACGGGCCAAATGCGGCTCGATCACGGCCACCCGACTCGGCCTAACTCTGGCTTTGAATTTAGGTCTAGGTCCAGCCCAAACACTCGGCTTGAATGTGGCCTGAGTGTGGTATACCGCATACTTACGAATCGGCCTGCTTCCGGCGCAGACAATAAAATATCCTTTCCCACATACTCAGCCTGATACCAGAACCCCGAGTGAGCAGGTGCTGCTTCAGTTTGGTCCATAAACTTGCCACTGCCTATAACTTTAATATAGGCTTACTGCTTATTTGAGTTATTTCAATTTTGACAAAATAAACTCCTTAATACTTGAGTTGCTACTACAGGCAGTACTGTGCTTTTTAAAAATTATTATTGATAAGGTAAACTCAATAATAATGCCTACTAACGATTAGACAATAATCCCAATAAAAATGGGGCGAGCTGGGCTTCTTCTGGAATGATGATGGTGCTAATGCGCTTTTGGCAATAAGCGGTAGGAAGGATGTACATCATTGATGAAGACAGTTATATTCACGGTGGGCTATGCAACAGTTCATCATCCAAAAGCATGCTGGAAGCTCCGCACACTTACCCTCAATACGCTACAATAATTAGATAATGCTACCAAATAATTCTAAATGTAAATTCCAACAATTGAAACAAACGCTATAGGTCTAACATTGGGCTACATACCTAGCAAGTATTCATTATTCTTTCAACATAAATGTAAGTTTGCTAGCCATTTAACCCAAGAGCCCGCCAAATGGTTAGCAGGTTAGCTAGCCAACATTCGAACCTATCTGGTCAAATGGCTGCTAATATTAGCTAGCTCAGTACGATCCTTTGCCAGAGGAGTTTCATAAATTTGTTCAACTAGATAACCTTATTGTCATCGCATGACAAAGAATTTTCTACGTCAATCACTTGACCAAACTGCTTGGTCAGCTCAAAGCTCTTGGAACTTCATGTTAGCTAGCTAGTAGAAAAGGTTGCTAGCTAAAGTTTGGCATGTGGAAATAATGTCAACAAGTTTTAACTGTTCGCTGCTGCTCAACACATATTTAGCCAGCAACATAGTTTGGAGTATGTAAGAGGTAATAAGAGGTAATATTTAAAATTTGCGAATTTATATGCTAAAATATTTTCCAAATATTTTCTAAAATGTTGATTTTGGTCAGCTAATAAGAGCTAATTTGGCGAATATTCCTTATTCCAATGTCACAGTGAAGTACAAACAAAAGAAATCACAAGTAGCCTAGGAATTTGTTTTACCAAAGGTAGTTTATTCAGGTTATGGCTGTGGTGATCAGTTATCCTTCGCAGTAAACACAACCAAATAGTTGCTTACAGTAAAGTTTATAGTCTAGTACAGTTTGAAACAAATAATAAAAAGAAGCTGGCCTTTCCTGTTTCTGCCATATATCACTGTAAATTAAATGTGTGTGTAATTATGAGGTTCCAGGTAATTGTTTTTTTTTTTTTTTTCAGGTGAAATCAGCCAAATCACAACTTCAAGGTATACGGGAATGACATGATTTGTCTTTCTCCAGTCCTTTTCATTTTGAGGACCATATGTATGGAGATTTGATCAGTTCATTATGATGGATACATGTATGGAGATGCCAGAGTATAACTGGGGAGCTCAATTTGCATTCACTAATGGCCTGAGAGTGCCAAGTTGTTACCAGTTCATTAGAAATTAACAATTTTTCCCGTTGGCAGATGCTTGCATGCAAAATGTCCAATGAATTCCATTTGCATGTTGCAATGGTCAAGTTTTACATACATTGTTGGACCTGAGCTGGGAAGATGTTTTTTTCATGTTACAAATGAAGTCTTGAAAATGTCAGATGAGCTTCCCAGTAAGCACAGGCATATAATTTCAAATGTTATGCTTTAACACATTGTGTCATCTTTTTTAAACCAGCTGAAATTACTGTCCTAAAGTGTTAAATCAGTCAAATGATAAATACAGAAATTGCATATTTTCCTGTATACATTTTTATAACAAGACAGCTTTTGTTTTCAAAGCATGCCATTCAGAATCATGATACCTTTTAAAATTGATTTCAGGTTATGCTAAATTCTCATTATTAATGTTTTTTTTTTTTACCACAACTTATTGATTTTTCTGAAGTCTCAGTCAATGATTGTGCATACCAGACACATTCGATTACGTTACTTCATTTAGCAGGTGCTCTATGCTAAAAGAGTTATCGCAAAGTATTAAAGGAGGTCAGTAAGATACAAAGTTAAGTGCTAAGCTACTGTAGAGTGCCTTTTTATGAAAATAGCAATCAATAGTATGGATGGACACAGATAAGGAGGAAAGTGGGCTAGAGATACAGCTTGAAAGGATGTTCCTCAAACTTTTCTTACAGGTGCATACATAAAAAGAAAGAAAAAAATGCTCCATTTTATATCCATAAACTCCATCTATGTTAAACTGCCTATGCTCCAAATTGGCTTGTGACTACATAGCACATAAAATCCTCCATCAATGAATCATCTGCCGCTAATGACATTCCTCCTCATGATTTCATTTTAACACTCTGACAAATGACACGCCATCCACTTAAGTGTTGACATCACGCCATGAATACATTTTCTCTCAGTGTTTTAGCACTGATGTAGAAAAAACTTGCATCTGCAATATGCTGTCTGTTCTGTCAAAATGTAACAAGACAGGAAATGCATCTGTTTTTAGATGAGAAGCTGCCTAACACCTGTGATTTAAACGGCTGTCTTTCAGCAGGTGGACCTGTGTGATGTCATTGTGTTGGTTACTGAGCATATGCACATTTTATATCTCATTGATCCAAGGCCTTTTCCTGACAAGAACTGGATTTCAAAACATTAATCAGCTCCATATGCCATCGCTGCTTGAAACTGAATTCTAGTAATGGCTGCAGCCAGAGATGGGCAAAGATACACCAAAATATACACTATATGGACAAAAAATATTCGGATGCCTGACCATTACATTGTAATGACATTGTATTCAAATACATATACTTTAATATGGAGTTGGTCCCCCTTTTGCAACTATAACCGCTTCCACTCTTCTTGGAAGGCTTTCCACAAGATTTTGGAGTGTTTCTGTGGGAATTTGTGCCCATTCATTCTGAGGGGCGTTTATGAGGTCAGGCACTGATGTTGGACGACAAGGCCTGGCTCGCAATCTCCGTTCCAGGTCTTCCCACAGGTGCTCGATGGGGTTGTGGTCAGGGCTCTGTGCGGGCCAGTCAAGTTCCACAACGAACTCATCAAACCATGTCTTTATAGTCCTTGCTTTGTGCACTGGGGCACAGTCGTGTTGGAATAGAAAAGGGCCTTCCCCAAACTGTTGCCACAAAGTTGGAAGCATAGCATTGTCCAAAATGTCTTGGTATGCTGAAGCATTAAGATTGTCCTTCACTGGAGATAAGGGGCCTAGCCCAAACCCTGAAAAACAGTTGTGCCCAAATACTTTTGTCCTATATAATGTATCTTGCTACAAAATATAAAGTACCCCTCAAATAAATGTATCAAAATAAAATACAAAATACTGGTGCCAGAAAATCATCAAGATAAAATACATGTATTTTGTAATTTCAAAATACAGGATATTTGTAACATTGGGCAGTCTGAATTTGTACAAAATGGCAGAACATTCAGATTCTTAAAAAGGCTTCACAGAAAATGAACTTGATTACAGAAATACTGTGAGTAGTGTGGGCTTACAAAACACTGTGTGTGAGTGTATTGTTCTTCATTTTAAGATGTATTTACATGAATTTTTTATGTTTTATGAATCATGGAGAAAGTATGTTGAGTATTTTGAAAATACAAAATTACTCCACTCTAAAGTATCTTGTTACAAATTACATTTGAATTTTTCCATTAAAAACTACTGAAAAGTAATTGAAATATGTATTTCAAATACAAGTAACAGAAATGCTGCCCATCTCTGGCCTGTAGCTGACCTTTGTCTGAGATTTAACTTGGCTTTAGTAAATTAAGTCACTAGTCTCTTTTTGGTTGACTTGCAATCAGCTTGATACCTTGATCCTGTCTGTAGGTAACAAACCACTGTGTCCACAATTTTTCTTGTGCTCATTTTTTTCCTGTGAGAGAAAATCTGAACTGGAAGAATGCAATTTTGTTAGAATATCTAGAATAACATAAAAAGACAGACAACATTTAATTTTCTAGATTTCAACTGAGTCCTTTTTTCCCTTATCTTTTGTGGCTATTTCTTAAGAAATTCTAAAGTGGCTCTCCAGCTTTGACAGCATTAAAGGTGGGAAAGGTCATGTTTATAACATGCTTTCATTCTAATTGCCCTAAACAACAAACTTTGAGTCATTGTTTACCACAGAGGGAATGCTACTGATTTTCCTGCAAGCTTACAGCAATTATGTATAGATCTGCAGTTATATTGGTTTGCTAAATGGCCTTGGCTATATTAATGAAGGATATAAGGACATTCAGAGAAGATCTGGAAAGGAGTAGTGGAGTGGAAAGGCCAAGACTTTCTAAGGACGCAGAGCTATATGTCAGTAGAAATTCTGAACTTCAACAACATGAAAGATTCACCTTCATAAATCCATGATCCTCAACCAGAAAACCTGTTGTCAGGTGGCTTAACTGATTTCTGTTAACTACCTTAACTGTAACACAAAAATGGCATATGTAGCTTTAACACTGTAGGACTTCATGCAGGAAGTAAGCCAGACCAAGAAATTTTAAAAAATTCGTACACATAAAATAGTCCTGCATATATAATATATGACTATATGACCAGTGTAGTTGCCTCATAACTGAAGCCATCATGAATATATTTGAGTTGTAAAATGTCTCAAAGAATGTGCATACTGACTTGGAAGCCTCTGCATGTGCCTCATTCAAGGTTTTATATCCTCTCTCAAAAGCTGCCTTTACACCTCTGTTGCTTTTTCAGATTTATCTTCAACTTAAGACACATTTTCCAAACTCTGGATAATTTGAGAAAACATGCAATATGCAAGTATAACCATATCATTTGTCATTTTTGAAATAATGTTTTTTCACACAGAGAATTGTTCCATGAAAACAGCATAAAAGATAATATTCATTATTATTTAAACCCGTGGGCAGTTGAGGTACTTTGGAAACACATAAAGGGAAAGTGTTTCATAAATGTCTTGTCAGCTGATTCCCTGTAATATTATGGGGGTGGGAACACTGAAGAGGTGGACAGGAAGTGGGAAGTTGTGTTAATATGGGTAATACTACAGTTCAAAGTGAAAAAAAAAAGATTTATATTGCAATCTCACTGAAGGAAACTGTCAGCAGTCTTGTTAGCAGCAACCTATATGCACTGGTAGAATGGTATAATTACTGAACCCACTGTGACAAGTAATAATGAGGGTTTGTGGCATTTTCTTCATGTAAGAAACTGTTTCATGTTGAAAAGATTCCCAGTAAGAGAGTGGCAATGTTCTGACAAGATTCTTGCAGAATTTAATGAGGAAGGGATTTCACAAGACAGTGACGGTTCACTGCTCTGTCTTGGAATACCAGAGATTTAATTTTCATCTTTACGTTGGCATTTTGAGGAGCCATTCTCTTGTGGAAATAGTACCCCTAACTGTGATCCAAGGAGGGCCCAAAAAGTGTCTGTAACTACTGCAGTTATGAATAAAATTATATAAAAAATAACATTGATGGTGATGATAGTGTAAGGTCTGCATGGTCTTGTGTTAATTCTCTGTACAGGATATTTTATGCATTTAACAGTCTGACAAGAACTTTTTCCATTTGACAGCACTGATTTACAAAGCCCATTACAGCTGCTACACATTTAGAACTGAGAATAGCCATTGTATCATCAGTAATTCATGCTCTGAGCAGAAAATGTGATCATCATTTTGACAGTGATGTTTCATTTATTAGTAGAAACTGGTATTGCAGAAAAGAAGAGCAATGCAGATAGTCTGTCCAATTTTACACAAAACACCACCTCCAAATGATTCAACAGTAGCTAATTACCTGTTGGTTTATCTGAAACTAATATATCAACATGCAGCTATTTAAGGACAATCAGGATCAACTTAGTTGGCAAATCTTGGGTATTGTCATAATGGTACCTGGCAGCATAAGTGCTGACTGAGCCTAGTATCTAGTAGGGATAGGCATTTCAAGCAAAAATACTATTCGATATTCACTGGGAACTATTGAGAGAGAGAGAGAGAGACCCATTCACGCTTTTCACAACTCTGTCTTTGTAAGATTTGATAAAATGTTAGTGATGCAATGCTTGTCTGAATGAGCTAGAATACACAACAGAATCTAATTAACCTTTTCACACATAACTTAGTTTTATACTATGTAGTGCGCGTGTTAGGTTACATGATTCGTTATGTTTTCATTAGGCTTCTCATGTGCTATATTTTTAATGTTAAATCGCTGTTTCCTCAAAGCTAAAATTAGGTAGAATTTCTCCAATCTAGTGTTCTAATCGTACCGGTTTTAGCATACGCCCTAAACGGCAATTCACACCAGTGTGACTGGGTATAATGAACTGCGCCTGGTAGTAATGCGTTCTTCTTCTTATTTTGTTGTTTAATGTCGGTTGACAAACAGCTTTTAGGTGCATTACTGTCACCTTCTGGCAGTAGTAATGCGGTACTTACTACCAGGGCCCGGTAAAAACAAGGAAAAATATATTTTTTAAGACAAGACGATAGTCGCATAAACTATTTGAGTTTTTATAATTTAATGACTATTCGAAAATTTGAAAATCATGACCCATCCCTAGTGTCTACCCAGATAACTGTATTTTAAGTGAGATGACAACAGCATTGACTTTGTGAAATTTGCTCAATGAATAACAATGTGATGACTGTATGGGCTGTGTTGTGTTTCAGTTTTGTTTTGTTTTATGATAACTTACATTGTGCTTGTGATATTAGGTATTGGGATTTTCAAAAAGTGTTTCAGTACCACAGAGGCAGCTCATTATCAAACTCAAACCAGCAGAAATCCCTTTGAGTCATCTCAAAGTGTATTAAAATTGGCCTTTCTATAAGGATCCAAAGGGTAGTGATAAAAGGGATCACAAGGAATTCTGGGAGGCTTAGTCCATCAATGTGTGACCCCATTGCTTGTTTGTTCACCAAACGTGAAAAAAAAAATCATGATAATAATAATAGCACATTTATTTGCCACCTCCAGCTGACACTAAACTGTGTCTCAAGGGAACAACTAAACCTACAGAAATGGAATTATATCTAAATACTAAATATCTAATATAACTATAATAACTACAAAACATGGTAACTAAATATCTTGAGAGAATGACAATATCTCTATAGGATGACTTATATTGAGGCAGCAATTTTATAACTTGAGAGAATCAGATCCTTATATTCAGTTGGTTCCCTATAGATCTCCTTCCCTTACAATGTTAAGTCATTGTATCAGCATATTAAATTATTCCATTTCCCCCCTTCTTTTGCATTTTTGGTTTACATGTCACCTTAGAGGTGCCATACATTCCTAGAAGCTGCAGCATGCTGATTCCATAATCAATTAATCAATACTTGCATTCATTGTATGCAAAGAACTGTATGAATGCAATTAAATTCATAATGACTTGGCACTGAATAAATAAGTCTAATGATTGTACACGTGTCCAAATAATTTTTGTTCACTGCAATACTCTTTCACTAACACACAAACTCTTGCTTTCAGCATGGTCAGAAAACAGAAAAAGAAATAATTAAAATATCACTGGAGAACTTAAGCAGCTTGTTGAACAATGAGCCAGTGAGCCTAAAGTTATCCTTATTCTGACAGCAAGTAGTAATTACAGCCATGACTTCAAGCTCTTGTTTTTGGTAGCACACTTGCCAGTAGCCTGGCATCCATGGCTCCAATCCAATTAAAAAGTGAGTGCCTGGGGAAAACAGTGGACTGTTTGTGTTGTCTCTGTGCTAGGGACAAAGGATTAACAGGGCCTCTTCTGACCTTGAGAAATCTGCTCAGTAATTATTAAGGTGTCTATTCAGAAATGGAGAGAGTGAGGGCATCCAATACCCTGTATACTGGAGGCTCCCTAGATGAAGTTGTGTGAGAATGAGCATGTGTGACCGTCTAATGTTTTTCTTTCTGGCTGCCAAAGTCATCTGGAATTAATGTGATACAGACCTCTTCGCCATGCCCTACTCCCCCAGCTGCGAATTGAGTTAGAGATGAGAGGCAAAAATATCCAGGGGGGATCTGAAATTACTCCTGCCACAGCAGACCTAAAAATACTTATCTTTGAACGTGCAGAAGACTATTTTTCAGTGTGACAGACCCTCTCCTAAGACTTCATAAAAGACACTTTTTACTCAACCTCAGGCCTGTGCATGAGAGTGCTTCCACATTTAACTCTTCTAAGAAAAGGTATGGTGTCAACAAATCCTTTCATAATGCACATGGCTCATTTGCTGGCCTGTATGTCATTGCCTTGCCTGGTGTATTTTTCACAGTATGTAAATGAACCAAACTTGCAGCCTGTGTTAAGAAGGTTACTTTTGAAATGTAATAGGTTACAGATTACTAGTTACCCTGTTAAAAATGTAATAAGTAATGTAACTATTTTAATTACTTCATCAAAGTTATGTAACTTATTACATTTGATTACTTTTTGATTACTTTTCTAACAAATGTTTTAAACTGGGCAATAAAGCTGAAAAGTCCTAAAAACATAAATTTAAACCAGGCAGTGTAAACCTCACAACAGTACTCAACACTGATTACTTTTACTGAAAGTTCTTCAATATAACTTGAATTAAGATTGGAATGTTTTGATTTTAAAGCACAACCACCAAAACAAATCACAAGTATGTAGATCACAAACAACAAACTCTGACTGCAGTAAAGGAAAAATGTAACCATAACCTTAAACCAAGTGTGACGGAGTGCCGTCACCATGGTTGAGTATGCCCTCTGACTGCCATACCAATGAGCCTGGCTCTTTGGCGTTGCGGTCAAAGTCGCATGGTTGGTACCCCATAGACCCGGGTTTGAGGCCAGGTGGGTTGACTGCTCTTGCCCTTTGCTACAAATGGTGTCAGCAGTGGGATCATTTGCTGTGAAGCCATCGGAGGTGTGCTCAGTGTGTGAGCCGTATGAGGGACCCTCAGGTTAGGTTGACCTCGGTGTGAGGGACCCCAGACATGGGTGAAGCACCAGTGAGTGGGGCACCCTGGGATGGGAGAAGTACGGCAGGGGAATGTGTGAGGGACGTACGGCAGGGGAATGTGTGAGGGATGCCATGGTGTGTGAAGCGCATGGGTGCGCTTCCCGAAGGGGAGGGCAATGTGACAGAGTGCTGTCACCATGGTTGAGTATACCCTCTGACTGCCATACCAACGAGCCTGGCTCTTTGGTGTCACGGTCAAAGTCGTATGGTTGATACCCCATAGACCTGGGTTTGAGGCCGGGTGGGGTGACTGCTCTCGCCCTTCACTACACAAGTCTACATTCAGGTCATCTCCATGCTGAGTGGTGATAGAACTATCAATAGGGCTGGGTATTGTTCACAATTTTTTGACACTGGTTCCTGAATGACTCTTTTTCAATACCTCTTTTTTATTTACAGAAAATTCATATACAGAGGTCATATACAGATTTAAAATAAACAAAAATCTTTGCATAGCTTCTAAAATATTACATGTACATGAAACACTTACTCCTTACATTTTTCAGCAGTCAATACTATTGAAATAAATCAATTGATACCACAAAAATAAAGAATTGACACCCAGCCCCCTACTAACAACTATTGAAGAAGTGTGAAGTAGGGAGTGTGTCCCTGTGCACTGTGTATCTGCTTGTTGGATCAGTGTGTTCTCTGTGTTTGTGTAAGTGTGTGTGTGTGTGTGTGTGTGTTGTCTGTCTATAAAATTGGGTGTAGATGTTACAGTATCATTCTGTTCCAAGTTTGATCTTTGGTACAGTAGCTGAGTATCCACACACCAAACATCAGTCATGCTGTATGTTGAGACAGTACTGTTTGTTGTAGTGGAGCAGTAGGACCTGTTCCATGTGGTCATTACTGATTCTGTTTCAGGATGAGGTCAACAGTTTGCCTCCATGACTAAACAGACGCTCAACAGGAGCACTAGAAGGCAATGTGGTATTGTACTTGACAAAAAGCCTCTTAACTATAGGAAATGCCTTAAGAGATTTCAGGTTGTTACCTGAATCTTCTAGGTACTTTCTCATTTCTTCATGAGTTGTGCTGTCAGATGATCTCATTTTGGCATTATCAAAGACAAAAAAAAATTCTCATCTGACTCATCAGACTTCACAGATGAGGTGTCACCTTTCATCTCAGTTGGACTGTGTTGTTCCAGTGCAACAGCTTCTTGCAGGAGGGTTCTCCTCATGTCCTCTCTCTTCTCAGGGCTAAGCCAGCATAAGCGGAACTTCGGCAGGGTTGCGGTTGCCATTTTTGCTTCATGGCTGGCTAACACTGATCCAAAGCGCTTTCCTATGGCCTCAATGGTAGCGGTGATGCAGTGTAACCCAAATGAGGTATCTTCTCAGAGAACTTTGTCTTGAGGATCAGACAGGTAGGGATTAGAAATCCTAGTTAACACTTGTTCTAGCCAGCAAAACTGATTAATAGGGATGTAACTACCAAAAACTCACGGTACAATAATACCACGATAAAAAATTCACAATACGATATTTATCACAATATTAAAACAAGAAGAAAAACAATGACTTGAAAAATTGTCCTTTATTAAATAATAAATCAGCATATTTATTCATACAAAATTTATTTTTCCTTTTAAGTTAAAGTGCTTCTGGTTTCCTTCTGTAATAAAATAAAATAAAAGTAGCCAACCATGACCTAAGCATGTGCAAAAAGTTGGCATGAATTGTCTTTGATAATGAATGATTGAACTATGTAACTAATTGCAAAACAAAAACAATACAATTTTCGACAAAGCGAGACAGTAGAATGCAGCTATACTAGTGAAATAACCATGTAATATCCTGGTAGATTTCGTCACAGTCCTACGACGGCATTGAGACATAATTTATCGCAGTCGCGAAATTAGATATATCGTTACATCCCTATTGATTAATAAAGCAAAATAGTATTTATCAATTGCTGGGAAATGTTTTTGTATAAAATGATAACTGCACAATTAAACAAACCTTATTTGCCGCATCACAGTAGCCTACTTTTGTCTGTAACAAAATAAAAAATAAGGTCTTTGTTACTAGCTTTGATTAATAAAGCAAAATAGTATTTATCAAATGCTAGTCAGAGGCAGCTTATCCACCTGACTAGCCAGGGTATTTTCGGGAGAGGCTGATATTCGCAAATGCCTGCTTCTTTTTGGGGCATACAACATCACATACCTTTTCAATGCAATTTTTAATAAACTCTCTGTAAACGGCTTGCATGCTTTTGCTATTTCCTCCGCTGTTATGAAGCTTGCCTTCACAGCTCCCTCACTCTGACTGTTGATGCAAGTAAACATGTTTTGCTGTTGTTGAAGCTTGCATTTTAATTCTTTGACTTTCTGCAGCCGCTGTTCCATGTACGTTTCGATAATGCTCATACTTTGTTTCGAAATGCTTTCGAAGGTTACACTCTTTGAAAACTGCCAATGACTCTTGACATACGAGACATATTGGCTTTTGTTTGAATTCAGAAAATAAATATTCTGTTTCCCATCTTTCTTGAAATTGTCGATATTCATTGTCCACTTTTCTTTTTTGGCCATTGTTTATGCTAGCTACCTTTGGAAAGGCAGATAGCATTTATGCTTTTTGTATTGTGGGCTAATTCTCTGATAAAAGCATGAGTGGAGCACTGCAGCGCCTCCTGCATTTCAATGTTGTATTGTCACAGATGTAAATTTAAACACCAGCGCACAGGTCACATTAAATTGATTGTCAGAATTTATTGGCGGGCCTCATTAAAAGTCGTGGAGGGCTGTGTCTGGCCCGCGGGCCTTGTTATTGACATATGTGAGTTAGAGGCTGCAGAATGTCAGCATACTCTTGCAGGAAAGCCAACTCTTGTGGGTGAAGCCTTGCAACTTCAAGCTTGTCACAAGATCTCCCTCAGCTTGTCTTCTGGGAGACCTACAAGTTTTCTGATTGCCCTGAATTCAGAGGTCCATCTTTTGACTGATAGGACAACCAAATGCCTGTTGGCAATCTCCTGAATCACTTCTGTGGCTAATGAAGATCTGTGTGCTTTGTTCCAGACAGATGAACATTTAGCCATTGCACTTCTGTACAGCTTACATGATGGCCCATTTGATGCCGCTTTGTGAATTTCAATGGTGGCAATCAGATTTAATGTATGAGCAGAACAGCATTGATGTGGTGGGAGAAAAAACTGCTCTTCATCTCCTTCTTCCTGAAGAAGGCCACTGACATCCAAAAATCTCACTAAATCAATGAGATCATCCGACTCATACTCACTCACACCAAAATCACAGAATGCCTTTACAAAATTAATTCCGTTGTCTGTCACTGTGGATCCCACTTTGTTTTGTATCTTGTATTCAGCATGGATTTTGTTTAAGTTTTGCTGCCACTGCATCATAGGTGTGCATGAGGCGTGCACATGCCAACGCTGCAGACTTTCTCTCCATAGTGTCCTCTTCAATCCAGTGACATGTCATTCCAAAGAAACTCTGGTTTTGTGCAGACCAAATGTCAGCTGTGGTGCAGACACTGTCCACTTTAACAAGCTTGGAGGTTATAGATTCCTTCATTGCAGCAAACCCTCTATCAATGCGCTACATCAGAGTTTTCCTACACATAACTTTCTCCCTCCACCGATTCCCTCGATCAGTTTTCGGAATGACAGCTGCTCCACCAATGAAAAGCATTGTACGTCATCAACCACAAAGTTGAATAATGAATGACGGAGTGCCGTACAGTCTGTTCACACTTTGCTGTGATACGCCGAGCCCTGTTATCAGGGCTCAGGCACGGACTCAAACGCAGACCACGAGTGCTTCGGGTTCCAGGTGGCTTTATTAAGAATCGCTGGACAATAGCGCAATGATAGAACAGGTAGGATCGAAACCAGGCAGGCAGTCTGAAGGCAAAGCAGGGATCAAAAAACAGGAACAGGCAGGTTCGAACCGGGTAGGCAGGCAGATCAGGCTATCAGGGCAAGGTGGCAGGCAGAAACGAAGTCGAGGCACACGCAAAGTCGGTACGGGGAACTTCAAGAAGAAACCGCAGGCGGGAACGAAACAGACACAAAACACTACAATGAACTGGCAACAAGACAGAGACAAGCAGGGTAGATATGGGGGTGGGGTGATGAGGAGATGGGATGCAGGTGGGCAGGCAGGCAGGTGGAGGAGATCAGGTAATCAGGTGGGCGGGGACAGGGGGGAGAGCGGGGCAGGGCTGAAACACAAGGAAAACAGTAAACAAAAGCACATGGACCACATTGACAGACAGGAAGAACACCAAAACAACAGCTAGGGGGCCAGAGTGCTGACACCTGTCTCTATCCTTGCTTGCTTCAAAGGGGGTTGTAAAGCAGTCTCAGAGCTGTTGGCTGAATGCAGAATGGTTTTATGTCAGATGTGCTTGTGAGCACCCACTTTAATTTAATGCCATTCAAAGCAGAGTAGAAGGTTGGAAAAACGCGCCATTGTGCCTAACAATTATTTCTCCCTGTACTATCGTATTTGCCTTCATGGTATCTCTGCCATAAATTTGCTAGCAAGGGGCAATCCAGTATATCCTAACCCTCTTAGAGTGCTGATGAGAAAGAAAAGCAGATGGAGAAACTGTGCAGTGGTTTAATGGTGTGCATTGATTATTAAAAGAGGTGAGAGTCCTTTTCAGTATGGAGTGACAGAATGTCAATAGGGGTCAATGATGAGGGTGCACACTGGAGGGAGTGACCATGACAACCCCAGGAACCAGATTCTGTCAGGAATGCAGTATTGAAATGGCACCCACCTCTACTACAGAAGAAACCTGTTATAAATTCTGCACAACTAAGTCATAGTAATAAACAGCTGTGGCTGTTATTAGCTACTGCTGAGAGCACTGCACCCACATGCAAAGCATTGAGGTGATGATGGGGCCTGCAGAAGGGGAGGGGTGTTCATGACACCACAGAGAAACTCCCCTCAGTTGAAACACTCTGAGATGATCGGAGACCTCTGTTGGAAAGGGACTACTGTATGGTCTGTTCCTCACCACAGCCCAGTCACACAGCTTCTTCTACACTGAATGCATTGTCTGTCTACCATCCACCATCCATACAGAGACCAAGGAACCTCCTAGGACCCAGAGTTTGTGAGGTGGGATGTAGTACTGCCTACATTTCCTCTTCTTACTAAAAATAAAAATGATGAATTACATTTATGTAGCACTTTCAAGGATCTTGAATTGCTTTATAGTGAAAGGAAACTCACATCAAACACCACCGGTGTGTAGCACTCCCTGCTGTGACGCATGATAAGCAATTTTGCAGCAGAATGCTTAGCACATATTAGTTGTGAGGATAATCTTTTGCTTGTATCACACAGTGGGCATGCTGCTCTGTCCAGGGCAGGAAATGATTGAGTAATCCAGGGTCAGTTGCAGAGGTGGATGAATAGGTTAGGGAGTTACTGCATAATTTTTTGACTGCTATGTTACACAGCTGCATAACAATTAGGGGTTTCTTGCTTATGCCCTACACATTTGTGACCCTGTCAGAGGGACCTATGGATATTCTCTGAATCATTGTGGGGCTAGTTTATATCATATCATAATTGTACACATTATGTAACTATATATAGGTGCGTAGTAGAGATGTAATTCCTGTGTAATTTTATAGGTGGATTACCTGCTTAGTATAAGATGTTTCAACGAAGCCTTGACATGAACGCAATAGGGCACAATGTTAAAAAAAAATCATTAATTGCTTTTTTAAACTACTGTTCCAACTGGATTATTTTTACTTGCATTAAGTTAATACAAGTGTAAAAAATTTTTGCTCCTGATATTTCCGTTTTGATATCTCTGTCTGACATCCCTGGAGAATGTCAGGGAACCATTTATCTTCTGCTGAGATAAGATCTGATTACTCTCTGAGAATGATAGCTGGACAAGAATGCTAATTTCCTCCTCAAGTTCTATCTTAACAGATGTAATGGGACAGGTCTAGGGTCTTAAGTTTGTTTTGCAAAGTAATTTGCAATTGTGCTGAGATTTTTTCTGACCATTATTTCATTACAGGAGTTATAAAGTCAGGATATGAATATAAATATAGGCTTGGTATGATTATGTATTGATTTGATCTGTTTATGTATTGATTTTGTTGGAGTCTTAGAATGTCTTATAAGTGAATTGTAATTAGGCATATTTCAGTTTCTTAATGATGAATAATTTCTTAATCTTAATTTAACATTTTATTTCTTAATTTTACTAAAGATATTAAAAAATGAATTCTCATAAATAGCATTTCAGATCATTATAGTAGTGCACATAACCATCACAATTGTGTATTTTGTGATAAAAGCAAATAATTCGGTACACTTATAGCCAAAGGCATTCCAAAAAAAATTGGAATTTCTAGCTAATGTCGGGGCTCAGGCAAGGACTCAGGCAAGGACCACGGGAGCTTCGGGTTCCAAGCGTCTTAAATGAAGTCGTCAGGCAGATCGCTAATCAGAAGCGGGCAGGGTCGAAAACCGGAAGGCAGTCCGTGGACAGAACGAGGATCGGAAACCGGAGCAGCCAGGGTCTGGAATCGGACAGGCAGGCAATCAGGCGAACGTGGCAAGGCGGCAGGCAAAAACGAGGTCAGGGTACAAGCAGGGTCGAAAACGAGGAACACGCAGACAGAAGCAAAAAGCAAACAGCGGGGACGAAACAGGACAAACACACTGTGACGAACTAGCAATAGGACAGGGAAAAGCAGGGAAGATATAGGGCAGGGCTGACTAGGGGATGGGAAGCAGGTGTGCAGGCAATCAGGCGGGCGGAGACCGGGCGGGGAGCGGGGCAGGACTAAAACACAAGGAAAACAAAAGCACATGGGCAAGGAAAACAAAAACACAACAGCTAAGGAGGCGGAGCACTGACAGCTAAGATGCACTACTATTAATGATTATGCATGTTTTTGCAATTTTTTGGATTTTCTGATGCAGAATTCCAGTCAGTCAGATAGATAACATTGGTCTCATGTTGCAACTATGCAAAATAGCACTTAATATTTATGCGATTGCTGTATGGCATTATTTGTCATATGACAGGCAACACAGTGATATTCAGATTGTGTTTTCAAAGATGAACATTATGCCAGTTTAACCCCAACACATATTCTCTATAATTGACTGTGAAAGGAAATACTGTTAATAGTCTACAATTTTCTTTGCTAACTGCATCTATTAAATGTACTCTTCTTTGCTGAGCCTTAACACCTTGGCTATGGAAAGAGGTATGTGTTAAATTATGGGGTCAGGCTAGTAACAGAACTACAGGGCTCACATGCTAGTCCCAACTGTGCTCCTCAGTAATACTGAATGCAGAGTATCCTTGCACTTGCAACTCTAATGAACCTACGTTCATGAAGGCTCTTCCACTGTGATGCTGTTAAATGATCTGAAATATTAAGCATCTTGTAAAGGCAGACACTATCCTTCAGTTCAGCATTTCATTATTGCAGGATGTGTGTTACCATTTTTACCACGTTTGAAGAAAAACAAAAGAATATCACTAAAACATTTCACCTCAGAGGAATCTACAAAAATATAAATGAAACTAGGATACTTTCTTGTGGATCTGCAACCACAAAATGTTATCCTCCCATCTCTCACTTCAAGTCCCTTGAGTGGGATTTCAGTTGGGTTGTTATTCAGATAATTTAATTCCTCCAAACTAATTTCATTCCACCTTAATTTTTATCAAATTTGTATTGACACCACAATAACAATTTACTGCAGATGTCTTATCAGTCTTATTATGTCTTATTACCTCCCCCTGTAGAATCTACAGTATGCACCTTGGTTGCTTGTCCACATATAATGACATCTACAAAAATAAGAAATAACAAACCAGAACTACTTCCTGACTTTGTATACTATACAGAGTATCCAGCTTTATATCAGCATTGCCATACTACCACCTAAGCGGCAGGGCAATGTTACTCTATGGAACCACTCAAGAAGTTGTTATGTAACAATAATATCCTGCTCTATACTCTTTATGCTGTTGTCACATGCAACAACAAATATGAAAAACAACTGTCATTTATGTCCACAAGGCCATACAACAAATTAAAATGCAAAGAATGGCAACACCGATAAATATTTGATATTATCCCAGGCACACCACAATAATGTGGCTCCAGTTTTGAGTAGATGAGTCCTAAACATCACCTCTGCAAACTGAGCTATGGCTTAGTCAATATTAATTGCTTGCCTCATTGCGCTTTGCTAATAGCTGAATAATTTACCACCAAACTCTATCATTTGCCACTCAGTAATAAATTACATTTTTCTGCTAATTAATTACCAACTGTTGTATGCATACTCTACTGGCTGAAAACCTGTACTCTTACTGAAGGGTTAGATAGGCAACAACCCAATCATCTGAAAGCAACTGCAAATAATTGAATCATTAGGTTAGAGAACACAATATTCATTCAAATGTCTATTTGTGTATACTTGTATATGTTGTATTAGTTGTATTTGTAGAAAGCCAATAAACAATAGACTCTTTAATTTTTAACCTGTTACTGTCAGTTGTGTTTTCTCCTGGAGGCCAAGGGAAGGCAGGCTTCCCCTGTTTTTTTCAGACGGTATTGTCATTTTAATAAAAACACTTTGTTTAACCATTTTGGTAATTCTTCTGCGCTGTTGCTGCCATCTCTTCCCCATTTCTCATTGAGTATTTTACAAGAGGTGAAACAGCGCCCCTCTAAATGTTATGTGGTGAATGTGTGGTGAAAAACTATATTGCACTCTTAGGCTGGGACCACACCGGTTGCATCGCGTGTGCGTAACGGCTACGTCGCTGAACTGCACTGCTCACATGCGTGTGTTTGTTCACACCGCCAGCGTTGCTGCTGCGGCGCTACTACTGCCGGCCCTTTCTTTCTACATTGAGTTTGCCTTTGATAATGGCCATCAATAACAGAATGTTTAATTTAATTTCATTATAAATTTAATTTATATTTAGATATATATTTATATTTAATTTATATTTAGATTTATATTTTAATTGTAAATATTAATAATGATAAAAAATAAATAAATCAATAATATATACAGCAATCCCTCTTCACTTGGCCTGGCTCAGTTTAAAAGCCATTTCCATGGGGGGTTTTGGGGTTCTGTTCTCCAGGTTTCCAGGGGTGGGCTTACTGAGAAGTATTGCAGGACCTTAATTTACATTATAGGCACCAAACCAAATATAAAACTGTATAAACAGATGTTCTGGGTTCAGTCTCTGTTGAATCAGAAGTGCTGTGCGTTTGTCTTGCCACTATATCTTGCCTCAAGTTCGAAATGGGTAAGTAGGCTCCACTGTTATTTGTTTATTTGAAAAATATTTTGTAAAACAGCATGTTGATCATGACGAAGATAGACCACACAGAACTTGTTAATACCTATTTATTTTCTTCTTTTTTATGTGTAATGTTACTTCAGGTAGTATTTTTTATTAGGCTACCTGTCTATTCGCATTTCCTAAATAATATTTACAGTTATTTCATGTTTTTAGTTGGTTTTTAGTGTGAGTAGACGGAAGGAAAGCCATCACGCTTTATCTTTTGCTCCGAATGCTCTGGAGGAGAATGTGGGTTCACCCAATAAACCAGAGAAGGAGGCAACTTGGAGCAACTTGGAGCTTTTCACCATCTTGCTGCTGAACTGCGTCTTGATAAGGACAAGCACATGAAGTATTTCAGGATGATCGCTGAGCAAATGGATCATCTTTCCTTGGCTGGAGCTGACCTGACTAGGCAGACAACAAATTACCAGCCTGCCATCGAACCCAAACAGCGGCTTGCTGTTACACTCAGGTAATTATAATTATTTCACTATTACTGGACGTGCATTAGCAAAGACCAGAATAAATACTAAGTGTTTTTATTGAAAAACAAAACAAATTAAAACAAACACTTTACACCAATTTAGAAAATGAAACAAAAAAAATTAAATAACATAACTATTTACAACATTATAGCAATGGAAATATCAGTTGAGGGGGTGGGGCTGGATGGGGTAAGAAAAGAGACCCAACAATAACTTCATTCAAACTGGTGATATTTTGGTATAGAGGGTTGTGCTGGCTCTTCCAAAAATGGTCTTTGTTGTTGTTGTTTGGCTCTTGGGGGAGGTGCTGGATGTTGAGGGGTCTGGCCTTGCTGGTAGAAGGGTGTGGAGTGGTATGGGTGAAATGCTGTAGTATGTGGCTGCTGTGGGCTTGCTCTTGGGACAACCGGTGGGGCTGGTGTGGAAAGCTGTCCCTGGTCTTTATCTTCTAACTCTGCCAGATATGTTAGTATGTGAATCTGGGCCTGGGCCATTAAAAACATGAATCCCGGACTTCTGGTGACGCCATGTTTGAGGCAACAGCCTATAAGTTGAGCTCTGTCCGTCTAACGAATTATTTCCTTACAAACTACTAAAAACTCGGCAAAACCACATAAATTTAACATGGCATCGTCTTGCAGAAGTAAAGGCTCAAGTAAACAGGAGAACTCGAAGGATAAGAACGAAAATTCGAAGCAACAAATTCAAACTCTGTTAAGTGGTGCGGCTAATGCTAGCACACACAATTCAGAATCCAAAATATTAGCTGAGTTGGAGAAGCTAAGGAGAGAAAATCTAGAAGGACACAATCAGACCAAGCTATCACTGATAAAGCTGGAATCATCAATGCAAGAATTGAAAGGTGAAATGACAAAACTTGAGAAAAGAACCATGGAGGCGGAGGACCGTATCAATGCCATGGAGGACAACGGGAGGAGGTACGAGAGAGCGATCCAATATCTGCTACACAGGGAGATGTCCCTGACGGCTAGGTGTGAAGACCTGCAGAACAGGTCAAGACACAATAACCTGAGAATTTACTGAGTACCTGAAGGGAGTGAAGGAAGAGATGTGATAGTGTTTATGAAGGAGCTGATTAAAGCTGGATGACAGCAATACCGACACTATGTGTGATTCCCACGGAGGAACAGTCACTTTCCTCTGCCCAGGTTACATCGGGAACTGGTTTGTATTTAGGTTAGAAGGAAATGAACAACAAAAATGAATACTGAAAAACCAATTGGGTATGTGGAAGTTCACTTTACTTACTGTACTCTATGTTATTTGTTTTGTTTACTTCACTTTGAGATTAGAGTTGGGCGCCATACTTGACTTTATGTGCATTTGGAAAAAACTGAGATGGGAGTACACTAACAAGTTTAAAACAATAATAAATGGACTATTTAAATTATATTAGTCATAATGTTAAAGGCATAGGCAGTCCAGTTAAGAGAAAAAAATATTTATTCAACTTAAAAAACTACATTGCTCTATAGTAATGATACAGGAGACCCATTTGTCAGAAAAAGATCATTTAAAATTAAAAAGAGAATGGGTGGATCAGGTATATAGTGCCTCTTTTAAAAATGGAAGGAAAAGGGGAGTCGCCATCCTGTTCAATAAGTCAGTTTACATCAACCATGAAAAAACAATTGATGATAAAGAGGGTAGATATGTGATGGTAATAGGGACTATTGGAGGCACTAAAATAACAATGCTCAATCTATACACCCCAAACAAAGACTGTACATATTTTTTTAAGAACATAGCATCTTTATTAGCAGACAAAGCAGAGGGAACAATTTTGATAGGTGGAGACTTTAATTCTATTCTGAGACAAACTATGAATAGGCTCCCAGCGGAAGTAGGCTCTCTGTCTAAAAAATCTAGCACTCTTCTGGCAATGATGGGTGAGCTGGGCTTGGTGGATGTGTGGCGATACTTACACCCAGAGAAAAGGAATTTACCTTCATGTCACAGGTGCATGTCAGTTACTCTAGGCTGGATATGTTTTTGATATCTAGAACAGACATCTACAGGATAAATGAGTGTAATACAGAACCAATTACCCCTATCAGACCACGCCCCTGTCACCTTAAAGATAAAGACAGGACCAAGTAAACAGTTTAAATATTGTAGACTTAATGTCTCATTGTTAAATGATGAAGTGATTCAATGAGAAATGCGTAAAGACCTAACAGACTATCTTACCTTTAATGATAATGACTCCATTTCCCCCTCTATTCTTTGGGAGGGGGCCAAAGCAGTGATGAGGGGCAATATTATTGCTATTATTGCAATATAAGATTGCTAATCTTATTTATTTAATATTAAAAAAGCAAAGGCTAGCTCAACAAGTTGAATTAGAGAGGGAAATTAAGAGATTAGAGATGGAGCATCAACAATCAAAAAATCAGAAAATATTGGGTTTATTAAAAGAAAGTAGACAAAAATTACACGATCTGTTAACTAACAAAGCAGAGGGAGCACTGCGATTCATAAATAGGAAGTACTATGAAATGGGTAACAGAGCAAGATGCTTGCTGGCTTCCCAGCTGCGTAAAGCCCAATCTAACAGAGTAGTGCACAAGATAAAATGCTCAAACAAGGATCGTATGTTAACCCAACCAAATGATATTGCAGAGGCATTTGCTACTTATTACATAAAGTTGTATAAAGAGGAAGATAAGCCTCAACAAAAAAGAAAATATTGAATCCTTTTTTAATCCAATTAATTTGACTAGATTAACAGCAGTTGAGGCTGATATGACGGTGTCTCCTATTAAAGAAAAAAAATCAAAGAATCTATTCTCAAACTTAAAATAATAAATCTCCAGGGATAGATGGCTTCCCTGGAGAATATAACTAAATATTTGTAAATGAGTTAACCCCAGTTTTATGTAGAGTCTATAACTATGCCCTAGCAGAGGAAAATCCGCCTGGGTCATGGTCAGATGCAACAATAAGTGTTATTCATAAAGACAATAAAGACCCGACTCAATGCATGTCTTCCCACCCAATCAGCCTCCTCTGTGTAGACCTTTTTTTTTTGACCTCCATTGTGGCAAATAGAATACAAAAACATATCAACAAACTTTTAAAGCCAGATCAGACAGGTTTTATTAATAACCGACAGGGAACTAATAATGTTAGAAGCCTTGAACTTACAATCAATTGTAACTAAGAGGGACATCCCGTCAATGCTTCTCAGCTTAGATGTTAAGAAGGCATTTGATAGGGTCGACTGGACCTTTATACAACAGACTCTCAGCTATATGGGTTTTAATGATACGTTTGTTAAGTGGATTAAAATATTTTATAAAAATCCCTGATCTAGAATTAGGGTAAATGGGCGTTGCTCAGAATTTTTCCCTCTGGGACGGGGTACACGCCAGGGAGACTCTTTATCACCCTCCTTGTTTGCTCTTAGCATTGAACCACTGACTGAATTAATAAAATCTAACCCCCTCATACAGGGAATATCTGATGAAGGAAATGATCAACACAAATTAGCACTTTTCGCAGATGATATATTATTATTCTTAGAAAACCCAACTACCTCTGTCCCCGCCCTTCTACATAGCCTTAATGAGTATAGTGCAGTGTCAGGGTACAAGGTGAATACAAACAAATCAGAAGCCATAATGATAGCCGGCGACTGGCCATCCCAATTAGATGACTTGGTTTCTTTCAGAAGATCCAAGCAGGGATTCAGATACTGTATCTTGGTGTTGTTTTTACACCTAAAACTACACATTTATTCTCCTCAAATTACGACAAATTGATTAAAGAAATTAAAAAGGATCTAAACAGATGGGATGTGCTGCCTCTGTCGCTTTTTGGCAGGATAGAGTCGGTGAGAATGGATATTCTACCAAGATTACTTTTCCTCTTTCAATCCCTTCCTGTGTTGGTACCACAATCCACATTTAAATTGTTAGAAAAATGAATATCAAAATTTATCTGGCAAAACAGGAGACCAAGAATCCGTTTGAAAATATTGATGCTAACAAAAGAGAAAGGAGGTCTTGGTGTACCCAATCTAAAACTTTACTACTGGGCAGCCCAGGTCCGAGCAGTGGTGGCCTGGGTTGTCAAGGATTTGGAGACTGGATGGGTTTCTATTGAACAAAATTCCCTACCAGGAATATCACTATCTACTCTTCCATTTCTTAGTCAACAGTCTCAGAAAAAATAAAAATGAAGAATGTATGGACCAAACACACATTGAAGGCCTGGACTTCAGTTCAAAAGCAATTAAAGGGAGCTATAGTTCTGTCACGGGCTATGCCCATATTAGGAAATGTAGGGTTTCTCCCATCCATGTGTGACAGTGCTTATATAAGATGGGCCGAGAGTGGGCTGATTACAATTAACCAACTGTTTGATGGGAATATATTTAAATCTTTTTTGCGACTCCAAGACAAGTTTTCCTTACCCTCAAGTGATTGATATAGATATCTACAAATTAGACAGTATATCCCAAAAAACAGACTGGGATAATATTAAAGAGAACCAACCAATATAGAAACCCATTTTATACAACTGTTTGAACACCCTGCTGTCAGTACTCCAGTCCCCTAGCTGTGGTGTTTTGTTTTCCCCGGTCCATGTACTTTTGTTTTTCCTTGTGTTCTAGCCCTGCCCCGCTCCCTGCCTTGGCTCCGCCCGCCTGATTGCCTCATTGCCTTCACCTGCCTGCCTGCACACCTGCTTCCCATCCCCTCGTCTGCCCTGCCCTATATCTTCCCTGCATGTCTCTGTCCAGTTGCTAGCTCATTGCAGTGTGTTCTTACCTGTTTCGTCCCTGCCGTTGTTTCTGCCCGGTTGCTTCCCCGTTTCTCGACCTCGCCTGTGTACCGACCTTGTTCCTGCCTGCGGCCTTGCCACAATTGCTTGATTGCCTGCCTGCCCGGTTCCTGACCCTGCCTGCTCTGGTTCCCGACCCTGATTTTGTCCACGGACTGCCTTCCGGTTTTCGACCCTGCCTGTTTCTGATTTGCGATTTGCCTGATGATCAATAAACCCGTTTGGAACCTGAAGCTCCCGTGGTCCGTGTCTGAGTCCTTGCCCAGCCCTGACACCTGCATCAACAAAAAAAACAAATAATTCATATATACAAAAAGCTAATGCTAGACACATCAGAAAACACTTTACATATCAAAGGTCAATGGGAACTGGAGTTGAATACAATAGTGGACGATGATGCCTGGGAAAAAGCATGTTCTAGATGTCACAGAGGGATTTGAGCCAGTTATGGAAAGAATTTGACTGGAAGGTTAAAATGAGGTTCTTTAGGACCCTGCTGACAGACAGTGTTTTTAAAAACAATTCTACCAACAAATGCTGGAGAAAATGTGGTATGGTTGGTGACCATACTCATATATTTTGGGACTGCCCGAAATTACAGACATTCTGGAAAATGCCAAAGAAGAAATGGAGAAAATTCTAAAAATGGATATCCCCCCGGACCCACTATTGTTCTTATTGGAAGCATTATCTGAACTCCTATTTACTACAGACCAGTGTCATATACTGCATATTTTGCTGATGGTGGCAAGAAAAATAATTACTATTAATTGGATGAAGCCTAACCCTCCCACTTTTGTTCAATGGTTACAAAAAGTCAAACATGTTTATATGATGGAACACATGACTGCCCAGCTACAACTAAAACTGCCTATTTTTATAAGGAGATGGACATTAGTTATTGACTACTTTAGTAGGGAATCTTGTACTTTATTGTTTTGATGTATAATTTTTTAGTTATATGTATAGCCAGATGTGGGTATCTTCTACCTTTGTATGATGTTATTTCATTTATAAGTGCATGTATGTCAAGTGAAGCCAAATCTCAAGGTGATTTTGGTTTTGTGATGTTAATTGCCTGTTAATGTGTGTTAATGGCAATAAAGTAAAAAAAAAAACATGAATCCCTATAGGTACAGTAAAACACATGTTTTGACTAACTTTACATACAATTCAATAACAGTAATGGTTTTGTTGCTTTCAGAACTATGCTTATTCAGTATGTCTATAAATGAAGTAATAAAGCATACTAACCTTCTGGGCTGCACATGAGGTAGCAGGAAAGACATAAGACTTTTTTGCCTTTTGTTTTTGACAAATGCATCCTAGAGCACTTTCCACCTCCACTTGCATTCATCAACTGTGGGGGAAAAAATGTAAATTTTTCAGAATAACATAATGAAAATGATACTTTTTTGTATTTCCTACACAGGTTCCTAGGAACAGGACAAAGCTTCACAAGCATTGCCTTTCAATATCGGCTTGGGAGGAGCACTGTTGCTGATTCTGTACACATGACCTGGAGGGCAATTGAGAGACAGATGATGGCAACTCGCTTCCCTAGGCCAACGGAAGTGATGTGGAAAGCCATTGCCTCAAAATCCTGGTCCAAGTGGGACTTCCCAAACTGCCTAGGTGCCATTGATGGCAAACGTGATCGTAGCAGCACCTAAACATTCTGGAAGCCTGTTCTTCAACTACAAGAAGACATTCTCCATTGTTCTTCTTGCACTGGTAGATGCTGAGTATCGCTTCACATTTGTCCAGGTGGGGGACTTTGGAAGAGCAAGCGATGGTGGTGTGTACTCCAGCTCTGCGCTTAGAAGAGGTATGGAGGCCAAGACTTTGGACGTGCCTGCAGACAGCCCTTTACCAGGGTCGGGTGTACAGGGTCCCATGCCATTCACCATGGTGGGGGATGCTGCATTCCCCCTTAAGACCTACCTAATGAGGCCATTTCCTGGGAACAATATACCGAGATGGAGAAGGATTTTTAATTACTGACTGTCCCGGGCTGGGCATACTCTCAGCAAGATGGAGGGTGCTCCACACCAGGATCAACATGAAACCATAAAATGTTGACTCTGTGGTCATGGCAACGTGCATCCTGCACAACTACCTGCTAACCCCATCTCAAAACCAAATGTGGCTGGATGAGGCTGAACAAAGAGGGGACACACTACCACCAGTTCAAAACATGGGTGGAAACAGGGGAAGCAGAGATGCATATGATGTGCGGGAGAAGCTCAGCACATTTTTCAGCTCCCCTGAGGGCAAAGTGTCCTGGCAGGACCGAATGGTGTAGGGCTCATTACCTATCACACAAGAGTAGGGATTTAATTCAAGTCGCCAAGAGTGGTTTTGTATGTAAATGACAAGGTTGCAAATAGTAGTTAGTTATTATTACAGCTTCACTTGAAAGTAGCCTAGCTTACTTGTCTTCTTTTTGTTTCATTTAAAATTTGTTGTGAAGAGCTCTAAATAAATACTTGCATGTAATCTCTCACTGTTTCCATTTATTAATAGAATCAATGAAATATTGAACTGTGGTAATAACATGATATTTTGCATATAATAACAGCTAGCATAAAAATATTTGTGTTCCATCCTAGGATGTCCGGTTCTTGGAATGCAGTTGGCTTTGATGGGCAGGGCAGCGAGGTAGCAGGACTGGAAAACGGGATAAGACGCTTGGGCTACAGCTCCGGACAGGAGCCCGGAGCAGGGATAGGAAGCAAACAGAAACCAGTGGTTAGTGGATGATAAGAATGGCAGAGATGTAGAATAGAGAGGCAGGAGAGGAGGGGGAGTGAAAAAGGTGCCAGTGTGCAACAAGGAAAAAAATCCCGGCAGGCTAACATTATGGCAGCATACCTAGGGGACAGGAGGTAAGGGACCGGCATAGTCATGAGGGCGACCCTAAGACAGTCAACACCAGATCACAGCACAGAGTTCATGAAAGCAATGACCACTTAGTCCACCAGAGACTCTATGATCCACACCAGCACCAGGCCATATCCTCAGCTGAAGGATTTACTACACAGATATGTTTTGAGCCTAGACTTAAAGGTGGAGAGAGAGTCTGTTTCCTGAATCTCTGTGGGTAAGCTGTTCCACAGGAGAGGGGCTTGATAGGAAAAGGCTTTACCGCCTATAGTAGTTTTGCCCACTCTTGGAACGATTAGAAGCCGGGCATTTTGGGAACAAAGGGCTCTCTGCGGAAGGTATGGGTGAAGAAGGTCCTTAAGATAGGGAGGGGCAAGCCCATTTAAAGCCTTAAATGTGAGTAAGAGTATTTTAAAAACGATACGGTATTTAATAGGTAGCCAATGGAGAGAAGCCAGAACTGGGGTGATGTGCTCAAAGCATTTAGTTTTAGTTAAGATTCGAGCAGCTGCATTTTGCACCAGCTGAAGGGGTTTTAATGAGATGTTTGCACATCCTGACAAGAGGGCATTACAGTAGTCTAATCTTGATGTTACAAAGGTGTGGATTAATTTTTCAGCATCTTTAATTGATGCGATTTTCCTGATTTTGGCTATATTTCTCAGATGGAAGAAGGCAGTCCTAGAGGTGTAAGTTATGTGAGTTTCAAAAGAGAGCTCAGGATCAATAACAACACCAAGGTCTTTGATGGCTGCATTCAGGGCAAGGGAGACATCATCAAGGTCCAGTGTAAAATGGGTGAGTTTGCTCCTGATTGAATTTTGGCCTATGACCAATATTTTGGTTTTGTCCGGGTTAAGGAGGAGAACGTTTTGGGCCATCCAATTCTTTACATCTGTTAGGCAGGCCTCCATGTTTGATATATTCAGAGGGACATCGGGTTTGACTGATATGTATAACTGAGTGTCATCCGCATAACAGTGGAAATTAATGTCATGTTTACGGATGATATCGCCAAGAGGCAACATGTATAATGAGAAGAGCAGAGGCCCAAGCACAGATCCTTGAGGTATACCATATCTTACTCTGGAACGAGCAGAAGATTCATTGTTAATGGAGACGAACTGATGTCATTCTGATACATAGGACCTAAACCAGGACAGAGCCTGTCCATGCCAACCAGGTTTTCAAGGCGGTCGAGGAGGATACGATGATCGATGGTATCAAAGGCTGCACTTAGGTCTAGTAGCACAAGAAGAGAGATACAGCCATTGTCACAGGAGAGTAGAAGGTCATTGAGCACTTTCAGGAGAGCAGTTTCTGTACTGTGGTGAGATCTAAATCCGGACTGAAAAACTTCCAAAATGTTGTTAGAGTGTAAAAAGGCACAGAGTTGCTTTGATACTGCTTTTTCCAGAATTTTTGAGAGGAATGGAAGGTTCAAGATGGGCCTATAGTTATAGCTATAGACAGGTCATTGGGATCAAGATTGGGCTTTTTCAGAATAGGCTTGATAACTGCTACTTTGAAGGGCTGAGGTACGTGTCCAGACGTAAGGGAGGCGTTTGATAAGATTTAATAGCGGTGTGCCAATTGCAGGCAGTAGCTGTTTTAGGAAGCCAGTTGGTATGGGGTCAAGTTGGCTGGTAGTTATTAGATGAATTGATAAAACAAGAAAAGTCGCTAAATTCAATGGGTATAAAAGAGTCAAAGCGTGAGGCGGGCCTAATAGACATACCTACATAATCTGGAGAGGGACTGGCCAGGCAGGAGGCAGAAGTCGATGAGAATTTTTGTATTGAGTCTCTTATCTTTAAGATTTTACTATCAAAGAAGTTCATGAAGTCATTGCTACCATAAATTGCTGGTATGGTAGGGTTAACTGATGCAGGACTCTTGGTCAATCTGGCGATAGTGCTAAACAGGTACCTAGGATTGTCCTTATTTCTCTCAATAAGGGTAGAGAAATATTTGGATCTGGCAGTTGTGAGGGCATGCTTGTAGGTTAGGAGACTTTCCTTCCACGCCAGGAGAAAAACCTGATTTGCCTAAACCTAATTTGATGGAGCAGCATTTTCTTTCGAGTTTTCGCGTAGCTTGTTTGAGAGCACGAGTATGGTCGTTATACCAAGGTGCTAGCTTCTTGTCTGTGATTTTCTTCCTTTTGAGGGGAGCAATGGCATCCAGAGTTTTACGCAAAGTAGAGTCAATACTGTCCGCGAGTAGGTTAATTTCAGTTGAGCTAGGGTTTGAACATAAACTAGAGGAGATTTCATTGTGCAGGTAGTATGATGAAGGGAGCTCGTTGATAAAGGCATTGGCTGTGAGAGAGCAAAATGTGCACCTAGAAGAAGATCTAGGCTCTGAGTATGTGAAGCACGTTAGTGGTAAATTGAAAGAGATGAGATAGTGGATTTCAATGCTAGTCCAAACCAGTCGAAACTGGAGATATAAAAGTTTGTAGTACCCCCAAGGATTAACTTGCATTGATTTTGAATAAACATTTTCCTGAAAAAAATCTCACTGTTTCAATAATTTTGTCCTCACCAGCAGTGTTTCTAGCTATTGAAAAGATCAGGGGCTAAGTCAAGTTTGCCTGGGGCTTGTCTGTCTTTTTTTGAAGGGAGATCAGCATTGGTAGGTTGGGAAGGTTATATCTACCTTTATAATGAATAAATATTATCACACGTTCGGGCACTGCAAGTCAAGTTCCGCTCTGTTACACAGTCTGTCTGTTGTTTTGCTAGAAACACCTCCTTTTCAGGGCAAAAATATTTGGGGCTAGGCTTCAAATATTTGGGGCTATAGCCCCGAATGATTGGACCTAACGATGCCACTGGTCCTCACCATGCTGTGTGTGATCATGTCTACATTATGACTATTATGATAAAATTCACTTCCAAGTGCTATAAGGCCTTGCACTGAGACATTTTTCATAAATCTACTCTAAATCACTAAATGCATCTGGCATTCAATATGTATAAACCAGCAGTATACTGCACTGATAAGTTAGATTTACAAGAAACCTTGCATAAACATTCAAGAGATATTGAACTTTGAATTTATGAAGTTTTTTCAAAGATCCATGACTCAATAACTTTTTATTCCAGTTAATTTCCTCTTGTTTCAATTGGTTGACTATTTTTTTACTGTTTGAGGCCTTGTCTTAGGCTGGTAGTCTTTCTTAAAGTTAAACAAGAGGGCTCATTGTGTAGCCCTGGGTCTGCTGAAAACAATGATATGCAGTATTAGTGTTGGACAGATGGGGTTGTACAGGCACACAAGTAAAAGTTGCAAAAATGGGGCAAAATACCCCTGGGACCTGCTCCATATGTGAGGACCAAATCTAGAGTATGGTTGCGGTAATGTGTGGGTTTATCCACAGCTTGATAGAGTCCAATGGGTTCAATGATGGACAAAAATGCTGTTCTTATCCATTATCCATATGCACATTAAAGTCGCCTACTATCACAGCCTTTTCTGTATTGACAACCAAGTCAGATAAAAAGTTGGCAAATTCCGATAAGAAAACACTGTAAGGGCCTGGTGGCCTGTAAACTATTACAAGGGTAAATAGCTGAAATGCAGTCTTGTCAGGATGTGCAAAGCTAAGTACTAACATTTCAAACGAATGGAAGTTATAGCCAGGTTTAAGGGTGGCACAGAGTTTGGAGCTGTGTAGAGCAGCAACGCCGCCACCTCTACCAGTAGGTCGAGGGACCTGATGATTACAGTAACTGGGAGGAGTTGATTCATTAAGAGCAACAAAGTCATTAGGTTTAAGCCAAGTTTCAGTCAGGCATAAGATATCAAATTGGTGATCAGTAATCAATTTGTTTATTAATATAGCTTTAGGTTGTAGCTATCTGATATTTATTAACCCAATCTTAAGGACCATTTTAATTTTTATCAAATTATCAGCACAAATGCCCCTGCTGGATGTTTTTAAGAAGTTCGGGACCGAGGGTTGTGGAACGGACACTGTCTCTATGGGATTGACTTTAAGTGGTGGTTCCAGGGAAAAAGCAGACATCTCTGTAGGACAGAATGTCTGCTGCCTGGCTTTGGCCCTGATCAGTCAAGGTTTAGAGGAATTCAGACTATGATCCATGTTTCTAGAGATAATAACTGCACCCTCCCTCGAGGGGTGGATGCCATCTCGTTTTAAAAGACCAGGCCTCCCCCAAAACATGCCAATTATCTATAAAACCCACGTTGTTAGAGGGGCACCACTCAGACAACCGACGATTAAGTGACGTTAGTCTGCTATAGATCTTGTCACCGCGCCGCATGGGGATGGGGCCAGAGAAAATTACTGATTCCGACATTTGTTTAGCAATCCTGCACACCGATTTAATAGTTAACTTTAACTAATTTAATGTTACTTCCGATTGTCTCATGCGGATGTAACCCACCTGGTGTGTGTTCCACCAACCCTGCAGGTATATCTAATGTCTAGGCTCTAAGAGGAGACTGGCATTAACATAGAGCAGTAAAGTACATGGAACACTTTTAATCCTTCCCACAATAATTCACACCAACAACTGAGTAGTTTGAATTTGTTGAAATGTTTAACGGTTGTTTCACTTCTTATTGTATTCACCTTTAAGTTAACAATAGCTTTAAATATGTTCTTTCACTTCAACACACTCTTCATATTTGAAACAAAGACCTTTAACCCGATAACAGCTGGGCATGAGCAACATTCACAAATCTGGCCCCATTGCAAGTTAAATTATTAATAACAACAAATATGGTAACTAAATTATTCAGAATTTGCCATGAATGTAGCTATATGCTGTATAGCTATATGTATAATTAAATGCTTGTTGGGACCCAACCAAAATAAAAAAACAAAACCAAAAAAAATAATTGAGATCTCAATAAATCAAAATGTATACTCGTGGTGTCAACAAGGTGAATATGAGTCAGTCTTTGGTTATTCAACCCAAGTTTGTGAATGTTTCAGTTTGTTTTTGAGTGCACTCAAATTTCCTACCACCCTTATGAGAAAGACTGTCCATCCTGGTTGCAGATGAAGGAGGCTGTGAGGTGAGTAGAGGAGATGAGGACTGAAGATGGTGGAGATGATGACTGAAGATCCAGTGAGCAGCGATGAAGGGGAATGATGAGGTGGAAACCAGAAGGCAGCGAGATGGAGGCAGCTTGTGCAACTAAAATCCAGTCTGTAGAACAGCTCAACAAAAAAACCAGCCGAGATATTCAATAGCCACATCGCTCAGACGGGTCGGCAACTCCGCGGCGTCGGACGACTTCTCTTTCCATGGTCAAAAAACTCTTCTAATGTAGCCTTGCTACTTTTCTACTTGAGGGACAAGTAGGGAACTGTTATCTCTTGCTGCTAACAGCTTTCTGCTGACGCTGCTTAGCTCGACTCTCCACGCTTGTGTCGGTCTTTCTCTGACTGAAAAACACTCGTCAGTGCACTAATTCCTATCGCTCAGTTACACCACTAGGCAGCAGCGGCGAACCACCAAAACTGAGAAAATAGATATTCTGGTACTAGAATGGCTGTTCAGACCGCCTGGCTACACTCTCCCCCTCTAAAACCACATGAGTCCCTGCATGCATGCACGTCAGTGAATATTTAAAGGGCTAATCTGGGACTGTGGAAGTAAAGCTTGTAAACTTTCAAAGAATGAACTAAGTGCAAGAATCAGCGGCTTTCCTAGCTCATCATAAGTAAATTTTTGGGGCGGACGTCTCTCTCCAGCAGAACGTCTGGGCTCATCAGGTTCACTTTCAGATAGAGCTACATGTCTTGGCTGAACATTAGAACTCTGCTCTGATTCAGGTAGGTTTTTTTTTTGTCCTGTGCCTGCCCTGCTGACTCTTGTGTCTGCGTTTCAGATTGTGGAGGGGGTTGTAACATGTCAGTTTCAGGAATGTCTATGATAACATGATCAGATGATGTCACCGGACAGTTATCTACACTGTTGTCTGCCTCAATCACTGACTCAGGAGCCTGGATTGGAAAATCAGGTTGCTCTTCCTCAGACAGGGTTCTAGGGACCTGAGGGGTGAATTCAATGGCTCGAGGGTTGAGAGCAGCCAGAGGTTGTCTAATGGTCTCATCTCCTGCGAGTTGCATGATGGGGGGTTTTGTTGTCACCTCTATGACCCTGTCTGCCCAATAACCATCCTCCTCATCACTCAGGTTATCCTCTTGATCACTCCGATCCATTTCCTGATCTGTGGCTTCTCTGTTTCTCAGACTTCTCCTCCTTGACACTCTTGTCTCAGTTTCCTCTTCAGAGGCCGCATCGATGGGCAGGAATCCACAGGGGAGAAGGAGATCACGGTGTAATGTGCGACATGGACCGCTCCCTCTCTCAGGTTTGACCACATAAACAGGCCCTCCATTGATCCTTTTCACCACAACATGAATTGTTCGCTCCCATCGGTCTGCCAATTTGTGCTTTCCTCGAATGTTAACATTCCGCACCACCACTCTGTCTCCTGTGACCAGCTCAGCTGTCCTAACTTTTGCATCAAATCTGGTTTTGTTTTGTTCTCCTCTCTTGTGAGCTCAATCAGCAGCTAATGTATAGCTCTCCTGCAGGCGCTGGCGCAGATTACGAACATACTCTGAATGAAAACTGTGAGATCCTCCAGCAGGATTGGTTCCCAGGATGAAGTCGACTGGCAACGCAGGTTGTCTTCCAAAGAGCAGTTTGTACGGTGAGTAGCCAGTCGTGTCGTTTCTTGTACAATTGTACGCATGCACAAGTGGCTTCACGTAGTCCCTCCAATGATGCTTATCCTTCTCCTCTAGGGTCCCGAGCATACTCAAGAGTGTGCGATTGAATCGCTCCACAGGGTTCCCTTGAGGGTGATAAGGTGTGGTGCGCATTTTTTCCGCTCCTATGATAGAACATAACTCCTTTATGGTGTGGGACTCAAAATCCCTGCCCTGGTCACTATGGAGGCCGCTAGGGAAACCATAAGGGGCTATAAGGTTCTCCCAAAGCGCCTTGGCAGTAGTCTTGGCCTTTTGGTCTCTGGTTGGTATCGCTACTGTGAACTTTGTAAAATGGTCCGTCATGACCAGGATGTTTCCTGTATCACGGCTGTCAGGTTCTAGTGACAGGTAGTCCATACACACCAATTCCAGCGGATAGGTGGTCTGTATGTTCTGCATAGGTGCGGCTTTTTGTGGCCTAGCTTTCCTCCGAAAGCACCTTTCACACGTTTGACATCTTTCTTCAATGGCTTTTGCCATGTTAGGCTAATAAAATCTGACGCGAGCAAGACTGAGGGCACGCTCAGCACCTAAATGGCCAACTTCATCATGTATGCCCTTTAAGGCACGGTCTCTAAATTCCTGAGGAAGGACAAGTTGATGGACTTTGATGCCATGATCAAGACATTTCCTATACAACACTCCATCCTTAAATTCAAGTTTTTTCCACTCTTTTACAAGTAGCCTGACTTCAGACGACTCACCACTCAGCTCCCTGAAGTGTGGTTTCCGTGCTGTTCCAAGGAAGGAAATGACCCTCTTGAGGGAGGGATCTTCCCTTTGGCATCTGTACCAATTCTCTTTTTTCATGCCGGGTAAGGTGTCTTGTCCAGAATGAGCAAAACAATCAGACACAGCTGAAGCATCCAGAGCTAAAGATTCAACCAGAACAGAATGATTTGATTCATCAGGACCTATATGACAATGGCGCTGACACACTGCAGAGACGACCTCACTGGAAGTGACTTCAGGCTCATTATCCAAAACCCGTGCTTTGAAACCTTCGATTCTTTCCCTTTCCTTTAGGAAAACATCATCCTCTGTTGGTGGACCATTTGGTCGTCTGGACAACCCATCAGCGTCCTTGTTTGCCAGACCTGCTCGATATTTTATGCTGAAGTTATAAGTCGACAAAGCCGCTAGCCAGCGGTGTCCTGCTGCGTCCAATTTGGCAGAAGTGAGCACGTAAGTGAGTGGGTTGTTATCAGTAAGAACGACAAACTCCTCTCTGCTCTGCTCCTCCTCTCCAACCTCTCTGCTAGCATCAGTGTGCAGCACATAAGCTAGCCTGGGGTATGCGAATGCAAGGACTGGAGCAGATGTTAAACGCTCAACTAGGGTCTTAAAGGCAATGTAGGTGCAGGTTCTTCATATTTCGTTCTTTGACCAGTCCCTTGAGCTTAACTCAATGACGTGAGACTTCTTTAAAAGTTTCAAGTATTTACTAAATCAAAATCTTCAAATTACAAGTATAAAAACAGCAAAATAAAAGGTCTTTCTTTCTATACAGGATATTGGCTAATTTCCGTGTAGTCACTGTCAAAGACTGCTGCGCTCTGACCTTCTGCGTCACTCACGCAGCTTACTGCTTCGGCATAGTGATGTCATGATATGTTAATACACAGTAATCAAGCAATATTCAACTTAAGAATTAACTTCACTGAATAAGCAAGTCAGTTCTTTCAAATATCCAAAATACACATTGCACATAACAAAAATTAAATCATTCATTTAAATTATTCACTTATTTCCATTATGGCTCTAACACGCCCGGCCCCTAATTGTGTAGGCATGGGGCTACATCAATTACTCAAATCAAATAGAGCCATTCACTTTCTAAATCAAACATCAAACATATTCACAATGCTCATCTCCAACTGTGAATAATCATTTTAACAGTCCTTTATGTCCATTTATACTGCTTCCTGCAACAAACATAACTTGGTTACGGGTCTTTCAAGGACGCTGCTCTTCGTCTGCACTTGCACACTTCGAACATTGCCTTTGGAATCTGGCATTGTCTTTATGATGCGGCCTATCATCCATGAGTTTCTTTGACCTGAAGGATCCACAGTCAGAACAATGTCGTTTACTGCAAAGTTTCTTTTCAGCTTGGACCAGCGCTGACGTTCTTGCATCAGGGGTAAGTACTCTGTGGTCCATCTGCGCCAGAACAGGTCAGATAGGTACTGTATTTGTCTCCAACGTCTCCTCCCATACACATCACTCTTCTCAAAGACCCCTGGTGGTATTGCAGGCTTTGCTTTCATCAGCAGTAGATGATTTGGAGTGAGTGCTTCGAGATCACTTGGATCTTCTGACATCTTTGTTAACGGTCTGCTGTTGATTATGGACTCTACTTCACACAACAGTGTGTGCAAGCCATCATCATCTAAAACTTGTTGTTTCAGCAGAGCTCCAAGCACCTTCCTCACCGTTCTAATCTGGCGTTCCCAGACACCTCCTTGATGGGAGGCACCAGGTGGATTAAAGTTCCAATCAATTCCTCCTTTTAGCATTTCTTCCTTGATCTTAGAGTCATCCACGTTGTGTATAGCTTCACGCAACTCCCTTTCTGCGCCAATGAAATTCGTTCCATTGTCCGATCTGATAACAGACACCTGTCCTCTTCTACTGATGAAGCGGCGCAAGACATTGATGCACGCATTGGTGTCCAGAGAGTGCGCAACCTCTATATGAACCGCTCTCATGGTCAAACAAGTAAACAAGACACCATATCTCTTAACCATGGTTCGTCCTCTTTTTACTTGAAACGGCCCAAAATAGTCAACACCTGTAAATGTAAAAGGTGGGTTGTCTGGTGTCAGTCTTTCCACTGACAAGTCTGCCATCTTTTGCTCGCGAGTCTTTGCATACAGCCTGCGACAGGTGTAGCACTCTGATAGCATCTTCCTTATGGCAGAATTTGCTTGCGGGATCCAATATTTCTGTCTGAGCTGTGCCAGAACATGATTCCGTCCTCAGTGTCCGACCTGATGATGCGTATGTTGGAGAATAAGGGTGGAAATCTTGAGGTCTTTGTGCAGGATAGCTGGATGCTTAGCCTCCTCTGGCATCGCTGCCCTGCACAACCGTCCTCCAACTCTCAACACTCCTTCATCAAGGTACGGATCCAGCTTGTATATGTGGCTGCTCTTTCTAACTTGGTTCTTTCCCTGTAGCAGAGTCTTGATCTCTTCTCCATATTTCAGCTGCTGACTGTAGCGAATCAGATCATGTTCAGCATTTGTCAACTCTTCCATGCCAATTGAGAAGTCTTTCAGGCTGTCTTTGTATTTCTTCATTTCTTGAGGTATGGCACTATGCTGTCCATCTTGTTTGCCATCTGAAGCACTCATGGTCTTTTGCAGTTCTGCTCTTTTGTGGCTCAAGTTCAGCAAGATCCTTTTGAGATGAGTGAACCATGCTACTGCCTTTTTTAAGCGGTGCCAGTCAGAATAATATGCAATGAGCTTGCCCAAAGCATCTTCGTCTTCTTCAGTTCTGACGGCACAAGACACAGCATTTCCTTTAATCTCTGGATCTTCTTCTGGCAATGAACTTGATTGGTCTGTCCTGACAGGCCACTCGTCGCATGGTCTCAGCAGGAATGGGGGTCCTTCAATCCAATTCTCACATCTCATAAGGTTATCTGCCGTCAAACCTCTTGAGACATGGTCTGTGGGATTCTCTGATGAATTCACAAACCTCCACTGTGAAGGCTTGGAGGCCTCTCTTATCAGTGACACTCGGTTTGCTACGAACGTCTTGTATCGAGCAGCATCGTTTTCAATGTATTTCAAGACGGTCATGCTGTCCGTCCAAAACAATGACTCCTCGAGCTGCATGTCCAGTTCCTGCTTTAACATTCGGTCCATCTTGACTGCCACAGTTGCAGCTGTGAGTTCCATTCTGGGTACAGTTATTTGTTTGAGTGGTGCCACTCTGGACTTGGCCATTACAAATGAACAGGACTTCTGCTCATTAGTCCACACAAGGTAGGTCACAGTCCCATAACCGTCCTCGCTGGCGTCCGAAAAATTATGCAGCTGTGCTGTCTTGATGGGTCCAAAGCTTGCAGGCTTAAAACATCTCTTGACTCTAAAGCTGGAAAGCTTCTGCAGATCAACCGTCGATCTTGTCCATCGCTTCAGGTGGTTCTCTGTGACCTCATCGTCCCATCCTTTCTTGTCTTTACAGAGGTCTCTCAGGAGCAGTTTCACTGGCAACACAAAGGGTGACAAGAATCCGAGGGGATCATATACAGAGCCAACGACTGACAAGATTCCTCTTCTTGTAGGGGGTTTGTTCTGCATATTGACGTTAAAGGAGAATGTGTCAGTTTAGGTACACCAGGTCACCCCTAAGGCTCGCTCCACAGGCAACAACCCACTGTCCAAATCTAGAGTCTTGACTTCTGTGGCTTGCTCTTGCTCAGGAACAGATGACAGAAAGGCTCTTGAATTACTCATCCACTTCGTCAAGTTAAATCCTCCCTTACTACAGAGAGATTTCAGATCCTTGGCCAGCAAGATTGCTTCTTGATCTGTTTCCACTGAGGTCAAGCAATCATCCACATAAAAACTGGTCAGGAGTGTCTGAGCTGCCATATCTGTCGTCTCATCCTGTTGATCCGCCACTATCCTTCGAAGAGCAAAGCATGAGGAGCTTGGTGAAGAGGTAGCACCAAATATGTGGACACACATCCGGTAATCAACTGCCTTATCTTCCAGACTGCCTTCAGGCCACCACAAAAATCTAAGGAGGTCTGCATCCTTCTCTGGAACTCGGACCTGATAAAACATTGATTCAATGTCAGCCATGATGGCAACTGGCTGTCTGCAAAACCTGTTCAGCACTCCAAGAAGAGTGTTTGTGAGGTTGGGTCCTTGAAGTAACTGACCATTCAGGGAAAATCCTTGATAGGACGCGTTGCAGTTGAACACCACTCGTATCTTATTCTTCTTGGGGTGGTAAACCCCATGGTGAGGGATGTACCACACCCTCTGGTACTCTTTCAGCATATCCTTTGTCAAGCATGCTGTCCATAAATCCTGAGTAATCACTGTGAAACTGAGGATTTCTCGCGAGTTTCCTTTTCAGGCCTAACAATCTCTGCATTGCTATGCATTTGTTGTTTGGCACCTGAATTGTCTCATCTTTCAGCGGCAATCCTATGTGGTAATGACCATCTTTGAACTGTAATGACTTTGTCACTGATTGCATGAATTGGTGATCTTCCTGAGACATTTCTGTCTTATCCTCATATCGCCTTTCAGGAAAGTCTGTGTTGAACTGCTGAATCAGCAAGTCTTCAATAGTCTCCACAGATATGTGATTCGCTATACAGCTTTGCAGAGTGTCAGGATTCAAACTTGTGCTTTCTTGCTTCGAGCCATTCACAATCCAGCCTAGTACTGTCTGTACCGCATATGGTCCGTCATCTCTGCTGTTCACCACTTTCCATGGTTCCATTGCTTTATAGGCATTAACACCTATCAACATTTCAACATCTGCTTCAATGTGCGGTAGACAAACGTCACACAGATACGGCCACTTACTCAGATCTTGTTGCTTAGGGATGTTACCTGTCTTCACAGGAATATGTTCCTGTGTCAAAACCCTTGGCAGATCAATGTATGTGGTTCCTTCTAATGCACACACTTCCAAATCTGTTAAGACGTGACCTTGAGTCTTCTTCTGTTGTCCCATAGTACACAGTAAGAAGTCTGTCTTCTTGCCTCGAACATTAAGTCTGTGCATCAGATCCTCTGTGCAAAAACTAGTGGTGCTACCTGGGTCTAAAAATGCATAAGTCTCTACGGTCTTGTCACTTTTCTTTGATTTCACCTTTACAGGTACTACTGACAATATGCACTCACTGTCGCCGGCCCCAGTAGATCCACAAGCTTCTTGATCCAGTGACAGAAGAGCATTCGACACTGTAGGACTGCTGCCGTTGGTATTCCCATCAGAACCACTATTTTCCTTCGTCTTATGCAGTATTGTTGGATGCTTCAAAGCACAATCTGCACACGTCAGTCTTCTCTTACAATCTTTACTTAGGTGTCCTTTGTTGAGACATCCAAAGCAAAGTCCTTTGCTTTTCAGGAACTGTATTCTTTATGGATGCTCCTGTTCTTTAATCTTGTTACATAAGCTGAGTGTGTGCGCCTTCTCACAGTACAAGCAAGCCTTTTCTGAAGCGTCGGTAGACTTGACTGTATTCTGCTGTTCCTTTTCCTTAAGAGGCTGTGCGCCATCCTTCCCAATGGGGGTAACACCTGTGGCAAAGTTGGCTCCTTTGTTATCATTCTTCTTAGTACTCTTTGCAACTGGCTTGGGCTTGGCCTTCACCTCAGCTTTCACATCCTGAATGTCACCGAAGAGTGGATCATTCGCAACTTGCGCACACCAATCGATGAAGTTGACCAGGTCTTCGAACCGCGCTCGTCTTCCGTGACGTGCTTGAAGGTCAAATGCAGTGTTCCTCCACCGTTCTCTCACTTTATATGGAAGTTGAGATCACTGTCCTCATATTGCTCGGATTGTCCATCTCTTCCATAAACTCGACATCAGACATGGTATTCCTACATCCAATGAGAAACAGTGAATACACCTTCAAACCTTTCGCATCCTCCGCTTTGATCTGTGGCCATTTGAGTGCCTTGTCAAGATAAGCCGTGGCTATCTTCAGTTCATTGCCATAATGGTACTGAAGCAGTCTCTTAGCCTCTCTTAGCCCTTTATCTGGTTGCATGTGTTCACAACTGCGGACAAGGTCTCTTGGTTCCTCACTTGTGTACTGCTCTAAGTAGAACAACTTGTCCTGATCACTGTTCGTCTTCTTCTCTATTGCACTTTCAAATGCTCTCATGAACGATCTGTAGGCAAGTGGATCTCCAGAAAACACCGGAACCTGTCTTTGAGGAAGCTGGGATAGACTTTGCTGCATGACTAGTAACTCTGTTACTTCATTCTGGCGCTGCATTATCTTATGAAGTTCTTTCTCAGGGCCACTTAACTGTTGCAAAGTCAGGAATCCTCCTAGCTGATGCATCTGCCTTATTGCTTGCACCAGGTGCCTGTACCGATGACCTTGGCTGATGTAGTACCGGTTTTCTTTCCTCTTTCAATGGGGAATCAGAAAATTCAGCTTTGTGCTCCACTTTAATATTCTTGTGTGACTGATAATAATTGCTCATGTCATCACGAGTCTCTTCATATTCACTAAAAATTTCCAATCTGGCAGTAGAAGCTGCAATATCTGCCTCCATCTCAGCATGTTCACGTTTGGCCTTCAACTTTAATTCCTCAACATCTAATTCTTGCTTTTTCTTTAATGCATCTGCACGCGCAAGTAATGCTGCATGCTCTGCCTTGGCCTTAATTCATGCTGAGCTGGTTGTAGATTGTGCTAAAGAGCCACGTCTACTTCTTGCACCCAGTGTGAAAGTTTCAGACACACTGTCCTTTGGCATAATGTCTTCACTGACATCATCTTCATTAGGCTCTTTACGTGTTTCCAAGACCCATTTTTCAGTCTCAAGAATAAACTTGTCAAATGAATCACATTTAGGCTTATACCAATTTGACTGGTCATCTTCTCTTTCTGCTTCTGATAAATTCTGAACCATTTCTTCATTAGCTTCTTTAAACTCACTAAATATGCGAGTGAAGCCATGTGACAATTCTACTCCAACTATTTCCACATTGTCTTCAACTTTTTTCATTTGCTGAATATCATGCATCTTGCGAGTGAGCAATGCCAATTTTCCTTGTCTCTTATTGCGCAGCCTATTCAATTTATCTTCTATGGCTATTTCTGTGGGCTTTGGCGCCCTCTTCTGGCTAGCAGAATCCACAGTTTCACTTGCTGAGTCATCAGCCATTTTACCACGAGTATGCTAGTGCACATTAACTATCTCAACTCACTGAAACTTCGACAGTTTCTCTGTCTTCTAAATGTTCAACAAATCCTCTTGTGAAAAGACACATACAGAGTGCATCAAGCATTCAAATAAAACTGGTTTCTTACTCAAACGGGCTTCCAGAAGTGCTGTTGTAATTGGCCTAGCAGCAGGAATTAACATGTTCTCGCTAGCCTGTTCATTTTAGCATTCAGACATCAAAGGCATCTTTCCGTGTAAATCCTCGTCTTCAACATTCCCTTAGTAAACGATCGGTAGAACAGTCTACTTCAATGCAGTTTAGTTTACCTTCCTTTTAGAATGCTGCAGGATAGATGAAGATTTCATTTTTCCTCCAGAAGCAACACGTGTTCCACCATGAGACATCCATGAGCGCAGTCTTTGACTAATGTAGGTGCAGTTTCTTCAAATTTCATTCTTTGACCAGTCCCTTGAGCTTAAGTCAATGACGCGAGACTTCTTTAAAAGTTTCAAGTATTTACTAAATCAAAATCTTCAAATTACAAGTATAAAAACAGCAAAATAAAAGGTCTTTCTTTCTATACAGGATATCGGCTAATTTCCGTGTAGTCACGGTCAAAGACTGCTGCGCTCTGACCTTCTGTGTCACTCACGCAGCTTACTGCTTCGGCGTAGTGATGTCATGGATATGTTAATACACAGTAATCAAGCAATATTAAACTTAAGAATTAACATCACTGAATAAGTAAGTCAGTTCTTTCAAATATCCAAAATACACATTGTACATAACAAAAATGAAATCATTCATTTAAATTATTCACTTATTTCCATTATGGCTCTAACAGGCAAGGTCGCACTCGGAGGTCCACTCATTGCCGAAAGGGACACGAGAGTTTGCAGGGCCCTTTGGACAAGGTCTCTTATAGATCTTTCCCCTCTTGCGGGGGTGATTACAACCTGCTTTCAGGGCATTTAAGGGCCTGGCTATCTTAGAGTAGTCTTCGACAAAGCGTCGATAATAGCCCGCAAAACCCAAAAACCTTTCAAGCTCTTCTCTGTTTGTGGGACGAGGCCAGTTTTTTAAAGCAGAGGTCTTATCAGGATCAGTGTGAACGCCTTGAGCGTCAACAACATGGCCGAGATACTTTACTGATGACTGGAAAAAGTGGCACTTTTCGGGGGATAATTTCAGGCCATAGTCTCTAAGACGCTGCAACACCCTCATAAGCCTGGCCTCGTGCTCCTCAATTGACTCTGAGAAAACAATAAGGTCGTCCAAAAACACAAGCACTTCGTTCAAATGAAGATCCCCAACGCACTTCTCCATCAAACGCTGGAAGGTTGAAGGAGCGTTTGTTATGCCCTGCGGCATCCTATTAAATTCATAGAAGCCTAAAGGACAAATGAACACAGTCTTGTGCTTGTCTTCTTCTACCATTTCTACCTGGTAGTAACCAGATTTTAAATCCATCACAGAAAACCATTTAGCACCACTAAGTGCTGAAAACGTCTCTTCGATGTTAGGGAGAGCGTACGCATCTTTAATGGGGCGTGCGTTTAGTTTTCTGTAATCAACGCACAGTCTTATCCTACTGTTTTTTTCCTGACTAGGACAAGAGGAGACGCGAAAGGACTCTCCGACTCCCTGATTATCCCAGCATCCAATAGCTCTCTTAGATGTTGTTTGACAGCTTCTCTGTCACTTGGATGTATAGGTCTGGGTCTCTCCTTAAAAGGAGTGTCATCTCTTAGTTGAATGTGATGCTTAACTGCATCGGTGTGGCCATTTGCCATCTCATCAGTTGCAAAGACATCTCGGATGGAATTCAGCTTGTCTGTGATACGTTTTTTCCATTCTTCTCCAAGAAGTGGATTGTCTAAGTCAAAGGTAAGTTCCTCACCGAGTTTCTCATCTGAGGACCCCGAATGAGGTAAGGAGGACCGTTCAGAGTTCAAAGGACCAAGACACACTGCCGCAGAAAGCTCCCCAATGACATGTTTTGGCAGCAAGGTGACATTATGGTTTGTCACATTCTGGATGACAACAGGAACCTTGCTGGCAGCCTTACAAGAAATGTTTAAGAGTGCACATTCCAGCATTAGCCCACTGGGCAATGAGGGCGATTCAGATGGTTCAAGAACAAAAGAAGTGTTAGAATTTGTCTTGCCTATTCTGACATCTCCAAAGACCTGAACTCTCTGTTTGGGAGGAATGGAGATGGGACTCTTAGCATGCAGTTTAACAGGGCATTTTTTACTTTCAGTCCTGCTGCTAGAAGCTACTTGCTGGAGAAGTAGGGCATAGTTGTCTGACCTCCCTAAAAACTTGGGGCCCTCATGTTCTATAGCATGCTGGTATAGCCGCAAGAGAACAATAGTGCCAACGAACAATGGTGTTTTACTGTTAAAGTGGCACTCAGGAACGATCAGGGCCAAGACGGTCAGCTCAACTTCTGTACCAGTACTACTGACATGTGGGGAAAAGTCAGATTGGCCTCAACATATCCAAGATAGGGTACAGTCTGCCCTCCGGCACCTTCAATTTCAAGCAAGCAATGGATGGGTCGTACAGGTAAGGAAGACAGATGTGAAGCATGAAATGTTTCAGAGATGGTCGTAACCTGTGACCCCGTGTCAAAAATGGAATCACATTGCACACCTTCGATTGATACTGTGGCAGCACAATGTGGACCAATAAGACCATCAGGTAAGTTAGAGTTGACTTCACTGTCAGATCTTAAAGCACTGGGTACAGGTTTCTTATTTGAGCTATGTGTCATCATCATGGGACTTAACAGATCTTTGTTATCAGCTCTCAGTTGTCCCACAGCAGGAGCTGCTAGTAGTTTAAAGGTTGCTGAGAAGGCCCTTGTGTCATCTGATAATTTTCACACCTGACTTTGAGTTCTGAGTTTTTCTTGCGAACAAGAGCAGGGTTTGCCTCATTATCACATTTAGCTGCTATGTGACCATCCTGGCCACATTTAAAGCAGAACCACGGCTTGGGATAGGTGGGAGTCTTAAAGGCTGGTCGGGGATTTGCTGCACTTGCTATGAGACAATCACCCTGGGCACTGCCTTTGTTTCTTATGGGGCCGCCACTGCTGGCAGTTTCCTGCTGGCATGCTAAAAACTGAGTGTATGTGTGAGGAAACTTTTGCATTACCCAAATGTTTTCTCATCCTCTCCAGCTTTGCAGAGCGTCGATCTTCTTCTGTCCTCAGCAAAAGGAGCAGCTCGGAGAAGGACGGTGGGCTACCCTTTTGATGCTCAAGTTGAAGACCTACAATCAAACTTTGGTCCCAACAACCTCTACAGAACTGTCGGAGCAGATGTTTGTTTGAGTCCTTGGCATCGACTCCCCCTCTAGAAATGGCCTTGGTCAATAAACCCTGAAGCCTATTAAGGTAAGTGGAGGGGTTCTCTCCAGAATTCTGATTGGAGCTCAAAAAGGTTGCAAACAGCTCCTCACCATCTTCTACAACTCCAAACGCAGCTTCAAGTTGTTCAAGATATGACTGGAGAGGTGCACTTGTGCCAAGAGATTTAACAATATCAGCGGCAGGATAAATAAGCTCTCCAGTACTCTCCTAACCTTAAGGTTTTCAGACAGTGAGGGGTCGCAAAGGAGGAGCTCAACTTGAGTATGCCAGGCATCGTAATGGTATTCCCTTCTGAGTTTTTAATGACCGGTACGATTGTTTTTTCTTGTTGTCTTTTCAGTTGATTTGCCAGATACTGTCCAGATTTGTCATTTTGTTCAAAATGGTAATGTCTGAGTCTCTGTATAAGGAATTGGGTTTTCTTATTTATGATGGTATCAAGTTCATATTTGGCTTCAATGAGTTCTTTATGAAGGTCATCTGATGGATTATCGGCTACTAGCAGAGTAAGCTTACCATTTCTCTGCTCAAGTCTTGCTCTTTTCTGTGGGTGGAATATGAGATGATTTTTCCTCTCAATACTGCCTTAGCTGTTTTCCATAACAATGTATATGAGGTTGTTGGGGAGTCATTCAGTTCAATGAAGGATGTATACTCTTGGATCAGGTATTTATTGAATTCTGAGTCTGTCAGTAATGATGTTTTAAAGCGCCATCTAGTATGTGGTTTTATAGTGATTTTGTTTATGAGATTGAAGCTGATTGGGGCGTGGTCGGAAATAATAATTAGGTGAATCTTTGCATTTTCTGTCTTAGATATAATAGAATTGCTTATTAAATAATCAATCCAGGACAGTGAATTGTGATGTGGAGAGTAATAAGTATATTCTCTGCTAGTGGGGTTATGTAGTCGCCAGTTATCACTGAGACCAAAATCATTTATGTATTGTTGTATTGTTATGTACGTAATGTTTCTGTGGATTTCATTGGTCTGGAGAATTTTGTAGTTTGAGCGGTCGAGGTTCAAGTCCATAATTGTACTGAAATCACTTCCAAGGATGATAGTTGTATCAGAAAAGTTCATAAGCTGAGAGAAAAAACTATGGGTGCATATATATTTGCTATTGTTAACTTGATATCTCCAATGGAACCACTGATTATTATGTAACGTCCTTCAGGGTCTGCTGTGACTGAATTGTTAGTATAAGGTGTGTTTTTGTTGATTAATATTGCCACACCTCTTTTCTTAGAGTTATAAGGTGCTGCAAATACCTGTTTAACCCATTGATTTTTTATTTTTATTTTTCATGGTCTGAATTAATGAGGTGTGTTTCTTGCAATAGACGGATGTCTCCTTTAAGGTTTTGAAGGTGAGTGAGTGTTTTGATTCTCTTCACCAACAAGTTAACACCCCTGACATTCCAACTTATAAACTTTGTTGAAAACATTACATAGCTTTACTGTGTATCATTGGTAGTAGAATCAAAAAATACAAAAAAGAAAGAAATAGATTGAATAATAAATATTACCATGTTTAGAACTAATATTTGTGAAGTGTTGCTATTATTGTCATTGCCATCATACTCACAATCACTATCACCATCATCAAAGATAATTTTATAGGCATCATCATGTATCATTAATGCCAATGGAAACACCATACTACAGTGCACAGTGCATCCATGAGCTTTACTGTAGGAGTAAGAATTGATGAGAGGTGAAGCAGGCACTTAAGCATCAACTCCAAATATGTGTGATGTTAACATATAACAAAGAAAACAGACATTCAGTTTACATACAGACACAGAATCAGACAGAAAAACATTTAAGCATAGACAACAGAAACATACAGTGCAAAAGGGTATTACAGAAACACAAGTCAAGATAAGATGTAACAGAGTATAAAAAAGAGAGCAGGGGAGAAAAATGGAGTGGGAAAAGGGGAAAATGGTAGGAGTCATGGAAAAGGGAACGATAAGACAAGAGATAGTGCAGTCAAACAAATAGGTTAATAAAGAGGGGGTGAGTGAGAAAAGTTTAAGCTAAAGGGGAAAAAAGAGAGAACACTGGTTTTTACGGTTAATTCGCATTTCGGATGTAATGTTTTTTTTTTCCCATTAGAAAAGCCACGGAGTAATCCTGAGATGACGGAATAGTTGGCCGTCAATGTACAATTTATCCACGGGTTTATCCCTTATGCTGGATGCTGTTTTAGAATGGGATAAAGCCTCTTGCAGCCGTGCCGTGGAATTTTGAGGAACCCTATGCGTTTTTATATAGGTGTCTATGTATGTGTGCACTTATACTCTGTGGAAACACTGATGTTTTATATTGTGCTATTAACCCTTTCGCACGTAACTTATTTTTATGCTATGTAGGGCGCCTGTTACGTTACATGGTTCATTTTCATGTTTTCATTAGCGTTATTAAGCTTCTGGTAGTTTTCATTTAGCATTTGTTATATTTTAACGTTAAATTGCTGTTTCCTCAAAGCTAAAAATAGCTAGAATTTGTCCAATCTAGTGTTCTAATTGTACTGGTTTTAACATGCGCACTAAACGGCAAATCACCGTACATGCAAAAGGATTAATGGAATAATGTTTTGTTTTATTTATTTTATTTTAGTATGTTGATGTTCATGATGCCACACTAGGTTCTTGCTCCGATGCACTTCAATGCACGTTTAATAAATTATACGATTGCCTGTCTGATTTAACTATCTGTTTGATAATTATTTGACAGTCTGCTGTAGTGCAATATGGGTCAAATCTTGCTAATGACATTATAGCCTATCATAATGTGTGTGACATTCTTCTTAATCCAAGCGCAAGGAGCGCAGAGAGCGAGAGAGAAAGCTGAAAGAGGCCAGGCAACTGCTGACGAGTTTCTTTCAGAAAACAGATGAGCCTTAAGTGCCAAACGGTAAATATGCTGCAGTAACGTAAACTAGCTTTCTAACAAGCGATTACCCAGCAAACAAAATAACGTTCCCATGACGTTGTCAGGGCTCCGCCCCCTTAAGCAGCGGTGTTTTGTTTTTCCCTGTCCATGTGCTTTTGTTTTCCTTGTGTTCCAGCCCCGCCCCGCTCCCCGCCCACCTGATTTCCTCATCGCCTTCACCTGCCTGCCTGCTCACCTGCATCCCATCTCCTCGTCACCCCAGCCCTATATCGTCCCTGCATGTCACTGTCTTGTTGCTAGTTCGTTCCAGTGTTTTCTACCTGTCTCGTCCCCGCCGTAGTTTTCCTGCTTCATTGCCGATCCTGCCTGATTCCTGATCACGATTCTGCCTGCCGCTTGGACTCGATCGCCTACGACTCGCCTGCACTTGCACCAAACGAACAGTATTACCATTTCGAACTTTTTAAATACTTGGGGTGCCAACTTCACGCAGGTCTCGCCTGCTTGGTTCCTGACCCTGTCTGCCCCGACTCCCGATCCTGGATTTGCCCCCGGACTGCTTTTCTGTGTTTCGAACACTGCCTGTCTCTGGTCATACGAACTGCCTGCCGATTTCAATAAGCGCCTGGAACCGGAAAATCCTGTGGTCCGCGTTTGTGTCCCAGTCATCCGCGTAACAGACGTCCCCTGAAGGTCCTCTCCGAACGTTCCCTGAACGTCATTGTGCAGGGTTCCCTTTCGGTCCCGGGGATGTTATTCCAGGACGTTCAAAGGAACGAACATAGCGGGGATATGGGGTAACAAAGATGTGCTTATGACGATGGCGCTTATTCATTATTACTCCCTACTACTGGGTTCATTATCGCTGTTTGTTCCTAATTAAATTCTGACTAACCAAAAAAACAGAAAGCAAACTCAGTAGCACTAACTAACAGATTGTAACATTATTAACAAACGTTTTCGCTGTTCTTCGTGTAACATAACGTTAACGTTTGTTATTTCATGTGTGCTGCTTCAGATAAGATTTAAAAACTGTTCATGGTGGCATGTTAACGTTAATAATGCTATTATCCCGACATGTCGCTCATTGTCCCAAAGTTAGCGTTAAAAAGCAACATTGTGTTTTCTTCTGTAGCGTTAACATTTACAAGTCGCTTAAGTTAAACGACACAAATCCCGGCCACGCAGTGCTTAGATAAGTGAATTCCTGATATTTGTTCATGAATATACTTTGTTTCAGCTAATGCGAACTTGTGTTAACATAACTTGTGAATGTCGTTGCCATAGAGGCGCGCTAACAACGTTGTGGAAATTACTGAACGTTAACGTTAGACAGCTAGCAAAACTGAAATTAGCTATAACGTATAACTTTAAAACTTCGAGAGTACTCGCCTTGAAAGTAAAAGCCGGGTTGGCAGATAAGCTAAACTAATACTGATTAATATAAACTAATACTAAATCTAAACTATTTAACTGTACACTATGATTAAATATAAACACTAACACTAAAACACTACCAAACTATCTAAAACACTGTTAAACTAACTATTGGACGTATTTACAAAAAATCTAATTATATACGATACACTATAATATAAACTACACTAACAATATAAACTACAAAACTAATGCTACAAAATTACCAAAATGCTAAACTATGCTTGACTATCACTATGCTATCTATCCTCTCTGTCCACTTTCCAGCTCTCACAAAACCCACAAAGTAACGGTCGCTGCACAGGATATTTAGACACCCTGTAGAGCATGAGATCACTAATCCCTGATTCTATTGTGAACGTCACCTAAAAGACCAAATGCACATGTCACTAGGACATTGTTGACGGACCAAATGCGAACGGCACTAGGACGTTGTTGAGAGACCAAATGCGAATGTCGCCCGAAGGACCAAATTAGAACGTCCCTTGAAGGTCCGATTTACGGCTTGTTCCAAACGTCGCTTAGGGACCAAACGAGAACCTATTAGGAATGTCAAAAACATCCCAGTAACGTTCGCTAGAGAGAGTTGTGGTGGGGACCAATCACAGACGTCATGAATGTCCTGTAAACGTCTGGGGGACGTCCCCTGTTTGTTGGGATTACCTCGAGGACGAGTGTACCCCTTGTCAAACCCTGAGTCAGAGGCAATGGACAAATGGACGCTCGAACCCTTACCCATTCCACACCGGCCCTGGTCTCACATCAGTCTGGATTTTATTACCGACCTACCCCAGTCGAGTGGTTACAACACCATTCTAGTCGCTGTGGACCAGTTCTCTAAGATGTGTCACCTGATTCCATTGCCTGGCTTACCTACAGCGTTTGAACTAGCGGAATGTCTGTTCAACCAAGTGTTCAGGTTCTATGGCATTCCAGAAGACATCGTCTCTGATCGTGGACCTCAGTTCCCCTCATGAGTCTGGAAGGCCTTCTGTAAGCACCTGGATGTCAACATCAGTCTATCGTCCGGTTACCACCTGCAATCCAATGGACAAACAGAAAGGCTGAACCAAGAGATCGGCTGTTACCTGAGGCAATATTGCCATGACAGCCAGACTGACTGGAGCTGCTACCTAAGCTGGGCTGAGTATGCACAGAATTTCATTGAGAAAGACTGTCATAAGATTACTTGTGGTCAGTGGAGTCATTAGGCCTGGGCGTCTGAGGCTACAGCCCCGAATGTTCTATTAAAAAAAAAAAAAAAATAATAAAAATTACAAAAATAAGAATACAGTCATGAGCCACTTGACGTCCATTCGGATAATGTCTGTTCGCATATACATCCATAGTCCCAAAAGGTTATAATAAAGTTTAAAACTCCCAATCGCAGAACGGAACATAGCCGATGTAACCGGACGTAGTGAAGGCAATGCTTCCCACACGCAATACGTGTATCTCATGCGATTGCGCTGCCAGGTGTATAATGGTACAGTACGTAGTATACCATATATAGTATGGTGTTCGCACAATGTCCAAATCACATAATGTACTATTTCGTGGACATTAAACAACACATGGCTGTAATAAGTAGCCCCAGATCTGTTCATCTGTCATTCCAATCATGCATTAAAGCCCTCAGAAATAATATATCGTTAGTCAAAAATGCAAGTACATTTTGGGTTCTCTGTGTGTCATTCAAGCAGCAGATCTACTTCACACTACTTGGCATGTGCACATTTTGTGTGAGCATGAAAGAGAGAGAGAGAGCGCACCAGTTACAGGGCTTGTCATTGTTGGCATCTGGTGGTAGCTAGCTAGCTAATTCATATTCAGGCAAGAGTTGAAGGATATTCTGGGCTGGGTTAAACCCCCAATGTTTCAAGATCCTAACAACGCTTCTGCTTGTGGTTACAGACAATCACAGGGGGGGTATCAGCTGCTCCTGAGACAGGAGAAGGAGAGGACTACAGCTCTGGGAGACAGGAGGGTGGCCAAAAGGAGCAGGAGCAGACTGCCTCTGCTAAAAGGCTTATCACCTCCTGTCAGCAACACCACTGTTGCAGCAGGATCTGGGTCACCACCTACACCCTCACACCCAGCATTACCTGTTGCATGAAGCAAGTCTGTGTGGATGCCTGTGCCTCCACCTCTGCCACCTATTAACAGCCAGCCACCAGCAAGAAAAGGAAGACAGAGAGTTTTAGGAGAGTAATGCTTGCGGCTGCTGTAAAAGGGAGGACCCCTCAGAGCACAAGAACCACTTGGGACACTTGGAATGAAGAAGAGTAGAGGCATTTTTTGCTACTAATCCTTCAAAAACTGCAAAGATATATTGCTGAACAGAAAAAACCAGTATTGTTAAAAATTGTGACAAATGTATTTCAAAGGAGTCGAAATATTCAGCCACTAATTTTCCTTTCCATTCAACAGGTATTTGTCATTGTCATTTTACATTGATATTTTGAAAACATTACTGAAATTAAGTGTTCTTTGCTTTTTCAATATGTTCCTATAGCGCTGGCCTGTAGCACTCCCCCCAGTTTATATCTGTACCAGTGCATCTCAGTACAATGGTGTAAATGCAACCCCCCCTCCCCTCGCTGGCTCACCATAACCTGTCCTAAGCAAATACTGCACACAGCACACATGCCAGCCCTGGATGCTAGTCTCCATCAATCACACTGGGTCTCATTCATTAAAACATTTGCAGAACCAAATGAATTTGGCTCTTGGGAAAGGTTTGATTGAATAAAATCTGTCAGGCTTTCAGGTGGAAGGACCCAGGCGCAGACCAGAATGCCAAACCAAGTATTTATTTGACGGCAAGCCAAAAAACAGTAGTCATAAAATAGTCCGAGTCAAAACCAGAAAACCCGCAAGCATTAATCCAATATCACAAAGCAAGACGCCGATATCTAAATCAATTTTTAGATCAAAAGTTTTTTCTTATGTGGTCTTGTATAACTTATGTAATATTATTTGACATATAGAAAGTATGTAGGAGTAGAGGTAAAAAGGTGGTAAAAAGGTGCATGGCTGCATGTGGGCTAATTCATGCAATTCATTTAATCAGACAGGTTTTCAGAGCGTAACTGTGTACAGAATAACTGATGAGTTAAGTGTTTGCTCATAGCCGCAGAATCAAAGCATGTAACCTCTGTTACAGACAGAATCACAACTGTAATTTGGAAGTTAAGGTAATTATAGTATATGCCTACCCATTACATTACTTAAAATAATTTTTGTTCATTGCGATTTAAATTGCGTTTTTATGTGCAACTACAAAAAGGTCATTTTATTCACATATGAATTTAATACTTCATCAGATTGGCAAAAAGCTTGGCATCTTGATCAAATTTGTGTGCTTGCCTATATGTGGTACGAGTGGTCTGGAGGAGCCGTGCAGTTTGTTTGTATGTAGTTACAAATTCCAGCTAAGAACAAATAGATTAACTCCAAAATTTTTGATTATACACACACTACACGTACAAAAATGTTCAAACTCATGAATAATGAATCTGGCTCAGTGTGAGGGAGCATTTCACACGTGCTTATGAACAGAGGTGGCAAAAGTACACACATTCTTTACTCAAGTAGAAGTAGCCTACAGATGCTTGTGTAAAAAAAGACTGGTAAAAGTAGAAATACTGATTCAACTTCTTTACGCAAGTAAAAGTGAAAAAGTACAGGCTATGAAATGTACTCAAAGTATAAAAGTAAAAAGTAGCCCTTTGACAGACATTTCTACTGGTTGTTTCTGTGCAAAGCTAACTGAACCTCATGTCATATTAATATATTTTGAAGACTACTAAACCATTCTAACTTCAAATAAAGGCTGCTGCTGCCCCGGACCAAAGATTTTCCTAGTCGACTAGTAGTCGTTAGTTCGAGCCATTAGTCAACTAGTCGCCACACGTTTATGATATTAATTTAATTATTTAACTATATATTTTTTGGGCCATCAGAAAATGGTTTGATTCAGGGCTGAGAAAGAATGTTATAAATAACATTGTTAACACTGTGCTACATTATGTAATGTGGTAGGTAGAGAGAGAACCAACAGCATGTGACTAGTCAGCAGCTGCCCCGGGATAGCCACCTAGCTCAGAGTGTCGACAGACAACAAACTGAGATTTCCACGGTGATACTTTGTAAACTGTGCTACATTACAGAGAAATACAAAACCGTAATAATGAGCCTTTCAAATATAAATTTTACAAGCGCACGCATGAAGCGAGCCGTCTGTTAAAGACAATGCTAATGGCAAAAGTGGTAATGATTCTGAATGTGTTGGAACGACCAGCAAGGGGACTCAGTATTTTCTTAATTTATTTCAACACGGTATAACATCACACAACTTATGAACTTGTAACACCAACACAATGGCTGTGTCCCAATGTGAAGTCAGCTGCCTTAGAAGGCAGCATTTGAAGGGAGCACTTTCACTATTTTCACAATTTTGCACAACTGCCCTTCGTAGGCATGTCCCAAACCGAAGTCATCATAAAATGCGCCCATCTCAGGTGCCTTATTTCAGTTAAATTTGAAGGCAGCATCTGATGTGTCCGTCTTCAGGCAGGGTATCCCATAAATCTTTGCGATTACCTCAAGCTTTTCAACTTCCGTTAAATTAATGACGACTGAAAACACCACAGCGGTAGATGTGTTGGTAGCAGAGGAGCTCATTGTCAATGTCCGTATACAGTGAAGTCAATAATTTGTTGCGGTTATATCTAAAAAAAATGTAATTATTTAATACACTGGAATAATGTGCATAATGTTTTTAAGCCTCGGTGAGCTTTCCGTGAACTAGCTAGATAGCTTGCTAATAATCACATTACAGGAGGTCACTGAGTTACGACAAATCAACTTACATCAAATTCGAAGTTACGATGCTCTCTTCATAGACCCCATTATAATTTTATTATGGCTTACGACGAATGACGATCGGCGCACTACTTTTGTCCGAGCATCGAGAGTAAAGTCTTGTGCCATGGTGGTAGACAGGCTCGCAGAACGTCACAAGTCCTGGCAGCATTCTTAAATTCCATTATCAATCATAGCTCCAAAGCATGCATCTAGTGGAAGTGATGATAGTGCAACAAAGAAAAGGAAGTCAATCACGTTAGAATGTAAATTGGAGATGATTAAAAGAAGTGAGAAAGGCGAGACTCCAACGAACATTGGTAAGGTGTTAGGCTATAGCCGATTGACGATATCAACCATCCATGATAAAGCTTGAATTCTAGAGCATATGAAAAAAGCTGCCCCATTGAAAAATACCATAATTTCTACGAAGTGTAGCTCCCTAGTTATTGAGATGGAGAGCCTTTTAACGTTATGGATGGAGGACCAGAATCAGCGGCATATTCCAATTAGCCTAGCGTTATTTCGGGAAAAGGCGCGTAGCCTTTTTAATGATTTAAAAGAATGTGAGCCTAGTGAAGAAGATTTTACTGCGAGCAAGGGCTGGTTTCAGCGTTTTAAAACAAGGGCTAATTTGCACAACATTCGAGTGCAAGGGGAAGCTGCAAGTGCCAATATCAGTGCTAGACATATTTATCCTGATATGCTGTAACAACTGATTGAGAAGGGGGGCTATTTGCCCAAGCAGATTTTCAATGTAGACAAAACCAGCCTCTTTTGGAAGAGGATGCCTAGTAGGACGTATATTTCTAGAGAAGAAAAAAGTGCGCCAGAACACAAGGCCCAAAAGGATAGGATAACGTTATTGCTTGGAGCCAATGCAACAGGTGATTGCAAGCTAAAGCCTATGCTCATCAATCGTTATGAGAATCCTAGAGCACTCCACAAGATAAAGGCAGCTCTTCCTGTGATTTGGAAGGCAAATCTAAAGGCTTGGATGACTTTGGCTTTCTTCAAGGATTGGTTTCTAAATTATTTTGTTCCTGCTGTGGAAAAATATTGTAACGACAAGAACATTCCGTTCAAGATCCTCCTTGTGCTCAACAATGCTCCCGGACATCCAAGCACTCTTGACGACCTGCACCCCAATGTAAAAGTTGTGTTTTTGCCCCCCAACACCACATCCCTTCTGCAACCGATGGATCAGGGTGTCATTTCCAGCTTTAAGGCCTATTATTTACGGTGTACTTTTGGGCAAGCAGTATGGGCCACTCAGGATGACAAGATGACCTTAAGGGAATTTTGGCAAGGCTATAACATTTACGATTGTATTAAGAACATTGCTCTTACATGGGATGAGGTCAAGCCAAGCAACTAAGCAGCAAGCAGCCAAAGGGAGCTTGGAGCAAATTGTGCCCCCAGTTTGCCCATGGATTCACAGGCTTCACAGATGATATCGCCAAAGCTAGAAAGGCCATAGTTGATATCGGCAATCAACTACAACTTGACATAGAAGAAAGTGATGTTGTGGAATTGCTTGAATGACATGGTGAAGAACTTACGGATGAAGACCTTCTAGAGCTAGAAAAGCAGATAATAGAGCATGGAGGAGAAGAAGAAACAGAAGAGCAAGACCCCAAGAAGTTTGCAACAAAGAAGTTGGCCAAAGCCTTTAATCTTGTCAAAGAAGCGATGGCTTTGTTTGAGGAGCAAGATGCAAATTTGGAGAGGTTTACGCATGTTTATAGGAGAGTAACAGATGCCCTAAATTGCTACAAAGTGATTTATGATGAAAAGAAAGTTAACTGTCCAAACCTCCCTTGACAGCTTCTTCAAGAAATTGCCTGGAACATCGCTATCAATCTCTGACTCAAACCCTGATGATCCACCAACTCATAAGTAATAAAATTTATCATTACATACATATGTATTTATCAATAAATTTGTTCATTCATAATAATATTGAAATAATTTGCATTGTAATTTTTCTAAAGTTGTAAAATTCTTTAATATTTTGTAAATCAAATTTACCGCACACAATTTGCCTTTGCTAAAAAGCATTCATGCTCTTTTTCTTTTACGTATTTAGGACCTTCTTCCCCCCAACCTGGACCTTCTTCGGCTCCCGATACTAGAGTAAATCAAAATAATATTTTGTATATATGTAAATAAACGTAGTAGTTGTAATTAAGTTCGATGTAAATCAATGTAAGTAGTGAATACTGTATTTTGTAAGGATTCAAGACATCAATTAGAATTAAGATGTGTAATTTTCCTGTATACGTGTATTCTACTTATTTATTTGTCAAAGGTTTGTATACATATATTGGTACATGTATTTGCTATGTAAATATATTCCCCAAAGTTTGGTATGTGCATTGTTTAGTGAAAATAAATGTTTGTTTAATGCTTTTATGTATAGAATTGTTAAATATGTGATAAACATTAGCGTAACTGCCGCTACATACCACTATAGACGCCAGTAGAGGCGAAAAAGCGACTTACGATGTTTTTCAACGAACGTTTTTGAAAAAAAAAAAAAAGGAACCCCGTCGTAACTCGATGACCTCCTGTACTTTCCAATAGAACAAGCTAGCTATCTAGCTAACGTAGCGGTAGTTTGGTTGCCCATCGAACAAAGGTGAAGTCTTTTACAGATGCTGAAATACTTAACATATGGTCATCTGATTAAATTGAAAAAAATTGATCTAGTGGCTAGTTATTTAGTTACACGAACGCTAAACAAATTTTCTCTCCAGGGATGCGAATGATCTATGATGTCATCCTGCCTTCAAAGTTTGTCCTGATTTTGTTGCCTTTTGAGGTCCCTTTTCCGTTAGGTTGTTACCTTACAAGGGAGCTCACTTCTAAGGATGCAGGCAGCAGGCAATAACTTATAAAACAAATGATAAATAAAAAACAGAACATGAAGTTAAACATGCAGTAAGCAAGGTAATTTAGCTTCCGTGGTCCCCACCAACACTTGGATAAGCCTAATAGCGCATATGATAATATAGTTATTTAGCTGCATATAGCCTTAACTTTGGAATTTGTTAATGTTAATTAGGCCATTAATTAGGCCTGTTTAGCATAATGGACTAACCCTTTCGCATGTAGGGTCACACCGTTGTGATTAGCCATTTAGCACGTATGCTAAAACCAGTGCGATTAGAACACTAGATTGGAAAAATTCTAGCTAATTTTAGCTTTGTGGATTTAACATTAAAAACATAGCAAATGCTAACTGAAAACTATGAGAAGCTTAATAACACTAATGAAAACATAACAAACCATGTAACATAACACGTGCACTACATAGCATAAACATAGGCTAAGTTACAAAAGGGATAATAACGTTAGGCTACTTACCTGTTTCAGATTGTAGCGAAGGGCGAGAACAGTCACCCCACCCGGCCTCGAACCCGAGTCTGTGGGGTACCAACCATGCGACTTTGACCTTGACACCAAAGAGCCAGGGTTGTGGGTATGACAGTCAGAGCGCATACTCAACCATAGTGACGGCACTCCGTCACACAGATGATAAGTCATGTGTGAGGTCGACGAATGATAGGCGAATCTTTGCATGCAGAGTTTGAATGTCACCTTCTTGGGTCGTCCTTTACACACTTGAAATGATCCCACACTGGATGATTTCCTGCCCAACATTTTTAACGACAAGGCGCAGCTCCCGAATAGAGTTTGAGGGGTTTTTTTTTTTTCTGTGACTAACTGACCAAGGAAAACTTGATCGACTAAGACTCTTCTCATTGACTATGGTTTGGTCAACTATTAGGGGGCAGCCCTACTTCAAATAAATAAAAAAAAACAATATACTGAAAAAAGAACATTAACTTTGTTCCAATGTGCAAATCAGTTTTCAATGTCAGCAACAGAACTTGAAACATCATGATCAACACGAGAACATACTTAATGTCTAATTAAGCCTTTTAAACTCTTTTGTTAGAAAGTACCTCATCTCTACAGGACTACCAAAATCTTTTGTTCAGCCTCAGCAGAAGCTGAGGTACCCAAAGCTCTTTGAATCAAGGTGTGCTCTTTTGGGTCTAAAAATCAGTCCTTTAGTGCTAACAAGCCGATCACAGGCAGCTGAGGCAGGTAGCAGTGTGTTGAGCCTCAGAGACAAATTGCACACTGCTGGAAAAGATTTCAGGATATCCATGGTATCAGCTGGGCAGGTCAGGTAGGACTCTAGCTGCTTGGTGTTTTCTTGAGCATTGCACTGCTTGACTGGGGAAAAGAAATCATCCTCCTCTGAAGAATGGGAAGTGTCACCTGGATGTACCACGGGTTGCTCTTTCAGACGGCTTTTGATGTAGTCAAGGCCTATGGAATACAAAACCAAAGAAGGATTTCACCATTTTCCCTTCAATTACAATATTTTAATGCTAAGATGTTTTGTAAAATGATTTTGGATACACAAAACATGAGGATTAGCATAGGATTGTAATTTTGTTTGCGCAAGTGAATGTGACTTTTACTTGCTACTGCATGAAAAAAAATGCTCAGTATATTATGGATACTTCAAATGCCAAAATTTCCTCCATTATCTTCAATAAATGTAAAGCATAAAGTAAATGGTGCAGGTTTAGGATGCCTTCATCACTTGTCCAGCATGTCCTGAACTTGGGGACAAGAATGGCAGCAGCAATTAGCTCTGAATCAGCAAGCTTGAAGAGCATCGACCAAAGGCCCACAGAACTTGGAGGAAATGTGAAGGTGCTGGAGCTTAGCCTTGAGTAGTGTTACTGTAGGTAGGAGTCATCCCATCTGCACGCTGGCCTCTCCTTGAAGAACATCAACCACCTTTGCAAATGGGCTCATGGTCTTCACATATTCTGTGAGAAATGCAAGCTCAGCAGGAGTGAACCTGTCAAAAAACAAATAATAAAAAAACAACATCAATGGCTATAAAAAGTCAAACATTTACGTGATGGAACACATGACTGCCCAGCTACAACTAAAACTGCCTATTTTTAAAAGGAGATGGACATCAGTTAGCAACTACCTTAGGACTCGTATAATTCTTGTAGGTATATGTTAATGGAAATAAAGTAAACAAAAAAAAAAAATCACATATCAAAATTTTATTCATCTAGGTGAATAATGCATATAGATATAGTACTTTTCATACATTGTGGAAAAGTGTTAATTACAAAATAGCCCATTTTAATCTATCTTTAACTGTAAGACATATTAATGAATGATATTACGTGATATTGCAGTCAGTAAGTTTTGAAAATAAAGTGGTAGGTACATACATGGGAATTTTTAGAGCACTGCACACAGCTGTAATGGCTCCTTCTCCCTTGTTCTCTCATGATCCTATCAATCTAGTGATGCGCAGGGTCGACCCATAACCCTCGGGTCCCGCAGGTTGATCCGTGGGTCGGGTGGGTTCGGGTAAGCTTATTAGAAAATATCACAGGTTTGGGCGGGTCGGGTCAAAAAGTGTCAAAGCAGCGTTCCGACTAAGTTACAGTTAACTTACAGAAACATTGTGTGCAATAGGCTTTGCGTTATAGGCCCTCCGAACTGCGTGCTTCGGGCTAGGCTGTGATTACTAGTCCACCTTCCACCTTCTCTTCCCCTCTCTCTGTCACTCTCTCTCTCTCTCTCTCTCTCAAACAAGGTCCTCCTATGCCCCGACTGTCAATAATCTGCATTACCGAACTTTAAAGTAACCTGTATCTATCACACATCTCTCTGCACCCAGACTATAATTTATAATGCATTAGGCCAGGCCATAATTATAAATTATCTATAAATTATCTTATCAGCAGCTTTATCATCAATTTGCGATTGTGGTTTTGGTCAATGCATATATGTTTTACAGCGTTGATAATAGGCTTCACCAAGGAGTTTTTTCCTTACGTGGTATCTGTAGCTTTTGTTTAGATTATACACCACCAAAACCTTTATTTTTTTGGTGAGAAAGAAGAGGCTACCACTGATGATATGGCTGACTTAATCAGAGAAAAGTTAAAAATGGGTGATGCTAAGGTTGCACGCAAAAAGGTTGCCAAAAAAGTAAGGCATGGGAGAGATTCGGGCAGGTTGTCCTGTGCGATGACACCATTACAGACTACATTATCTGCTTCAGTTGTGAGGCATTGTACAAATATGATGGCCAAGGCTAAAAAAGACAGTATAGACCTACACATGTAGGCTACTATTTTGTTAAAGTTCACCGTTAAGATGTGAATGATCCATCGTTTGACTGTGTGTGTGTGAGAGAGAAAGACAGAGACAGAGTTCATGTGTTTAATGAAGGGTTACTTGTATTGCTGCTATTCAACAATAAAGAACACCATTTGGAACAATTTGTCTGTTTATTTAGTAGCCTAGACCCAGATGCTATTAGGCTAAGATACAATAGGCTATGCCTTGCAATCAATGTACAGGCCAAAAATGAAATAGTGCAACACTGCTCACTTTGCTGTAGCCTACGTTGGCTCATGCAAAACCTTGTTGTCTACACGAGTGTCTGTCCTTTTTGAAACGTGCACGAAATAAGAAAACATTATCTCTTACTCTATGATATGGATGCCATCACTATACAGGCTAAAGTTGGTGGTTTGCGGGTCGGGTCGGCTTCGGGTGGTTGATTAACGCATTTTTTTTTGCGGGTTGGGTGGTACGGATTGGCATTCATAATGGGTCGGGTGGGTGCAGGTATTAAAAACCCGACCCACGCATCACTATTACAATCCTCTCCACAGCCAGGAAAAGAGAATTCCACCTTGTCTCATTTGGCCTCAAGAGCTGGAGTTTGCATTTTTCTTCAATTATCTCTGAAGCTGTGGTGGATCTACTCTTGTTTCAGACTAGCACTTTGAAAACGCTGAATGAGAGCCTCTTATAGACTGTATTGGCATTTGCTTCTGAGGCATCAACTGTTGACACCAGGCTCTATCCAAAGTGCTGTGACACCAATGAAACTCCGTCTGCGTGCTGTCCAGCAATCAGTAGTGGTAGCGATGAACTCAATCTCGCTCATGGCAGCCTTTAGATTATTCTTCATTTCCAGTGTTGCCTTCTCAACTTTTCACTGTACCACAAAATATTACAACCACATCTGGTTGTAGGTGATGCACAAGAGTTTTAAAACCCTGCTGTTCGTCAATACTGTGAGGGTGCAGACCTTGAATGACAAAGTTAATGATGGCATCATAAACACTTTTCTGTGACACTCTCTTGGTTTGCCACAAATTAAGTTGCTTGGTTGAAGGGCTTTCTTCTGACATTGATCTCCCTTTCACAGCAGGTGAAGTGAGGTTTTTGTACCTTTCCAGGTGATTCACATGCTTTCTCTAGAAGAGACAATATGCACATGCAAGCCACAGACAGATACACACAGAGATTGAGAGAGAAAAGTAATTCAGCTAACAAAATTATAATTATATATATATATATATATACTGGGGGGTTTAGATGACGGTCTTCTGGCAGTGAATTAGAGCTTTTTTTTCTTCTTCAACAAAACCGAGAGTCAGGCCAAGTGAAGAGGGATTGTTGTATATTTTTTTATTTATTTTTATTATTTATTTTTACAATTGAGCGCACACTTCTTAACTTTTGTCTGTCTAAACTAAATATAAATTAAATTTATAATGAAATTAAATCAAACATTCTGTTATTGATGACCATTATCAACGGCAAACTCAATGTAGAAAGATAGGTCCAGCAGTAGCAGCGCCGGTGGTGTGGACAAACACATTTTACATTTACATTTATTCATTTGGCAGACGCTTTTATCCAAAGCAACTTACATAGTTACAGTTCTTTACAATGTTATCCATTTATACAGCTGGATATTTACTGAGGCAACTGTGGGTTAAGTACCTTGCCCAAGGGTACAGCAGCAGTGTCCCAGCGGGGATTGAACCGGCAACCTTTCAGTTACAAGTCCTGCTCCTTAACCACTATGCTATACTGCCATCACGCGACACAACTGGTGTTACGTCTGTCATGAGTGAGACGAACTTCAACGAACTGGCAACAAGATAGAAACAAGCAGGGTAGATATAGGGCTGGGCTGATGAGGGGATGGGATGCAGGTGGGCAGGCAGGCAGGTGGAGGCGATCAGGAAATGAAGTAGGTGGGGACAGGGTGGAGAGTGGGGCAGGGCTAGAACACATGGGCACAGTAAACAAAAGCACATGGACCACATTGACAGACAGGGAGAACACCGGAGTACTGACAGTTTGTCTATTAACTATCTGCTTTCCCCAGTATCCAAGAAAATGCATGGCTTCCGTTAGCCTTTAAACTGTATAGTTAGGGTGGAAGGGAATGAATTTGATGATTGCAACACATCTCCATACAGTAATATTGTAGTTGGCTGATATATTTAAAATGATTGCCATGTGATGAGATAGTCTTAGACAACCGATATTAGGTGCCTCAATCTTGGATATGTCATTCCGTTCTACCCTCCTAACCTTCACAAAACAAAAAAGGGAATACAGCCCATGCATACAAGTTGTGAATATACAGTAATTATCTCTCTCAAAATCTAAAGAAAAGAAAAAAAATATTGTCAAAGGCTGCAGACAAGGAGGCTTAAAATCATCAAACCGTGGCTGCAAATAGCTGATGACCAAGAAGAGGCAAGGTGACAGAGACTTGATGGAGGAGAAACTGACATTTATGTTAACGTCCTAGTGCAGAGGTATAAGGCCAGTCTTTAGAAACCTGTGAGACTTATTCAGGAGCCCAGGAAGATGAAGGATTGCATGGTTGCACTGCACCATAGGTATGCAATGCAGTTAAAAGTGACAAAGTAGGAAGCTGATGTTCTCCTTTTGCTCACCTTTCTTTTTCACCTGACAGAGATCCAAGAAATAAACAAAGACTCCAATAAATTGTACAAGATATTTAGTACTAAACTATTTACAAATCATGTGCAATATGAACATTCTGCAACATCGAGCAACAATAAAAAAATTTCCCCAGTACGTGTGCAAGACAACTTAAGAAATAAAAGTTCTGTCTCATACAGTTTGTTTCATGTCAACTCTAGCAAGACATGCAGTGTCGAAACACTGACAAACAACTTGAACTGAGAAAAAACTGATCAACCCTATTCTGCATAAAGTCATACAGAACACAGTAAATGCACTCAGGACCTGCAAGCTGAATTGCATTTATTAACGTCAATCAAGTGAAGAAATGTGTTCAATGAACAGAACCTTCAGACAGCTCACCAAAAAGACCAATAATGCCCATCACCACTTCTCAGTGCTCACAGGTATTGTGTGCTGAGGTACTTGTGTGAATTTTTTGTTTTCTATCGTTTCCCAAATGTTACCTCCAAAAATAACTTAACTCTTAACTTTAGTAATGCATACTGTTAATTTACCTATCTGTACCCATGATATATTAATTTATACTCTCAATTCATCACTTTACTATTTTGTACCCTGCAGCTGGCAGAATTGTGTTGAAAATTGTCAGGACATACCCCATAGTTATACAGCACTGAAAACCCCTTGGGCCTCTTTCTATAGCCGTTTTCACATATGACCCCCAGACAAAGTGCGGAGAATCAGGTCCGAAAGTTTTGCCCTTTCACACATGTAGCACACAACAGGAGATTGTCCGTGACAGACACGTTCTCACCTACAGGAAATACTCCGGTTTGGTTTAGGTGAGGGGCGGCGTCTGGGTAGAGCGTGCAGGAGGCAGGACATGACGCAAAAACTACGCTGCAGAAATCACAGTGGCTGTATTTGAAACCGCCTACTGCATACTATGAACTGCATACTACACAAGTATATACTATATACTGAATGCTATTTTTCAGTGTAGTACCCAGTATGCGACCATTAATAATTACATTTGTAGTATGTTACATTGTCGCTTGAAATCATTGCGAGTTTAGAAATGTCCAGATTTCCTTGTGGCATTTTCCAGTTAGACGCCACTTGCATTCTGACGAGTTCACGAAAAGCATTTGCGAGTTGAAGTGTTTTCAATATCTTACCTTTCGGTGGTACGGGCACATAATGTGTCACAGAGGAGGAGAAGGCGAACATAGCTATTATACTTTTGGGTAGCCTATAAAAAAATCACACATGGTCATCCAAATGGTGCTACCAGTACACATGATTTATTATTAATTATACATTTATTGTAACAAGAAGGTAAGTTTTTGTTGTTCGCTATGTAATGTTAGGTCACCAGTTCACCTATCTCACTATACCTATCACTATTACTTAGCTACAGCTTAGCTAGCTACTAACCAGATAATAAACTGCTAACCAACGTTATTGATCATCGCAAGAGACAAGTTTTGGCAGTATAACTATAGCTATCTCTTTAACAATCATTGGACTCAAAATAGCATGTATTTGGATGTATCCGCAATGTCAACGAAACAGTGGAAAGCAATATACAGGCACGCAGAAAAGACTACAAGGCAGATGTTTGTATTCTTCCGGTTTCGCGCCAGTCGCATGACAGAAACGTCATCAACACGCCCACTCGCTCGCATTGAATTCTCCGGAATGTTGCCTGCTGTATTCACACATGGGCTCACTCCGACATGAGGCGGACTTTGTACTAGGGAGCTGGCAGAACGAAGTCCGTCACATGTCTGATCCGACTGATTCGAACATTTGTATTCTCACATACAGCTCCTCCGGCTAAGGGCCGGATACGTTCCAGCGTCCAGTGTGAAAGGGGCTTAAGATGCATAATCTATTGCAGAATGGCACAATACCTGACTGGATTGACTGGATACAGTCCTAGTATAAATGTAGTCATTGGAATTTAGTGTTGGAGTTCTATAATACTGTTATCTTGTTTTGCAACAGGAGGTGATGGTGCAGGTTAGTCATGTGGCTGATTCATTCATTGTGCCTTTGTGGTGGATATCCCCCTGGTCTGGGCCAAATGGACCGAGGGTCTTCCTCCACATTTTGATGCCTTCCAGAAAATAATAAGTCCTCACAGAGTCTGATGTAATCATGGTTGTTTGGTTTATTGCATATGGTGATCAATCACATACAGTAAACCGGGTTGGTCCGCGGAGCAACAGGTGTATATGCGGTGTGTATACATTCACAAACACTCCCCAATCACTTCCCCTTCCCCTCAGCCTACATCCATCCTTTATGCTTTTTCTCACTCCTCCTATCCTAGACCACAACTCCTCCCAGGCTCCTCCTTCAAGATCATCCCATTTTCCATTTTAATACACCATTATTTAATTTTTAAGCTGTTACATTTACCCCGCCTGGAAAGTCCCATAAACTCCATAGTTATTAATTGTATATTATTTTTAAACATAACACTTCTGAAATTTCCCATTATTTCCACTCCACACCTATATGATTTTTAAACATAATTAAATAATACACAGCATATATGCCTGGAATATTACCATTATTTCCAGGCCCACATTTAAATAATAAAAAAGGTTAAGTAACTCAGTTAGCCAGACCACGGTGCTGCAGACTGTAAGAAGGCACACAGATATCTATGTGCCATAAGCTACAAGGTTAAGCCTTAAAACAAAGGGTTAATGTAAGAACTAGGCCCCGTCTGGACACGGCCCAGGAGATGGGCCAGAAGAACTAAACCCCGCAAAGGGGGGCCGTTGGCTCAGCACTACTATGATGGGCAACTATGACAAACAGCAGTAAATCCACATACAGTTGGCAAGCATTTGCCAGTAGATGTCAGCTAGGCCAAAGCAGGCAATCAGCTCTATGACTCCTAAAAGAAAATATAAAACTAATATGGGATGCATATGTTAAAAGGAGGCAAAAACATGCTGACACGCTGTAGGGGCATGTCAGGGGGAGAAGATACAATAAGCGAAGGTGGCATGACTATGAGTCAGAAGAAAAAGATACAATAAGCGTAGACCGTAAACCAATAGGAGAAGTGAAGGGAGAGAAGATACAATAAGCGTAGATTATGAACCAATAGGAGAAGTGAAGGCAAAAAAGATACAATAAGCGTAGACCATGAACCAACAGAAGTTGGCATGACTATAGAACAGCAACATAGTGCACGAAGGTTCTGGGGTGACTTCCAGGGAGGGCCAATGCTGAAGCCAGTGTTCCTTCTCCAAGGTCACCCACTGTCCTGTAATAACCCCAAGATTACCCCCCTAGCGGTGTCTTACAATGGCCTACATGCAATGTTTATGACCTAGGGTAACCCCCAGCATTATTTAGGCATAGAATCACATCATATTACTTTTCAGTAGTAGTGCTTAATGCAAACAATATTTTCCACCATACGAAGTATAATAGAATACATATTATTTAAGGCTAACATATTAGATTGTCTGGTTTCCTTATACACTTCCAGACCTCCACATGTACAGTAAAGATAAAATAAATATCTAATGTAATATATCAATAACTTCAGTTAATATGTCAATAACTGTGGTTAAAATCAAAAGCTAACATCTGTTGGCAATGCTTATGATGTTTGCTGGCAATAACTTATTTCCACCATGTAACAAGCTTAATCGTACCACGTCAAGCTCCGCTTTTCTCTGGGGGGGATGAAAGTGGCAATACTCATAATTTACATATGGGGTATACACTTTATCAAAAATTTTCCACCACACCTTCTTTTGATTTATTTACAATTTTTTGCAGCTCCTCATACAGCTTTTGGGGGATGATACCATCATCACTCCCTTCATCAAATGAGATGTTATCATGCACCTTTTCTGAGGAGCAGTATTTCCAACAGACCACGAAAGTTATCTTCTGAAAAGGTGGGTTTTCAGGCTCCTGCAAAAGATGGCGAGTGATTCCGCAGTTCTGATTGGGTGAGGAAGGTCATTCCACCACCAAGGAACGAGGACAGGAAAAAGACGTGGCCGAGTGGAACAGTTGCCAGGTTACCGAAGTGAGGAGACCGCCAGCTGCCCAGAGGAGGTTGAGCGGAGAGATGTGGTTGGAGAGTATGAAGTGATCAGAGACCGATTCTTTAGAGATTCTCTCAGTACAGACAGCCCGAATGTCCTGAGTTTGTCTCTCCCTTGCGCATTGAATTAAACATCAATTCTCTTAAGAGAAGTCGTCAGCGTGTTCTTCATCGTCCTGCATTGAGTTCCACAGAGATGGGCAAAATATCCTAACAAGGGGAACATTTTGAAATAATGCCAGGGTAAGTGGCTTCCTCTCAGGTTTCCTGCTGGGGTCTCTGACATGAATGCTGCCATGTGCTGATGAAAAAGAACTTATCTATGAGCTAAAGTTGGTTTTGAGAAGTAAGACTCAGATCCTTTGAGACAGATCCATATTGTGTATCTTTTACCAAAATGGCCCGCTATGTGAATTTAAGGGTTTAACAAGCAAAAGGTGCGGTGCTACAGGGGTCAGCGAGCCGGTTCCCACCTCAAGTGCGTTCTCTCTGTAATAAAGTGGATGAAGTCAATCTGCTTTTATGGACCGACAAAGTTTTTTCAAGGAACTTATTCTGCGAAACCTGGCTGCACAACGACATCACCGACACCGCCATGGATTTACCTGGATATCAGCTTATAAGAGCCGATTGGGATATAGCAGCATGCGGGAAATCTTATGGAGGAGGTATGTGTTTTTACATCAATAACAACTGGTGCTCGGATGTAGCAAAAACATACCAACATTGCTCGAGTATCCTGGAATCAGTTCTTATCAAGTGTAAACCATACTAGTCCCCGAGAGAATTCTCATCTGTTATCCTTGCGGGTGTTAACATCCCCCCGCAAGCCCCCATTCAAGAAGCACAACACTTGCTGGATGAGCAAATTTCCTCCATAGAAAACTCTCGGCCGAACTCAGTAGTTCTGGTCATGGGAGATTTCAACTTGTGTAATCTCTCACAAGAACTGCCGAGCTACAAACAGCTGGTGACGTGTGCCACGCGCAACGGTAAAACGCTGGATCACTTTTATTCCACCATCAAACATGCATACTGCTCCATCCCCCGTGCACCCCTTGGACACTCAGATCACTGCATAATACAGATGGTCCCGACATACAGACAGCAACTGAAGAGGGCTAAACCAACCAGAACCACAGTAAGGAGATGGACTCCAGAAGCAACAGACATGCTTCAGGACTGCATGGAGTCCACTGACTGGGAGTGTCTGAGAGGCCCTGAGGACAACAACAACTCATTTGCTGACACTGTATGCTCATATATCAACTTCTGTGAGCAGATCTGCCTCCCAACCAAAACCATCATAAAGTACAATAACCAAAAGCCCTGGTTCTCCAAACAGCTCAGAGAACTCAGGTGTCATAAAGAACATGCATACAGGGAAGGCGATATGAATACATTCAGACTGGCTAGACAGAACCTCAAGAAGGCCATCAAATCTGCTAAGGAGGAGTACAAAGCCAGGCTGGAGTGTGATTCAAGCGCCAACAACCCTGCAGCTGTCTGGAACACACTCAAGACAATCACAAATTACAATAAGAAAAGCCCTGCAATCACCCCATCCCCTGGACTAGCTGAGGACCTCAACACCTTTTACACCAGGTTTGAGATGTCCCCTATCATACACACTGATGGCCCATCGTCTGGGCCACCCCCATCACTTCAAGACCATCAGCCCACCCCCACCCAGGATACAATCCAGAGCCATCAGCCATCTCTTACCTTCACAGAGAAGGATGTCCATAAGCTCTTCACACAGCTGAATTCAAGGAAAGTTCCAGGAACTGATGGTGTCTCCCCAGCCACACTGAGGCACTGTGCCACCCAGCTCTCACCAGTGTTCTCACACATCTTCACTCAGTCTGTCTGAATGCCGTGTACCACCCTGCTTCAAAGCAGCCACCATTGTTCCAGTTCCAAAGAAGGACAGAATCACATGCCTGAATGACCACAGACCTGTTGCCCTGACATCTGTAATCATGAAGTGCTTTGAAAGACTCATCCTGTCCTTCCTCAAACCACAGACCCCCTTCTGGACCCTCTACAGTTCGCCTACAAAGCCAACCACTCTGCAGCCGATGCTGTTAACCTCAGCCTCCACCACATACTACAGCATTTGGACTTACCCAGCACCTACGTCAAGGCTCTGTTCATGGACTTCAGTTCAGCCTTCAATACCATCCTCCCCAACACCAAGCTGCTACAGCTGCAGGTACCCCACCCCATCTGCAAGTGCATTACAGACTTCCTGACAAACAGGAAGCAACAGGTGCGGCTCGGCACCCACCTGTCTACCCCCCTCACCACCAACACTGGAGCTCCCCATATCTGTACTCTCTGTACACTAATGACTGCACCATCCCTCCATCAAGCTGGTCAAGTTCACTGATGACACCATGGTCCTGGACCTCATCAAGGACAATGATGAGTTGGCCTACAGGAACACTGTGTCACAGCTGGCAGCATGGTGCACTGAAAACAACCTGGACATCAATGTCAACAAGACGGTGGAGATGGTCATGGACTTCCGGAAACACCCACCTCCACATCCCCCACTACTCATCAACAACACAGCCGTAAAGGTGGTGGAGTCTGTTAAGTTTCTGGGAACCACCATCACCAGTGACCTGAAATGGGAGACACACTCATCCAAGGTCATCAAGCGGGCTCACCAGAGGATGTTCTTCCTCAGACTGCTACGGAAGATGAACATCTACTCGAAAGTCCGCACCCAGTTCTACAGAGCCACCATCAAGAGTGTCCTCACCTCCTCCATCACTGTGTGGTACCCCGCATCTTCTGCCCACACCAAACACAGGCTGGAACGCATCGTGCAAACAGCCAGCTGGCTCACAGGCCAGGAACAGGCGCCTGTGAACGTTCTGCATGATGCCACAGCCAGGAAGCGGGCTAGTAGGATAGTGGTGGACCCATTGCACCTGGCTCACTGCCTCTTCAGAAAACTCCTATCTGCGCCCGCAGGCTCTGCTCCATCAGGACCAGAACCACCAGAAACCTGAACAGTTTTTTCCCTAAGGCCATCACTCTCCTCAACAACCCATCCTAGCTCCACCTCATCCCCCGACTGCCCACCATGCATCATCGCCAATGCCCCCCCTTCTCACACACACACATGCACGCACGCACATGCACTTCAAACACACATTGTATGGGACTGTGCAATATGTAACATAGTGTAACATATGTGTTCACTCTTTAATCTGTGCATATATTCTGAACCATGTACTCTCACTTAATATGTATTATTTACAGCTATTTAATTTAATTAGTTTCTCCTTTTTACTCTTGTTCACTGCGCTGTATCACCAAGTCAAATTCCTGTGTACATTGTACATTTGGCGAATAAAGCGATTCTGATTCTGATTAACACTGCAACACCAAAAAAATATTAGCTTAAACCTGCTTTGCTTGATGTTTTTCTCCAGGATCTCTGGAGAGGATGAAAACTAAGTTAAAGGGGAATGGGTACAGAACAACTCTCTTTTGGGACATACTTCAGTAACAAACCTGCCAATAGCACTACTGCCTTGTAGGCTGTATGTTCTCATACCTTGCAGCCATATTCTCCAGTTTTAGTGGAATTGGGTTACACTGCAGAACTTTGGTCTTAGCTGTTGATAATACTGTGGTGATGTCCTTTTATGCATTTATTTAATGCCATACAAATCAGGACAAGGTGCATTTAGTCTGTGTCACTTTGAGGGCAGATTCCAAAGTTGCCAGAAATTCTCCTGGTGTAAACTGTCTTAAACTGCACAACAGTATTGGTGTACATCAGTATTGGTTTTGCATCATGGTAAAATCAAATATATATACCTTCATGTCAGAATATAAAGAGACTCTATGGCACACTTTAAGAAAAAAAACTTAACTTCAAATGTTCCAAAACTTACTTTGATAGCGATACAAATTTTGTTGGAATCGTGGTTTGATAAGATATCTTGCATGAACATGAATGCACCTCTGCTGCCCTGAAGGAGGTCTGGTCCATCAGCTAGACCCAGACTGACCTGTCACCAAGACTCCTGCACTACTACCCTGTCTATTCGTCTGCATGTCCACCATGGTGTATCTGGACTGCATATAATTTATAGCCAGCAACTATTGAGTAAGCACATTTGTGTTTTGAGAGGTTCCAGAACATGAATGAACTTTGACCTGGAAATGTTTCTCATTTATTGCATGAAGGCCACACTGAGGAATTCCAGAGGCTCCACAGATCCTGTGAGGGGATTTCCACTGTGTGCCATATGAGGGCGAAGATAAAGCTCCTTCTCTGAACCATGACAGATGGCTTGGCAGACGCCAGAAGTAATGCCAGACACAGTGTCTCCAGTTTGTCACTTTCAGGAGCACTTTGGTGTGGATTCCGTACAGCAAGAATTCAGAGAGTGAGTACCAATGTCTCTGACAGATCAGCTGGCATTGTTAGTGTTGGCAGTGTTATTTTATTATTTATGAAAGGAGTAATGTGATGCCATATGTAGCTTTAAAGATGGTCAAAACTGGTCAAAACGCCCTTAGGAGAAAAAACATAACCCAACAAATAATACAGAAGGGCTTTGCAGAAATATATGACTTAAGTAATGGGAAACGTCTCTTAGCTAGCTTAAGTTAAAGAGTTGGACAGTTATCTAACATTAGAATTAAGTACTATGAAACCTAGCTAGCTAATTAAATTATGTTGCAAAGACTGTTTATCTTTGTGAAGGGAATCAAGGTTGATTTTATGGTTTATGAAACAGCTAATGTCATATTTGGCAATGTGAGTTTTTTTGTTTTGGCAACAAATAGTTTTTTCATTAGCTAGTATTCATTAGGAGATCACGTGACCCATTGATGGCAGTGGAGTACTAAATAGTGAGCTCCGCTTGCGTCCTGCTAGTTTTTTGAGTTTTCAAAGGCTAACCAAAATATTTTGCAATTTACTTGACTAATACACCTACAACAGCCAAAGTTGTTCACTTGAGGGAGGAAGACCTCGCCCAGTAAAAAAAAAATTCAAGGAGTTCAGTGGTGTAACTAAAGAGGAGCTTGACGGCACCATTTTAGCAGGAGTAAAACAGGCCCAGCATGATTGTCTGAAATTTGTGTGCTATTGCGAAAACTACAGCATGGGATTGTTTAATTAACAAGGATGGCAATTTGAATAATTAAGTGGCAAGTAATTCCAAAGCTTTCTCTTAAATGTTTCACATTATAGCTTTCTTGTGTTACAAAATTCAAATTACAAAAGGAGCTAAATGTAGTGAAATAGATTTAAATTACTGAGAATAAACTTTTAGGTTAGGTTGAGTGCAATGAACAATAACGTTTATAACACAGACCTCACAAAAGCTGTGTCGTGTCATGAGCATTTAATGTAATTTAAATCGATAAATGCCATCTTTGTTAATTAACAAACTCACATTGTAGCTTTTGCAAGCACACAAACGACAGACAATCATTTATTGTAAGTACGCCATTGGTGTTGATTATTCTGTGAATTATTTGTTTTATTGTTACAGAGAATAAAGTGGAACAGGATGAAAGTAATAATAGACTTACAGGAGGTAGTCGGGCTTTAACTTGTTTCCAGCTCACCCACCGCCACTGCTGTTGGGGGGGTCCAAGTCTTAATTAGGGGGGTCAGACCCCCCCAATTCCACCCATATTTCAAACCCTGATTAAAAACACATCTGGCCTGGCTTTACACCAGTATTCCAAGGCCGCATACTACTGATAAAACTATAACTGATTATCGCTTTAACCTAAAATAACCCTAACCTAAAACAACCCACTGGCAATGTTTATAAACTAAAATAGCCCACTGGCAATGCTTATGCATTAAATGTGTACTGCTTTTCCACCACACTGCGCAGTGTTGACTAGGGGTGGGACAAAATATCGATACGGGAATATATTGTATTACTTCCTCTTGCGATGTGCCAAATATCAGTATTTTTATTGAAACATGCAGGCACTCTAAATGGATTCACCTGCCAATTTGACTTACCAGTCACTACTTAATGACTACTCGTGGTGGCACTTATGAAATGAATGAGGGTAAACTTGTGGTGAAGAAGAAGAAACAAACAGGGGGAAAATGGCGGACAGAGGGGGAAAGCAAATCAGAGAGGCACTGTCATTTTTCAAGTTGAAAGTCTGGGCCCACTTTGGCTTTTACAACACTGATGGGACAAACAAAATTGATAAAGACTATGAAATGTGCAAGAACTGTCTCGTGAAAGTAAAGTAGCCTACACGGGCAACACAACGAACATGCATAGCCACTTTGATCATTATCATCCTGATCTCGTTGTGGAGAAAATAGCTAACATTACCACAACTGGAAGTCAGCCTACAATGAATACAATGTTTAAAACAGAGCTTCCTTTTACGTCCCTGAGGGCTACCAGTATTACTAAGTCTATCGCTGGGATTATTTGCAAGGACGTTCACCCATACAGTGTAGTCAGCACTATGCTCTACACACTTTGTTCTAGGCTGCATTGTTTCATCTCAGTTGTCGAATTCTGTGAAACTGACACCACTATGCAGTGAATACTGCTTTTTGCCTTTTTAGGGGTATTTTTCCTTGTGCCTGATTTAAAGGAAAAAAAGCTTTTTTAATGACACTATACCGCCCAGTGAAAGCATGTTTTAATTTAGGGGCACACATAAAAATTATATTTAAATCTACCTGGTTTGCACCTACCTCAGAAAATCAGGGGGCGAGTATTTCTATCGCAAAACCGAGGATTAAAACTTACCTACAGAGTGAACTCTCCCGTTCTCTGTTATAGCCTACCTGTCTTAAACAAATAATTCCTAATCGTTATATTGTTATAAACCTTTTTCACCATTCTCGCCCTGCACATTTAACTATATTTCATGTTTAGGAAAAGTATAATCAATGAATTATTAATATTGTAATGACTAAAGGAAACTTGCTGATTTTTAGCGTTATTAAGCTTCTCATAGTTTTCAGTTAGCATTTGCTATAATTTAATGTTAAATCACTGTTTCCTCAAAGCTAAAATTAGCTAGAATTTTTCCAATCTAGTGTTGTAATTGCACCGGTTTTAGCATATGCGCTAAACGGCAAACCACACCGGTGTGAACATACGCGTGAAAAGGTTGAGAAAAAAAAAAAACTTGTCTTTTAAACAGTGGATTTTCTTGAACTTTAAATATAATTCAACTGAAAAACAAATAATCATAAACACTAATTTACAATGCACTAAAAAATGTTTTGTGTTACTGTTTACATATACCTTGTGGTAATTTTACTTGAAAAAGATTTTTATGCTGTATGACTTGATATGATTTTTGAAAACAGCTATTAAACAAAAAGTTGAAAACTAAAAACAGTTCAAATCTGAGGGCTTGTATTCTTGTATTAAGAAAAAAAAAAACGAAACAAAACATGGAGGACAAGATGCATCGTGATGCATCAAGAATCTTTTTGTAATCGAATCGCTACCCTTTGAATCGTAATCTAATTGAATCGTGAGACCAGTGAAGATTCACACCTCTAGTGCAAATAACAGAAACATTAAGGCTTATACATTTTACTCTGCAAGACATAAATCTTTCTCAAGAATTGATTACATATTTGTCAGTTCTCCCCTGCTCACCCTAATATCTCATACTGATATATTACCTATTATAAGTTCTGATCACTCCCGTTTTGTGCAAAATTACACCACTGATTAATTATCCTAGGGCTACGAGGTGGCATTTCAATAACTAACTTTATTGTTTAACTCTGAATTCCTAGAACAGCTAAAATTAAAATTGAAATAATTTCTTGATTTGAATAGCCAGCATTGTTCTAATCCACAGATTTTATGGGATTTTAATTAGAGCTCTAGAGAGACAACAACATGCCACTTTTTCTGAGGACAGGGAGCACTTGCTCACTGCATTGCGAGGGGAATACAACCAGCTGTCAATATCTAAAGCAGCATTTATCTTTCACCATACCAAACAAAAATACTACTTTCATGGAGATGGCCCCAGCCGGTTGCTTGCACTTAAACTGAAACAAAATGAATCGAAAGCATGTATAGACAAGATTCGGACTAGAGATGGCAATGTGGCTACCGACCCCCACACTATTAATCAGGTGTTCACAGCCTTTTATTCTGATCTTTAAACATCCGAGGTCATGCTTGACAAGGACTTTTTGTCAAGCTTCTCTTAACCCATAACCAGGGTGACCATACATCCTCTTTTTCCTGGACATATCCTCTTTTTGGGACATATTTTTTAGGGCCCAAAAAGAGGACATGTCCAGGAAAAAGAGAACGTATTGTCACCCTACCATAAAACTTCAAGAGCTTGAGAACGCTACTAAATCTCTTCAGAAAGGAAACTCTCCAGGCTTCCACCGGAATTGTATTTAGCGATCTGGGACACTGTTGGCCCACTGATCCTTGATTCAATAAATTATGCCATCCAAAACGGCATGTTCCATAGAGATCAAAGGGTAGCTCTTATCTCTCTGTTATTAAAAAAGAATAAGGATCCATTAGAATGTTCCCGTTTTTGACCAATTTCTCTCATTTGTACTGATGTGAAAATATTTGCTAAAGTATTGGTCTCTATATAGAACCTTTTATTAATAAATTAGTTCATTCGGATTAGACTGGTTTTGATAGGGGTCGATTGGCTGCTGACAATATAAGAAGACTGTTGCACATAATTAATTTGGCAGACACATTTCAGAATGCTTGTGCTGTATTTTCATTAGACAAAAAAAGGCCTTTGACCGCCTTGAATGGGAATATACACTATATGGACAAAAGTATTCTGACGCCTGACCCTTACATTGTAATGACATTGTATTCAAATACATATACATTAATATGGAGTTGGTCCCCCTTTTGCAGCTATAACAGCTTCCACTCTTTTTGGAAGGCTTTCCACAAGATTTTGGAGTTTTTCTGTGGGAATTTGTGCCCATTCATTCTGTAGAGCATTTATGAGGTCAGGCACTGATGTTGGACGACAAGGCCTGGCTCGCAATCTCCGTTCCAGTTCATCCCAAAGGTGCTCGATGGGGTTGAGGTCAGGGCTCTGTGCAGGCCAGTCAAGTTCTTCCAAACCATGTCTTTATAGTCCTTGCTTTGTGCACTGGGGCACAGTCATGTTGGAATAGAAAAGGGCCTTCCCCAAACTGTTGCCACAAAGTTGGAAGCATAGCATTGTCCAAAATGTCTTGGTATGCTGAAGCATTAAGATTGCCCTTCACTGGAGATAAGGGGCCTAGCCCAAACCCTGAAAAACGCTTTTGCAACTTTTATCCATATAGTGTATATAGATGATACTTGATCATTTTCAGTTTGGGTCTAGATTCATTGCTATGGTTAAAACACTATCACTAAATCACACTTGCAGCCAGTTAAAATGGATTAAAGTTGACTCAACCTCTGTCCTGTGTCCTTGTGTGTACCACATTGAGTATGGAGAAAAGAAAGAAGACCAAAGAACTGTCTGAGGACTTGAGAAGCAAAATTGTGAGGAAGCATGGGCAATCTCAAGGCTACAAGTCCATCTCCAAAGACCTGAATGTTCCTGTGTCTACCGTGCGCAGTGTCATCAATAGGTTTAAAGCCCATGGCACTGTGGCTAACCTCCCTAGATGTGGACGGAAAAGAAAAATTGACGAGAGATTTCAACGAAAGATTGTGCGGATGGTGGATAAAGAACCTCGACTAACATCCAGACAAGTTCAAGCTGTCCTGCAGTCCGAGGGTACAACAGTGTCAACCCGTACTATCCGTCGGTGTCTGAATGAAAAGGGACTCTATGGTAGGATACCCAGGAAGACTCCACTTCTGACCCAGAGACATAAAAAAGCCAGGCTGGAGTTTGCTAAAACTTACCTGAGAAAGCCAAAAACATTTTGGAAGAATGTTCTCTGGTCAGATGAGACAAAAGTAGAGCTTTTTGGGAAAAGGCATCAACATAGAGTTTACAGGAAAAAAAACGAGGCCTTCAAAGAAAAGAACACGGTCCCCACAGTCAAACATGGCGGAGGTTCCCTGATGTTTTGGGGTTGCTTTGCTGCCTCTGGCACTGGACTGCTTGACCGTGTGCATGGCATTATGAAGTCTGAAGACTACCAACAAATTTTGCAGCGTAATGTAGGGCCCAGTGTGAGAAAGCTGGGTCTCCCTCAGAGGTCATGGGTCTTCCAGCAGGACAATGGCCCAAAGCACACTTCAAAAAGCACTAGAAAATGGTTTGAGGGAAAGCACTGGAGACTTCTAAAGTGGCCAGCAATGAGTCCAGACCTGAATCCCATAGAACACTTGTGGAGAGATCTGAAAATGGCAGTTTGGAGAAGGCACCCTTCAAATCTCAGGGAGCTGGAGCACTGTAGCTTTCCTAACGCATCTGTCTTAACTGGTTCCTGTCAGTCTACTCCATTTGAGTTGCAGAGGGGAACCAGGCAAGGATGTCCTCTTTCCCCTCTGTTATTTGCCCTATCCCTTCAGCCCCTTGCACAAGCTATTCGACAAAGTCACTCCATCTCTCCCATTACAGTATTAGGTTCTCATCATCATATTTCAATGTATGCTGATGATATCTTGCTTTACGTTTCTAACGCTGCTGAGTCAATTCCTCAGAATTTATAACTGTTTGACGTTTTCATAATTTCTCAGGTTATAAAATGAATTGGGCGAAATCATTACCTCCCAACATTCCTTTCAGTCCTTCCTTTACTTACCTAGGGGTCAAAATTCATGCTTCCCTTTCAAAGATTGGTCAGGATAATCTTAACAGTCTTATGCAGAAGGTCAGGTCAGATCTACAAAGATGGAGTGTCTTGCAAATCTCTATGTTGGACAGAATCTAAATAATTAAAATGAACATCTTAGCTCGATTCAATCTTATGTTTTCTATGCTCCCCCCCCCCAAATTCTTTGACGAAGCTCATTCTATGCTCTCCAAATTTATTTGGCAGGGAAAGTGTGCAAGGATTAGCTTGCCCACACTGCAGCGCACCAAATGTAATTGTGGTTTGGCTCAACCAAATATATGTTGCCAGGAAAGGTACATACGGGACAACAAAGTAACTATTCGGGTTTTATTTTGATAGATCAATTTTCGTTGATCATTTTCATAAAAATGAAGATAATGAAATAAAAGGACACTAGATGGCTAAATATGCTATAATCACCAATCTAGCTGGTTAACTACCCTTTTTGGGGTTAATGCAGGGGTAATCCACTTTCTCTTTATATAATATCAAAATGGATACAGCACAGGTGGCAAAACAAATAGAAAGAACACAAAAGAAATTCGCATGTGGCAATGATCACTGTACAAATACGGTAGTGGCGATACTAATAAAGAATACAAAGGACAATTAGCATACCACCCCTGTCTGTCTTGTCCTAACAGCATAACCATTTCTTAACATGCTTAATAATTCTGTATAACGCTTTACTTACTCTACACACACGCTGCAGTCCAACTCGGTGTGCCTTCCGCGTTTTCAACTAGACAGAAAACATGTTTGGCTTAAATGTAAATGTCAAATAGTACACCGGCCATTTTCTGTAACTATAAAATACATGGGAGTATAAGCTCCACAAAATGAACACACAAACACACAAACAATTTAAATTACATCTTGCACATTTTAGAGTTCGAAGAATGCTGCGTGTCATTAAAGTTGAACTAAAGTGCTAACCGCCGTAGCTAGACAAGCCCACGTGCATGAGCACCGATTTCCCTCCCGGTCCCGTTCTACAAACTATAACATCATAGATGTATGATTTCCGTTTACCAGCTCTTATATGCATGTACGATAAAATGTTTTACTGTTCTGGGCAACTTACAGTATATATGTGGGGAGGGTTACTCAGATCGTCTTGCGTCTGGAGGGCATGTAGAATTGCAATACTTAATGGCACTTTTATGAGGGATGGCCAAATAAGAAGTCTACAAGTCTCTGTGGTATTGCTTTAGAAATAGTGAGTATGTCATTTCTCTTACACAACTGTTTCAACTGTTCATTGAGATTCCAAGGCACATTCTCTGCAGTTTGATTAGAACAAGGTTTAAATTTACACACACAGCATTGTTCAGTGAAAACCTGTGAATAAAATCCCTCACAGAGTAGGGAAACCATGTGTGCAGAATGCAAGGCAATAAAACTGGAACTGGCACTGATTTCATATGCCCTAAATATGATTCAGAGCATAGCCTTAAGGCAGTGTGTCTACAATGATCAACTTAATTATGACTAGGAACTATGTTGGCAAAGTTTTTGTTCCACCCCATAGTTAGGACCTTTATTGAATCTAAATGCAATGTTCTTTTTCCTTGAGGGTTTATTTAGTAGCAAATCTAAGCAAATGTTATGGAAATGTTATGGAAATCATGAGTTCAGCTGGTCCTTGAACCAACAAAATAGTTATACTTTACATTTTTACACCTAATTGGGAATAAACCGCATTATGGTTAGACAAAATAGGCCTAACTGTTTTAGTGCAAAGGTCATAAAGCTATAAGGACCATATACATATGCTCAAACATTCCAGTATTAAACTAAACATTAAAGATTACCATTTCTCATTCGACTTCTTTGAAAACTTATTTCACATGGCAGGATTTTCCTTAACCTATTCAGAAGGCATTAGGTAAATTAGCTTTTTAGTGGTATAATAATTCCACTCTCAATGAGTAACTCCTGAAAAAGATCCTCTGACTTCAGAGATAAAATTGTGTGTCAAACAAAGCCAGGCTGAGTTTTCTGATTTTCTGTTATGAAGTATGGGATATCTCAGCAAGATCTCTGTTGTATCACTGTTTGCTTATCTTTAGGGATGCTCCCGACCAAAGCTTTTCCTAGTTGACTAGTAGTCATTAGTTCAAGCCATTAGTCGACTAGTCCTTGCACATTTATGACATTAATATAATTATTTAAATATACATTTTTGGGGGCATCAGAAAATGGTTTGATTCAGGGCTGAGGAAGAATGTTGTAAAGTAACATTGTTAACACTGTGCTACGTTATGTAATGTGGCGGTGTAGGTAGAGAGAGAACCAACAGCATGTGGCTAGTCAGCAGGAGCCCCGGGATAGCCGACTAGCTCAGAGTGTCGACAGACAACGAACTGAGATTTCCACGGTGATACTTTGTTCTACAGTGCTTAACATGGACTATACAATGCCAGGTCTCCACAGCGCTATGTTCACTAGTCATACATGGACAGTGGGACATGCAGACAGCACAACCTACACCTACTCGCTACCAAGGAGAGTTCTCTCTTGGGGACGTCGGTTGCCTTTGTATGACGGCACTGTGTGCGCAACTCTCAACTCACATCAAAAGGGAGGCACCACCTTGTGGCACTATTTGGCATTGCGGTACTACCACATTTACCAGACTCTGGCTGTTACATAGTCCCCCCTGGCGATAACAAGGCTGTCCCCAGCCGTACACAACCGAAGAAGCAACCAATCTGCTCTTAACATATCGCTATACATAGGATTAATGGGGAGCTAGCAGCAACACACAGGGAAAGAGTAGATGCACAGCACACTGATATACATCTCAGCAGACAGAGTATACACTAAAACAAACGAAACATATCTTCTACCTAGTGTATGGGGCAGATACGTACAGTGGAAAATCCTCTTTTTTTTCAATACGCTTTATACAGAAACCTGAACCACATTATCAAACTGAAAGGAGATAATTTTCTCAACCAAACCTAGCAAGCAAACCTATACAGTGGTGAAACTAGAACCACCTAGGCAGGATCCACAATATAAACACAAAGCATGCAAAAACATTCTAATGCAGGACTGCATAGAAATCGGTATTGCATTTCAATATAGTGTGACATACTTGACATAACAAACCAAAACTGCCTATTTCAAGCCAAGTCTATCCATATGGTAAGAGTTTGTCCACCTACTGTCTGACCAACCAGATGTGATTCTGGGGCAGCGTCTTGGTCTAAGGTCATATTGTCCTGTACTACCTGGGTTTGGGTCAGACACAGCCATAGTTGAGTGGGTCCCAAAATCACGGTCCATGACCGGTACTGGGTCAGTGTCACTAGGTGTATCATAGCACAGCCTTTCTCAAACTTCTTTGTCCTGGGGCCCAGTCATGTCAGAATTTGGGGTTACAAGGCCCCATACATTATTATTATTATTATCTATGTGCCCATAGAAAATTATTTATAACAATCATATCAAAAAACCTACAACAGAAGTGCTTTGGCTGAACATAAAATCATTGCCAAAAATAACAAAGCCAAATAACCTATAAACTGATTTTTATGAACATTCCCAACACACATCAGAGACGGACGGCTGTGATGTCCGCAGACTGTCATTTGACAGAGGGATTTCCCTCACCTTTGCAGCAGCAGCCGGACCCAGCACCTCAGAGCAAGCACTGACTAGCGATGGCATAACGAGTTTCTCCCCCATCGTGAATGAAGCCTGACATTTTGAAATGTGGTGTGAAATTATGTATGGCGCTTTTGCAAGTTTCTCGTTTTCCGTCAAATTGTTTCTAAGTACTGTAGTTTGATTAGCCAATTAAACCCTTTTCCTTTTAAAGAAATCCTCTGATTTGTCTTTGAGATGTGCATGTTTTGTCTCTAAATGCCGGCGTAATTTTGATGGTTTCATAGCCTCGTTGCTTAGCATGGTTTGACAAATGACACTGTGACGGAACGCAGCGCGTCCGTCACTGGGATCGGCGGCTTTTCCGCCTCCGCATGAACAATGACATGATGAAACCGCAAATAATGCTTTACCGTCGGTTTGTATGATGTTAATGTGTTTGCTAGTAGATCTGGGCTTTAGCTAGAGACTGAGATAACAATTACAAGTTGTAATGTAAGTAACAGAATCAATGAAAGACGCAAAACACGGTACATTGTAATTTAGAATCGCAATTTATTTAAAGCCGCTATGTAAGAGTTCTTTTAGTGCGCACATTTAACACCAGAACACTTGCTAGTTGGCTGTTATTTATGCTGTTTCTAAATGTATGTATCTACTTACTGGTGGTTCCTGTACTCCTGTTGTCTTCTGGGTGTGAGCGAGCAAACTGGGGTGCAGGACGGGGAAGCTTTTTCTGCGCTCTTTTCGCGCTCCGATAAGGAAGCGCTCATTGGTGCAGGGGTGCTCCGTGCAAATTTATTTTAATCGTTAAAGAAGTGTCTAAGGGCATTGATAAAATAAACATCTGATTGTCTGTAAGGAAGGTGTTTTGCCTAGGTGCTTAGATAAATGAAATATTGTGTTTAGTGGTTAACTGATTTATGTCTGTGCAATGGATGAGACCGGGGTTTCATATGCTTGCAGTGTAGCTCAGATGGTGAGATGCCTCTGAAGTGAGAGGTCATGCCATGGGACCTTTGTAATAGGGCCTAGTTAGTATATGGGCATTGTCTCAGTGTTCTTTTCCTTTTTTTGCCAAAGTGTTTTGTTTGTTTGTCTTTAGTGTCTGCATGCTTATAACCCTGCCGGTAGCCTAAAGTAAAATAAAAAGTTTTCAAATTGGAAACTTTTGTCTGCAGTTGTCCCTCATTCAGTCTTGACCACATCTCCGCTCGGGCACACTCCTTTACACACAGATTGGCTTTTGGGGGAAGCTATCGCTGGAAATGAAATCAAATTTAATATATGATGAGTCGTAATTACGAGTAGTAAATGGGTGAAGTTTTTGCCTCTGGTACTTCCTTTAAATTAGCATCGTTAGATGCTGGTTGTTTCCTAAAAATGGAGTCTAGACTGGCTTGCTTGGAACATTCCATGACTAAACAACAGCTCAAGTAGTGTGCAATTGAGAGAGAACAAAATGAGAGAACGGGTGCAAGTTCTCGCGGGCGGGAATGCTTAACATTCTAGAATCTTGAATAAAATGTTATTTTCAAAGCAAGAAGTTCAGTCAAAGGGGCGGGGACCTGGCGAGTGACAGAAGCACCTAGCATAATTTAACTGGCGCAGTGGCAGGGCTCTGCAGACTGGCAGTTTCCTCGTCGCGGACCGGCGCCAGTCCGTGGCCCATAGTTTGAGAAATGCTGTCATAGCACATGTCCGCAGCAGGGAGGTCAGTGTGGATCAAGGTCAAGGTCAAGTATCTTTATTATCCCCAAGGGGGCAATAAAGAAGACAAGCTCAAACATCATTAAGGACAATAGAAGATATAGAGTGGACAGTATAGGACGTAAAAAAAAACAAAAAAATAAATAAAATAAGAACGCTAAAATAAAGTAAAAAAAGATAAATAAATAAGTAAAATAAAATAGAATAAAAATGGTAAAATGCTCATGTGAGGGTATTTAGGAAGCCAATAACAGCAGGTACAAATGAGTTCTTGTCTCTATTCTACATCTCCTTGAAACAAATCTACAACCTGACAGGAGCAGAGAGAACTCTTCTTGTATAGGACAGGAAGGCAGTCCAGTGAAGTGAACCACATGCTGAAGGCGGGAACTGTTTTTCTGAGACAGTAACCCATACCAGCAAATAAAAGAAAAGGTAAGAACAGATTCTATAAAACAACAGTAGAACATTCTCATAAAAGTACTGTCCACATTAAAATTCATGAGTTCATGATAAAAGTACAAGCGTTAATGAGCTTTCTTGCAAACAGCGTCCATCTGATGCTCAAAGGTCAGCTTACTATCAATAATAGTTCCCAGATATTTGTACTGCTGTACAACCTCCACAGCCTGACCTTTAATCTCCACTGGAGAGATAACATTACGATTTTTCCTAAAATCAATGAACATCTCCTTGGTTTTCCCACATTTATCTCTAAAAAGGACAACTCACACCAGTTAATAAAATCACAGGTCAACAAAACTACAGGACCATGAGTAAAATAATCTGAACTTAAAACAGAAACAATGACAGAGTCGTCAGCAAACTTTACAATGTGCTGCCCAGTATGCTGACTTTGACACGTTTGTATATAAAACAAATAAAAGAGGTGAGAGGACACACCCCTGTGCTGAACCTGTGGAGGAGAGAAGAGCATCAGATAAAACATCATTGACCTTAACATGTTGAGACCTGACAGTTAAAAAATCCATCAGCCAACAAATCAGACCAGAGTCTATATTATGAGTGCTTTTTAACCTTTCTGCTAAAATATGCGTCTGAATACAATTAAAAGCAGAAGAAAAATCAATAAAAATGAGGTGTACAAAGGTTTTAGCACCCTCTAAGTGTGCTAGTACCATGTTCAGTAAGGTACATATAGCATCATCAACACTTCTATATGACCTGTAAGCAAATTGAAGTGGGTCCAAATTATCTTTGACAATATTTAGTATTGCATCCTTCACAATCTTTTCAAGCGATTTCATGAAGTGAAGTGAGTACTATGGGCCTGAAGTCATTTAGTTGTTTAGGAGCCTTAACTTTAGGCAGGGGAACAATTATGGAGTCTTTCCATAAGCGAGGGACCCTATGGAGTTGGAGTGAGCACCTGAAAATAAAACAGAATATATCAGACAGCTGGTCTGCACAATTCTTGAGGATGCGGCCACCAATGCCGTCAGGGCCAGGACTTTTTCTCTCCTTCACACCCCGGAGAAGTCTTAGAGCCATGTCCCTGTCGACATGGATAGAGTTCTGCCCTGGCGCCACATTCCTGAATAAGGATTGCTCCTCCCTAAAATTATGGACATTAAAACAGTTATAAAAGGTGTTCAGTTCATTAGAAAGTTCATGGTCAGACTTGTTGTTGAGGGAGATTGGACACTTTCTGGACTGTATTCCCATCATGGATTTCACTCTAACCCGTGCAGGACGCAAGTTGCTGGTATTAAGCAAGTTCTCAACTTTGTCAGTGTAGCTGTGTTTAGCAAGCTTGAGTTCTCTTTTAACTTGTTTATGCAGTTCTCTGTACCGAGTCATGTCCCACTGGATGAAACTTATATTGCGATGGTTGATTACGTTTTTGACAGATTTGGAAACCCATAGTTTATTGTTAGGATAGATGGATACCATCTTACGGGGATGACTAACTCCTCACAGAAAGTGATGTATGCTGAGACTGTCTCTGTGAGATCGTCTAGATCAACACACACCTCCTTGAACAAGTCCCAGTCGCTACAGCTGAAACAGTCCTGAAGACTTTGTATAGACTCCGCTGTCTAAACCGGAACCGGAACATCGCAACGGCTTGTGTTTCTTCAGGACTGGTTTGTATGACGGAACCAAATACACAGTGTAGTGGTCCGACAAGCCTAGTGCAGCTCTACAGAGAGATTTATAAGCTCCTTTTACGGAACCATAACAAAGGTCCAAGCATTTTCCAAGGTGTGTCGGGCAGGTCACATACTGGTAAAAATTACACAGTGACTTTCCTGGTTTACAGTGGTTAATATCACCCATAACCAGGCTCGGCGCATCAGAAGAAATCCCTTGTAGCTGCTGCACAGTCCTGACTATAGCCTTGGTAGCTAACTCAGCATTAGCCTTCGGGTGAATATAGAGCGTTACAAATAACTGTGGGAATTCCTGAGGTAAATAAAAGGGACAAAGGGACACAGATAAAAGTTCGATGTCGGGTGTGCACAGTGTCTCCCTCACGATCACTGTATTACACCAGTTCTTGTTGACATAGAGACATATACCTTCCCCAAGTGATTTACCTGTCACTGAGGGATCTCTATCCAAACGAAAGGGCTCCCCAAAACCGTCTAATTCCAGATCGGACTGTAGATCCTGGTCTTTAAGCCATGTCTCGGTGAGGGCAAGAAGGCTCAGCCAAGAACTTGACATTTGCTTGAAGCTTGTCGATTTTATTGCGGAGTGACTGAACATTGGCCAGAATGACAGTGGGAAGGGGTATCCGACAGAGACCCTGTCTCTTGAGCCTCTGGCGCACACCACCCCGTCTCTCCCTTTTCCTTACCCCCGATGGCTTGAATGCCCGACTCCGGATCCTGACGGAAGGCTCTGATCGGATAATCTCCGCAGGGAGGGTAGCCGAGGGATCCACGGTGCCTGCAGCATTGTTCCGCAGAAGCAGGAGGAATTCTCGGCCGTACTGGAGAGATTCCCGAAACTCGCAAAGTCCACTCAAGAAGTGACAAAAAAGGATAAAAAGCACCATGAAGCCCAACAATCGTCGGTGAGTCATTGTGCTGCCCCCGTGGCACGTAGATTAGTTAAAAGATACGTTCGTAATGACGATCACACAAGACAAATAGGTTAAGACACTCTATTACGCACGCACACGTCTGCTGCTGTCTGTCGCCATTACCAGCGTCAAGAATGTCGGTCTGGGCGATGGGTACATCATTGTCCAAGGTCTCAGGGTTGCTTTGCCCTGTAGTCACGGGGACCATGCGCCTGCCGGAGGAAAGTGAGTCCCAAGTGTGGAAAGGTTGCAAATTCACTACATGAAAGACTCCCACATCCACACCAGTGTCTGGCCGAGTCAGCCTGTAGTTGACATCCCCCAGCTTCTGACTGACACAGAGTGAATCTGTGAACAGGGGTGCTAGTTTAGCTGCGAAGTTAGACTGCATCCGACCTAGGGTGGGACTTTAACAAGGTCATCAATAACATAGGTGTTTCCGGTCTGCTCGAGCATGGAGTAGTCGCACATACTTCACGCTCCCACCTACTATATAAATTTTAAGAACTTAGCCCCTTCTTTACAACTCTACAAATATTCACCTAACCCCTAATGATCGACACCAGTGAGAATATGGCCTCAAAAACCAGGAGAACTACAAGACAGGAAGAAGCTACGGCCATGGATAGTGCATCTCCTAGCTGAACTGATATGGACACCATAGCCGCAATGCTAGAAAACCATACAGCAGCCCTCTCAACCGAATTCAGATCTGCGTTTTCAACCCTCGAGTCAAAACTGGGCACGATTCACGATCTAAAGAAAAAGACCAGGAAAGACGAGTGCTAGCCCTCGAGTCCAATGCCAATGCAGTTAGCGAAAGCATTAGGGCACTGGAGATGAACTGCTCAGTCCTAACCAATGACAATGCTAAGCTGCAGGCAAAAGTTATGGATTTGGAGGGACGATGCAGAAGGAATAACATACGTATCATCGGCTTACCTGAGTCTGTCGAGGGCTCCCGCCCCGCAGAATTCTTCGCTGGGCTCCTGGTGGAGGTGCTGGGGGAACATGTCCTCCCTTCAACGCCAGAATTAGACCGTGCCCAATGCCAAGCCAAAGCCGGGCGAGAAACCTCGATCAGTCGTTATCTGCTTTCACAAGTTCCAAGTTTGAGATCTGGTGATGCATGAATCCCGCAAGGTGAGAGGTAAACTTCAGTATCGTGGCCATCCAATTCACATCTTTGAGGATTACAGTCCTGACGTTTTGTACTACCCAGCTAAGCTGTTTGTCACGCTTGAAAATGAAGGCAAGAAACAGCTATTCTCTCCCCAGGAGGCACAGGAGCTTGTGTCTTTGTTTCGCTGTCCACAGCCTACAAACGAGTAGACGGATCATACTCTGCGCTGACAAGAGACAACATTCCTCCAGTGACTTATTCACAGCCGTGCCTCAACATAAACTTTTGGTGATGCAATCCAGGGCTGTCAACCATAAGTGAGTTTGACCAGTGACTTTTTGCAGTTCGGTTTTGTATCTTGCAATGCTATAGGCTATGTTTACTAACGATTACCTCATGCAAGTACCTACTATAGGTTTTTCTTCCTGATGTTGTATCTGCCATACAGTTCTAAGTTAGATGTGTTATTATCGAAACATTGCCAGTGAATATTTTTAATATTATGGCGACAGTTTTGATTTGTGGATATACTGTAGCCATCATCCGCATACGTAAAGTGCCACTTTAAACTAGGCTAATGATTTTTTTTTCTTTTTCTTTCTTCCTTTCTCCCCACTATTATCATTTTGCCTACAGTGCCATATACTAAGTTTACAAAGACATTTGGTCTTAGCTTTGCCTTTGGCTTTACTCTAACTACCAGAAGGGGTTGCATCTAAAATTTGTTGTTTGTTACCAAGGTCTTTAATAAGCGTATTGTAAGTTGGGGGGCAAATGTACAGTTTGGTGGGCTGTGAGTTCAATACATGAGAGCCCAAGAGATGCCAAGCAGCAGTGGGAGCTACAGTTTACATAGTCTCCCGGCTAAGGGTGGGAGGGAGGTGGGAGATTTTCATTTATTCGTTTATTATTTTCATTTTCTTTTTCTTTTTCTGGGCCAGCTGATATATGTCACCTTAGTTTTCCTCTGAACAGTGAACATTTACTTTGCCTTACAAAGCTAGATAATAGCACATAACACTTCTGCAACTCAGGTGCATGGAAGGGGTTATAAGTTTGTGAGTTGGAATGTGTGGGGTCTTGGTCATATCAGGAAACGTGCTAAAGTTTTCGCATACTTGAAGTCCTTGTCTGCAGATATAATGTTTCTACAGGAAACACACATTAAACACACTGCTAAAGGGAAACTTAAGGTCAGTTGGGTAGACCAACTATATGAAACCAATTTCACTACTAAAGCAAGGGGGGTGGCGATTCTGATTAGGAAAAATGTCCCTTTTATTAAGTCCTCTACAATTAACGATCCCAATGGTAGGTTTTTAGTAGTGGCTGGTACCCTAAACTCGGTTCCAATAACACTTTAACCTTTATGTGCCCAATTTTGACAACCCTGACTTTTTTCAGAAGGTCTTTAATTTGATTCCAGACATCTCTAGTACTAATATTATAATTGGGGGGACTTTAACTGTGTGTTAGATCCCCTTCTGGATAAGCAGTTTTCCAAATCCCTTCAAAAATCAAACTCCTGTATTCGTCTAAACACTTTGCTGGACAACCTCAGCTTAGTTGATATATGGAGGCTTAAGCATCCAACCATAAAGGACTATTCCTTTTTTCTCCAGTGCATAAGTCATACTCCCGCATTTACTATTTTTTAGTGGACTCTAAATTGTTATCAACTGTTGAAACTGTAACATAACATACCAACCCATTGCTATATCAGACCATGCGACTCTGTCCATGGTACTGAAAATAGGGGAGGGTAGAGCTGGACGTAATCAGTGGCGCTTTGACCCCACACTACTATCTGATGTACAGTTCACGAACTACCTACAAGAACAGATTTCTCACTTTATCACAGAGAATGATACTGGCAATGTCAATGACTCCACCCTCTGGGAAGCACTAAAGGCTGCTATTAGGGGCCATGTCATAGCCTATGTCTCCAGTAGAAGGAAAAGTTAAGGCAGTAGACTAAAAGATATAGAGCGTGACCTATCTTTTCAAGAAGATTTATATAAGAATAACCCCAAGGATGCCATTCTCGAGACAATCATTAACTTAAAATATGAATATAATACCATCCTTTCTCAAAGAGTTGGCTCATTACTTGCTAAAACACAACAAAAATACTTTGAGTTGGGAGACAAACCCCACAGACTCCTTGCAAGGCAGCTACGACACTCACAGGCTACACGTGCCATTCATAAAATAAGAGACAAACATGGCCATCTCACAACAGATCCAGACAAGATAAACAAGGCCTTTGCATCATTTTATGAGGACCTGTACCAGTCTAAAGTCAAATCCACTGACTCCCAGAAAATGAACCACGTTTTAGAGAATAGCCAGCTCCCTACATTAGATGAAGCAGCGGCTAAAGCAATGGATGCCAACATAACCTTGGAGGAGATCCAAACAGCTATTTCTCAATTCCCTAACAATAAAGCCCCCGGCCCCAATGGGTTCACCATTGAACTCTATGAGAGATATTCATTCAGCCTTGCCCCTCTTCTATTGCGCCTATTCCAAGGAAACGTCAGAACTACCCCCCTCACTTTACAAAGCAAACATTGCTCTGATCCTTAAAAAAGATCCTTTGGAAATGTCATCATATCGTCCAATATCTCTCCTCCAGATGGAAACAAAAATACTCAGCAAAGTGTTGGCTAATAGACTTGGTAAATACATAGCCAGTTTAACCCTGACCAGACTGGCTTTGTCCCAGGCAGACATATATATTTCAACCTACGACGTCTCTTCAACATAATATATCAGAAACAAAAGGAGGAGTCTGTGGTAATTGCATTAGATGCTGAAAAGGCTTTTGATTCCATCGAATGGAGGTACGTTGACTACCCTGAAATATTTTAGAATTTATTAAATGGATCGAAATTATTTATGCTCACCCTCAAGCTTCAATTCTTACTAATGGTGACATTTCACAACCATTTCATCTTTACAGGGGTGTTTGTCAGGGATGCTCTTGTTCACCTTATCTATTTAATCTAGCTATTGAGGCTCTAGCCAGCCAAATTAGGTTGAGCCAGGGGATTTCCCCAATCAAAATTCACAGTGTAGAGAATAAGATATCCCTATTTGCAGACGACATCACAATATTCTAATCACACGCCAAATCATCCATCCCAACATTGTTACAGCTAATTGATACTTTTGGTAGTTTTTCTGGTTATAATATCAATTGGGGAAAGAGTGAACTGATGCCCATATCAGACAAAGTGGACTTAAACTTTCTACACACAACTCCTTTTAAAATTACAAGAGACCAATTCAAAACCTTGGGTATCATTGTGACAAGGGAGCATGGGAAACTCCTCGACAGAAACTGGGAGTCCAAAATACAACAGTTGAAACAGAATATTCAATTCTGGAACACGCTGCCCATTTCTATGGTGGGATGCATCAACGCCATAAAAATGGTTGTCCTTCCTAGATTCCTATACATTTTCCAAAATATCCCTGTCTTTATCCCCTTGTATTATTTTAAAAAGTTGGACTCTATCATATCTTCCTTTATATGGAACAATAAATTAGCCAGGATATCAAAAAACACCTGCAGAAGTGTAGGGTAAAAGGAGGCTTTGGTTTACCGCACTTTAAACTGTATTATTGGGCTGCTAATCTGAATGCATTACTATACTGGCGTAATGGTTTGCTGACAGCCCATAATCAAGGAGGCGTACCCTCATGGCTTCAGATAGAAATAACTACATGTGGCGCCATCTCCCTCCCAGCACTTCTTAATAACCCGACAAAAATAAAGACACCCCCTAATATAAATAATCCTATTATACTTCACTCCTTAGGAATTTGGAAACAAATTCAATCTGATTTGCCTAAAGTCTACATAGACAGTCCAATTTGTCACAACCATGCTTTTTCCCCTGCATTGATGGATCCAGCCTTTTCCATGTGGAAACCAAAAATATTGTCTTTGTAAAGGACCTGTACCTGGAGGGGAACCTAATGTCATTTAAACACCTACAACAGATATATGACTTACTGTCAACACACTTTTTCAGGTTCCTCCAGATTAGGAATTACATCAGGACTCATATACCACATTATGAACATATGCCTAAACACAACATACTGGACAGTCTTCGACACCTCGTACCAGGAAGTAGAGGCATAGTCTCTTCTCTATATGGTATCCTATTAGCTCATGAAGCGGTGCCCACTGACAAATTGAAAAATGATTGGGAGCAGGAAATTAACATGGAAATTTCAGTAATGGTTTGGGAGGGAATTCTCGATAGAATTCACAGCAGCTCCAGACATTCCCTACTACAATTTAAAGTAGTTCATAGACTTCCATTACTCTAAAGCCAAGCTCCATGGCATATACCCCAACATTTCTCCTTGTGTGATAAATGTAAACAACAAACAGGAACTCATCAGTTTTGGTCTTGTTCTAAGCTGACTCTTTTCTGGTCTCTTATATTTGACTACATTTCAAAGGCCTTCCATAAAACTATTACACCTGACCCACTCTATGCCATCTTTGGTTCAGTGGTGTTTGATCCCAACATTACAAACTATGAAGGGCAAGCCATTTCCCTTTGTACTTTCTTGGCAAGGCGCCTCATTTTGCAACAGTGGAAATCAGAGGCTAGTCCCCTATTCCAGCAGTGGCTCAGGGAGTTAGGTAATGTACTGCATATGGAAAGATTCCACCATAAGATTACCAACAAAGATAGATTCTTCCAAAAAACATGGAAACCTCTGCTGGACAAATGGGCAGCAGCCAGTGAGAAAAACCATGCCCACTGTGACACCCCTAGCACTTAAGGCCTTGCTCTTCTTTTACTGACTTAGTCTTGTGCATCATGTTGACTGTCAGAATTTAATCTTCCTTCTCACGCTGGCCTTTTTTTTTTTTTTTTCTCTCGAGGGGCGGGTGGGAGGGGGATTGATGGTAAGAGGATTGTTGGTTGTGTTGTTTTTGATGTTGATACATTTCTGAAAACATGAAGGAAAATGCTTACTGCCTTTGTATTTTCACCATGTATAACCCCCAACATATTCTTCAATAAATATATATAAATATATCAACAACATAGGTAGCATGACGATGTCTCAAGTCATAGTAGTGTTTTTGTCTGTTGTGACTGTGGTCAAGTGCTGCTCTGGCGTGGTCGTGGGCTTCCTGGAGGGAGGCCCTAAGAGTCTCTGGGTACGGTACACCGGGTTCATCCAGGCCCTCACAGGAAGGTTGTGTTATAAGGTCGAGGAGGGTTTCCAACTTACGACCATACAACATCGTGGAAGGGCTGAGTCCTGTGCTGAGTCTTGTGGTTGAGTCTCTAATTGTCCAGTTCACACGTTCTTTCATTGGTTTGAGTGTGGTACGCAGTGGTGAGTCTGTGTACAGATCCAAGGGTCGAAATGACATGCTCAAACAGCTCACTTAGGTGAACCCTTGTCTGAGATGAGGTAGGTCAGAGCACTGTGTCTGGCAAATACTTCACTGACAAACTTGTCAGCTGCCACTTGTGCAGTTGTTTCCCTGACAGCACACACTTCAATCCTCTTGGAGAAACAGTCAACAAAGACCAACAAGTAGATGTTTCCATACGCAGTGCGGGGCAGTGGCCCAATGAAATCCACTCCTGTGTACTCCCAGGGTTTCTGAGGCAAGACAGGAACCATAAGCCCAGCCAGTTTCCTTTGGCTTGGCTTGGTGAGCTGACAGGCTGAACAGGAAGTGACATACCGCTTGACATCTGTTACCATTTTGGGCCAAAAAACCTGAACCGCAGCCTTGCTAGTGTCTTTGCAACACCGTGATGACCTGCAGTGGGGTGGTCATGATAGTAGTTGAGCAAGGCACCCCGGAGTGACGTGGGGGCATAGAGTTTGAGCTCCTTCAATGGATGCAAACCACATCTGGTTCTTGGGTCTTTGTAGTAAAGCAGACTTGTGAACAACATACTGCGGGGGGTTGTTTTTGCCTGTGTCAGCCTGTGGGTCCATCTCAAGATCTCTGAGGAGCTGGCCTGAGACTGGGTCATCCAGCTGTAGCTGTTTCACATGTGAACGATCTGTCAACAGCACCAGGGACAGAGATCCAACCAGACGTACTGAAGGCAATGCTTCCCGCACGCAACACGTGTATCTTATGTCTCATCGAGATAAAGCGATTGCGCTGCCAGGCGTATAATGGTACAGTACATAGTACACCATATAATACATATGTCTTGATAGTCATAATAAACGCCTATGTTAATGTCTTCTGTATGTACTATACTGTACTTTCTATCATTATTTTAATGTTAACTTTACGTATAACAGTGTATGCTTCGACTCCTAAGCAGCAGCATCCAATCTTGTGCCTATTCCATATAGGTTTGCTAAGTATATAGTATGGTGTTTGCACAATGTTCAAATCACATAACGTCCTGTTTCACAGAACTTATCGTGGACGTTAAGCGACGCATGGCTGTATACCAAAATCTTTTTATTTGAGGAACACATGGGTATAGTTCCTTAAAAACAAAACCAACCTGTATCATTGCCTACTTATTAATGACACGAAGCAGCAATGTGTTTGCATTAGTTAGCTCATGAAAAGCTGGTTTGTAAGGTAGCTACATTGACTTGATAAAACGTAGCTGACTGCCAGTAGCAACTCTGCAATTGTGAACGTTTTCTTGCTAGCCTAACATGAACAACTACCTAGCTAGCTATCTAGCAAATGAACATATGTATACCTAGTTCACTTTGCAACAGCCACTTGTCTCTTGTCACTGTAAATCGCCAACTCGGGACCTTGTGTATACCATGTGTGCACTATGGTGAAGTCGAAATCTTGAAGTCGGAGAGATCAACGGGCTAGTCGGCAGGAGGGGTTAGGACGGGATATCAGCTACCTAAGGCTGTTGTGGTCTGTGAAGATAGTCACGTGGAGGCCCTCAACATAAGGTCTAAAATGTTCGAGAGCCCAGATCACAGCTAAACACTCCTTCTCAGGGGTTCAGTATGGCTGTTCAGCTTTGTGCAGGGAGTGACTTGCATATGCCACAACAACTTCTCGACCCTCCTTATCTTTTTGCATCAAGGCTGCTCCCAGGCCAAGGTCGCAAGCATCAGCATGAATGATAAAGGGATGTGTGAAATCAGAAAATCTCAAAATAGGTGCTGCTGTGACAAACATCCATGGATTCTTGACAATTGTCATCCTGAAAAACTGCATCCTTCCTGGTGTGGAGTGGCTCAGCATGGCAGGCATAGTCCTGAATGAAATGGCGATAATATCCTGTCAGGCCGAGAAACTGTCTGACTTGTTTTACATCGGATGGGGTTTTGAACTCCACCGTAGCTTTGACCTTGTCTGGATCAGGTTTTACAGTCGAGGGCATGACGCGGTAGCCGAGGAAAGCGAACTCGCTCAGGCAAAACTGACATTTCTTGAGCTTCAGAGACAGACCAGCAGCTTTGAGTCTTTTGAGCACTTCCTCCAGATCAACCAGGTGTTGCTCAAAAGTGGGGGAAGCAACAACAAAGTCATCCAGATACACCACACATGTTTTGTAGATGAGACCAGGGAGGACAGTGTTCATGAGTCTCTGGAACGTCGCTGGTGTGTTGCAGAGCCCAAATGGGAGTACACGGACCCGGAAGAGGCCACAATGTGATATGAAGGCTGTTTTTGGCCTGGATTCCTCTGCAACTGCCACCTGCCAGTATCCACGAGCCAAGTCCAGCATTGAAATGAACTGCCCCCTTGCCAGAAAGTCAAGTGACTCGTCAACACGTGGCAAGGGGTACGAATCTTTTTGTGTGACCTGGTTCAAACCTCTAAGGTCCACACAAGAACCTTGGGTCAGCACCAGGCCTGTTTACTATTATGATAGGAGCGGCCCACGGACCAGTGCATGTCTCAATGATTCCGTTCTGCAACATCTGCTGTACCTGCCCTTTGATGAGATGCTTTTTTTTGTTGGAGACGTGCGATAAGGCGGAAGATTGATGGGTTTTGCATGTCCTGTATCGATTACATAAGAATAAGAATAAGAAATACTTTATTAATCCCGAAGGAAATTTGAGTGTCACAACTGCACCGTCCGGCACACATCAAAAACAACAAAAGAATAAATTGAATAAAATAAATAGAGAGGTATAAAATACAACAAATAGAAAGATGTTTGTGCAATTATGCGTTGTGCAGTACTTCTGTAGTTGTCATATAATAAATAAATGAGAATAGTGAGATGGAGAAGTTATCCTTGTGCTATGATTATAAACATAGTATATAATGAATTATGAAACAAGAATAAACAAGGGTAAGGTTATTGCTATTATACAGTATGAAGTGTAGTGGAAAAACAGTTATTGTTGTACAATGTGCATAACAATGATAACTGATAGTGCAAATCCTGACCAGATGGCTAGAGAACAGTTATTGTCCCATGTGCAAAGATTATGGGGGGGGGGGACAGCACAGGGCATCAGGTGCCAGTCAATCCCATGTTGCAGCAGAGAGGGGAAGAGTTGTATAGTTTGATAGCTGCAGGCAGAAAAGACCTTCTGTGCCACTCAGTGGAACATTTGGGGGAGATCAGCCTGCCACTGAAGGTGCTCTTCATCTTCACAAGCCCGTCATGGAGAGGATGGGAGATGTTGTTTAGGATGCTCGCCAGCTTGTTAAGCATCCTCCTCTCCGCCAGTTCCCCTAGTAAATCTAGCTCAATTCCGCCACCTATGACAGAGCTGGCTTTCCTGACGAGCTTGTTGCATCCCCAGCTTTCAGACCACACCCCCAGCACACCACCGCGTAGAAGATGGCACTGGAAACCACAGACTGGTAGAACATCTGCAACATCTTGTTGCATACGTTGAAGGATTGTAGTCTCCGCAGGAAGTAAAGCCGACTCTGGCCCTTCTTGTAAAGGGCCTCTACGTTCTTAGTCCACTCCAGCCTGTTATCTAGGTGCACTCCAAGGGTGTTTGTAGGAGTGGACTACTTCAACTTCTACTCCATGGATTGCGACAGGGGTCCGAGCAGGCTTATACCTGCGGAAGTCCACAACCAGCTCCTTCGTCTTGCTGATGTTTAGCTGCAGATGGTTCAGGTTGCACCACTCCACGAAGCTGTCTATCAGTCCCCTGTATTCTGCCTCCTGTTGCCCCTTGATACACCCCACAATAACAGAGTCATCAGAGAACTTCTGAAGGTGGCATGACTCTGAGTTGTACCTGAAGTCAGAGGTGTACAAGGTGAATAGGAAGGGAGAGAGGACGGTCCCCTGGGGGGCCCCTGTGCTGCTCAGCACTGTCTCTGACACACTGCTCCCAAGTCTCACATACTGTTGGTCAGGTAGTCAGTAATCCAGGTCACAAGCGGGGTGTCCACCCGCATGCACTCGCATGCTTGTCTCCCAGCAATAAAGGCTGTATGGTGTTGAAGGCACTGGAGAAGTCAAAAAACATGACTCTCACAATGGTCCCAGCCTCGTCAAGATGGGAGTAGGCCTGGTGCAGCAGATATATGATGGCGTCCTCCAATCCGATGCGTTCCTGGTAAGCAAACTGCAGGGGGTCCAATGCTGGTCTGACCAGGGGTCTGAGGTGGGAGAGGACCAGCCTCTCCAGGGTCTTCATCACATGTGATGTTAACACCACTGGCCTGCAGTCATTTAAGACCTTGCGGTGCCCCTTCTTGGGCACAGGGACCAGGCATGACATTTTCCATAGCGCAGGAACCTTTCCAAGTCTCAGGCTCAGACTGAAGATGTTTTGGAAGATTCCACAAAGCTGTTCAGCACAACCCTTAAGCACCTCCATCCCCACACTGTCGGGGCCTGCAGCTTTGCCTGAGTGGAGTCTTTCCAGTTGCCTCTTCACCTGGTCAGTTGTGATGGTTGGGGAGAGTGGCGAGGGGGGAAGGGCAGTCCCTGGTACAGGGGCCTGAGAGGGTCTGGAGGGGGGCTGTATGGTGATATGGGAGGTGTGAATAGTCGAGGGGCTGGGGGGTGGGTGGACCAGGGTTCCAGTGTCAAACCTATTGAAAAACAGGTTCAACTCATTAGCCCTGGCCACACAGTCCTCTCTCAAACGGCTGCTGGTCTGGTTGTAGCCAGTGATTCTCCTCATGCCGTTCCACACCTCCCTTGCGTTATTCTGTTGCAGCCTGCACTCCATCTTCCTCCTATAGGTGTCCTTGCCCTCCTTGATCTTAATGTTAAGTGTCTTCTGGACCCTCTTAATCTCCTCCTTGTCCCCGGCTCTGAAGGCCCTCTTTGTTATTAAGGAGGGCCTTAATGTCACTGGTAATCCAGGGTTTGTTATTTGGAAAACACTGTACTGTGTGGGTGGGGATGACGTCCACACAGACATTGATGTAGCCCGTGATGCATTAAGTAAGCCCTTCTACATCCTCTCTGTGAGGCTCAGTCAGAGCCTCCCAGTCAGCCTCAAAACAACCCCTGAGAGCCTCAATTGCATCACGTGACCACCTCCTGAATGTCTTGGTGGTTGCAGGTTGCCGCTGGACAAGAGGCTTATACTAGGTGAAAGGTGGACCAGGTTGTGATCCGATCTGCCAAGTGGGGGCAGGGCTGTGGAGGTGTATGCGTCTTTAGCGTTGGCATACAGTAAGTCCAGGGTTTTATTGTCTCTGGTTGGACAGTTAACAAACTGGGTGAAGCTTGTCATAGTGGAGGACAGAGTCACATGGTTGAAGTCTCCAGATATCACGATGAAAGCGCTGGGGTGCTGTGACTGGAGCTCCGCCGTCACCGAGTGGATGATGTCACACGCTGTGTTCGTGTTGGCCGATGGCGGAACATAAACAGCGATCATTATCGCATGTGAGAATTCCCTCGGCAAATAATACGGACGTAGACCGACCGCTAAGAGTTCAATGTCCGGGCTGCAAACTCTCTCCTTGACAGTAATATGTCCTGGGTTGCACCATCTGTTGTTAATGAGAACAGCAAGCCCCCCTCCTTTTTTCTTACCGCTTTTCCTTTGGTCTCTATCTGCCCGTATTGTCTCAAAGCCGGTGACGGTGGCATTGTAGTCCGGGATATCTTCATGCAGCCATGTCTCCGTAAAACACATGATACTGCACGCCCGAAATTCCCTCTGGCTCCTCACCAGTGCCGTCAGTTCATCTGTCTTATTCGCCAGCGATCTCACATTTCCCATAATGATGGAAGGGAGATACGGCTTGTATCTCCTCTTCTTCATTCGCCGTTTAATCCCAGCTTTGCAGCCACAGTATTTTCTCCTTATTTCACCCGGAATAGGTTGTTTGTATTCCATGGGGGCAGTCGCCGATCGCCATGATAGGAGTTCCTCCCGAGTGTAAACAAAGGGAGCCTGCTCTCCCCGACAGGCGCTCGCACATCGTTTGGGTGAAAAAAGTGTCCCGATGAGAAGGAAAGCGAGAAAAACTTCACTAAAGCATGCAGAGTGCATTCTCAAAGACTAAAATTAGAAAAAAAGCTAGAAAAGGATGCTAAAAGCTAAAATAGATAGACCTGTAGCAGCACCCGAAGTAGTATGTTCAGTCAGGGAGGTGTGTCCAAGATGACCATCGTACATGTTGTCAGAGAGGAGAGGAGAGGAGAGGAGACTGAACATGGCCACCTTCTGTCCCTCCTCAAGGCTCGCCTTAGCAACTTTTGCTAAGAGACTGGATTGCAGGGTGTCGAGGGACATGATGGCTTTTCCTTCAATGAAAGGTTCAACTGCACAGTCCTCATTCTCATCCGCCATGGGAAAAGGGGTGTCATTCATGAATATGGTTCTGGAAGGGATGTGGATGGATATTGAGGCTGTAGTCATAAAGTCCATTCCTAGAATGAAAGGGGACAACAAATTGTGAATTATGGCAAAACGCTGGTAGAAGCGCTTGTTCATGAAGCTGATTGGTAGCCATGTGACACCATCAGGGGTGCATGGAGCCTTGTCGGCAAGGTTCACAGGTGGACCCTCCCACTGACGAGTTTTGTTTGGATAGGTGCCATTCACTCGGATGAGGTCTGCTCGTACAGCTGAAAGTGAAGCACCTGTATCAAGAGTGGCATCCACGGACACAGAGTTAAAGTTCACTCTGGTTCTCAGCAGTGTGTTCCAGTGGGCCTGAGAATAAGTGTCCTCAACCTGGCCTAGAGCATGTAGCTCTTGTGAGGGGCGGCCTGTGGGCGAGGCTCAACTAGCATCTGGAGGGCAGATTGCCTCGACGAAATGTCCTTGCCCCCCAAAGTTTCCCGTCTGCTTGGAGAGTAGTGGGGTGTCTGTTGACACTCCGTCTGTTTCAGCCCTGTGCTCACCTATGTCTGGAGTTACAGGTACTGGTGAGGCGGGAGCAGGCCTCGCCGGTGATTGGGTGAGGGGTAACGTCATATGAGATGCAGCATTGCAGCTCGGGCAAGTGTGAGATGTGAACCCAGACCGAGAGCATTTGAAACAGTGGGGCCCATTATTCTGGTTTCCTCTGAAATGCACTGGTGAAGTCTGGTGGCCACCTGGTCCAAGGACTGCATGGAGCTTGTGAGCTCTCAGCAACAAATCCATCACTGAAGAGACAGGTAACAGTGCAACTCTGTATTTCTCCAGGGAGTGGTTGCATATCAGTTCAATTTATTCCTGCTCTGGTGGTGGGCTCTTTAATTTGTTAAATTCACTCAGCATATGGGCCACAAATGTTGGGAGGGGCTCATCCAGTGCTTGGACACGGTAGAGAATGCCTCTCAGGATATCTTCTTGGTTGTCAGAAGGCAGAAAAACCATTCTGAAGAGGTGGCAGAAGTGTGTCCATGTGACCACATGTGAACTGAGCACTTTAAACCATTTGCTTGGCTCCTTTGCAAGGAAATGTGGCAGTTCATTTGGTATCTCTACATCAGTTAGGTTCAGGGAGGATCTGTAAGTGTTGACAGCCTGTAACCAGTCCTCAGGATGTACTTTGGTATCACCCGCAAACACAGAGGGTTCAAGCTTTGCGTGAATGTGGCTGCAGGAAAGAGGCCGTGTGTCCCGCCTGAGCTCCAGAGTGAGGTTTTGTATCCAGGGGTGTGGGTTCTGCCGTGGTCACAGCAGGTGCGTATGGAGTTGAAGTGGCCATGGGAAATGGGGTTGATTGTTGAGCTGCAGGAATATTAAAGTCTCTCTTATTAAGCTGATCCCAGTGTTTGAGCATGTTGCGCTGCAGGTCCAGGGAGTCCTGTAGACATTCCTGCAGTCTTTCAACCTCCGTGTGTAAGTCCTGCACCTGTAGTTCAAGGCCTATCGTTGTATGTTGAGGAACAGTGAGTCTTGGGAGAGGTTCAATGTCTATGCCAGAGTCCAGGTCAAACTCGTCAGCCTGCACGTCTGGATGGGATGCCATTATGCATTGACACTTTAAATCATAAATACACCTTAAAATTTGCACTACGGTGTCATTCAGGAGCAGAAGAAAACTAACTGCTAAATATTACTAAATATTACACACTACAGGTAAATAATATTGGCTCTTACAAACACTCAGCACTGTGTGTATATATGATTTTCACATACAGTAAAAACTCCACCTGAAAATGTAATGATATATGAGGGAGGAAAACATAATGAAAAGTGCTACTACTGTAAGGCACAATAATCACAGTGAAAACAATACAAATTTTAACAGATAAACAGATGCAATGATCTTCCTCTCTTTCCCTTTTTTCTTTTTTTTGTTGCATGTGTCTTTAACAGCAATCACACAGACTACATTGCTAGCTAGCTTCAAATATAACAGATAGGAAACACGAAATTTACCACAGCTAGCCTACTCTACAAATATATCCAACGTATGATCACTAGCTGGCTAGCTAACTGCAAACGCCAGCAAGCTGTATAATGCAACCACACAGTCTGTTACTCACTCATTCCAGTCAGTTCACATTAGAGCAGAATAGTCCACAATCCACAATAGCGCAACTTACACCTACTTTAGGCTTTTCACACTGCGTATTCTTAGCCCAGGGCTAGCCTTAGCCCTGGGCTGAGAGTTGATCCTGGGATAATTTAGCCCCTTTTCACACACACACACACAACTGAGGGTTAACATAAGCCCAGGACTATACAATTCACACTGCACTTCTACTAGCTCTGGGTTAAATGTCCGTTGGAACTTGTGACTAATGTTTATATTCTAGAATGACGCGTGACTACTCTTTAACAGCAAGCAGCAACGTTAAAATGTCGCCATTAGCAGGGCTTTATGTGAGAGTGGTGCTGAACCCCTAATTTTTGAGCTTTTGTTTGAGTTGTTCTGTTGTCCTCGGCATAGCTTCACTGACAGATGGTGGAAAACCTTTCTGTTGCAGCATTTTCCATCTAGTTTTTTTCCGACCACAAACTCAGGAGCAATGGCGTTTCCGCCTCCGACCAATTTGATCTTTTTAAGTCTTTTCCAGACGTATTACGTATATTCCAGAGCAGGGCCAGCAAGCCCTAGGCTAAAGTCGGCGTTATCCCACTTTGGAATGGGACAGGATTGTGCCAGTGTGAAAGCTTTCTTAGCCTGGGGCTAACAGCTCCCTTAGCCTGGGGCTAAGAAGGTTCTAAGAATGCTCTTAGCCCTGGGCTAAGTACAGTGTGAAAAGCCTGCTTGTTACCGAGGAGAGTTCTCTCTTGGGGACATCGGTGGCCTTTGTATGACGGCACTGTGTGCGCAACTCTCAACTCACAACAAAAGGGAGGCACCACCTTGTGGCACTATTTGGCATTGCAGTAATACCACATTTACCAGACTCTGGCTGTTACTGTTACAGAGAAATACAAAACCGTAATAATGAGCCTTTCAAATATAAATTTTAGAAGCGCATGCACGAAGCGAGCCGCCTGTTAATGACAATGCTAACGACAAAAGCAGTAATGATTCTGAATGTGTCGGAACAACCAGCAAGGAGACTGAACATTTTGTTAATTTATTTCAACACAGTAGCTATAACATAATACAACGTATGAACTTGTAACTCCAACACAACAACTTATAAAACAAATGCTAAATATAAACCAGAACATGAAGTTAAACATACAGTAAGCGAGGTAATTCAGCTTCCCCAGTCCCCACGAATTTGGATAAGCCTAATAGCGCATATGTCAATATATTTATCTTTCCAATTCGTTAATGTTAATTAGGCCATTAATTATTTAGCATAACCCTTTCGTGCGTACGGTCGCACCGGTGTGATTAGCCATTTAGCATGTATGCTAAAACCGCTACGATTAGAACACTAGATTGGAAAAATTCTAGCTAATTTTATCTTTGAGGAAACAGTGATTTAACGTTAAAAAATATAGCAAATGCTAACTGAAAACTATGAGAAGCTTAATAACGCTAATGAAAACATAACGAACCATGTACAGAGTGCTACATTGCATAAAAGTAAGTTACCTGCGAAAGGGATAATAACGTTAGGATACTTAGGGGAGAGCCGAGAGCAACACTTTTCAGATAAACGTCATTTTAAAAGATAACGTCATAGACAGAAACTGATCAACAACTCTCGTGTGTGTTCTATCAATGCCAGGTGCTATTTTGTACAAATGTGGAACGACTTCGGTATAATAATAAAATAAGTATTGTTATTATAGAGGGACGAAAGAAACAACTGTTACAATCGTCCCGACAATGACTCCTGACAGTTGTTTCAGTTTAGAAACCTGACTTGTTTCTAAACTGAAAAACTCTGACATGGTAAACTTCAGAATGCGTTAAAGTAGCCCACTAATTAACCTGTCAAATGGTCATGACTATGACACATGAAACATTAGGCACAACTTGTCATTCAAAAAGAATTTACCGCTTGAGTGAATTTACTTTCCGTGATCGAAAACAGCTTCTCGGGTATAACTCCGCGAAAGTATGACGTATCCACGCGATTTTTTGGTGTTCTGGTAAGTGTTGCATGCTGTCCATGCTGCTCGGAGAAAATCGCCATGTTACTTTCATCCCGGCTCTCCCCTACATGTTTCAGTTGATCTGTCATGTTTGAGATCGACGAATGATAGGCGAATCTTTGCATGCAGAGTTTGCATGTCACCTTCTTGGGGTCGTCCTTTACACGCTCGAAATGATCCCACACTTTAGATGATTTCCTGCCCGGGGGGGGGGGGGGGGCGGTTTGTCTGCGACTAACCGACCAATGAAAACTAGGTCGACTAAGACTCTTCTCATCGACTAACGTTTGGTCGACTATTAGGGGGCAGCCTACTTATCTTCCTGAGGAAGATATGCCATATCACTGTCTGCTTACTATGCAGCGGGACCTCTGAAGCAGAGGGGTGTGGAGTAATTTGTATCACCATAGATTTATGTGACTAGAGGACCAGTAATTGAGTATAATTGCACTGGATCGACTTGGATTATCTTTCTTTGGGTGATAACACTGGCACTGTAGTAACTGCAAAGGAATTACAATTTTATGAATGTGTTAGTTTAAATTCATAACACAGAATCAGTTCAATGGCACGTGTTTATGAATGTATCTTAATAAATTCTGGTAACCTTTTCTGCAAAATTCCAAGAAAATTGCTGTTTCTTTATGCATAATTAGAACACAAACTCAGGTCTTATTTTGAAAATGGTTTCACTGTATCTGCAGTTGGGTAGAAATGGACATCTCTTACAAGACTCCATAATTTTATTACTTGCCTTAACAGCCTTAATAGTAATGTTCCAGGATGCTAAAGAGGCTAATTTGTTTTCTGCATCTTAGTCTGAAAATATCAGTGAAATAGGTATTCCTCTCCTTTTGTAGTTGCAAATCCTGGTTGTTCTCTGTCCATTCTGGCCTGTAAGTTGTGGAATCAGTTTCTATAGTACTCAGGACAGTGGAGGTATTGGTCATCTTCCATTACAGACTGAAGATGTACCTTTTCCGGCAGCATCTTCTCTCCCCTACCCGAAACATAACTCTCTTTCCTTGTGTAACAGGAATATGCACCCCAAATTACAAGAATGCCCTAGGTAGTTTTTTTTGTTAGGCTATTGGATGGATAATGACCTAAACCCAGGCTGTCCAAATAAATGGAGAAGGGAGGCTGTTACACTCAATAAATAATCAATAATTTATTATTGTTCCATTTCATGTATATTTGTGTTCTCTCAGTCTTCAGTTAAAAACAAGGGAACACGCTAAACCAACAAGTGGCACACGGACAAAGATGCTGACACCAAGAATCCCCTCACTGAGAACCTGTGCCCACTTAACTGAAGCACAGTTGGGCCCTGAGCTAAGCAGTATTAAAAAAAAACTGTGACAGATTATATTATGTGTACACACAATAGTTAAGAGCTATCAAGCATCACGCTACACTGCACAGCAAGCACACAAAAGGTGCAACCCACACTCTTGCCACTAGGGCGTGTCCACACAATACTGCTATGTAACCTTCGGCCAACAGGATCAGTTACAGTCAGGCCACAGATCATAGAGAAGAGGGCAGTAAAGGGGCAAGAAAACAAAATAAATCAAAGAAATCATTCAAAAAAAAACAAAAAAAACAGAACAGAATCAGATACGCAGCAGCCGCACACAGGCGAGCCACTGAATCGACACGGGCGAACCCGTGGCGGCAGGGAAAGCTAAGAAGGGGAGGGGAGGGGGGCAAACTAATCAGGGGCTATACTCTGCAGCCGGTAGAACCGGTCAACCAAACACTGACGCTACTCGACCGGCATTGATTGAACTACGCTAACCACTGCGTACACAACCTCAGTCAGTACAACACGTACACGCACCAAACACACTCACGCACACAATACAAAAGAAAAACACAAGACTGTAGAACATAAAGCTGGCGGTGACGCTAAGCCAAATCAACAATAAAAGAAAAACGGGGAAAACAGTGATCAACTCCAGGTCCACAGCCACAACAAAATCTGTCGCGGGAAAGAGCAGATCTTAATATCCCAACCGCCTGGATGCCTATACCCGTATAGATCTAAATGATAGACGACAGAAGATGTACGTATATATGAGACTGCCATGCCTACCTTTACTCTCAGGGGTAAATGCTACTGATGACCCAGGGAAGAAAAAGAAGCCCGGAGCTCTCGGTGCACTACGGTACAACAGGTGAATGTTACTACCAAGTGGCGAGTGATAACATTAAAACTCACAAGCGTAGTGAATTGGGAACAAGATGAAAGCAGTTACCTCAAACTCGGCTGGAATAAACCCCACAAGCTTCCATGGATAACGGCACAGCTACCCACAACAAACAGCTTTTCAGGGACGCCCGCAAGAGTTTCACACAATCCCGAGACACTTCTAAATACCGGAGGAGGTTACGTGCACATTACGTGCCGTCGCACCAGGTGAACCTAATCAATTTAATCACTACCGGGGTTCTCTAAATACCGGAGGAGGTTACGTGCACATTACGTGCCGTCGCACCAGGTGAACCTAATCACTTTAATCACTACCGGGGTTCAACCGGCTACACTTGTATGTACAATCTTATTGTAGGGTATGGTGCATTAACGTACAGCACTTATGAATTTATTGGAATATGCACTGTATGTACTAGTTATCACTAGTTATCCAAGCACTGTATAAAGGGTTTAAGCATGCTCAAACATGATCAGTTGTGTCCCCTACGTATCTTTCATGCATGCACTTTACTAGATGAATTTTGTTCTCTATTCTCTATCTTTGTAGGTCACTGAGTACAAGCATCAGCTACATAACAAAATGTGATATATGCAAAAAAAAAAAAAAAACACTTTAGGACTTCTAAAAAATCATTATTTAATACTCACTTTAGGTTTAGGCTTTTCTGTAGGCCTTACGATTTGGTGTCAATCAATCAGGGGCAGGGGATCAGGGCAGGATCATATTTGCCAGCTGCTCTCTGGCAATTTTGTCACTGTCTCAGGCCCCACATGCGGTATAATTAGAGCCCAAGCACCTTTTGGAACTATTCCAAGAAAGGTTACTTGTCTGCAGAAAGTGTCTGTGTCAGGCAGAGAAAGGATGTGTCAAGACGTTGGCACAAGACCCTATTGAGATAATGCCTCTTGGCTGAATCCCTGCTGGGATCCTAAAGCAGTCAACTGTAGGTGGCCAGGTAATGATCTAGTCCATATGATGGAATCACCTGCAGAGCTACAAAGCATTTGCAGGTTTCCAGAACTGACAATTTCTTTGAAAAACAGTTAACAGCTAAACATGGATGCTGCATAGTAGTGGTGTAACGGACTCACTCACTATTCACAGTCATACAATAAATTAATAATTTTCTGGATATAGTTTTATGTTTGCAAGTTTATTTGAACATTTGTATGAACATCTTTGTGTCTAACTGTACCAGCCAGCTAGCTAAGTGACTGTGTCAAGAACGGGGATCGGGACACAAGCGCGGACCACCGGGTAAACGAAACCAAGCGTTTAATGAAAATCGTCAGGCAGTTCGTAGTACAGGGGCAGGCAGGGTTCAAAAACACGGGAAGGCAGTCCGGGGGCAGATCCAGGATCGGGAGTCGGGGCAGGCAGAGTCGGTAACCAGGAGGGCAGAACAGGCAGACGGGACCAAAACGGCAGGCGAAGGACGAAGTCGAAAACAGGCAGGATTCCAAAAACAGCGATCAGGCTTCAGGTTACTAGAGCGGGGACGAGACAGGAAAAACTCACTGCAACGAACTAGCAACGAGACAGAGACACGTAGGGAAGATATAGGGCTGGGGTAACGAGGAGATGGGAAGCAGGTGAGCAGGCAGGCAGGTGCAGGCAATAAGGGAATCAGGTGGGCGGGGACCCGGCGGGGAGCCGGGCGGGGCAGGAACACAAGGAAAACAAAAGCACAAGGACAGGGAAAACAAAAACACTGCGGCTTAAGGGGGCGGAGCCCTGACAGACTGGCTAGTTGCAACTGACATTAACCTGCAGGCTAGATAATACCGCTCCCTATCTAGCTATCTCTAGTAGCTATTAGTAGCACGGTATTATGAAAGAACTAGCACCCAGCTTGATCTGTTCAAATGAGTTGAAACTAACATTAGCTAGCTTGCTGGCAGTTAAGTGCAACAATCAAGTGTAAAATGTATATATATGCACTATATAGTGAATAGGGAGCGATTTCAGACACAGCTGAAGAACAGCAGAACAAGCGCTCAGCAATTGAGTATTGAATGTTTTATTTTAGGATTTTATTTAAACATCGGACCTCTTGAATGTTGTTTTCATTTAAGACCGTGGGCAAAAGTTCCTTGCTTTAAGCGTTCTTTAAGTTATTTAAGTAATAAATGGAGAGCAAAGTTATATTTGTCTCCCCCTTTTTTTTTTTTTTTTTTTGCTGATCCGAAAAATTATCTGATCCATGACTCATAAACTGTGATATGATCCGAACTGTGAGTTTTGTCATCCGTTGCACCCCTACTGCATAGTCATTTCAGGTATCCAGGGCAGTAAATGGAATAATTGACAGACAACTTTTAGATGTCGCCATCTTAAAAATGAGGGACTCATTTGTGAAACTAGAGTGAAACTTATGATAGCCGAGTATAACCAAGTAAACAGAATTAGTATTTGCATGCAAATCTCAGCCTAAAAGTCATGACACAACTTGAGTGTTAATGCACATAAAATGCACTTAAATGTGCATTATTATAATGATAATATATTCATTTATGAGAGCAAAATGTTTGTGAGTAACTGTCCCTCTAGAATGTTTGTCTGATGTTGGTTAGTTGAATAAAACTCATTGGATTGACGAGGATTGGTCTGAAATAATGTAGCATAGTCATACAGTAACTCTTCAGTTCAAGAATCTATTTTTGACATGACATAGCAGGTCATTATAGGCAAACTGAACCCTCGAATATTGAATTGAGAATTGAGGAGAATATAATAAATGATGAGCATACTGATTCACATAACACTTCAACAACAGGGCTGTCAGTCAATTAAAAATTACTTGCTTCACTTTTGATTGCAATTTTCTCCTTTTTACACCCAACTTTTTGTAATTGTCAGTGTGCATAATCTTGATTTCAACAAACTTACAGGAGCACAGGGCACAGGGAATACTATCCTGATTAAACACACTCCAGTCATTTTTCAAGTGATCCCACACTGCAGCAGAAAGCAGACACCAAATTAAGGATATGCGTATCTTCCTGACATCATGTGAGCACCCGAACAAGTTGTAGGGAAACCTAAGTGACATACCTTGCCCTACCCTAGAGGAACAGAGCCAATTTATTTGGCCGCTGTAGGCTCCTGGTCATTGTTGGTGGATAACCTTACACTTGCGTGCATGTGTTGGATGACAAGTAGTGCAATGCTGGATACCAGTGAAAGACAGACAGGGGAGAGGGGGTTGCTGAAAAAGGAAAACAACAAAGGTGAGCTCCAATAAAATCTTATTATAGCTAATGTGCAATTAATGAAATTGACTTTAACAGAGATTGTAAATTTTGCTTCTGTGTCTGTGATGTGCTTGTGGATTCCTGTGAGGGAAGTCAGGTGGGTCGGTGGGGCGCCCCACGATTCTTGACTGTTACACAATTATTGTAAATGTATTGTAAACAAGCATAAAAGGCCAGTGATGACAAAAAGACAAAATGTAAATGTAATTTAAATGTAAGTTCTAAAATTGTATTTTTATAAACATCCCATTAGGTTGTGTAACATATATATTATCATTTCAGTGATATTTAAAAAGACTGGAGCCAGTGTTTTGGTGTTGTTTTTTTTTTTTTGTGTGTGTGTTTTTACACACAAAATATTTTTCACTGTCTAATTATTTTCATGTGTTCAGTGTTGTATTACTCTCTATCCACAGTCAAAGACAGAATCATTTCTAATAATCACTGCCTACCTATTACAGAAATTATACAAAATTGAGGGATTGTGAGTGGTCGGAAATTAGATTTGCTGTAGCGAAATTTCAGCATTGCTTTAATTAGCAGAAGGCCTATCTCATTTCACTTGGAGAGATTACACTTAATCACTCACACTAGTGGCTATACAGGCAGAAACATAAACCACAGCAACAAATGAGGGGATTTGCAGGCTATAAACCTTCATTCTGAGATATCATTCCAAATTTCATTCATCACTCTTGCACATCTACATTGGTATATGGACATGCAGTGAAAAAAAATCACTTAAATGTGTATTTCCACATTGTTTCTTGGGGAATTATAGTTTATGAGGATAATAAAATTCAAGATATTAATGTAAATTGTATGCAATCAGAGCATGGCATTTTGGGGGGAATTAGAATAATTTGATGAAGAGTCTTGCTGTTCCAATTGTCTCATGCTTTAATCACTATGAAGAAAAAAAGCTTTGTAATTTATAAAAAGAGGTACTTATCCAAACAATTAAAACCAGTGTTTTATTGTGAATTCAATTGTGAAATTATACAATATAGAAATTGTGAACTGTAGCAACATACATGACAATGTTGCTGTGTAGAATATATTGATTTTAAAAATATAAAGAGTAAATTGTTTAAACAGAAAGGATGGCTGATATTAACTTTTTGAAAAAATATGAATATATATGTATGTCACCTATGAAAATACCTCATGCACTTCTTCTATACTTCCTCTGTTCAACCCACAACTTTAAAATTGAGCTACAGTTAGGAGTTTTCTAGTTGTCCGGATATCACTAAGAAGTGTCTGCAGCTGAATGGTTTCTTGTAATAGGAAATGATGTCAATCAGCAGTGTGGTTTTACATATTACAAATAAAGATGATCATGGAATAGTAACAATGATCATTAAGTCATGATGCTTTTCCTTGCGATGGTCACAGTTGATTAGATTGATTCATCATTGTCATATATACCTACTGTTATAGTCAGACAGTGAAAAATTCTGACACATAAGGCCAGTTTCTGTCCTCCCTTACTGTATACATTAAAAAAAACAAGCTCAAAGTGGCAAACCATTGGGACTGATGTTCATGGCATAAATGCAAGTCTCTAAAGCAGTGCACAATGGAATAGGCAAAGAACTGTTGCCATGACAATTTTGCATTTGACTACACAAAAAAAAAAAAAAACTGGAGCAAATGGTATCCCTCAAATATCAAGTTGGTTGGAGAACATTGTTTAAAGAGTTGTAGTTGTGACAAAGGTGTAACCATGTATTGATCAATCTGGATTTAGTCAAATTACTTTAAAATGTGTGTTTTCCCTAGTAACTCTATGTGAAAACAGAAACAACAACAAAGGAAGATCGCAGGATGCAAAAAAAAAAAAAAACAAACAAGAAAGAACCAGTATTTTAATGGCTTGAGTTTAAACCAGTTAAAAGCGGTAGTAACTTTCTTTTGTTACACACAATATTATAATCATACAATAATGTAACAATAATATTTGCTGTAGCTGAACTGGTAGTTGGCTTGCTAGCTGTTTGCTATCCAGGTTATATCAGAATGTGGCAGCTTACCTGGTTGAAATGAGGAAGAGGGGCAGGGTCATGGGTGTACTAGCTGCTAACAGGACACACATGTGACTTGTTTACCTGGGCATGGGAGCATGGCAAGCTGGAGAGTGAGGAAGCTGATGGTGACAGCAGAAGCAGAAGCTCCCTGAAGTGGGGTTCCTGATGGAGCAGTCGAGTGAGACCGGCAGGGCAAGCAGTGCTCCAGCTGAGTATGGTGTCCCTGCACAGGTAAGGGAAGCACTTATGACTGAAGCTGCTGTGCCTGTGTGTGAAAGGGACAAGCGGGTTTAGTGGTGAATTGTGAAGACTGAGTCCTTTACCTGTTGACAGGAACTAGTCAATGGCAGGTGGTGTAGCGGTGTAGGTGCATGGATAACTCTGAAGGAAGTGGAGAAATGGAGCCATGAGCAGATACTGGGACTTTTTTGAAAACTGGATGGTGGCCTCAACCAAGTAGCATTCTTGAAGGCTGAAGGCACCATTCCTTCTTTGCTGTGTGTGTTGCTAGTATGTCTCTGAGGATGTTGAAGTGAAAGTATCTCTTCAGTAGAAGGGGACTGTTGCTTGTGGCTTGAGTGAAAATAGGAGGTTTGCTAATAGAGATCTTGGGTAAGCCATTGACTTCCTGTGCGATGTAATTTGCATGGCATTTATACTTTAACCAGCAGGGGTCCACATGAATACCTGTGTGTGGTATGTATTAGAAAATGTCAGCAATGGAAGAAAATTCCTTTTATATTATCTACTGATAAATTGTAAAAAAATAAAAGTTGTACATTTGATTTTGAACTTTCCTCACCTGTGAAGTGGGGCTCCTGTATGTGAGGTGGTCAAGGGGCAGCCCTCAGGTATTGACACAGCCTAGGACATTACATCCATATGCCATTTTACATGAGTTGTATTAGTATTTTGAAAGATGTGGTTAAGGATGGATTATGATGACACTTTTGAATTGAAAAAGTGTGCATAATATGGGCGATCTACTCCCCTAAGTGTGCTTCAGTAAATCTATCTGGCAGCCTGCAATTGAGGGGAAAAAACACTTGATTGAGCTGACAGTACTTTCCCTGGAAGGGGAGAGAGGTAATTAACTCAGAAATATATATGGTAATGATATGGAGGACAACATTAGTTAATGGAAATCAGATTCATAAAAAGTAAAGATAATTACAACTAAATGAGAAACAATCTTGGAGGAATGATACCATCATTGTATAATAAAAAGTTTTAGAATACATTTATGAACTTCTGATTTTAAGCAAATCTTCCACAGGGATGGTTTAAATGATCAGGTAAGGGGGGTGACATTTTTAGAGTGGAAAAAAAGGATATGCATACATCATTGAGGTAGCGTTTTATTTTAGGGATGTTATGAATATCTACATAACATAATTTTTTATGTTGTTGCATTATAAATGTTGTATTATCGAGAACTTTTTTGTTTTAATGACTTTTTTGTTTTAATGATTCAACTTCCATTGTCTCAAGGCAGTACAGTTTGCTGGGGAACTTTTGCATTGTGAAGCGCACCTCGATTTTATTGCTACAGCTCCTTAACTTGTGGTAAGATGTTTGTATAACATACATGATAAACATCTGGAACATGACAATGAAGACACATTTGTTGATTTGTGGGATGAAATATCAACAAAGAACAGTGTGTAACAGAAACACTAAAACAAGAGCTGTCTGCAAAAATACTCAGAGCTACCTACCCCGTCAAACTATTGTTTTTGGTATCATGTTACAGCAAGGTACTTTTGTATGGAGGAAGAAAGCTGCCAAAATCAAAAATAAATGAAGAAATAAATAAATGACTCGAAAAAGAATATACATTTCTTTTTTACATGTCTTTATGCATTTATTTTTACATTTCTTCATGCATTTCCACGTCTTTTTACATTTTCTCATGTATGTCTTCATCTTTTTACATTTCTTCATGCATTTCTTTTTACATTTCCTCATGCGTTTCTTCGTCTTTTTACATTTCCTCATGCATTTCTTTTTACATTTCCTCATGCGTTTCTTCGTCTTTTTACATTTCTTCATGCATTTCGTCCTTATTATGCAAATGAGGAGGCGTTTCTTTCATGTTCGGTCTTAGCAATCAAACTCAGAAAAGGCAGGTAGAAAATAGCTGTAGGAAGGAGAGGAAGTGTTTGAAAAGGAGCGAGTAGAGGGCTGTAATGGTGGTGTCAGCTAGACGCTCCCCAGATAGCAAGTGCAGCAGAGCTGAAGTGAGTAGCTTGTGTAATCCCTGCGTAAAGTCTGTGGGGTAGCGGGTAGCAGGTAGCCGAGGGGTTGCAGCGGTTATGTCGCTCCCTGAAACCTGGTTAACTAGCGTTGTTGCGTTTAGCTCAACTGGCAGCGATGCCAGCCGTAAGGGGTTGGCAGTGGGAGCTCAGGTTCTAAACTTGCTCGCTGACCCACGTTCACCCGTTACACAGGCATACGTTGGCCTAACGGCTTGACAAACGTTGAATAGTGACTTTCGGTCAATGTCATTTTGGACATCAGGGTAACTAAATGTTGTTTCTACGTTGGACATCGACTAATCTGCATTACATCACAATCCGCTGTGAATCACCTATGTTGGAGCAGGGAGAGATCTAAAACATGCAGGACAAGTGGTACTCCAGGAGAGGTTTGAGAAACGCTGTCTTAACCAATTGAGACAGGCTACACGTTGTTATAGATATCATCAATATTTACTGGGGTGTATAAATAGATGGATGAATAAATAAATAGAGAGAGAGAGAGAAATATTAATAGTAATGTCTTCAGGCACCGGATCCTAGTTCCTGGAAAAATAAAGTCAAATAAGTTAGATCAATGTATAGGCTATAGGCTACATATTCAAAGACCAATGGAAAAAGACTTGCATGTAGGCTGTTTGCCATGTGTGCTCGCACTTCTTTACCCTACTTTCTTGGAATCGCTCCAACTGAAATACACCGGCATTTGACCACCTGTGGAGAAAAAGAGATACTCAACTGGGGAGGAGTGGGCTAACCTGATATGACGGTGAAACATTAGCGGCAGTGTAGCATAGCGGTTATGGTTAAGGAGCAGGACTTGTAACCGAAAGGTTGCCGGTTCGATCCCCACTGGGACACTGCTGCTGTACCCTTGGGCAAGGTACTTAAACCACAATTGCCTCAGTAAATATCCAGCTGTATAAATGGATAACATTGTAAAGAACTGTAACCTGTGTAAGTCGCTTTGGATAAAAGCGTCTGCCAAATGAATAAATGTAAATGTAAATTAGCACGTGTTGACTAATATTCCTCCTCAAGCAAGACAAGATCTACAGCCTACGCTGGGCAAATGTGTGCTATCAGGGTCCCCTATTCCTAAACACTCCCCAACACTTCCAATGTTGTACAGCATATCGTTAAACACAAAAGTTGGTAAAATATCCAGTGCACTACCAAACTATGACAGAAAAAAGTACATTTTGAACAATCCCTGATAGTTTTATATCATTTTTTCTACAATCATAACAATATAGTTACACTGGCTTACGTTTTGACGGCCCACAGATTTCAGTGTAACATCACTCACTATAATTGTCAGTGCTCCGCCTCCTTAGCTGTCGTGCTTTTGTTTTCCTTGTGTTTTTCCTGCCCCGCTCCCCGCCCGGTCTCCGCCCGCCTGATTGCCTGCACACCTGCTTTCCATCCCCTCGTCTGCCCTGCCCTATATGTTCCCTGCTTTTCCCTGTCCTGTTGCTAGTTCGTCACAGTGTTTTTCGCCTGTTTCGTCCCCGCGTTTGCTTTATGCTTCTGTCTGCCTGTTTCCCGTTTTTCGACCCCGCTTGTACCCTGACCTCGTTTTTGCCTGCCTCCTTGCCTCGTTCGCTTGATTGCCTGCCTGTCCGGTTCCCCGACCTTGCCTGCTCCGATTTCCCGATCCTCGCTCTGTCCACGGACTGTCTCCCGGTTTTCGACCCTGCTTGTTTTCGGATTAGCGATCTGCCTGACGATTCCGTTAAAGACGCTCGGAACCCGACGCTCCCGTGGTCCGCGCCTGAGTCCCTGCCTGAGCCCCGACAGTACGAACTAGCCACCATGGACTCAGCGGACCTACCCCAGCTGCGGGCTGCACTGGAGCTGCAGGGCGCGTTGTTGGGGGGGCACCAATCCCAGCTGGGAACCATCGGCCGGTCCCTGGAGGGCCTCGCTGCCAGCCTCGCCAGCGTCACGTCCCAGCTGCAACAGTTGCAGCTGAGCCAGGGTAATCGCCTCTCGCCGCCTGCGGCAGCTCCCCCACCAGTTTCACCAGTACCCCCGAGCCGGGAGCCCCGTCTGCCTCCTCCCGAGTCATACGCGGGGGATCCAGGAACCTGTCGGTCGTTCCTCTCCCAGTGCTCCCTGGTTTTCGAACTGCAGCCCTCCACGTTTCCCATGGACCGGGCGAAGATCGCTTACGTCATTACCCTGCTGACGGGACGTGCCAGGGAGTGGGGCACTGCGGTCTGGGACGCCGGCGTTTCTTTCTGCCATTCCTTCACAGCCTTTGCTGAGGAGATGAGGAAGGTCTTCGACCGATCCAGACACAGTCGCGAGGCTGCAAGGGAGATGCTCAGGATTCGCCAGGAGCGCCGGTCAGTGTCGGATTTTGCGATAGACTTTCGCACTCTCGCTGCCACCAGTGGCTGGAATACAGCGGCGCAGTACAACGCCTTTCTTCACGGCCTTTCGGAGTCCATCAAGGACGAGCTGGCCACTCGGGAACTGCCGGCCAGCTTTGACGCCCTGGTGGATCTGGCCATCCGTGTCGACCAGCGCCTGTCGCAGCGGTGCCTGGAGAGAGGAGCCAGTGGATTGCTGAGCCCCTTCAAAGAACTGCCCGCACCGGTTGCGCGTAGCCCCGCCATTCTGCCGCCTACTTCCCCGGAGCCGATGCAAGTAGACCGCACTCGCATGACTCGCCTGTCCCCTGCCGAGCGACAGAGGAGGATTAGCGCCGGAGCCTGCCTGTACTGCGGTCAGCCAGGGCATTTCGTGGCGACCTGCCCCGTTAAAAGCCAGCGCTCACCCGTAGCAGGGGGAGTACAGGTGAGCGTGACCCCTTTAAACCAGTCCCCTTGAGATCCGCCCTCTGTTTTCGGCCACTCTGCTCATCAGGGGTCGTTCCCATGCTGTCTCTGTTTTAATCGATTCGGGGGCCGACGGGAGTTTCATTGATGCCGGCTTGGCGGCCCGATTGCAGCTGCCCCGTATCCCGCTGCACTCGCCGCTAGAAGCCCACGCCATCACCGGGGCCCCTCTGGTCCGCATCACCCACGCTACCCCCCCTGTGAGCTTCCTCATCTCCGGCAACCATCGCGAAGAGATCGTGTTGCACGTGATAGACACCCCACAAGCTTCCGTGGTCCTGGGCCATCCCTGGCTAGCTCAGCACAACCCCCACGTTGACTGGCAGGGCAACAAGATTCTGGGTTGGAGCCCGTTCTGCCATTCCCACTGTCTTCGCGATGCTCTGACTCCGGTGTCACCTGACGCCGCCGCACCCGAGGAATTCCCGGACCTGTCAGCAGTGCCGCTGGAGTACCTGGACTTGAAGCCAGTCTTCAGTAAGTCCCGCGCCACCTCGCTTCCTCCGCATCACCCCTACGACTGTGCGATTGATCTCCTGCCCAGCTCCTCACCCCCGAGGGGGCGCCTGTACTCCCTGTCTCCGCCGGAGAGGAGGGCCATGGATCGCTACATCCGGGAGTCCCTAGCCGCCGGGATCATCCGCCCGTCCTCCTCGCCTGCCGGGGCCGGGTTTTTCTTCGTCGGTAAGAAGGACGGCTCTCTCCGTCCCTGCATTGATTACCGGGGTCTCAATGCCATTACCGTTAAGAATCGTTACCCCCTACCGCTCCTGTCCGCTGCTTTTGAGTCGTTGCAAGGGGCCACCGTCTTCACCAAACTCGACCTCCGCAACGCTTACCACCTGGTCCGTATCCGTGAGGGAGACGAGTGGAAGACTGCCTTCAACACTCCATCCGGGCACTATGAATATTTGGTCATGCCGTTCGGGTTAATGAATTCCCCAGCTGTGTTTCAGTCTCTGGTAAACGATGTGCTCCGGGACATGCTGAACCGGTTTGTCTTCGTTTACCTGGACGACATACTCATCTTCTCCCGCTCCCTGTCCGAACACGTTCAGCATGTCCGTCGGGTTCTCCAGCGCCTGCTGGAGAATCACCTGTATGTCAAAGCGGAGAAATGCGAATTCCATCGGAAGACCGTCTCCTTCCTGGGTTTCGTGATCACAGCGGGAGAGATCCAAATGGACCGGCAGAAAGTGCGAGCAGTAGAGGAGTGGCCTCGCCCCACTTCCCGTCGAGAGCTGCAGCGCTTCCTCGGCTTTGCAAATTTTTACCGCCGCTTCATTCGGAATTACAGCACGGTAGCGGCTCCCCTCACTGCTTTGACATCTGTCAATAGGGCTTTTACCTGGTCCCCGGGAGCCGAGGAGGCATTCCGCAACCTGAAGGGCCGCTTCACCTCAGCGCCCATTCTAACCCAGCCCGATCCTGCCCGACAGTTCGTCGTGGAGGTGGACGCCTCGGACGTGGGAGTGGGGGCCGTCCTTTCACAACGCTCCGCTTCCGACAACAAGCTCCGCCAATGTGCTTACTACTCTCACCGTCTTTCACCCTCTGAGCGTAATTACGACATCGGTGACCGGGAGCTACTCGCTGTTAAACTGGCGCTGGAGGAGTGGAGGCATTGGCTGGAGGGGGCGAAGACGCCGTTCCTGGTGTGGACCGATCATAAGAACCTGGAATACATCAGGTCGGCTAAGCGTCTGAACCCCCGACAGGCCCGCTGGTCCCTGCTGTTTTCCCGGTTCGACTTCACTCTGTCCTACCGACCGGGAACCAAGAATGGGAAACCCGATGCTCTGTCTCGCCTGTTCGCGCCAGCAGACGAGATCCAGGAACCCAGCACCATTTTGCCTGCCCGATGTGTGGTCGCAGCGGCGCAATGGGACATCGAGACCATCGTCCACGCCACTCTCCGGACCGAACCGGGTCCTAGCTCCTGTCCCCCTAATCGCCTCTTCGTTCCTCGTTCTGTCCGATCCCAGGTCCTGCAATGGGGACACTCGTCCAGACTCGCCTGCCATCCCGGCGCCCGACGTACAGCGGTGTTCATCAGTCGGCGGTTCTGGTGGCCCACCATTAAAGAGGACGTCCGCAGCTTTGTTTCTGCCTGCTCGGTCTGCGCCCGGAACAAGACGCCTAACCAGCCGCCTGCTGGTCTGCTGCAACCCCTGCCGGTTCCCCGACGACCCTGGTCCCACATTGCGCTGGATTACGTCACCGGTCTGCCCCCATCTGATGGCAACACCACCATCCTCACCATCGTTGATCGGTTTTCCAAGTCCGTCCACTTCGTTCCACTCCCCAAACTCCCCTCTGCCAGAGAAACCGCCCAACTGCTCGTACACCACGTGTTCAGGCTGCACGGGCTGCCCACTGACGTGGTGTCTGATCGGGGTCCCCAGTTCACCTCTCACTTCTGGAGGGCTTTTTGCAGGCTGCTGGGCGCCACGGTCACTTTGTCGTCCGGGTTCCACCCCCAGTCCAACGGCCAAGCCGAGTGGGCGAACCAGCAACTGGAGACTGTGCTGCGGTGTCTCACCTCCCAAGAGCCGTCAGCATGGAGCCAGCAACTGCCATGGGTGGAATACGCCATCAACTCCCTGCCCTCGTCGTCGTTGGGACTGTCTCCCTTTCAGTGCTGTCTAGGTTACCAGCCCCCCCTGTTCCCAGCCCAGGAGGAGGAGGTCGGCGTCCCCTCAGCGGCTGCGTTCATCCGGCGATGTCACCGCACCTGGAGGCGTGCGCGGCTCGCCCTGCTGCGAGCCTCAGCCCAGACTAAGCGCTTCGCCGACCGTCGCCGCTCCAAAGCCCCCCGCTATCGCCTGGGTCAGCGGGTGTGGCTCTCCACTAGGGATCTTCCCCTCAGGACAGACTCCCGCAAGCTCACTCCTCGCTTCATCGGGCCGTTCCCTATTGCCAAGGTGATCGGTCCCGCGGCGGTCTGCCTTAAGCTACCGCTCTCTCTCCGCCGCATACATCCCACCTTCCACGTCTCCAGGATCAAGCCCGTCGTCCGTAGCCCCCTCTGCCCGGCTCTGCGGGCTCCTCCACCTCCTCGCCTGATCGACGGGACAAAAGCATACACTGTGCGCCGCCTGCTTAAGGTTAGGCGACGGGGGCGCGGACTCCAGTACCTGGTTGACTGGGAGGGCTACGGCCCCGAGGAGAGGTGTTGGGTCCCTGCCAGGGACATCCTGGATCCTGCCCTCATCAGGGACTTCCACCGCCGGCATCCTGGCGCACCCGCTAGGACGCCTGGGGGCGTCCGTAGAGGGGGGGGTACTGTCAGTGCTCCGCCTCCTTAGCTGTCGTGCTTTTGTTTTCCTTGTGTTTTTCCTGCCCCGCTCCCCACCCGGTCTCCGCCCGCCTGATTGCCTGCACACCTGCTTTCCATCCCCTCGTCTGCCCTGCCCTATATGTTCCCTGCTTTTCCCTGTCCTGTTGCTAGTTCGTCACAGTGTTTTTCGCCTGTTTCGTCCCCGCGTTTGCTTTATGCTTCTGTCTGCCTGTTTCCCGTTTTTCGACCCTGCTTGTACCCTGACCTCGTTTTTGCCTGCCTCCTTGCCTCGTTCGCTTGATTGCCTGCCTGTCCGGTTCCCCGACCTTGCCTGCTCCGATTTCCCGATCCTCGCTCTGTCCACGGACTGTCTCCCGGTTTTCGACCCTGCTTGTTTTCGGATTAGCGATCTGCCTGACGATTCCGTTAAAGACGCTCGGAACCCGACGCTCCCGTGGTCCGCGCCTGAGTCCCTGCCTGAGCCCCGACAATAATTTTAATTTTATTTCAAAAATATTAAATCACCTGCGTAAAGTTGGCACCCCAAGTATTTAAAAAGTTCGAAACGGTATTACTGTTCGATTGTGCTATGTTTGTGCCGGTTTGTGCCGTAAAAATTTTCCTTTGTGCTGCTATGGTTTTTTAGATATAACAAATTATATTGTATGTGCTGTGACGTCACCCAGCACCCCAACCTTCTCCGAATTGCTCCAAAATGGTCTCGTTCGTTTGTGCCGGTTTGTGCCATAAAAATGTTCGTTTGCGCTGCTATGGTTTGTAGATATAAACGTTATATTTTTGGGGGATGAGGTCACCCAGCACCCCAACCTTCTCCGAATTGCTCCTAAATGGTCACGTTAGTTTCTGCTACGTTTGTGCTGGTTTGTGCCGTAAAATATATAATACAGTGTTTATCCAAAGCATATATAATAATGCTTTGGATAAACACTGTACTTCATGGCAAAGATTCTGAGACAACTTCCAGAACGCTGCTTTCTCCATAACGAAGAAAGTGGGTTCTACTGTGCAACGTTTTGCTGGTTGGTGCCCTGAAAAAAACTTCGCCCAAAAATACAATGTTTATATCTACCAATCCATAGCAGCACAAACGAAGATTTTTACGGCACAAACGAACGGTAATACCATTTCGAACTTTTTAAATACTTGGGGTGCCAACTTCACGCAGGTTATAAAATCCTGTAATTTACAGCAACAGCAACCCACCCCGAGACCTCACATGCACACTCACCTTGCCTTGCAATATCACCGAGAGACAAAGCCACAAGCAAAAAAACTTTCCAGGGCTTCCACAGGCAGCATATGAGGAGGGCGCCCAACTGTCCCAGCATTATTTGTGTGGTGTAAGGACATGTTCAGCCACTTCCTCCAAATTATTGAAAACAAAAGGATCAACCTCTGCTAACGGGGAGTGCGTGGAAGAATTAGCTAGCTAACATTAGCTATACATGGCTATGGGCTAGGTATATTGGGGAGCTAAAAGATATCGTATATAGAGACTGGAGAGGTAGAGCGAATCAGAATTTGCAGACACCAGAATGGAGGCTAGCGCACCACAACATGTCCACTTCCCATTGATTATAATGGGGAAACTCCTTTCTTTTCCCACCAAACTAAGGGGATTACAGTCATATTTTCAATCAAGTTACACCCATAATGGATATAAGAATAAGAATCAAAGCGTGATTTTAATTGACACGATTAGGCAATGAAGTCAATGGTATAACTGATGAATAGCCTACAGGAATTTACAGTCGTAAAGTAGCTTGAACTTAAATGGTTACTGAACTGCGTATGAACATCGAGATATATACGGATCGACCCATTATTTTATATATATAGTTATTTTCTACAAGTGAAATATTTTTTTTTTCATGACGCGCATTTCCTCTGACGTTAGTTCAGGCCACAAGGATTCACAAATTCACAAATCATTGCCAGCTAGCATTAGCTACCTACCTTTGGCATTATTGTTATAAATGGATTGAAAATATGACTGTAAACCCATTTGTTTGGTAGAAAAATGTAGGAATATCCCATTTAGGGTCAACGGAAAATTGATGCGGTGCGGTGCACTGGACGCAATAGTTTCTGCAACTTTCCAGCGGTTACGTTCTTTCCATATCTTAGAGTTCAGTGCTGTGAACTCGTTTATTTAGTTAACATTTATGCAACAACGAGCATAATGAGGTACCGAAAAAAGTATCGTTTTGGTACCGAATTCTAGGTACCCGTATCGGCACAGATACCGAAGAATTTTAAAGGATACCCAGCCCTAGTCCAGACTGACAGTAATATTTTCAGCTAGATCAGCTAAGCACCTCAATTCTCTAGCGATCTCCTGACTGTAGGTAGCCATTTTTGTAGTGAGCCTGATCACCGGTGTGGGAGCAACTAAGGCAGGTATAGTCGGTCTATGCACTCTGATGTCGATCAACCAATAGGCGAAAAGTTGATCCAATGACACACTTTGAATGAAAGCCCCCCCCCCCCCCCCCATTTGCATAATGAGGACGAAATGCATGAAGAAATGTAAAAAGACGAAGAAACGCGTGAGGAAATGTAAAAAGAAATGTATGAAGAAATGTAAAAAGAAAGAAACGCATGAGGAAATGTAAAAAGACGAGGAAATGCATGAAGAAATGTAAAAAGAAATGCATAAAGAAATGTAAAAAGAGGAAGAATTGCATAAAGAAATGTAAAAAGATGATGATTATTTTTTTTTATTTTGGCAGCTTTCATCCTCCATTGTCCATATTGTACAGATTTAATTCATTCTCTGAGTTCTTAATATACACAGCTTGATTTCTTAACACTTAATTAATGACCAAAAACTGTTATGAAAGAATGAGTCATTTCTGTAGACAGCTGTGAGTTTGCTTGTTACCTAGTGTACATATGTAATTCTTATTTATGCACAACTTCTGTCTAGCTGTCCTAATACATTTTTCAAATTCTTTATATCTATGTCCATTACTATGTGTATAATGTGTATTTTGCTTAACATTTGTTCTTACACTGAGAGGCCACTTTATTAGTATGTCTCCCTGTTCTATGACAGAAGACTCAATCAGTGACAGCATCACATGTACAGCCTATGCTATTTAAAGCAAATAGCCAGGTACAGGTGAATTGTGTGTGCACAGAGGCAGAATGGACAACATAAAAGATTTAAGTGTCTTTGAACACATGATGGTAGTGGGTGTCACATGCTCTGGTATGAGAAACAGAAACCCCGCTAGGGTTTTCATGCATGACACTGTGAGAGATGGATGATGATTGATAAAATATCAAACCAGCTTAGTTTAAAGTGTAAACTAAAAGCAACAAAAATCTGGAATCAGCAAAAGCTGAAAATTCAAATGAGTGATACAGCCTGTAACTTACGCACTCACTTCTATTTCCAGCTGATCATATGCATTGATTCCTTCTTGGTATTGTGAAGCTACATTGACCTACTGTACTTCCAATAACATGTACTTGCTACTAGGCACATTGCTGAGGATTCCATCATTCTTAGAAACAGCCTAATGTACACTCTGAGAGGAGTTTTCCCTCTTTTAGGGATACACATTTATGTATGTTGACTTAAGTGTGAGACCACACATCAGTGAAGGGTCTTTGCATTCTCATGATTGTAATGTGGCTGTGTGCACAAATGTTTCAATCTTCAACATGTTACATAGGATTGTTTAAACATTTTGCTGGTAAATGTAATGTTGCACTAAACAATACTTTTATGTGAAGCCTTATGCATGTAATGCACCCTAGGGGGTATTCTCCCATTCGCGCGTAAGTCTTTTTGCGTGCCTCCAGTTACGCACATTTCAGTTACACGTATTCTCCCCTATGCACTCCGATCACGCCCACAGCGCTTAACTTCAGAATGAAGGCGGGCTCATGAAAGAGGCGTGATTCGTTTAAAATAGAAGTATACTGAGTCACAACCTCGTTTATTTAAGCATTTACCATGTGAATGCCATTGAAATCCATTCAAACCGTAAACCAGACTCCAAAATAAACGAATCGCCTCAAAGGAAAACATTTGTTTCTATGTATGACATAAACCCAAAAAATAAAGTAAATATACCAAATAACACATGTGCTGGGCCTATGTATAAAGACACATTTGATGTATGGAGATACATTAACCCTTTCGCACGTAACTTATTTTTTATGCTATGTAGCGCGTGTGTTAGGCTACGTTACATGGTTCGCTATTTTTTCCTTAGCGCTATTAAGCTTCTCGGTTTTCAGTTAGCATTTGCTGTATTTTTTTAATGTTAAGTCGCCGTTTCATCAAAGCTAAAATTAGCTAGAATTTTTCCAATCTAGTTTTCTAATCGTACCGGTTTTAGCATACACGCTAAACGGCTAATCACACCATTCTGACCGTACGCGCGAAAGGGTTAATAAAAATGCACTATTGAGGAAAAGGTGCAACAAAATGTGTCATGCCAAGCGACTTTCCTACCAACAATAACCCTTGTTTTTGTCCCCCTTTTTCTTTTATACAGACTCAGACCCCTCGGAGGCACAAACACCAGGTTGAGGTACAGTATGTGCTGCCTTGGAGATAATAGTGTACAGCCAAGGCAGGGTAATTATTTTTATAATTAAACAGGTGTAAGCTTGGCAACAATCATGTACAGGAAAGGCCAAATATGGAATGAGAATGATGCCAGAATGAAAGACAATGGTGTACAGAAAATGTGTTATGAAACTGAAGGAGGGGGTAAGAGCATAAAAGAAAGATGTATTTTGGGGGATTTTCGGACTGCTTGGGGGGACTGCTTAGGGTTATGACTGATGACGCTAATGCTCCGCGCGGACCAGCCCGGTTTACTGTATGTGATTGATCACCATATGCAATAAACCTAATTACATCAGACTCTTGAGAATTATATTTGTTCTTTATTGGGCACTGGAATTCACGTTCTGTAATTATTACAAAAGGTATGTATGAATTATATAACTTAGAATTGTTACAGCACAAGTGTGGAGGGAGCCTCCAGTCCAATTAGCCTAGACTGGGAGAGGTTCTCCACCACATGCCCTGCTCTTTGGCCGGATTGAAGGATATGTCTCAGTTCAGTATGCCAGGGGCTGGTGGTTTGGGTTGGTGGTACATGTTGATATGAGGCAGGAGGTAATTGCCAGTTGTAAACAATTGTCAGTATACCTCATTTGCACTTTCCCTGTGCAAACCCAAGTTGCTTACGTTTACAAGTTTTGGAGTGAATGTCAAAAGTCACAAGTGAACTACCCTGTGTTGTAGAACAGTGGAACAACATGGAGAAGGTAGAAGAAGGGGAGGAGTAAGAGTCTGGACAAGATGTTTAGCTATTTTGAGTAGAACTTGTGCAACAATTATTGATCATATAATCATGAGCTGAGCATAAAGGAAGTTGGGCAGTATGTGCAGCCCAAATCTAACCCCCTTTGTGGCCTCTATCATCCAAACATTTAGAAATGTGATTATGTAAGTATCTATTATCTGGTAAAGTGTTCTATGCTCTGCAGTAATTTACTGTATCATACAATGTATAACAGTACTCATACTGATTACTGAAATGAAGTGTAAATATATTTTTCATGCATGTATCAAAATGGAAATTTAGCTATTTATCAACATAACCGTATGCACATTACAGAATTGGAAAAAAAGAGCTTCAGCTGGTGGCAGATGACATCTACTTACAGAGCAACAGGTTTCAGTTGTAGACATGGTGCTGACAGACAATGGAAAAATGATAGAATATCATAAGATAAACATTCACTCAATATCATATATACAAGAAAATACACAGTTAATTTCAGTCCCTACAGCCAGATTTTTTCTGTATTAATTGACTATATTTCCTTTATTCCTGAATATATTACAGGTGTATATGCTTATGTATGCCTGTGTGTGAGTTAATATTTGTGTTGTTGACAATTATGCTCAGCACAACTGCGCTCCATGAAGATGGAAGCAAATCAAACAAGCAGAGTCTATAAAATGTGACAGTGTCAGCATACGTGTTGCTTGGTAATAAAAGGATCAAATCAGACTTAAGAAGTGAAATTATTTGGTTTGGACTATTTATCATTCCCTGGCACAGTAAAACAGCAAAGCTGAACCTTAGTGCCATCATTCTCTCACAACATGTCCAATTCTGAAAGCCAAATTATAATGAAGAACTGTCAGCCAACTGAAGGACACAACAAGCCACACAAATAAAACATAATGAGGGAAGGAAGAGTGACACATGAAAGACATGGTGTTGTGATATGTTGTAATCAACAAGATGGGATGAGGTTTAAATGATGGAAACACCCCTATGCCAATAACTGTGGGTTAGTCACAACGACCCTAGCAAGCAACATAGAATCAAATCAAAATGCAGAAAGAATCAAAAAGCTGTTAGAAAGTGCAAAAATATCTGATATATAATGGAAAATAAATTTTTCCTTCATTTCAGTTAATGAGAAATATTTAGTGGAGAAAAAGCTATTGTATTTAGCCACAAATTAAAAAATGCCCTTCACATTAATAAAGTAAACATGCTTCAGAACAACAGCTTCACATTCAGCATGTACACTGCACAAAGCTAAGACAATTTAAACTTGGAACAAGACAGACATATAACCTTTGGATACAAATGGTAATGTCAAACTGCAAGCAAACATCCTTGCAATACCCATGAAATTAAAATGCAGCTAACCTCAGTGACTTCAGCCCCATCCTCTAACTCTCTCCCACTCCCTCTTCACCCAATCACTGTGGTTGACCCAAATGTTTCAAAAAATTTTACTGGTGAGTATTTTGGATACTGTTTTGGATAAAAGACAATCAGGCACAATCACAGCATATCTTTATAGCAGGTCTAACAGCTAAACTGTGTGCTGAGTAGGAGGGTGGCTTGTAGCAATAGGAAATTTCTTGCACCAAGAACAGTTCTTGATGTTGTCTGCAGAACAGTCACAGATCAGGTTCTTGACCCTAGGTCCTTACCTTACTTATTTTGTATTTTTTGATAATTTTTTCAAGACAGTTATATTTTATTTTGTTACAGCATGCTATGTCACATTGAAATGATTCCTGGGGGTTCAGAAACCTCTTCTTTTCAGATTTACTCCAACACTTCAAGCATTATGATTTCAACATGGCCATTCTGATTTCCAGAGGTCATCAGTGTGTCAATAATGTATTACCAAAAAGACTGTCCCCTCTGTCTGCAAGTGAACTATGTACAGTACTGTATTACTGTAATGTCAAGTGAAGAATTAACTTGTTCCCTCACTTGGATTGGGAGTCTACCTTGTTATCAGTGCTGTATGTTCTTATCTGCTTTGTGAAAAATGGGTACCCTCTCATGGAAAAACGAGAACTGCGACATCAATGAATATTCATTAGCTCATCTATGTACTGCTGCGGTGGCAGTGGCAGGACACAATGAATTAAACTGGTGCATCTTTACTGCTCCTAGACTGCCTGGATCTCCTATTAATACCAGTACTTTCTCTTCCGCTCTCTCTCTTTCTGTCACACTCTCTGTCTCTACTGCCATCTTAGCAAAAAGTACGTCTGTGACATCACCCACTGCTGATTAACAATTAATGACCTGAATGGACATGGTACCTGGACCATTGCTGTACTGTTAAAACCATGATGCACCCATTCCCTTATGGCTTGCCTGAGCCCACCATGCTGTCCCCTGTCAACAACACTGGCTTTAGATTCAAACTAATGCAATGAACTGAAGACTTTTTCATGCTACTTCAATGTTAACATCTCCATTATTTTTAGCAATTTCTTGTTCGCCTTTTTCTGGGGTCAGGGAATAATTTAACATTTTTTTCCCAATTGGTCTGGGTTTTCTGTTTTCTTTCTGTTCAGTTCTCTGTGAAAATGTCTAATAAAAATGCAGCACAACAAAAAAATTTTGATTAATTGATTGATTGATTGATTGAAATATGACTGTGCCACATGTTTGTGGAGAAGGGCAGGGGAAATCAACACCCTCAGATACAGAGGGAGCCGGTGCACCTGGGCAAAATGAACATAACGCGCAGCAGAATACAGTGTAAAATCAGCTTGCCAAGGTTTTTTTTTATCATCCCCAAAGCTCAAACAAGAGATGTGATTCTACCCAATGATTGTTTTTATGCATATTTTCATTATGACTACAATGCTATGCCACATAAACAAAGACAAACACACATACTTTGTGTTTGTTTCACAAGTACATTTTAACTGCAAGTCTAAGATGTCTAGGCTTCCCCTCTCAGCTGGCAGCATAAAACAATGAATAACAGCCATTAAAGTAGGGTGCATGTAATTTGGATGGTGAACTTAGCTATCTCAACAAAACTGAGTATTAATCTCCTAACTTGTTGTTTTTTCATGTAACTTGTATTTTAACTGTGATGCTTAGCATTGCAAGGATTCACATAGTATTGTATAGTGATCATGTGATTGTTAGTTATTGTTTTTTGCCTTGGTTAGTTTCATTAATGCATTTAACTGCTAGTCTAATTATTTGGTAATGTATACTTACCCGTCTCAGCTGGCAGTATTTGTGTTGTATCTGCACTGAAGCAGCAGCCTTGTTTCTCAGCCTCGCTGTACAAAGACAAGGGAGAGAGAGGACACTGGAAGAGGGAAAGGGAGAGAGAAGACACTGGGAGAGGGAAAGGGAGAGAGAGGACACTGGAAGAGGCCCTGGTTATATGTTGGTATTGTGTTCAAATGGTAAAGGAAACCACAATCCACACAAAAACAAGCACCAGAGCGAAACACACAGGTCTGGCACCACAAATGCAGATCTGGCCCAACACACATGTGCACCACAATATTCCTGACAGGACTGTACTATAGTAAGACAATACCAATACATACCCAGGGCCTCCCTGGGTTAATGTTAGTGTAATGGTATATTAATTAGATTAGCTGCAATGCTCAGCAACACACTGTTAAATGCAACACAATTTAAGCTATAACAAGTTCTTAAAGAGTGATACTTAGCTAGTCATCCCAACGAGAATAACAGTGAATTAATTGTCCTCACTCACAGTCTGTAATCAGCTAGTTGAGAGGGGTAGACAAAACTACTGATTAATTAACAGTGAAATGCACCCTGAAAACATAGTTGGTAACATAGTTGGTTTGAGCCTCTCATTTTCATGTAGGAACAAAGATTCCTATACAGAAATGGAATGATGTTGTCTGCATATAATGATATTCCATACTCTGTGCTTCCTGTACTTATACCTCTTACCCCAGAATGTTTTCAGATGGCCATGGTAAGTGGCTTAATAGTGAAAATGAACAGCAATGGTGACAAGGGGCAACCCTAGAAGCATTCCATAGTGCCCAGGTGTTTCTCCCCCACTCATGTTAATAACAGCTTCTGAGAGATCTTCTTCTTCTAAATTGCTTTCTAAAAGGTCAAGTAAGCCCTCTGAAATAGGTGGGAATTGTAGATTATCCAAAAACAGTAATTGCTTTGAAGAGTCAGAATATTCTGAGTTATACAGGGTTTGATAACATGCCTTAAATGTCTCATTTATTGCTAAATGTCCCACTGTAACAACCTTAATCATTTGACCTCTTTAAAATGCTCTTAAAACCAGTCATTTTGAATTAGCTGATGTTCCATTAGTGGGTGTGTCAAAATAAAAATTACATTATTGGCATTTAGCAGATACTCTTATCCAGAGATAACACAGGTTACAGGTATTTACAATGTTATCCATTTATACAGCTGGATAATTACTGAGGCAATTGTGGGTTAAGTACCTTGCCCAAGGGTACAGGAGCAGTGTCCCAGCAGGGATTGAACTGGCAACCTTTCAGTTACAAGTCCTGCTCCTCGACTGTGCTACACTGCCACCCTAGCTAAATCTAGCTGTGTTCCTGTAAACTTAATAAAAACCATCATATTGCCATATTGTTTGAAAGTACCATGGTGGTAGGTGAATCAGGTGAATTTATGAGGCAGAAAGTGAAAAGACACTGAGCAATGATGTTACTATGCTGTCCTCCCAGAAGCTGAAAATTCCACAGAGACTGCAAATAATCAATGCAAGAAAAAGTTTTGTAAATATCAGAGCAGCAACGAATGTTTTCCAACCTTCTGTACCATCTTCTGACCATCTTCTGTATACTCTGACAACATCCTCAGGCAGTAAATAAATTTCCTGCATGAAAATTCTGCTTATTACCTGCTTTAGTCTGATCATTTTTCCAAACCTTGAACATTCCATGATGCGAACTGTATTCTAGTAGTTTACCTCGTAGCACTTTGAATACATTTTAATGTAATGATTTACCTACAGTTTAGGATGCAGTGCCATCTGCTGTTAAATATAGGCTTTGTACTGAGTATGCTAACAAGCCTTCTGAACAATGGACAAAACTCTCTAGTAACATAACTCTTGCTTAGAGATGAACATTTTACATGACTTAGCCAGCCAGGATTATATGGTAACCTAGCCACCTAATACTAGCTAGCTAGGTAGCTTGCCAGTTAGTCAAAATCCAGAGTAACTCAGAGTAGCCTAGCCAGCTAGTTTCTTCAACACTGGCAAGGTAGCCTGTCAGTTGTACTTGAAATTACTGAGCATCAGGTTAATCATTCATTATATCAATGATACATGTCCAGAAATTTGAAAACAAAGTGACCACAACTCTAACCATTACAATGCATGTATTGTCTATGGATAGGGACTTAGGATAATGATTCACAGGTTGCTCCATGTTGATGTTGTTGTTCACTCAGCTCACACCTCTTGCTCTTTATTTTGTTGGCAAGGTCCTGCACTTCGGCTGGGGAGGCAAATATCAAATGTTGATTCTTGTAGGTGACACACATGGCAGGTACTGCATCGAAACGTCTTCTTTGCCTGTGTAGCGCCCCTGTAAAGTCCGAGTTGAACATCACTGGGAGAACATCACTTTCAAAACAGCACCTTCCCCTTGCTTTTGCACATCTCATTTTAATGAACACTCAGTTCAGGAACTTCATTATGACAGTTATCGGGAATACTCTTTGGTCTGTTCTGGCTCTTCCAATCCAAGGCCCTCCCAAATGAGTCTGGAAAATATCTCTCTCCAGAGTATGAGGAAGCCATTTCTCTAGGAAAGAGAACATATCTCTCTCCTCAGTTCTATATAGCTGTCGTTCTCAATGTCAACAACTTTTGTATTCTGAAGAAATGCTAACCTCATTTTTGTCCGCACAATCTTCCACCTCTGATAGTCTTTTTGGAATGTCAGCCCCCCTTGAATGTTTTGGAGAGCTGAGAGCAGTCTGTCAAATCTCAAAGCAAAGTCATCTTTCAGCAAGAATTTCTCCTGCTGCTAGTTCCTGATTTTGACTGTCCTTCATTGCTCCTTCACAAGCTCTGCTTAGCACAGTCTTGTTTGGAGAGTGATTTTCAGTATGTATAGGCAGTATTTTAGTTGGTTTAGAGGACATTGTTGTGTTCTTGTCCATAAAATATCTAGATCAGTGCTTTTATTTTATAGAGTTTAAAGTGCTAACCTATTGTAATGGAATCATTGTTACTTCATTCTAAACAGCATGAAACCTATGGTTACAGTATTTGTAATGTATTCTTTAAGACACATCTGGGGCTCCTGGGAGATTAGATGGCACCATTCTATGACAACAAGGATTCTTACTCTTCAATTTAAAATTTGATAATAGACTGTCTCTCTCACTTACTGCAAAGGAATACACATACACTTGCCAGCTCTTCTGAACTTTCAGGTAGCTGGCTACTTGTTATGATTCAAAGGACTGCTTTTTATGAATTATACAGTTCATGCTTTTCCTGGTTCCTCACTCTGATATGCATTCTCTTTCAGTATGATCTGTGGGAATCTTGAACAGCAGGAGCACCAGTGTGTATGAAAGAGGCAGTAACTTGTGACTGTGCCTATGAGTGTACTGTGTAACAACAGATACAGTGGGCCTTTCTCTCTCTGTCTATTCAGTCTAATCATAGTCATTACTGATTTCATACACAATATTGAGTCTAGTGGCCCTTAAAAATTAAATAAATCTGACCTATTCCTAAAGTTGTTACTCAGTGTTAAGGATATAATAATGTTAAGGTGCATTGTGATTATGCTGAAGAGAGATCTCATAGCTGTTTTGATAGATGTGCCACAAAAATCAACAGAAGCAGATAATTTACACCAGATTCATAAAAATACTACGAGATACCAAAAACTTGCAAACCACAAGACAAGAGTCTTGTAGAGTTTTGTTACTTTAAAAGAGGAACTATTTCCTTCTCACCCTTTCCTGGTACTATGTGGTCATAGCAATCTTACTCATACGCCCCTCCCTTCACAAAAAGGAGTAGGAAGGTGGGAAATGTATGAATATGTATTTGTATGAATAATACAAGAGGAGTAACTGGGGTAGTTATCCAAGTACTAATTACTGTCTTGCTGTGAGAATCATATTTAAACAAGATAAAACAAAAACAACAACATATTCAAATTATTAATGTGGATTTTGGAGGACAGATCCCTTGATCAGTAAAGGTCATCAGTAAAGGTCAGAGTAAGTGTGGGAGGTTCAACAATGTGATTCACCTTAATTGTGTCCTTGTCCTTGATGTCACTTGTTGAGGTAAGAGAAAAATATTCCTCTCCAAAATCAGCATCCTTGTAATGCAAAGTAAAGTTCCCACCAAGCCCACCACTCTCTCACAATAGACTCAAGTTCACCCACAGTCCCAGGGATTCCATGAGGAAAGTCCAGTTTGCAAATGTCATGGTCCTGAAGAATGATCCAAAGTTTGGCTTGATAAGACATTGGAACATCTGTAAGAGAAACCACATCACTTCAGTTTGAGTTATAGAATACATACAGTCACATCCCCTAAACATTCAGTATGAGAGGAGAATATTAACACTGATAATTACCCGAGATATAAGCTTTGGACTTAGACTTTTCATCACCTTTGCTATAATAACTGGCATGCAGAAAGGTACTATGCTGCTGATTATATCTCCAAGAAATTATCTTTCACATCAAACTGTGACATTTCTTAATCAACAAACTACACACTAGTCTTAAATTTGTGTCAACACATTTTTGTCCAAAAGTACACTTCTACAGATCCTACTGCAAAACTAAGAGCCCATTTATATATTTGCTCATAGTTTGACTAAATGTTTAAGACATTTATTTCTATGGCAAATGACAAGAGTAGGAGAACAGCCTTTTTTCAGTTCCTTAATGTTTTCCACTGAAGCACAATGTAATAAAAGTAAAACTACAAAGATTAGGAAATTCCTGTGGCTTAAAGTAATGTGGTCATTTCACAAAAAAGCCACAACTGTGACAACATTTCACCATGAAGTTATATGGAGCTCATATTTACAACTACTCCTCAGATTACTTTTTTGCATCTGTATTTTGGCGGAGTCATCAAGAGCTTCATTTCCTCTTGCAGTGAGAATCAGCATGTTCTGGGTTTAAAAGGCATCCCAGGCTTCTGGCAAAGCAAGATACAAGTATTGCCTAATGCATGATTATAGATTTAACATTATCACATTTAGAACTGTAAAAAATATGAAAGGAATACAACGTAGACATACTGTATTAGCCAGCAAAAATGAAGCCTCTTCGTTTTCTTCATGAAATCATAACCCCATATATGGAGAGGATGATGCCATTTTTGATTATGCATTTCATGAAGTCTTATGGGTAAAGTCAAAAAAATGACAAGGTGTAATGCCCACTTTGCCATCTATGGTACATAAATGTAGCACTTCTGGGTCACCATATGCTTCCTTGCAACAGTGTATGCTGCCATTGGGAAGATGTCAGACAACTCACTTGGCTCAATCACTTTAACACTTCTTGTCTTTTCAGGCTCATGGCTTCTATGATGTTCAGTATACCATGCATTTAAGCATTTCACAATGAAGCCAACCTTACCATTTACAATAGCTAGTCCACAAAGACACAAGTGGACCAAAGCCTTTATCAGCTGTGGGTAGTGCTCTAGAAAAATGATGCTTTGGAGTAAGTCTTTCCTGAGGGAAAGCCTCCAGGAATCTGTGCCGACGCTTAGAAATATTGCTGTCAAGGAAACAAATAGTTAAGTCTGGATGAACAGAAGAAAGGACAAGTTCAACTATGTTGTGGTGGAAAATTTTTGATAAAGTGTATACCCCATATGTAAACTATGAGTATTGCCTTTCATTCCCCCCAGAGAAAAGCGGAGCTTGACGTGGTACGATGAAGCTTGTTACATGGTAGAAATAAGTTATTGCCAGCAAACATCATAAGCATTGTCAACAGATGTTAGCTTTTGATTTTAACCACAGTTATTGACATATTAACTGAAGTTATCACCCCAGAACCTTCGTGCACTATGTTGCTGTTCCATAGTGTTGCCACCTTCGCCTATTGGTTTACGGTCTACGCTTATTGTATCTTCTCTCCCTTCACTTCTCCTATTGGTTCATAGTCTACGCTTATTGTATCTTTTTTCTAAGGTTTCATAGTCATGCCACTTTCTCTTATTGTTTTACAGTCACGCTTATTGTATCTTCTTCCTCTGACTCATAGTCATGCCACCTTCGCTTATTGTATCTTCTCCCCCTGACATGCCCCTACAGCGTGTCAGCATGTTTTTGCCTCCTTTTAACATATGCATCCCATTTTAGTTTTATATTTTCTTTTAGGAGTCATACAGCTAGAAAATAAGAGCTGATTGCCTGCTTTAGCCTAGCTGACATCTACTGGCAAATGCTTGCGAACTGTATGTGGATTTATTGCAGTTTGTCATAGTTGCCCATCATAGTAGTGCTGAGCCAACGGCCCCTCTTCGCGGGGTTTAATTCTTCTTTGTCTTGTTCTCGCGGCCCATCTCCTGGGCTATGTCCAGACGGGGCCTAGTTCTTACACGAACTCTTTGTTTTAAGGTCTTACTTTGTAGCTTATGGCACACAGATATCTGTGTGCCTTCTTACAGTCTGCAGCACTGCGGTCTGGCTAACTGAGCTACTTAACCTTTTTTATTATTTAAATGTGGGCCTGGAAATAATGGTAATATTCCAGGTATATATGCTGTGTATTATTTAATTATGTTTAAAAATCATATAGGTGTGGAGTGGAAATAATGGGAAATTTCAGAAGTGTTATGTTTAAAAATAATATACAATTAATGACTATGGAGTTTATGGGACTTTCCAGGCGGGGTAAATGTAACAGCTTAAAAATTAAATAATGGTGTATTAAATGGAAAATGGGATGATCTTGAAGGAGGAGCCTGGGAGGAGTTGGAAATTGTGGTCTGGGATAGGATGAGTGAGAATAGGCATAAAGGATGGATGCAGGCTAAGGGGAGGGCGGAGTGATTGGGGCGTGTTTGTGAATGTATACACACTTCATATACACTTGTTGCTCCGCGGACCAACCCGGTTTACTCACCACAATGTCCTTAAGGTTCAGAGGGACCAGCCATGTTGGTTCACTCTCTGGTATTCTTTCTCTAACTATCAGGGGAAGGAGGTGAAGCAAGGCCCAATTTTCATGGGCATCCCCACCAACAGCTTTTCTTGCAGCAAAAGTTAATGGAACTGGTTGTGGTGCATCTGCTTTATCTGCCCATCTGTATGGGAACTCTTTGATTAATTTATTGAGTTCATCAAGCATGAAATATTTCCCTTTGATTAAGGCATTTAGGCACAGTGCTAACTCTAAAGGTACAATATCTTCAGAGAGATTGTGTAGCAAATCAGGTGGGTAGCCAGATAAAACATCAAAATGTTTTAGTTTTTCAGTCAGCGGGCACTGTCTCTTCACTCCATAACAATGAGACTCACTTTAATCTCCCTGTGCTGTCTGAACACGCACCCTGTGCTCTTGTACTGTCCTAGGACAAAATGCTCCACTTCTAACTTCACTTACTTGGAACTGGGATCTTTCTCCAAGACAGAACCTGCAGATATGTGTACTTGAGAAGCTCTCCACAAATCCTCCGATAGAGTGGGTACCAATGTTATCTGCAACAACAGAATGCACAATACCTTTGGCTCATATGCCTAATGAAGGAACGTAAAGTCTGTCCTCTTCTAGGCTGGCAAGATCTTTTAGCAGTGGTTCTAACAACACTATAGCCAAGTCATCAGCCTTGCAGAGAATGGAATCTATGGCAAGGTAGATTGATGTCAGCGAGGATCTGAGCAATGGTGGTACATTAGCTAAAGCCCAATACACAGCAGTAATTTTGTGCTTTTTTCTAGACATTCGAAGTAGATTACACACTTCAAAATCATCCACAAACAGAATGAGAGAAATGGCTAGATTATTTTCAGATAGTAATGTATTGTTTTTAAAATTTGGACCATCATGAAATGACTTGTATTGAATTTCAGAACTGCTGTCTGCTTCACAACTGTGTGTGAGGAAATCCTGGATCTCTTTTTTTCTTCAAAACCTCATGTAAGCACTTCAAAATAGGTACATATTGGAAACTTCTCTGCTCCCTGGCACTGAGCAAGTGCTCTATGGGTTCCACCACAGAAAATGCTCCTTGAAATACTCTCTTCTTTTGTAGGAGGTGGAAAGAGGACCATTACTCCCTAGAGCTAATGTAATTGGGTTGCACTCACATAGGTCTGTCACCATCTTTGAGATTATCAAATCATCAACCTCACAATTATGCTTCTTTAAGCATGACTGTAAAATCTCTTTTATAATAGGACCTGAAGCTGATGAAGAAATAAAGTGCAGTTCTCCCACTAACTCATCAATACACCTTTGCGGTACATTGAATATGCTTTCCAATTTCAGCAGCTGGTGGGCTACATTTTTCTCAATTAGGTTAGGCAATTCTCTCATTTCTTCATCTTCAGGATTTTCACTCACTGCACCCAACAACAGGATCGTCCCCTACTTTTAAAGGATTGACATACCTCTGCAAAAGCTTGGGGTTGAAGTCATCCAATGAGTGAGGAGTGTGTTTCCGGCTCCTATGAGCCGGAAACACACTCCTATATTTTTTTAAAATGACAGCCAATGTGCTCAAAGTATTCTCCTTCTGTGGAGATAGTGTTTAAAGAGCAACATGGACATTTAAAACACAGAACTTTTGTGTGTGTCACTGTCTCACAGGTCGAATGGCTTCTTGACAGATGGATTCGCAGGCTGCCCCATGTTTTAAATGAGAAATAACACTCCCAATAAAGACAAGGGAGAAATTCTCCACCATGGCCATGTCTAAGTCTAAAATGCTTTAAGAGATCAGTCTTTCTTGGCGTTTCAAATTTCCAAATTTTACAGATCCAATTCATTTTAAAAACTGCAAAGTTCTGTTTAAATTACTTGAACTTAAATTGTAGGCGATTCAGAGCTGTAGTGCTTACAACTTGTGCAGCACCAGCCTTACCGTAATCTATATAACTTATGTTGCCTATGATGCTGCAATTTTAATGTTGAAGATGAAAAACAAAAAAATCTGCTTGCAAAAAACTGCACAGCAATGGCTTTTGTCTTACTCCATGCTTTTTTCAGAATGCAAACATTAATGGCAAACTACACTGCAAGAAAAAATTAAACCTTTTTAACTACAGTGTTATGATCTGATTGTGAACCCTTATGAAATAAATATAACGATTTTAAACTATATTTAGACTGTATGTCTATTGTTGTCTTAACATGTTGCTGACTAATGAATCTTTCTAATGAATCTCCAAATGTCTGGCAAATTGTGTTTGAGTACTACTGACCAAAAATGAGAAATTAAGGAGAAAAAAAGCAATGAAAACATTTCAAACAGAAGTTGTGGTGACTACAGACCCATTTTACTGATTGCCAACTTAATGAAATGTGCCAGCTGCCTACCAAACACATTATGCAGCAGATTGTTAAATGGAAAAAAACATTTCTCATAAATGTAATGCCAAATCAAAAAAAATACCTCTAAAATGTTACAAGATGGTTCAATTGTGCAAACTTAAGTATCAGGAGATAGAAGTGGCACACACACAATGGCAATATTGGTATATTTATGTGCTAATGTTAAGTAATGTGATTAAAATAACTAGCCCATTAGTTAACTAAATCTTTTCCTATGGCGTTTCTACAACGAGGTGTCGGCTTCCCAGCCCGCGTTTGCAGATTGCACTCGGACACCGAATATTCTTTAGCTGTGGCTCAATTAACCAACTTTAACCTCAGGACTTAAACATCAACATGCATTGATTTAAAACCAAAATATTTGTAGTAACCCACATTTGTTACAGATTTAGTCATGAATGTCAGACGGCCCGCCCATGCAGTCTTAGTCTTTTGATTAAATGCATATTAGTTTTTGTCACATTTTAGTCTTTTAAATTATTATAATTATTATAGTTTTAGTCTAGTTTTAGTCGACGATAACTATAGAAGATTTAGTATAATTTTAGGCAAATGCATTTTTGTCACATTTTAGTCAATTTGCATTTTTTTAATTAAATCATTACAGTGACCTTTCATCAAGCACACAGATGTTCTTAAGACAGCTACATTCCTTAGGTTTTCTTCTCAGGGCCAGGGACTCCTAGCTGTAGCCTAAACTTGGTGCATTTAATGATACAGTAACATTCAGAAAGGTTGTGTCATGCACTGTATACTGTATAAAGATATATGTGTCTTTGGCAGTGTGGAAGGAATATGACATAAATTCTTTGGATGTTTGTAAAAGTAAATCTGACATTTAATTTTAAAATATTCTTTTGCACTTGGTTGTTTGTCACTGCAGTGCAAATGACAAAAAAACAACTACAATGAAGTACAGTATACTGAGGGCATATTACCTACCCACAATCTAAAGCAAAGTGAGTGCAAATATAGTATAATTAAGTCACTTATATATGTTTGGAATAGTAGTGCAAATGACTATCAAGGGCATACTATAGTGCTGGACAAATAAGGGCAGGTCTGGATCTACTATATATGGTACCAGGTGAGAACCTGAGGGCACCAACCACTAGGGGGCATCAACGCATCTGAACTTGATGTGACTATATTAGGTTGTTTTTAATGTTTTTAATGTTTTTAATTGAAACTGTCAGTATGTTGGGTATAAAAGATAGATGTCATAAAAGATAAAAGATGTCATATCCAGGGTGCGAAATATGGGGGGGGGGGGGGGTGGGTTGGGTCTCGGATCCCCCTGATTGACATTTGAGGCTTTCAGGGGGTCTCAACAGCAAAATTTTTTTTTGGGGGGGGGGGGTCTCTGGAAAAATCTTTAAAAAAATTTGTCACTTGCAATTGTCACTAAAAATGTCTTTTAACCCTTAAAAATTTACATCCCTTCTTCTTGGTTGAATTGCTCACAAAGTATTCATCGCTAATGATGCTAGTTGCTTGTCTATGCGACAAAGTGTTGGTGAGAAAAATTTGGAATTTACATCAAATTTAATCATAGTTACAGTCTGCATACAGCTCTCTGTCCATCTCCACACCCATTACTCTTGTTTGAATTACTCAGGAACTCGTCATTGCATAGATATGGAACACATATCACAAGAAAGAGTGGAAGCGGAGGTTTGTAATGATGCTAGTCACATATGGCCAGGGCCACACCAGTTGCGTTGCATGTGCGTGACAGTCACGGAACGTCTTGATTTTCATTTCGGCGCCCATGTTAACAGGTTAGGGCAGCCACACAGCCTGTGTGAGACGTGCATCTGAGGCGTGGCTCGAGCCTCGCAGCAGCTGCGCCTCATCTAGAGATTCAGCGTGGCGCCTATTTTTCCGCGTGTGTCAGGGGTAGACAGGGAAAGGACCCAGGCGCAGACAACAGGCAGTAAAAGAGATCCTTTACTTACAGGCCAAAGCACACAGGCGAAGTCATAATGAAGAAAACCAGTCCAAAATTCAGTGACCAAAAATCTACAAGAAAAACATGGTATCAAAAATGGCAGGCAAAAAGGGAGAGAGAGGAACAGGCGGAGTCAAAAAACCGAGACAGAGCAGCACTAACAACCAACGAGAACGACACAGGAACAAAGCTGAGACGATTAGGCAAAGAACAAGGGAAACAGCAGGGTATTTTTTTTTTTATTTAATTTTTTTAACCATTTTAACAATCACATGTTATTAAAGGGCAAAGTGGAGGCTACATGTTTACTATATAGTCAAGGAAAGAAGATGATCCATTTGCTCAGCGCTCATTCTGAAATACTTCAGGTGTTTGTCCTTATCAAAACACAGTTCAGCAGCAAGATGATGAAAAGCTCTAAGCTGCCTCCTTCTCTGGTTTATTGGGTGAACCCACATTCTTCCCTGGTTTCTCCTCCGGAGCATTCTGAGGAAAAGATTAAGTGCGATGGCTTTCCTTCTGTCAATAACTCGCACTAAAAACCAATGAAAAAATAAATTAACCACGTTAATATTATTTAGGAAATGCGAAATCTAAAGTAACATTACATATGAAAAAGAAGAAAATAAATAGATAATAACAAGTTGTATTAGGCAGTCTATTTTCTTCATGATCAACATACTGTTTTACAAAATATTTTTTCAATTAAACAAATAACAAAGGAGCCTGCTTTCCCATTTGTAAGGGGAAAAAATGTCGAACGTGAAGCAAGATATAGTGGCAAGACAAATGTGCAGCACTTCTGATTCTACTCATAACTCAGTGAAGTGAAGTGAAGCCAAGTGAAGAGGGAGTGCTGTATGTTTTTTATGTATTTATTTATTTATTTATTTATTTATTATTATTTTACAATTGAGCACACACTTCTCAACCTTTGTCTGTCTAAACTAACTATAAATTAAATTTGTAATGAAATTAAATTAAACATTCTATTATTGATGGCCATTATCAAAGGCAAACTCAATGGAGAAAGATAGGACTGGCAGTAGCAGCGCCGCAGCAGGAACGCTGGCGGTGTGGACAAACACACGCATGCGAGCCGCAGCAGTTCAGCGACGTAGCCGTCACGCACACGCGACGCAACTGGTGTGGCCCCGGCCTATTTGTGCATACTGAAGTAATCATGTTATGAACACAGATCAAACTTCTGCAAAGTAATAGCTTTACTAATTTCTTCACCCATTTTCACACTCCTGCTTCTTGGTTGAATAACTCACAAAGTCCCTATCGCTTCACAACGTACCGCATATCAAAATAAAGAGCAGACCTTAGGCCGGGGCCACGCCAGTTGCGTCACGTGTGTGTGATGGCTACGTCGCTGAACTGCTGCGGCTCGCATGCGTGTGTTTGTTCACCCACACAGTCTAGGAGAGTATTACTACAGCATAGATATGCAGGGGGCCAGGACCGAGTACCACAGATTTAGATGACTGGGGCATGTGTCAGTTACTCATTTGAACCAACACAAACAGTACAATTACAATTTGACCTAGTCTAAGTATATCTTATCAATAGCTACTTCTGCTTCCAGTTTCTCCTGTGAAGTCATATCAAATTAGCCACTAAGGGAGGAAGTCCACTTCACACTTTTTCCTCATGAAGGAATAAGACATCATAACAAAGCAGCTGTATTGACTGTGGTGACAAAAAAGGTGCACACAGAAACAGAATTAATTGTCTGCATACACTGTTATTTATATTTTGTTCTTTTTCTTGCGCTGTGTCTAACACGGGGAGATTGAATAAATGATTTACTAATTTTCAGTGAATAGACTGATAGCTGCTAGCTCTAAGAAGTAATTGAAGGTTTTGAACGGTCAAATGTTAAAAGCCAAATGAGGAGCAAATAAATAAGTAAAATGAAGAACAAAATAATTAGGTAGGTAGGATTAGGTAGCACCTTCATATGCTCCTAGAACCAAAAATACACATATTAATATAATGAATGCCAAATATTTTTTTACTGTATTTAATGCTGTATTTAAATGTTTTTTTTTGAATGCTTGTGTGTCATCTACTTGCAACGAGGGGCTAATGTAAGGAAAAGATCACCAGAATTCTGCACACATTTGGCTGCTGCAACATATGAGCAAGCACATAAAACATTTACATACATTTCAAATGTAATGTCACATTATGAAACTTTTTGAGAAGTCTGAGAGTTGCCATCTCTCTTGCCATCAATCCCGAATCATGAAAATCCAAGTTTATGACGTTTTTGCCACCGTTAATCCATTAAAACGCTACCATTAACTGTTTTAAGTTATTACAAGTAAGAAACAGTTAAACATATGGGCTGCTTAAGCAGCTTCATGGATTGTTTAAGAAAAGTGTTTAAGGAAAGTGACAATACATATAATTGGTAAATTCTATGCAATAACTAATGTTTAGGAACATATAGTAACAAAATACTTACATGGTTATTTCCTTTATTCGACTGAGAACTATATATTGCATATATTAAAGCAGTGTGCTGAAAAGACTTAGTAGTGCATAGGCTGAGTTTAATGCAGAGTTAATTTCATCTAGTTAGGCCTAGCTACTCTACCCTATCTAGCTAATTATCTTAGCCTAGAATACATGTTAGCCATTGTAATATGTGAATCATCTAAGACAATTTACTTTGTCTTAGTGAAATAGATTATCTAATATAATATCTAAATTTGGGGGCAGCTATTGGCTCAGGGTCCAAGAGCGTGACCAGTTGGCTCTTGCTGCATTGCCTGGGTATATTTATACTACAGAAAAAAGATACTTGATGATTCTATTTGGAAGGTTATGACTTCAGATATTAAATGTGAATGTTTTTACTTTCTCTTCCTTATCCTATTGTACCTCACTTTATAAAACACATTTACATTGTCAGGGCTCCGCCCCCCTAGCTGTGGTGTTTTTGTTTTTCCCTGTCCATGTGTTTTTTGTTTTTCCTTGTGTTCCAGCCCCACCCCGCTCCCCGCCTGGTCCCCGCCCACCTGATTGCCCCATTACCTTCACCTGCCTGCCTACCCACCTGCATCCCATCTCCTCATCAGCCCAGCCCTATTTCTACCCTGCTTGTTCCTGTCTTGTTTGCCAGTTCGTCTCAGCGTTTTTGTACCTGTTTCGTTCCCGCAGTTTTTTGGATTTCCGAATTCTCCGTGCCTGACTCTGCCTGCCCTTCGTCTTCGTTTCCTGCCTGCCGTTTTGTCCCTTTGCCTGATCGTTTGCCTGCCCGGTTCCTGATCCTGCCTGCTTCTTTTATCAACCCTGTTTTTTGTCCACAGACTGCCTTCCGGTTTTCGACCCTGCCTGCTTTTGTTTCGCAACTTTCCTGCAGTCATTAATAAACCCGCCTGCAACCTGAAGCTCTCTTGGTCTGCGACTGAGTCCCTGCCTGAGCCCTTACAGTACGAACTGGCCATGATGGACTCAGCAGACCTACCCCAGCTGAAGACTGCGCTGGAGTTGCAAGGCGCATTGCTGGGGGACCATCAAAGCCAGCTGGAAGCCATAGGCCGGTCCTTGGAGAGTTTTGCCACCAACCTTGCCGGCGTCACGTCCCAGCTGCTGCAGTTGCAGCAGCCGAGCCAGGAGAACCGCCCCGCACCGCCTGCGGCAGCTCCCCCATCTGCCCCACCAGCTCTCCCGAGCCGGGAACCCCGATTGCCACCTCCCGAATGTTACGCGGGGAATCCGGGAACCTGTCGGTCGTTCCTCTCCCAGTGCTCCCTGGTTTTCGAACTCCAACCCTCCACGTTTCCCACGGACCGGGCGAGGATCGCCTATGTGAATACCCTGTTGACGGGATGTGCCAGGGAGTGGGGCACTGCGGTCTGGGATGCCGACGCCTCTTTCTGCCACTCCTTCGCCGCCTTCGCTGAGGAGATGAGGAAGGTCTTCGACCGCTCCAAACACGGTCGCGAAGCCGCGACGGAGATGCTCCTGATCCATCAGGGGCGTCAGTCGGTGTCTGATTATGCCATTGACTTCCGCACCCTCGCAGCCTCCAGCGGATGGAACACGGAGGCGCAGTACGACACCTTTCTCCACGGCCTTTCGGAGACCATCAAGGACGAGCTGGCCACTCGGGAGTTGCCGGTCAGCTTTGACGCCTTGGTGGATCTGGCCATCCGTGTTGACCAGCGCCTGTCACAGCGGCACCGGGAGAGAGGAGCCAGTGGACCGCGGATCCCCTCCCATGAACCCCTGCCCACGCCAGCGACGCATAGCCCTGCTACACCGCCGCCTCTTTCCCCGGAGCTGATGCAAGTCGACCGCACTCGCCTGACTCGTCTGTCCCCGGCTGAGCGTCAGAGGAGGATCAGCGCCGGGGCGTGCCTGTACTGTGGTCAGCCTGGGCATTTCGTGGCAACCTGCCCAGCAAAAGGCCAGAGCTCACCTGTAGCAAGGGGATTACAGATGAGCGTCACCCCCTTAAGCCAGTCCCCTGAAGTCCGTCCTCTATTTTCTGCCACCTTGCTCGTCGAGGATCAGCCTCACGCGGTCTCCGTCCTGATTGACTCGGGGGCCGATGGGAGCTTCATCAACGCTGACCTGGCGGCCCGCCTGCATCTTCCCCATGTCCCACTGCACTCACCTCTGGAGGCCTATGCCATCACCGGGGCCCCGCTGGTCCATATAACCCACGCCACCCCCCCTGTGAGCTTCCTCATCTCTGGCAACCATCGTGAGGAGATCGTTTTTCACGTGTTAGACACCCCGCAAGCTTCCGTAGTCCTGGGTCATCCCTGGCTGGCGCGGCATAACCCCCACATCGACTGGCAGGGCAACAAGATCCTGGGCTGGAGTCCGTACTGCCACTCCCACTGTCTGCATGAGGCCCTAGCTCCTGTGTCACCTGTCGCTCGCGCACCAGAGGAGTTTCCGGAACTTTCGGCAGTGCCGCCGGAGTATCTGGACCTGAAGCCTGTGTTCAGTAAGTCCCGTGCAGCCTCGCTTCCCCCGCATCGTCCTTATGACTGTGCGATCCACTTCCTGCCCAGCTCCTCACCACCTAGGGGGCGTCTGTACTCCCTATCCCCGCCGGAGACTGAGGCCATGAATCTCTACATCCAGGAGTCCCTAGCAGCTAGAATTATTCGCCCGTCCTCCTCACCTGCCGGGGCCGGCTTCTTCTTCGTTGGGAAGAAGGACGGCTCTCTTCGTCCGTGTATTGATTACCGGGGTCTCAATGCCATTACTGTGAAAAACCGCTACCCCCTCCCGCTCCTGTCCTCTGCTTTTGAGTCGCTGCAGGGGGCCACCATCTTCACCAAAGTCGACCTCCGCAACGCCTACCACCTGGTCCGTATCCGGGAGGGAGATGAGTGGAAGACAGCCTTCAACACCTCCACCGGTCACTACGAATATTTGGTTATGCCATTCGGGGTAACTAATGCCCCTGCCGTGTTTCAGTCACTGGTGAACGATGTCCTACGGGATATGCTGAACCGGTTTGTTTTCGTCTACCTCGATGACATACTCATTTTTTCTTGCTCCCTGCCCGAACACGTCCAGCATGTCCGTTGCGTTCTCCAGCGCCTGCTGGAGAATCACCTCTATGTCAAGGCTGAGAAGAGCGAGTTCCACCGAGACACCATCTCCTTCCTGGGTTTTGTTATCACAGCGGGTAGCATACAAATGGACCGGCGGAAGGTCCGTGCGGTGGAGGAGTGGCCCCGCCCCACCTCCCGTCGGGAGCTGCAGCGCTTCCTTGGTTTCGCCAATTTTTACCGCCGCTTCATCCGGGACTACAGCACTGTAGCAGCTCCCCTCACGGCCTTGACATCTACCAACAGGGCATTCTCCTGGACCCCGGCAGCCGAGGCAGCATTTCGCAACCTGAAAGGCCGCTTCACTTCTGCGCCCATCCTGACACAGCCTGATCCTGCCCGTCAGTTCATCGTGGAAGTGGACGCTTCGGACATAGGAGTGGGGGCCGTCCTGTCGCAACAGTCGGCTGCCAATAACAAACTCCATCCCTGTGCGTTCTACTCTCACCGCCTCACGCCCACCGAGCGCAATTACGACATCGGCGACCGGAAGTTGCTAGCGGCATTGGCTGGAGGGGGCAAAGACGCCGTTCCTGGTGTGGACCAACCATAAAAACCTGGAATACATCAGGTCGGCTAAGCGTCTGAACCCCCGACAGGCCCGCTGGTCCCTGTTCTTTTCCCGGTTCAACTTTGCCCTGTCCTACCGACCAGGAACCAAGAACGGGAAACCTGACGCCCTCTCTCGCCAGTTTGCACCAGCAGACGAGACCCCGGAACCCAGCACCATCCTGCCTACCCGGTGCGTGGTTGCGGCGGCGCCCTCCGGACCGAGCCGGGTCCTAGCTCCTGTCCCCTTAACCACCTCTTTGTACCTCAGTCTGTCCGATCCCAGGTCCTGCAGTGGGGGCACTCGTCCAGACTTGCCTGCCACCCTGTTGCCTGACATACTGCGGCATTCATTGGTCAGCGGTTCTGGTGGCCCACCATGAGGGAGGACATCTCCAACTTCGTTTCCGCCTGCTCTGTCTGCGCCCGGTCTGCTGCAACCCCTGCCGGTTCCCCGACGACCCTGGTCCCACATCGCGTTGGACTTTGTCACCAGCTTGCCCCCAGTCAGACGGTAACACCACCATCCTCACCATCGTTGACCGCTTTTCCAAATCTGTCCACTTGATTCCATTGCCCAAACTTCCCTCCGCCAAAGAAACAGCGCAGCTGCTAATACATCACATTTTCCGGCTGCACGGCCTGCCCTCCGACGTGGTGTCTGACCGGGGCCCCCAGTTCACCTCCCACTTCTGGAGGGCGTTTTGCAGATTGCTGGGCGCTACAGTCAGCTTGTCGTCGGGGTTCCACCCCCAGTCCAACGGCCAGACCGAGCGGGCGAACCAGCAACTGGAGACAGTGCTGCGATGTCTGACTTCCCAGGAGCCATCGGCATGGAGCCAGCACCTGCCCTGGGTGGAGTATGCTGTCAATTCCCTGCCATCTTCTTCGTCGGGGTTGTCCCCTTTCCATTGTTGCCTGGGCTACCAGCCCCCTCTGTTTCCTGCCCAGGAGGAGGAGGTCGGCGTCCCCTCGGCAGCTGCGTTCATCCGGAGATGTTGCCGCACCTGGAGGCGTGCACGGCTCGCCCTGCTGCGAGCCTCAGCCCAGGCTAAGCGCTTCACCGATCGCCGCCGCTCCAAAGCCCCTCGTTATCGCCAGGGCCAGCGAGTGTGGCTCTCCACCAGAGACCTTCCCCTCAGAACGGACTCCCGCAAGCTCGCCCCCCGCTTCATTGGGCCATTCCCCATTGCTAAGGTGATCAGTCCCGCGGCGGTCCGGTTGAAGCTGCCGCTCTCGCTCTGCCGCATACATCCCACCTTCCACGTCTCCAGAATCAAGCCCGTCTTCCGCAGCCCGCTCTGTCCTGCACCCCGGGCGCCCCCGCCACCCCGCCTGATCGACGGATCGGAGGCGTACACCGTGCGCCGCCTGCTTAAGGTTCGGCGATGGGGCGCGGACTCCAGTACCTGGTTGACTGGGAGGGCTACGGTCCTGAAGAGAGGTGCTGGATCCCTGCCAGGGACATCTTGGACCCCGCCCTCATCCGGGACTTCCACCGCCAGCACCCTGGCGAACCTGCTGTGACGCCTGGGGGCGTCCGTAGGGGGGGGGGGGGGGTACTGTCAGGACTCCGCCCCCCTAGCTGTGGTGTTTTTGTTTTTCCCTGTCCATGTGCTTTTTGTTTTTCCTTGTGTTCCAGCCCCACCCCGCTCCCCGCCTGGTCCCCGCCCACCTGATTGCCCCATTACCTTCACCTGCCTGCCTGCCCACCTGCATCCCATCTCCTCATCAGCCCAGCCCTATTTCTACCCTGCTTGTTCCTGTCTTGTTTGCCAGTTCGTCTCAGCGTTTTCGTACCTGTTTCGTTCCCGCAGACTTCCGAATTCTCCGTGCCTGACTCTGCCTGCCCTTCGTCTTCGTTTCCTGCCTGCCGTTTTGTCCCTTTGCCTGATCGTTTGCCTGCCCGGTTCCTGATCCTGCCTGCTTCTTTCATCAACCCTGTTTTTTGTCCACAGACTGCCTTCCGGTTTTCGACCCTGCCTGCTTTTGTTTCGCAACTTTCCTGCAGTCATTAATAAACCCGCCTGCAACCTGAAGCTCTCTTGGTCTGCGACTGAGTCCCTGCCTGAGCCCTTACATACATACTCATGCATTAATGTATAAGTGAAGTCGGGCTACTAATTTCTTGATGGTGTACTAATATGTTTAAATACATGTAATGTCAGAAAAATCTCTGATTCAAATACTTGCCTGTTCCCTTTAAGTGAGAAAGATATGTCTATGTTGAAGATGTCATTGCAGTGCTTCCAAATTTTCTTTTTAATATGTCAAACAAACAATAAAAACATCACATTTTATGGCATTTTATATCAAAACTTTATTTATCAAACAAAAAGAATGCACAATTGAAATAACATTTCTATAAAAAATTAACATTGGACTGTTCTACAGTGCATTACAAAACCAGCAATTGTATACAAGATTGTTTAGAAACAGCCAGTATGTTCTTTTTCCAAACAGTATGCAACCTCTTTCACCTTCTGAAAGGAAAATAAATACACAAATATTGTAATCACTGATCTAGTTTGGTTAACAATTCTAACATTACAATTTCAGAATGGTTTTGTATGTTCAAAATGACCTTCCTTCAGATCTCTGAAGCAGTTATAAATCTCATTAGTTATAGAAATGAGACAAACTTGTATGATATTTTATTAACCCCATGGATGTTTGAAGTCTTAAGTTTAATTCATTAATCCCCAAAATAAATAAAATAAATAATATTCTATATGATGCCGGTAAACCAAACACACATATTGTAGTGTGCTTGATGGGCTCTGATCTTGTTTGTTGCTCATTCTTCAGCACATACTATAAAACACACATCTTGAATCTTTTTCCCAAATTTTTTCAGTGAAATATGGAGACAGATGTTTAGGAAAGGCCTATTTAACGGATGAACTGCATGTTCATGACCCACAGTCCTCTTAGAGTCCAAACTCGCCCACCATTTTAGCACCACACTAATATTACATCTGGACAATGTAATACTCCAACCAACCACATGCAAACTTGACAGCAGATTTGGAAGCCTGAAAATATCTTAGAAGACACAGGTAACCAAAAAATGGCAAATAGGCCAACCAAATGCCTTTGTCCTCAGAGAGTTTCTGCAGCTTTGACTAGCCCTCTGTTCAGAACAAAGACAATATTTTACATTAATAAGGACTCAACCTGATTTACTCTGGTTGATCTCAGCTCGCCTGGCAGATGAATGTCTCAAAATAAAAACACAGTGACACATTGCAACGGTGGATATTAAGTTGTCAGCACAGTTTGTTCTCTAAACATGACTGTGGGAACAGCCTATCAGCAACACAACAGTTTCTTAGTTTTCCATCAGCTGAGCAGCTCTGTTTGCAAACCCACATCATGTTAGGACATATTCCATTTCCTTTGGTGCTCATTTCACATTGCCTTTCAAGTGAACAATCACTGACATCCTCAAAATAACAGTGCTAGCAAAGTATCAGGGGCTTTAAGACATTAAGACAACTGATGATCACACTTCTACTGTACTGACAAATAATCATCAAACTTTTTGGCACATTTTCTGATGAAAATGTAAAGGAGACAAGAGTGGATGTCAATATGATTCACATTATCTTATGCAAAATGTAATCCTCTAATATCCAGACCCAGCCTTGCAAATGGTTTGAGCATGGGAAAATTACAATGATCAATTTGATTGGCAAGGCTTTATCTTGAATGCAGCTTTGGTAGAATTTCACACTTCACACGAAAGATTCTATCCAAGATGAAATACAGAGTAGCAGCATATGAGGCCAATCTCAGCTCTGTGGCTCTCTGTGACAGATTAGTCCCTAGAATTTTCTTACAGAGAAACAATGTGTGGGCAAACAGGTAGTATGCTAGCTGGTTTTGTTTCCTTATTTTTTTTTTTAATAAATGTTGAATTCATCATCATAGGAGATCAAATGATACTTAAACTATCACTATGAAAAAGTACCTCCCATACTTCAATTATGAAGTATGGCCAATATTTCTATGAACTGCTCAATAGAACTGTACAATGAAAACTACATCTTCTCATATTGTATCTCCCCCTGCATCACTTTGAAATGTACGCTCTGTGATTTTGCCCCTTGGTAAAGGCATCTGCCAAATAAATAAATAATTACGTAAATACACTAATAATCATTAGTGGTGGCAGTGTAGCATAGTGGTTAAGGAGCAGGACTCGTAACCGAAAGGTTGCTGGTTTGAACCCCGCTGGGATACTGCTGCTGTACCCTTGGGCAAGGTACTTAACCCACAGTTGCCTCAGTAAATATCCAGCTGTATAAATGGATAACATTGTAAAGAACTGTAACCTATGTAAGTCGCTTTGGATAAAAGCGTCTGCCAAATGAATAAATGTAAAATTAGGCAGGAAATATATGAAAATGTATAGTACCTTGCCTATAGATCATCTGAGAAAACATATAACTTACTGTTCCTCTATTAATTTTGTCCACCATTTTCAAGTTAGCCAACAGCAAGGGCAGGTAAAGAAAAAGAACCTCACAAACCCATGATCAAGTGAAATGAAAATGTAGAAGGTATATTAAACAATTTGCCATCCTTAGACATTAGGTATAATATAACTCCGAAGGAGAAAGGAGAAAAAAAAGAACTGTCACTAGCACACTTCAGATAACAAGCAACAGCAATTTTTTTTTCCACAAAGGAGCTTTCTGTGGCTATTATGAAAGTATTTTGAAAGTAAGGGAAACTGAAAAAGCTTAGTGATACCATCATCAAATTTACTGGTGAATTATATGACATAAATAGTAGGTGAAGTTCAGTTTAAATGTTAGGTTAAGCTGAAAATTCATTATTAATCTTATGTAGCAACATAGCTGTTGCTATATAGCTTGGTAGTAAATTCCATTTAGCATTTGGCATGTTCCATGTAATGTAGTTTAGTATATGGTCTCAAAGTGTACATGCCAAATCACAGCAAGAAAGCCTAATTGGTCACTTAATTTATTCAAAGTTTCAAAGACAGTGTCCTGTCTGGTGTTGTTCAATGATTGATATTGTCATTACTAATCAGCTAATCTGGCAGCTACCAACAGTTAATTGGCTAAATATGACTGCAAAGAAATTCCAAGGTAGTAGTATAATTTTTGTTGCCATCTTTACATAACCAAAGGTAATTATTGATCAGAGTTAATATCTAAACATGTTTTTGAAGACAAAAGTGATGTACATTTTTCTTCTTTAACATCTTTTCCCTTTTGAATGTGTGGCATCGATATGAAAAGATACTGTTTAAATTGAACAAACTGTAATATGTGAGAATGACTCCAAGCTTCCACCAACAAGACAGCTAAGGTAAACTGTGTGTTAGTTAGACTTTATAGCTAACAGTAGCAGCAGACTGCAGTGCCATCCAAATCTGTTTCATGTGGCTGTAGTGTGAGGAGAGTAAATGGATCAAGAGTATACTCTAGAAGGCGATTTAACATCTACATTATAGTAACATTTTTTCAGTTTTATCAAAGATGTATAGAAGTGATTAGTTAAAAAAATAACATCATGCAGGGGTTCCCAAGAGACTCAGTGGTCATGGCATTTACAGCAAAGATTCAATCCTTGGCACAAAGATGACTGGGAGCCCACGGTGGCAAAACAGATTGGCTTTGTTCTGCTGGGATGAGTTGCTCCATTTAACACTCCAAGGCACTCAGTGACTCATCAGTCACCTGCAGATCACTTAGTATATGTCAGTGCCCATCCTCCAGTTGCTGCTTAGCTCACTGTAGTACACTTGATGACTTGCTATGTGAAAATCGTCATGGCTGGCATGTGAGTGTAAGTGTGAGTGCAGCACCCCAGCACTCCTGCCTGAGTACAATGGCTGTCGCAGTGAGGTGAGTACAGCATATCCAGCCTGCATGTCCTAAATACAGTGGCATAAAGGGGAAAAAGCATGAAAAACTAATAATAATCATGCAGCCAGAGTCCACACTTTTAAAAGCAACACCTCTATTAGTTGCTGTCAGGATCACAATTATGCATGATGAAGGAGGCCACTGGCAGCCTTCAAATTACAGCTCACTGAAGTTTAAATGCAGAAGCTTTCTTTGAATCTGATAGTGCTCTGTGATTTGCCCCTCAGAAAAGAACCAGTCAGCGTACAGGTATGTGTTGAGAGCTTGTGCAATTACAGATACTTAATCACAGCACAACTGTTTTAAGAGTACAAGGGAAGAGCTTATCTGAGTATAGGAAAAAAAAATAGACGGTATATGTGTTTTATCACAGAACTATTAACCAGTTGCAATGCATTACACATGTTTGAGGATGAGGATGTTTTGAACTGAGCAGGCACATACATCCCAGATGATGTGACAGGCCTTCGGCTGTAATGAGTGTTTCATGAAGAATCATCCACAATAAGTATGGTCAGAGATAACAGCCCTGCTCCTTTGACACAATTTTTTACATCTAACCAAAAAGTGTTACTGTACCTTTCTGATGTGCACAGACAAACAAATGGACAGACAGAATAAAATGTGATTGCCTCATGGCAAGGGCAATAACTCCAAAGTCATTAAAATAGTTTATGGGTGGCTAATACACATCTAAGGTTGTCTAAAGAATATCTAACATTCCTTTCGTATACGATATCCAATAATCAGTTTGAGCCCTGTCATAGAATGACCTAAAAGGTACCATAATCTGCTCACATACTGTGAGATACGTTGGCTCTGTTTGGTCTGCGTCTTCTGTCAATGTTAAGAAATACTCAATTTTTTATTACAATTAAATGGTACAGCTATTCTACACCTGAACTCCTGAAATAGGAAATATGGAACCGTAACAACACTAGTTCTAATACTCTCTGAACTGACATCCAGTGATCAGATGAAGATATTGACACTGAGTCAGCGACAGTACTTGAACTATGCTGACAGCTTAAGCAGAAAGAGAACAGAGAGTGCTGATCACAAGTGTCAACTGGTGATTTTGCAAGTTCTAAAACCAAATCAGCAGAATAACAAAAAGGTTGGTTGAGCTTGCAATGCTGCAACACACTAGCTGTAAATCTAACACCTTCATCTTCTCAGTCCTGTATGGATCAGCAGAAGCAGTGTTCTGGAGTTCTTGCTACAGTGACACCACACTGGGTATGTATAAGAATATGTTCCATCCCCTGCTCCTTGTTTTATAAGTTTGAGGCAGCAATGCAAATAAAATACTTCTACTTATGTCCATGCGAATATAATCAGAGGGAAGGTTAGGACGCATCTAGCAGAGGTCTAGCAGAGGTCACTGAAGGAATGATCAGTGGTCTTGTTTGAGATACCTGAGTCTTCGAATCAATATTCTGTACAAGAAGAATGGTGCACACTCACACTCAGAGTTTATAGAAGGGTATACATGGTCTGAAAATATGAGGGAGTTTCACTTGTTTTTCTCTTATCTCACTGCCGATAATCTTCCCACCAAGGCCGATGCCTTGGCAGAGAACAGAGCAGAGGTGACCTCCAATGGAGCTGACACCTGCTACCTTTTGTACGTGTCCGACAGGAGAGTATCAATGTGCTCCTACTTCATAGGGCTGGTTCAGTGCCAATGTTAAAAGGCAGAGCCTGTGATGGCATTCAGTTGCTTCATTAGTCCTTCAAGGCTAGCCATTTGCTCACTCAGGTCGTCTTGTTCATATACCTGAGAAAAAAAGGAAATAGCCTTTTACAATATCAGATTTGACAACCTGCAGTTCCAAAATGTCACAGTTTATTACATGGCTTGGAAAGCTGTAAATTCTAGAAAACAAGCAGATGGAAAGGAAATTGGTAAAACACATTGAAAACCATATGGTGTACCCAGCTATCTAACACAAAGCATCCAGTATTCATCACTCTCAATGATTAATAAGTAATAACACCACCCTTACAAAATTGTTGTATGTTTGTGGCTCAGACAGGAAGGGACAAAGAGCGGTACGCTCCTTTTGTACTGCCAAAAGTACTGCGTTTATGCATTTATTTTATGACACATATTTCTCCTGTCTGAATGAGATATTATACAGTAATTCTTCACATCTGGTGTTCCCTAACAAAAGGTTGCTTATTTTGTGTCCCTGATGAAGGCATGCTTCTGGCTACATTGTTGGTTCCAATAAAAAATAATAAAAATAAAAAGTAGCACTATTTCAGAGAAGTAAGGATTATCTTTAAGGCTCCTGCAAAGCCTGCAAAACAACAGTGTTTGAAAACAACAGTGACACAATTCACAATTCAAAGCAGCCAATCACTTTTAACCCTTTTGCGCATATGGTCACACCGGTGTGATCAGCCCTTTTGCACATATGGTCACACTGGTGTAATTAGAACACTAGATTGGAAAAATTCTAGGTAACATTAGCTTTGAGGAAACAGTGATTTAACGTTACAAAGTATAGCAAATGGGACGGTGAAAACTATGAGAAGCTTAATAACGCTAATGAAAACATAATGAACCGTGTAACGTAACATGCGTGCTATATAGCATAGCACGCTGGGGGGCAGTTGGAAATCTTAGAACTTACGTACAAAAGGGTTAAAAGAAATGTTACTAAGCCATATCTCCAAAAATGCTGTATTTCATGTCTCACAATTACAAACTACTACTTCAAATACAAATAGACTGGTATGTTATGAACCTGATTTTATTTCAGATGTTAATATAGTGGTTTTAATGAAATATCCAATATTACTAAATACCAATATTCCCCTTGATTACATATTGTTTGAAATTTTCTGAAATGTGTTCAAATGCACAGTAATCAATAAATACATTCCTTAAACATGTTTTTTTCATGAAACTTATTTTTTGTAATTTACAGTATACTTGGTTACTCAAATTGCATGACAAGGCAAATAGTACTTACATATCTCATTACAGCTGGTCCAGTTGGTATGCAGGATATTTTTACTACTTTCAAACCAGTTTCCAATAGTCGTGTCTAATTGCACCCCCATAATCAAATCATGTGCTAATCAAAGTGCAGAAATGCTTATTTATGTATGTGTCTATCATAAAACCTTGACCATTTTCCTATTGTACAAAACTTAAAGGCTTACAGCTGTATTTACACAAAATAAGTAAAATGTAAGTACATTTCATGCAAGCCAATCAAACTGCATTGTTTACTCAGGGTATTCAAACAGAGTATGTCAAACAGTTGTCTAACCATGCAACAGTAAAACAAACAAAGCAAAACAGAGCAAAAAAAAAAAAAATCATTGTCATGTTTTAAGTGAATAGTAAAAGCTATCAAAGAAACCAACCCCACTGTTTTTATGTCCTCTGTATTGTTACAGTTAATAAATAATTTTGCTCATGGGAGTTCACTATTTGTGCTTGCAGCTACTGTATATTTACAAATCACTTTGACCCCACCCTATTCTTATTGTCTTATTAGGATATACAAGGTTCTACAAAGAGATGTTTCTGCTTCTTTGACAAGTCTGAATCCTGTTGGTTGCCCTCCACTAGGATTACCACAAGGGTTGTTAACAATCCAACAGATTGAAATTATTGTCACAGGTTTGTAGCTATTAGAGGGATGACACAGTACAGTACAGTAGTGACAAGGTATTTAGATATTCAGCTTCCAGGAACAAGCATTTAAAAAATAACACAAATGCAACAATGAAATGATAAATAATAAAATAGTAGTGTTCATTTTTACTCCTTCAGCTATGTAAAGATACTGCACCTCATAGTGAATTTACTTAAACAAATGCTTTGAAACCATGTAATCTTTTTGGTTTCACAGAGAAAGACAATACAGAAAGATACTCAATGATCAGAAGAAATGCCATTATCTTACATTTTAAGAGGTCCCACTATCCCAGAATCACATTAAAAAGTGCAAGTGAATTCTTTCAACTATGCTGAAATAGAAGGGCCAAACATTTCTGATATGGTACTTTTCCACTTCAATGACATGACTTGTGAAATAATAAAACTATTTTTCACAATGCATGTGGATCCATCCAGTAAAAAAATACCAGACACACAAATGTCTAACAGAAAAAGATGAGTAAAAATGGCTGAAACGCCTCCTGACTTTATCCCTGAGAAAAGGCCAGATCAATTATATAGATATGTGAGACAGATAGAGGTCTCATGATCTTTAACGTCTTCCCTCTCCCCTCTGGGCACTTCTTATTATTTCTTCCATTTCTTTAGCTTTTTAGTACCTAATGCATCCCTTGAAACCATTGCCACATTGATTTGTGCTATATGTTATTGTTATTGATCTATCAGCATTTAATAAACATCATAAATGCTTTGGCCTTGCATCTCAGAGATCTGCACTTCACTCTATTGGCCTGGCCTGAGTGTCTTTGATATCAGCAAGACTAATCCTCCATACAAACAAAGGCTATAATTCAGAGGAATTCGGGAGCAAAATTTCCACAGGAGTTAAATTTTGTACCGCATGTACAACATCACAATTGCCACAAAAAAAACTATCCTTAGACTCTCTTACAAGCATCAGCTGACAAAATCCATTTTTCTGCTTACTGATTATCGGTTATATATTTCCACCAAAAATAGGTCCATTCACATGTCATGCAAAAGCCTCTCGCAGATGACCACAACCTAATTAACCTGTAAAGAAATGACCTTATCTTACATTACAGAGCAGTTTTGCTGAACACAACAGGTCACCTTTTTCCTCTGAGAGAGGTTGCTAGGATACTTTTAATTCATGTAGGTCGACAGTGTTACTAAATGTTGGCAAACCTGGAATTAACTTTCATGCTCATCATTTCTAGTTATTGAATATTAGGAAAATATCTGCTGCTGAATGTTTCACAGGTCAACAACTTTATTGCCAATTATTTTGCTGCATGATCCCTTTTCCCTGAGGTCCAGAGATTCTGATCTATCCCCATACATTGTATGTAGTGTTAATTAAATGATTAATTAGGTCATTTAAATGATAAGGGACTCAATCAGACTAATCTGGAATATGTCATTTTTTAGAATTTCTGGTCCTTGTCAGTTCACTGGGCAAAGTCATCCCCCCCCACCTCTGCATTGCATCACTGTGCTCTTTTAAAGGAGACATCTACTTCAAAACCATGATCTGATGTTGTTTATCTTAAAATATTCTTATTCATAGCTTCTTTAATATCTCACAGCAAAGATGGTATTCCATAAATGAGGCAGGTCTTCCATGCCTATGGTATCCAGGGACATGGTTGAGCAATTTCACTGATATTTAAATGATATGAATAGGTCAGCTCAATAAAGATCAATGAATCTGTATAGATCCTGTTGAGGGTTTTTATAGTTAAATTGCTGTGGTGAAGAGCCGTGACTTACACTAGCTGGGTCCTCTGTCTGTTTTTGGCCCTCCTCTGTCACCTCTGGGGCAGTGGGCACAGACACTGGGAGCAGGGGTGACCTTGCCTTCCCAGACTGCCCCAGGGAAGCTGTCTTCACCTGAGCTTTGGGAAGACTGGCACCTGGAAACACAAAATGGCTTTAGTTGTATAGAGCTGAACACCTATACTGAGCTCCAGATACACATTTCTGAGGAGTGCATCAGTTTTTAATGACTGTTCTCAGGTGAGGCTTGATGGAAAACAAAACCCAGATTGATTAGGTCTCATATTATCACTTTTGTTCATATTTTAAGAAAATATAAAATTACATTATGGCATTCATTTTGGTATGAATTTTTTATTGTATGTACTATTTTCTCAGCAAACACCCTTATTCAGGAAACTGACATAGCTGACATTTTGCAGTTCTCACTGAATCAGTTCAGGTTAAGTGCCTTACTCAAGGGTACAAATGCAGTCTCTCATCTAGGATTTGGAACTACATCTTTTTGTTTGTAAGTCCAATTCCCATGTCAAATCTTGTACTGTAAACAATGAAATTGGAATTAAATTGGTGGACAGCTTGCTATTTTTGTTGCTGTTTTATGGAACTTGATGAGAGTTTTTTGGGTGAAGATCTTACAGGTGTTCTCTAGAGAGAAAGAAGGAAATAACGAAGTGGGGGATGGGCCACACAGCAGGAATTGATGGACAGCAGAAACTGCAGGCTGCAGTACAGCTTGGTGATTCTGGGATTTATCCTGTCCCCTTCTCAATTAGATACCTGGGTTGAACATTAGATGCATCATTTAACACTATTGCAGGTGCAGCACCTGCCTGCCACCCAAGCACCACAGGAAAAGTAAAGAGCTCAACCCAGTAATTGGCTCTGTCTCCTTCAAGCTTTGTGTCACTATCGCATGCTGGGGTTCAATGATGCTACTTACAAATAAATATAAAGGGGAATGAAAAGGTACACAACTTGAGGAAGCTGTAAAACTCTCTAAGGAGTCCTGGTGCAACTATACACACGATACAGCCACAAGGTGTATCTTCATATAAACTGTTACAACATGTTCCTGAGCTGTAATACCTTGCACATGCAATACCCATTACATCATGAATCTCATGATTTAGGGCCATATTAGCCCTGCATACTGGCTGTGCAGGGTAGGATATTATGTGAGAGTGCACCACTGTGTATTTTCATCTACAAGTCTATTGCACAAAATCGCATCTTAGATGGAAGAGTTCAGTTGCTCAGTTAATTAGCATCCATTCATGCAATGCCACTCTCTATACAGTGTCTCTTCACATAAAAATGTGGAAGAAGCATTTCGCCATACCATTCAGGGGTCGAGTTTCAATCAGGAGAGCAGCATGATGTCTATTCCATTAACACCCACCACAGCTCTCTAGCCACAATTAATTACATGCAGCGTCCACTGTTTGCATAGCCATAGCTACTAAATTGTATCAAGATCCCATTGTAATCTGGAGCAGATTACCTATAATTAACCAGCTGCACAGAGCTGCTTGAGCCCAGACTGCATGCTGTACACTGCCATCATCCCATCTCCACCTCCAGGTGCTCCTGTCACCCAGGGACCTGGGTCTTGTGCCAAGAAGTAACCCTGACAACATATCCAGTGGGAACCACAGGGGTCGGAGAGACATTATTAAGATGAATGTAAGTCTCACTAATTCCTCAAGAGTGATATTTCTGTGTTCAACAGCATTATGGTACCATAGGATGGATCAAAAGTCCAGTCCTATGTTGGATCACAGCATGGAAATATCACAGAGAAATACAGACCAGTTTTTTGTCTATTACATAAAACTGACTTTTACAGTCATTGAAATTAGAAAAAATGAATAAAAATCAGATATTGGACGTTAGACACATACTGTATTTACCAATGGAGAATTTCTTGGAGAGTTGTGTACATATAATTATTTCAAAATCCACTGTTTCAACCATTTGAATTGATTGATAAATGGAAAATATCATATGGAACTGAAACATATTGTAATATATTGAGAAATATATTGCTCAGTCCAAGAAAATATTGCAAACACAATTAAAATATATGAATGCAAATTAGAAATATATTGCAACATACCAAACTGCATATTTACTGCATATTTGGCCTATTTTACATTAAATAAATATAAGAATATGTGCATCTGAACTACTAAACTTCCATAAAGGTAAAGGTTACTTGGCCCTCAAAGAATGTAATTTATACTAACAATGCATTCAGTACCAAACTGTAGTCCAGACTGACCGAAGCCAATCATAGATTTCCTTGACAGATAGAATGTATTGATTTAAGGACCAAATCAATCAAGTATGAAATAACAGTATGGCTCAAGACATTTGTATGATTTTCAATAACGTTTTTGTTCCCTGTCAACTTGTATGAAGAACATGTTAGGCCTTTTGACTGCTTTGAAAGGATTTCTCCTTAACAGAGTAAGTTTGGAATTTTTGTCTGAATAGAAATAAAAGACTTTCCCACTTTTTGGGACCAATACTTGAGGACATAATTGTGTTTGGATTCTGTCTTGTGAGATAACAACATGTCATAATACATTCAGTTCCTCATTATCCACACTTGTATTTGCTCAGGAAATGTACAAATGAAATGACAATAGACAGAATATGTACATATGAACAGTAACAAAGCACATGACCCAATGGTTGGATGACTATGCTTTTGTAGTTTGAATCTATTATGTTGAGCCCATTTAAGGTATTTGTTTATTGCCTTTATTGTCATTTCTAGTCTAGACTAAGTCTAAAGTTTCTGTTCCAGATTATGTGACCTGTGATTGATGAAGTGAAGCAAATAAAAGATAAACGTTTTTATCACATTTATAAAGGGTTTAAACAACAAAAAACATATCAATGAAGCATTCAGAGCCCCATTTTGAATATGGTCTTTCATGTTTCCTCTCAGTTATGTTTTAGTGATTTCAGGCGTAGAGCCAGCATCAATAATTAATTGCATCTACCAATAAGACCCTAAAATGGTTCTAATGGAGCATGGCAAACAATGAAAGCAGACTCTATTATTGCTGTTTGCTGTTCTGAGCATTCATGGTGCCAATCACTGCTTGTAGGGCAAGAATTGCACCTGTTAATGCACCTGTTAGAAAATGCCAATACTATCCCTATCATGTGTCTTGATCCAATGTACTTATCTGTGAAGGTGAATCTCCACTGAGCTCTCAACATTGCTTTTTAACACCAACGTTGAAGAAGCATAAAAAGTAACAGTATGTTTTTCATTTGTGAAAGTTGCTTTGCTTTTCATAAATTGCCACAGGAAGTGACTGTGTACATCATATGTGCATCTTTAAAAATTTTAGAGATTTTTTTTTGTTTTCACTAGCATGAGTGGAAATTTCCCAACTAATCAGATGCCTGATGAAAAACCGTCATGCTGTCACTGATCAGTCCATGCGACATTGTCAGCACGAGTGCCACTTCTGCTGTTTTAATCATCTGAGCAAAGAAAATGAGCAGCAGTAAAGAAAAATTTCATTCCTGATCCATTATTTTCATATACAGTATATTTATTTTATTTAATAACTTGAAAGTAGTCTTGGTTCATTATCGTTGATCACTTTGTCGTTCGAAAGCAGTACAGTGCATAATGAGAACCTAAACCCCTGGGCTAAATCACATAAAAGAATAGAGAAAACACTGGGTTGCATGTGTTTGGAACTGTATTCTTTACTGTTTGTTTGGTAATGAGGAGTTGAGCTGTAAGGTGGTGTCATATTAATTTCAATACTTTGAGTGTAAGAACAAACTTTTTCCATGTATATTGATGCATGCAGAATAGTAGTGGTGTGTGCACGCAACTTAGCATGTGTATGCTGACAGTGTTTTGGGGAGACAGTTATCTACCCTTCGGTTAATCTGAGTAATAAACACTAGCTAGCCAGGTGCTTGCTACATCTTAATTTTTCATGTACCACCTCATTTCATTTATGGTTTGTGGATCAGATTAATCTTTTTCTGGGGGGGAAAAACCTAGAAAAAAGTTGCCTTTATGTGGTGTCTTGCCAGTTGTCTTCTATTGCTTTTCTGAAAAATCTTGTCCAGCACAGCAGCAGTAACCATAGGGCCACAGCCCTATGAAAAAGATAATATCAATGCTCTCACTGATTTTTTTTTTGCAGATGCAATCAAACTTAGCATCTACAGTTCAGAGTGCAGATTTGGATTAGATGTCTATGTTCTTCAATACACGTCTTTATATTTTAGATATAAAAATGTTTTATCACAAAATCAAACAAACACAAAACACTGGTGCTCTCAAAATGTAACAACACACAAGCTGAACATGCTGAGTTACATCTTGCTTAGACTACCTCAAAATGCCTCTGAAAAGTCAGTTCTTAATGTTCTTAGCATGTGGCAAACTTGTATAGTTTGGAACACCACAATAAATTCTAGCTATTTTGTGGCCATGGTGATTTTTAAAAAGTACAGTAAGTAAGCAAGAGGGAAATAAAAGTGTAGTAAGAATGGGGGCTTTGGGCTTTGGTTCAGTATGTTTTGATGTAACAGAGCTGGTAAATTTTGACACTCAGATCACAGATTTGTTACTGCTGTCCACTTCATGAAAGAAGCAACTTGATATCTGAATACCACAGAAAACTTCAGTCAGCTTAGCAGTCTGTGTCAAGAGGAAATACATTATACTCATACATTTCTGTGACGATAAGCACAGCAGCAAACTAGCTAGCAAGAGGGTGAGTGAGAGAGCAAGGAGGTAAGGTGGACTCAAGCCAGATTAGTCTGGGCTAGGCACAGGCACCGCAGGTTTCAAAATACTGACATTCATATTTAGTCATTTTGCAGATGCTGTTATTCAGAGCCACTGACAAAAGTGCTACAACCCATGAAACAAGTCCCACTGTGTTTATTTTGGAAATGATTTTAGATGTTAGAAGTTTAGATTTTTTTTTTTTTTACACTGTGCAAGCTGTTCTGGATAAGAGCATCTGCTAAATGACAATAATGTAATGTAATGTAAAAAGTTTTTTGTGACTGTCCCATTATTTATATTAATTTTAAACGAAATGTTTGGCTAAAAGATACAATACAGTGTAGTGCTACTTCATGCTACACATAACCCAGCACTAACCATTGCTGTAATTACCAAAATGGTGTATGTTACCGTATCACAGTTAGGCAGAGCTTGCTTTTAGGTACATTGTTTACTAATTTAACCACTGTTTGCAGATTTAAATGTATGATTTTGAAGTGTTACCATAACCTATATTTGTCTATGATGTGTAAAGACTGATCTGTGACATAACCTCTTCCTTCAGAGACAGAGTGCATGAGACCGGATTTCACCACTGGACACCTGAATATAAGTGTGCCTTTCAGTTCAGCTCAACAAATAAATGTAGTTTGCTTTTAGTTCCCTTCCATTTTCTTACACTCCTGCACCTCTATGAACTCTCTGTTGAACTCTCTGTTGTTTACAAGGAAGAAAGACGATGGGGAAAACCAAACTCAGTCTCAGCACAATGAATTGCTTTTTAGTCCTGTCATTCCATTGGCTTATTGATCCATGGGAGGTTAAATAACATGCTACATAATCAAGATTCTCTCAGATATGGTATATTCAACATAACCTCTCACACAGGGGGCCAAAGGACACTACCATCACTGTAGCAGTAGGACTTTAACAAGCACACCTCTCTGATTTATGTACAGTTGTATGACCCATATGATTTATTCCTACCTTTCCAACCAATGGGCAGAGATGTCAAGCTGCCCACAGATACTTCAACTATCAGAATGCCGTAGGGGAAGATATGGCCATATACTAATCTGCTGTTGTCAGACCTCTGAATGGCTCAGCTCACTTCATTGTAGGTGGTATTTTAAGCTAACATTTAAATGGATTTCATCTTTGCTTCCCGATGGAGTCCTACTGCCACATGGGTTTTTAATAATACTGCACTGGTAAGATCAATGCAGAGGAAAGAGGAGATGGCAAATATATTGTTTGCTTTAAATCTTCCCTTTCAATTCTATATCTACCAACATTCCCAGTTTATTTTTCACAGGTTTTAGAGTCCTGTTTAAGCTGTCTCCTCAGTGACAGGAGTCAGTAACGTCATTGGCACCAATAAGGGTGTCTACTAAATTGCATAATGCAGTCAATTCCATTCATAAGAATTCCTAATAGATTCCTATCCTATCCTATCATTCTGATTTAATACTCCGCTTGTAATAATCAAGCAATCTGCTTATAAAAATAATTATATGCTCACTCACATGTATGCAATGACACACAATAAGTGAAAAAATTTGATGTGTATCTTGTATATGAAATTTATTATGATAATACCTAGCATGCAACATATTTTGAGAAAAATATGTGCGGTTCAGCGAAGTGCTTGGGATTGTAGACTACACAGCACCAACTATTTTGGAGACAGGTTCCCAAGTAGCTCAGTGGTTATAACACTGACATTATGTGCAAGCTGAAATCTATGGCCAGGGTTTGATCTCACCCATGTCATCAGCCGAAAATGACAGGGACCCCACAGCTAGAGAGTTAGGATGGGAATGTCAACAGAGGTTGATCATCACAGTGCTTTCAGGCATACCATTTTATCTTGATACCTTTTATCTTTATGATACCAATTTATCTTGTCATTTTACCTTGTCCTGCGATTCTTATACATGGATTGCACAGTAAAATAAGTACATAAATATAATAATATCAACATCATACCTCAACGTACACAATTGACCAAAAGAACATTACTCAGTTACAGCCCACCTGGAATTGATGGAGACTAGTGAACCATATCACTGACAGTGCCAATGACAGACAGAGAGGCCCTGTTAGTTACAGCATACACTCACTTGACTGGGGCATCAGCGGTGGGTAGGGGACGTTCGAGTCAACAGTACCCATGGGTGGCAGGAGGGGGTTGGTGAAGCTGTGCAGGGGGTGGGTGGGGCGCACACAGGCTGTGGGGATGGTCCGGTTAGGCACTTCCTCTGTGCTAGCATGCTCAGACTGTGAACTGGTGATGACTGTTTGCTGCTGGGTGTGCGGAGCTGAACCCTCTGATGCCATTGCTGCACAGAAAAAGAAAAGTTCATACAACCTATAACATAAAGCAGTTAAACAACTTCTCCATGCTAATCACCTTCAATTTCCTAGATAAGAATGGGTGACTTATTTGTTGATAAAGAAAACACAGATCTTCATTATTTTAATCTCAGTGTTACAATCACCTGGACCATCTAAAAGGGCAGCTGGAGTGGTTATTTGGAAATCTTCACATTATGACTTCACATAACAGAAATCAGGGTAAGTATTCAGTTGGAAAATATATAAATAGCTCTTGTACAGATTTATGATTGCTGAGTGCTTTCAATCAATTGCTTTCCACTGTGTTCTTTTCTTGTGGAAAAATCCAACATTGACACCTGACACATCCCAACACTGAGCATAGCTTTAACAGCTGTACATTAGAACACTAAATACACAAGAAAAATGGAGACCTGGAGAGACCAAGGTGACACATCCGTACATATGATTAAAGGCAAGCATTAAAGTTAAAAATCCACATCTCAAAGATTTTGATTTAAATAATCAAAACTAAACTTATCATTCAAAGAATAATTTAAATATTCACTTAAAAAAGCTTCTTGTCTAGATACCCTGTCTACAATACCCCTGACTAAATAAGAAGCAAAAAAACATAAAAGATATACTATACATACATACATACACACACACACACATTCTGGTATACATGGTTACGTTTCCAACCTTCCCATTTGTTTTGCAGTGTACATAAGGCTTGTCATTTTTAGTGCGTCAAATATATCATCAGAAAACATAAATTGGCTCCACAATAGTGATGCAAGGTCTGCCTCTATTGTTGCCTAACCAGCACTTCTCTTCTTTACTTCAAAAAGAATTCCAGTTCATCTCCATTCAATATTCTGTCATTTCAGAATGAAATCAAATTTGATTGCTATTGAAAGCTGTTTTCCTTTTTATTGGTAATATAACCGAAACATAAACTGACATATTATTTATTTCATTGCAATCACTTAAAATGTATATAATTACGCATTGTTCTTTTGTATTGATTTTATCCCCTTATTCGTGTAAAATCTTTGTTATTGCAATGTATAGTCATTTTGAATTTATCATCAAGTACTTACATAAATAGTTATTGTTTGCAGTATGTTAAAAATAAAGAATCCATTCCATCAGTCACCATAGAGATAACTGAGCTGGCACATATGCTTTTCGATGGGCACACATTTTTTTCAACAAGTAAAAATTACTATTAACTTACTATTTTATATTACTATTTTAGATTATATTACGTTATTTTATATTAATTGCTCATGTAAAAGAGACATATCTAATTGGGCTCCTGGTAGTTTTTCCCAGTAGACGAGACTGCAGGTATATGGTTACTGACCTCAACAAGTTGGAAGATAGCTATAAAAGAATTCACTTTCCACTGTAGTGTCCTTAATTAACAAATTTGATGCATTTCTGTCTTATATTTTGCCCCTATGAGCTGTGAGGAAAATGACCCAGGAGTAGAACTAGAAAAATCCAGGTGTAGAAAGTAGAACCACTTCCAGTATGTATCTTCACATTAATTCAATTCAATTCATTTTTATTTGTATAGTGCTTTTTACAACACAAGTTGTCACAAAGCAGCTTTACATTGTTCCCAGGCCTGAGACCCCCTGAGAGCAAGCCTAAGGCAACAGTGGCAAGGAAAAACTCCCTATCAGGAAGAAACCTTGAGCAGAACCCGGCTCAGAGGGGGAGCCCATCTGCTTCTGGCCGGCACTGGGCAGATAGAGTTAAAGACAAGTTATACAAGACATTTAAGACATTTAAGATTGATAGACATTATAAAGTGTCAAAAAGAACCCTCCAAAGTTGAATGCATAAATGTTGCAACTCCAAAGTTGAATGCATAAATGTTGCAACTATGGCCTCTTTTAAAGGCAAGCCACAAAAAGACTTCTATTGCACAATTGTTACAAAATAAACCGTAACATCTTTAGTGTGTTTCAAGGAGGAAAAATGAACCAATCTGTACGAGGGGTACACAAAATAATGGAAACACCAAATGAAAAAGGGCTTGAATTTTGATTAAACTAAAGCATAATTAAAAGGAGTCTACACATGAGTTTCATATTAATGTCAATGCTAATTACCAATGTTTCTTCTAAAAAGATGTTGTAAAATCAACATTTTAATATCAGTTTCTAAAGCAGCATGAGAGACCTGACAAATGTTAAAGCAGGACAAATAGTTGTTGTCAAATTGCAGGTGCTTAAATCACAGTAAAACCAAAATTATTGTTATGTGATAAGAGAAACACTGTTGAAAACATGACAGCATGTGCTAACCAAGGAAAAACTGAAGGAAGTCAGGAAAGGGAACAGCGGTGGCAAGTTGAAGCTCACCAACAGGTGTAGATGGGCATAGCTGCTAAGAATCACAAAACAAAGGTGTCAAAAATACCTGAATATACATATACACATAAATGAATCTACACCTCTGTCTCACAAAAACTGCACGTTATGAGCTTCACAAAGCTGATATTTATGGTAAGGTTGCCATTCAGAAACTGCTTGTAAGCAAAGCCAATGTGCAATGATGCATAGCCTGGTGTAATGAGCACAAACCCTGGATTTTGAACAGTGGAAGAAAGTAATATGGTCTCATGAGTTGTCTTTTACTCTTTATTCCCCACATCTGGGTGAGGTTGTGTTTGGAGAAAGCTTAAGGAAGCTTTCAACCCACATTGCCTGTTCCCACCTGCTAATCATGGTGGTGGATCTGTTATGGTTTGGGTAGCTATCTTGTAGGAGTCATTGGTTCCAGTTATTACTCTGCAGGGTAGAATTATGGCCAAGGAATACAAAGCCATATTGGGAAACCAGGTGTACCTTGTCGTCTAAACATTGTGTCCAGATGTGCCTGAATATACCACGATGACAATCCTCCCACTTACACACTGCTAAACATATTCAAGATTGGTTTCTTTAATACCAATATGAAGTCATACGCCTTGCATGGTGTTTCCAGTCACCAGATCTTTGAACCTTCATGGGAGGTTCTGGAGTGTGGAGTAGGCTTCCACCTCTTTCATCTCTCAAAGAACTAGACTAGAGGCTGTCCTTCTTGGAGAATGGTCCAATATCCCACTAGAAACAGTTAAAAACATGTATAACAGCATTCCAACAAGGACTGAAGCTCTTCTGAAGGGAAGGGGTTACCCAACTCCCTATTAGTAATTAAATAATCATATCTTGTTCAGCGTTTCCATTATTTTGTCTACACCATGTTTTTAGTTTATTGCATTTGTTTATTGCATATTTTTATTTGTTTTGTCAGAGAAATAAATATATAATATGTAAATATATATTTGCATATAATACATAATAATATCATATGGAGGTCACTGTATGAGCAACAATACAGAAAAATGACTGGCGATGACAGTTAAGACTACAAGAGCTTTTTTAGAGAGTAGGATACTCAACATTTGAGAATTCTGTTGCTAAGAGACACACAACCACACATCCCCACCACTAGTAGCACTAAATCCCTTTGCATTCATAATCAGTTATTTGTAGTTGTGTGCTTTTACTTTTACCACAAATTAAAACATGGGTGTTATGAATGAGCAACAGCTTAATTTAATGTATCAAACCCTACTTTTCCCTCATTAGCAAAGCTTTAGAAGTGTTATTGTGCTCAAGATAGGACCACAAAAATGGAGGCAGAAGAATGAATAAATTATTCTATCATGTAAAAAAAAAACAATAGACATAAACAACCTAGCTGCATAGTTGCTGTTAACACCTCATCTAATCAAAGCTTCTGCATGTTCAAAACCTTTTAGAATTTGAAACTGTTAAATGGCTAGTTACAATGTTTGGTTCAATGCTTTGGGCAGGTGTGGCTATGCTGAAAGTGACACATAACCAAGCATGCCTACAGAACAACTAACAATTTAAAACCATTTCTCACTTTATGAAGTCTTAAAAATGTAAATGTTTAATGTACACATGAAAGTGCATGTGACTTAAACTAATATGACATGAACAGTAACACCAATATAATTTAAATTGTGAAAATAACTATGCCACTGTGTGACAGCTGGCACTGTATTTATAATTAATATTAAAAAACACACAAAAATGGTCACGAAGATTAGGTAAGTCTTCATCTCATCTATCCCTCTGAAGGTGATGAAGGTTATTTTACCAAGTATGAAAGGTGTTTTGCTCATACCCCTCAGTTTACCACCAAAGACAGTAAAAATTCTGCTGATTACCTTCACAAAGCTATTTCAAAAGTTTCAAACATATTATCTTTTACTGTCACAAGTCTACTCTTGTACACAGTTTCCTGGAGGGGAGAAATTTACTGCTACCTGCTACTGAAGCTAATTAAACAGTGCTGGAGCAGTTTTCAGTCACTGAGGTATCCATTCATGAGAGAAATGTGTTTAGCGGACCTGTTGATATTCACACCCCCCCCTTGAGGTAGCCGCAAATTGGGGGCAAGCTTCCAATACTGTCACAGGCAGCTACACCATTCAATTCATTGGTGGACTGTCCAAACATCTCAATTATTTCTCTTCTCTTTCTCTTCACTTCAATTTAGCATGATATAATAGCACTGAGAACACTACCCTCAGAACCCACCTATGCCACAAACAGCTGATCCTCTGCAATTCTGAAGCACACACAGTAACATGAATCCAACACTCACCAAACTAGCTGCTGATAATCTGGATATTCCTGCTTCCTCTACAGCTGTAGAGCACCTGTTCAGCACTGGAGGTCTTATCTTTAGGCCTTTCACTTTCAGACAAAATGTCATACTGATGTTTTCAAATGTAGTAAGGCTGGTTTATGTGGGGTGTGATTGAGACATGAAATGAGACATATAAATGCTGTACTGGTTGTTTTTCTACATCAAGGTACTGAGATGGTATTTGCAAATACATCCAAGAAATAATATAACTTCTTGCTATAGATATCACATGCCAAATAATTGCTTTTCAATTATGTTCAAATAATTCAATTACTAAGATAAATGTATTTACAAACAACATCAAATAATCAAATACTTGTATTTGTAAATGATCATTCTTGTAAATGTATCAAATAAAAAGTATCTGAAAGGCAATGAAATGTTTGAAATGCATATTAGACCCAGGTCTGCATGTTGCTATAGTTATGTAATGCTTGTTTGATTTAAGGTTTTGAATGAAGTTCCACAAGCAGAGCAGGTTGTTGATATGGTCGTTCTTGCCACTGGTAGAATTTAAAACGTTGTCAAAACAAAGTTATTGTTTACCAATTTATGTGTAAAACGTTCATCATATTTTTGTTTGAGTAATCTCAAATTCTGTTCTCATAATTCATTGGAAAAGAAAGTTGCGGCAATTTCAACTTTTCTTGCTAATGCTTCATTAAAACTTAGCGAAACGTAACATATTCTTCTATTATCTATTAACAGTATATTTCATCATGCATCATATTAGAAACATGAAGATCTGTCATAACAGTGCTGCTTAGTTGGGAAGCAATTATCTTAAGGGCCCTGCCTCATGCCTCTATGTCATTTTTCTAACTGCAGTTGTTTCCCTAAAATAAGTATGCTTAGTAAGTGGTAAAGGAGACCTGCGTGACTGAATCAAAAATAGGACAGAGGAAGTCAGGAATAGAAATAGAAAGAGAGTGGGAAGAAAAGTGTTATTCTTATTGGCATATACTGACCTGCTGCATAGCCGCAGTCTGCTGTAAGAGTAGGGAAGGGCATGGGCCGCAGGGTAAACTGGGAATGAGGATACCCACAGGTGGAAGAGTGCAGGATCCCTGGGTACTGGGCACTCTCAAGAGTTGGCACTGGGATTGCACTAACCACAGCTGCAGAATGACACACAAAAATCTTACTTTCACATGATTATTTTAACTATGTCTTTGCTCCAAAATTTCTTCAAAAGCAACAGGCCACTGCTCAGTCTTCTCAACCACCACTGCAAGTAAATTATTTTCAGTGCACTGAACCCCACTATTTTCACCCTGCCGCCCTTCCAACCTAGCCTCTGTGCTAGGATCTATCTCTGTTTTTTTTTTAGATTTTATGTCACTGACTAATTGATATCTTATACCTGTGGAGGGGTAGGATTCCCTAAAATAGCCATGTCTCTCTTTATTTAACTTTGAAAATCAATTTAAAGCAATGCTTTTTTTCTATCCTTACACAATGTTTTCCATTCATTTCTGAGACTTGTGTTAATGTGTCCAATTAATAAAAATGATATCTAAAATTTAGATTGAAGCTTGTTTTCAAAGTTGGACACTCAGACTCATGGAGGCAAAAATGTGTCAAGTGACTGATGAATGTGCTTCAACTGGAAAATAATGTAGCTGTGGAAATGTTACATGCACGCAGATCATTTTTCTGCTTCAGAAGTGTTTTTTTTTCTCTCCTCTCCTCTACAATGATATTTCTGCAAGTACATTTTATAGCATATCACAGCACGTTTGATCTTGTCGGTTTGATCTGCTTGTTCCTAGCCAAGGTACTCCAAGACAACCCAGATGCTGGCTTACTGTACCAGCATTAGGCATCATTCTGCTATCTACTAAATACCTTTGGAAATAAGCCACACACCTCTCTTCACTTCACAAATGTAAAATCACTTTTACTATATACAGAGGAATGCAGTCAAGGAATCTGCAGCTTGATAATATGAGAGTGCATTTGAAATAGAAGGACATGCAGTTGTAGTTTATAAGCTGACAGTATACACAAGATCCAGGTCGAATGAATAAACTGTCATGCTATCTTTGCACAAAAGTACTCTCCATCTATGTAGTTAAGCTAAACACTAAAGGAGGTGTACTGGGAGTTGTGTTTTACTGGTTGCCATTTACTGTATGATGTGGGACAGGACTGTAAGGCATTGTGTATGCACATGTACGATTCATTAGTGTTCAAGAGTGATACACAACAGATTGTTCTGACATACTGGTGGCTGTCTTATCTCTGTTGCCTGAGGGTGTTACAGACTGGTTCAGCTGCGTCTGAGATGATTGTAAATACTGATCATACAGAGATGGGTGGTTGCTGGTTTACTCACAGGGGTTGCTAGGTTGTGTGTCCATGGGGATCATTAGCTTAGTGCGTGTTGCCCTCCGTGCAGCAAGAGAGCGCTCTAGTGTAGATATGCTGCTTGGTGCCTCATCTCCATCAGCACCTGCAGGGAGAAGACATCCATCTTTACAGCATAACTAAACCAGCTTCTTCTTTCAGTTCCAGTGTCTTTTGCAGTGAATAAATGCTGTTGACAATGCCAGACTTTTTGATTTATTGTGCTGCAATGAAATTAAATTAAGCCTATGGTCTTTGCCAGGCTATTATAAAGGGAGACTATTATAAATTGGTGAGCTTGATTTATATTTTATACTGGGTCAAAAGCTTTATACTTATTTAAAACATTTAATATTCCATTTAGTTCAATTGTATTTTCAAATCCACTAACTAGGAAACAATATGGCCATAATTATGTTATTTTAAAACTTGAACGTCTTCTCTGAAGGCATTTCATCTGCAGTGAAATTGTTAAATGCAATTCTTGAGTCAAAAGGAAGAAGTAACTGGTAAAGAAACAGGGAGATGAGAGTGACTCTTACCAGAGTGGCTACTTTTGCTACCCATTTGGCTCTCTGATTGGCTTTGACTGACAGGTGTGATCTCCTGGCAGCTCTGCATTGGTGAATCACGACCTGAAGGGGCAGAACCTGCAGCTTTTTCAATGCTCTTCAGCTCCATTTCCTCATGATGAATCCACAGATCTGGGGGGCGCAGGTCCTTCTGACTACCTTTTCTCTTCCCTGTGCTGTGGGTCGCCCGTTTCCTGCAGGGCAAATAATAATAATAGAACAAAATGAGTGGTACGGAGTGAACAAATAAAAACAAGCTTTCATTTACAACTGGAAATGCCAACAATGATTAATGCACTATATTAATAGTGGAAATGATAATTACTGCTAATATAGTGTACACAGAGCTGCTCACACATACAATTGTTACAGTGCTAATGTAAATAGAACTGGAACAATTGCTTTACAAGCATGCAACAATTCTAGCAGTGTTGCTTGCTTGTAAAGCATTGTCCTGGAACTGAAATCCTACCCTGGTAATCTAAGTCTGTCATTAATATACTATGCCAGGATGACATTTTACCCACCCTCACTAAATTACACTCACTTTCGGTGGGTAACAACAAGACATAGATCATCACACATATATTTTTTATTTATTTGTTGATTAAAATGTTTATGCAAGTTTTGGATGGCAATGCATAGTCAGAAAATCACATAGTAGTGAATCACATAATAGAACAGTGAATCCATAAACTACATTACATCAACTTCATCAGCCATCAAGAGCCAATAAATCAGTGACATGAGAGGTTTCAAGATGGCTGCCATCATCCAGGCAAACAGCATCAGTTTGATGATGACAAGGCTGGGTGGCACCTCCAATGCTTTTGAAATCTAGTTTCAATCTGGCTGCAATACAAAAATGCTTTTCTTTAACTCTGATGATCAATTTGAGCAAGTGTTACTTCTTTCACTTTTATACAAGCTTCATGAGTTTGGCTGCTGAAACTAAGATGTAAGACATGAAAAAAGTAACAATTCTTTAATTCTTTAGAGTTAATGACTAGGTGTATTACGGTTAAATTGAACAATGTCACAGGCCTGTATATCCTAGCTTGTTACCAGTGTCTGTGATGATGGACATATTTGATATGGAAATGTTTTTAAAACTAATATAAAGCAGGTCTTGAATGAGCCAATGCATTGTCAGTACCTGTACGAGGTTCCAACAGTATTTAGCAAATTTTTTGAGAACATAGCCAGATTTCAGCTTTTACAATTACCGAGGCAGAGGATGAATGTGTGTGCATACTGTATGCAAAAGATACAATTTGTGTCCATGTCAAAAACCCAGATTTTAGTGCAAGCAAACAAAGAGCATCTTATTTTCGATTCCATGAACTGGAAACTAAACTTTCAGTAATAGTCTTATGGAGTTTAAGGACATCTGCTCCGGTTATTTCAATTCTTTATCCACGTAAGAACAAGAATGCTATGAGAACAAATCACTCTCTGCAATGGCATGATATTGCCAGACCTGTACTCAATGACCCAATGACGTGACCCAGTCTTCAGTGGTCTGATATACTGTATGTGTATGTGGTTGCAAAATTTATACCAAAGGAAAACTAAAAACATATAAACATATCACTAGATGTCTAAAACAACATTGTACACAGTCATGTGCAGGACATTAAATACCATGACCTTGATGATGATTTCTGTGTGCTGAAGCCTGAGGTGCTGCCCTGATATCGACAAGGATGCAAGGTTGACTTGTGCAAGAGATAGGTTGTGAAGAAGAATAACAACTAAATCTGGACAGCATAATCTACAGTTGGGTAAGTGTTGTCATAGTGTTGCCTGAAATTTTTCCTTGCTACCAAAACATTCTGTTATTTAGTACTAATATGACAACAGTGATATTTTAACTGTTTAACTGCTATGATGGAAGAGCTCTGTTTTTAACCCCCAAAGTAACCTCATAGCATATGACATGCTGACATGTCTGGCCAGCTAGCTAGAAAAATTCACAATATTTAAGGTAACATTCTGATGAAGGCAAATTAAGTAACAATACTTATAATTTCTTCACCATGTAAGACTAGTTATGATTTCTGGCATATGACTATTCCTTCAGAACAGACTACTGGAACATATTGGTTAATAGGTACGCTGTGCATTTGTAATGTGTTGTTATGGCACACACGTTTTGGCACTTAACAGCATAAGACTTTTTATGTGTTTTGTTTGTTTCATATCAGTCTATCTCGCTCTCATAATGTAAAGCCAATTAGGGTCTCATCATGTTTTCCAAACAATCTGCACATAAATTCAAAATGCATGATGTGAAATGTAAATGTGTGAGTGTTTAGTATTAATGTTTAGACTTTGGAGAAAATTGAGCCAAGATGCAGTTTGAACAGATGAATTTTCACATGATAACCGTATCCTAAGTCCTCAGAAAACACATAGCTTCAGAAAAAAAATGGAGGAAAAACAACATACTAAACAGAAAACATCTACTAGCATCTACCAGAGAAGATCACCAATAGCTACAAATGTAACAGAATAAAACTGCAGAAAGACAGAAGAGACAAGTTTGGTCAACTCACTTTCTTTGCTGGGCAGAGGAATGGCGAGTGCAGATGAGGGCAACAATGATGACGACGACCACAGTTACAGCCCCCACAGACACTACAATCACCACCAGTAGGTTACTGTTCTTCTGTGGGGTCACACTGCCATGGGGTGGGTGGATTTGACCAATGGGGGGTTCTGGGGAAAAAAAATAAAGAGAATACATGTAAATAAATAAAACCGTTATAAAGTCTTTAAACTGAAATTCCTAAATAATGGTGATCCCAGTTTGAAACTTTTCCGTTTCATTCAGGCAAAGAAGGAGCTGACTGAGTCATGAAACAAGAGAACAAGGAGCAACACATGTGCTTAGTCTGTAAAGGATGCCACTCATCTTGCTTTTTCACTGCAAGCCAAAATGCACAACCACAGTTTCCACTGTCAGCAAGAAACATTGGACTAAGGTAAACTGGCTTTTGTATGTGGATGACTAGCATTGTGGAAGTGTCACTGCAAGTGACAACAACCTGATCAGAAACATAAAAAATCACCATTTTTCTAATGCAACACTCGAAAAGCCATTCAGTTTTACAATATCATAGATGATCATGTAGTACATTCTTCTTTTTCATATTTGATGAACATATAACAAACATTTTCAAAATACTGGCACATACTGCTGTAGAATAAAATGATTGACATTTTCAAGGGCTCAAAGGCTCAGGGTCAAACTCAACCATTCCTCCTGTACAAACAGAATGTCCCTCAACACATCTTGCACAATGATTTTTATTTAGATAATCATTAAAAAAAAAATAACAAAAAGAACAAAAAAAAAATTAAAATGCACTTTCCGTCTGAAATGAAACTGAAAACCTTAGAACAATGCTTATTTCATTGGTCTCTTCTGCTGCTTTCCCCCTTGCTTATCATTATGAAGCTGTTATGCAAGAAGAATGCTTTTGCTCAACCACTGGGCTTTTGCACAATAGCCCACAGCAAGGTCATTTAAACTTCACTGGCAGTTTTGACAGTGAAACCAGTATAGTACCACTGACTTGCATTGGTCTAAATCTCATTACCAGCACATCACAGTACAACCTTCTCCTCCTTTGAGTGAATATTTTCAATAGGCTTTATCCTCATGTAGGGAGAGGATGATTTTGCTTCTCTTTTGTGAAGAGGTTAATACAATACCCACTAAGTGTGGACAATAGGACAGTAGGACAACTACTCCTTGCATGCAAGGCCAAAACTATCATTGAGAACATGAGGTTGTGCCCTTGGTATTTTTAGTGATTTTTAAAATTTAATTTCATATAATTGTGGCGAATAAACTCAAAACAAATTCCACGTATGACAATGTAAGACTCATTTATAACTAAATTTATACTTGAAGAGCAGAGAGCAGCGCAATTTCTATTTCTATACTTGCGGCACCTTCACCAGCAATCAGCATTGTTGCTATGATTAACAACTATGCACGAGTCAGAGGGTGTTGGTGAACATCCAGGATCTAGCATCCTGAAATGGCTCCTTGCTGGATGGATAGGCAACCATTCATAATGTGGGACAACAGACCCTTCGTTAAGCCCCGGCCCTGAACAGCGTTATCCAATCATGTAGAATCATTTAGAAATGGTTACTAACTGCAGTTTTCAGGCAAACAAGTATTTACAGGTGTAACACTTGAATATACTAAATTAAACATTATAATGCTCTTCTAGAGTATGAGTGAAAAATGTTGGAGGGAGCACTTCTTTCCATTTCCACTACCCACACCTAAATTGGTTAAAAGTATTCTTTGGATTAAAGCTTTGCTGCGGGAAGTATTCACATTTTATGTGTAGCAGGGGCAATGTGATTCCCTGAATTTCCCCTCTCACGGTGATTTTTTTTTCTCAAGGATTGTTACATATTGTATCTTTTTCCTGACACTGGGTGTGGTTTTCCCACGCTGGCACCCTAAATGACAAGGTTACCCTTACTCTGCCTCTTTTGCGACTTATCAGAGGCAGAGGTACGTGTGTCATTGTGCTGTTTTGTTGTTTTAATAAATCAACCATTAAATTGTTGTATATTGTCATGGGGAAATTTTCAGCAGTGAATGTCAGGATGTTGTGCGTAATATGCGCGAGTTTTAGGGTTTTCAGCTGCATATTGAGTTTGCCATGCTGCAGCTAGCTAGCGCAGCTGCAGGTATCAGGGATATTACTATACAGTTCCGTTGCATAGCCTATTAGTGGATTAAAGACTGTGGATGCTAGTATTTTAAAGTGTGGTTGCCTGCAGGGCCGGCCCGCGGCATAGGCAGTATAGGCAAATGCTAAGGGCGCCGACCATCCAGGGGGCGCCAAAAACGGGGGAGAAAAAAAAAATTACTCTTCTTAAAACTAGTTGGTATTATATATCTTAACAGGAAGATAATGAGCCAAAAATATCTAACTGCATAGCAAACCCTATTAAATATGAATAAAAATAATAATAAAAATGATGATCACACTTTACTTTCCTGAGATGCTCCCCCTTCCCCCCGGACTAATTAGACTCTACCTGCTGGCGGAGGGGGGAGGGGGGCACGCATTGACGTGACCCCAAAAGCAAGCTCGACAACAAGACAACGACGACAGGACAACAACAACATGTCAAAACGTCCCAAACTGTCTGGTGCCCAGGGGAGGAAAAAAGAAAAGAAGAGGAGGAAAAAAGAGAGAAAGACAGAGGTAATGTTACAATAAAGGTGATGACATGACATTATTTGTACGTAGGAGAACAACGACACGTTGTTAACCAAACATGGTTTGCTAATCAATAAATAGCTAGCGTGAACTGTTTTAACTTCAGTTAGGCTAATGGCATGTTACGAAGGACCAAAGCTGTTATGAAAAATGGCACTCCCACCCAGCTTCTAAATATGTAAATATTATAGGGTCAGCAAGAGTTAAAATTAAAATAAAATAACTTTGTTTACATTTTTATTGAAAACTGGTTAGCTCACGTTTTCTTAGCTTGCAATATTAGCCTTAATCAAAAAGCTAACGTGTTATTCCTTTTCCTATAGTTTTAAGCCTGCACAGTGCACATCATTCCTGTTATAGCATACCTTAGCATTCCTACATTCTATATTATAGTGCAGTTTACTACTTCTTTGCATTCTGCTAATCAGCATTTCCTTGTAATGACAAAAATTGAATCTTATATCATTTGCATATCAGAAAAGTATTAAACATGTACAGGGTAGTCATCATGCACATATCCCTTAGATTTTTAATTTTTCATATTTCAGTTTATTCTTAAAATCGTATTATGTATCATATCATATTTATTATTAGATTGGTGTAATATATTCCTCTTCTCTCTTCAGATGCGCTGTTGAGGTTTCTCAGTCCCACCCCCGCAAATCTTGGGTCATCTACAGCATCAAGCGCTCCTCCTGTTTCCTCCACCTCAACAGCAGATGTCTTCTAGATGTCTTCATAAGATCCCCCCCCCCCCCCCCCCCCCTTGATATTCTTGTAATTTTTTTGCCGATACTGTTGTTTTTTAATATCTTATTGTGTGCAGTGCCTTATTTATATTGTATTTATAATTAATTTTATGCCACTGGTTTACACTTTTTTTATTTTGTGGCTATTTAAATCTTATACTTTATTTAAGCTATTCATATTGTATTTCAAAAATTCATTTCATATTTTTATTGTATTTCTTTCTAATTTGTTCCAAGTGTTTTGATTTTGCAATCGCAAATAAAAGAATGTCGAAGACAAAGCTATTCAGTTTCTTGTGAGTATGTACACCAGCAGTCGAATTTACTCCGATGCAAGGGGGGCGCCACCTAAATTTTCGCCTAGGGTGCCAAATTAGTTTGGGCCGGGCCTGCCAACTACTAATACCCCATCAATCCAGAACGATATTTGGCAGTGTGTTGACGGTGAGTTATGTAATCACAAATATTTTCTCACAGTGAAATCTAAAAATAGAAATGTAATATATCCCTTATTAGCAATGATGGTAACTACCTAGTTAGATTCATAATCAACATTGGACATAAATGTTGAAGTGATAGCCGGCTAACGTCAGCAAAGACAGCCAACAGCCAGCCAGCCAGTTAATTGGTTACCTTCACTATCTGTTGCCGGTAGCCTTGACCCAACCAAGACAACTAAAGATGTCTACATTTGCTCAAGGGTCATTTAAAGACTGTTGCAAACAATACTTTACCTGTCTCTGTATTCATCTACAATCATCTAAGCTAGCACCACCTATAGTAAATTGACATTAAGTAGGCAGGTAGATAGCTAGCTCGATACAACCATTTAATGTTATCCTTTACCTTATCATATATGAATGTTATCTTTGCCAAAAATGTCCTAGAGGAATAGTCTCAATTGTTGAATGAACACATCGCGCCAAGTGAATGTAGGTGGAAAGTTCTGATCACATAATATGTGTAAATGGTAGATGCCTATTGCTATAAAAAATGCATTTTCATGTTTTAATACCATGACCTCAGTATTTTTGTGGCCCTGTGTATGGCCCTGCTTGTACGTGTAATAGTATCAGCAGTCCAAGATGTAATATTTGGGAAAAAAAAGTAATGTCAGTAATTTGAGAATTTGAGCAGTGAAACAGTACTAAAACAAAATTAATATATTTTTAATGATTAAAGAAAAACATTTAAAATGTAATTTCCTTCATTCAGGCAAATGTGTTTCTTCATTAATCTATACATATCTATGTATCTGTATTTTGTAAATGTAATATTTCATTACTTGTGTACACATCATTCCTAATTATCTATTATGTGAACAAGGTGCTACTGTAACCTTCTTGGGAACAGTGAGAACATTCAAGTAAATTTTAATTAAATCCATGCACAAGTGCCTGGGTTATAGAATGGTAATAAAATAAAATAAAATTAAATTAAATTAATCAGGAGCCTTTCTGATCTAGGCATTTGACATTGTGACCATCTACAAGGTTTTGGGGGAAGAATGAATGGCACATTTACTTCAGGTTTCACCAAACCTCATGGCATTGTTACAGAGTCTTTGTGAGTGGAGCATAAATGAAGGAGAAGGCAGCAAGTATGAAAATTTGATTTAAAAGGAGAGTGATGCTGGCACTCAATTCAAGTTTTGCGTTGTCCTTTTATTTGTTACAGAAGTACAGTGAACATAGGGTCAAGTGTAGGATGATTTAATTAATTCTTTAGAGTTCCAAATGAAGGTATAATTGACATTTATGTTGTAAACAATGTTTTTTGTTAAGAACTTCATTAAATTCATCTCAAACACAGAATTGAACATACATGTGATCAGCATTTTAAAGAATCTTTTATTAAGTCAAATAAAAATAACATGACACACATTAATTATTTGAATGTCACTGACTGAATAACTTGAATGAATTTGAATGTACTTGAGTTTTAAGCCTTGTGTTCATGAATAAATTAAAACATAAAGGAAACATTTGACTTTTGTTAATTATTTCTGTCTCTCCACGATGATTCTGGCATTTTGTTGGTTAGCATTAGTTTTCATGATTTGATGCCTCCTTAGTTCTTTGTAGAATCTTAAGATAGCATGGGCTGTACAGTGCCCAGTTTCTCTGTTGCATTTCTTTTAATGATGCATTTCTTTCATGCTTGGTAGCACTCCCTTGAGTAGTGGACTACATGTTGTGAGTATGTTCTGAGTAAGCCCAAATCTATTCTTATAAGCTAAGTTTTTTTCAAACTAGTGTTAGTTTAGGAATGATACTGTCCCAATGTTTTGCATAACCATATGCAGTTGATTTTTCTCAGAATTTCCTATAAGCGGACTGCACTGTACTACGTTACCTCTGTTTATTACGCTCTGTGATCACATGCCATCTGCCAAGTTCACAATGTCTCCAGGGGTGGCTGAGTGGTATCCTCCCTTTTCATTAAATCTGGACATCCAGTGCAAAGTGACCCACCACGGGGGCGTTGCCCACATTGATGATTATGTACAGGTGGTTGTCAGGTACCTGCATCCAGGGTACAGTTCAGTGGGCAACCCATGTGTCTGAATCATTGTTGCCTCCCTGCTTTGGACTGGTCTATCCCAGCAGGAATTGGCCTGAGCTGTCAAGCGTGAGGCTGCATTGCTGCTCTCAGCTGTGCTGTGCCACTCTTGTCAACCTGCGCAGCTCAGGAACTGAATCTCCAGCCCCTGCTGCACGCCTTCACAGGTTTTCAGCTGTCATGCTTCCAATTCAGTTTACTTCTTTTTGACTTTAATTTTGCCATTCCACCTCCCACTTATTTTCTTCTTGAAATGCAAATACAACGACTCCCTGCTGTGACGTCCCCTCTGTGATCTCCTGAGCCTGACAGGTATGATTGCTTTTACTCATTTTGATATTCCTTTCTGTTCTAATTGCTTGTACATGTTCCATTGATCCTGAACATTTACAATTTCATCAAGCACCTACAGAGGAAGCCTGTTGAGGGGGGGAAGGCCAAGGACCCAACATAATCGCAATTAAGACAGTAGGAGATAAGTCTGCTCTTCTTAGCCTTCATGAGTAGGTAAATTGTGCACAACAAATAGTGACTTTTTTTGAATGCACCTTAGTGATAATATAGAAAACAAACGTACTTTTGAGGATTTTTTACAATTATAATAGAACCTGCAAGTCATACCTTAGCCTTTGACTGAAATAAATGAATGAACAGTAGAAGAGAAATAGCAGTGCCAAAATAAAACAACAAGGACACAGACACACAGGGTAGTTCTGAGTTTTTGGCCTTTTTCAGGGAGATCTCCCTAAACATAGACGATGACGTGTTGGATGTCAACATACCCTGAGCCCCTGTGTAGTGTAGTGTCTCATGGATGGGTATAGCTGCTGGGGTGAAACCCCGAGGGCTTCAGCTGAAAGACAGTTATCCTTTGCATTCAGCATTTATTTCATGGTATCAGAGCCCAGCGCTAATTCAACTCTTGTGCTTACCGTTCAGCGTGCTCCTATCAATCAGACTTGTGTCAGATGGCCAGTAGCCTCCGTCACCATGGCGACCTGTGGATCAGAGAGCTGGTATAAGTGGTGTTGAAGTGATATCTTTTTAACAGCTGAAGAAGCACTCATTAAAAAGTCTTTTTATTTGAGTTAGTTCAGTAATCAACGTGGTGAAATTATGTAATTATGTCTAAAAAATGTAATAATGGCTTGTCAAAATAACACATTTGAATCCAAATTGCTGATATTTGGGATGCTGTTTTGTGAAGTTAGATATTTACTGTATCAAGTTATGAGGTCAATGAAGATTACTCTTCTCTGCTATCAGCCATTAAATAGTACCTTTATCACTACCTCATATGGTGTCTGTTTTTATTTGACATTTCATGGAACACACATACTTACTGATTGTTATTCACATTAGGTAGATTGTTATTCACATTAGGTAAATTGATTCAATGGGTAAAAGAAAAAAACAGAGGTATGCAAATAAATACAATTATGCATGTAAATAAGGCCAATGAGATTATTTCCCAAATTATTTAACACATAAAACAATGAAACCTTCTGTTTAATATCATATTGATCCACCATGGAAAGACAACACATCACTTTGACCAAATTTATGCGTGATGTGTATGTGTGTGCGTATGTACAATACATGCATAGACAGCATAGTCATCTCCCTTTTTCCAACACAATGGCACAATGGCAGTATGGCATTAAACCAGATGACATCCTCCACTTTTCAATCCTCCTGCTTTCCTGTTTGTATTTATCTAGGATTTCAGTGTTACCTTTATTACACATTTGTTTGTGACCGCTGAGATCATAATGTTGAGCAAGTAACAGGCTTATCTGGATCTTCATTTTGGGGCCGATTCAGACATGAGATGTGGACAAGTAAACCCAGAAGTGCTTTCCAGAAGTTGTTCCCTGAAGATTTTTGCTCTAAATAAGGGTGTGGCTCAATAATTTCCAAGATCTTATCTTATCTTGACACAGTCAAGTTCTCTCCACCTCTCTGCAACTCTGCTTATGAAAAGGTGGACTAAACAAGCTGGCACAGTGGCAATAACAACATTGTAATTAGGCAGGCATTAAAACTCAACACAGAAAAGCTTGTTTCACAAATATTAAATTTTACATTGAGACTCACCCCAGCTGATAAACCTGCGCGACTGTCGATTAAGTGTTGAACGTTTACTTTCTTTAAACACAACATAACGCTTTCTCTGAGGTCTGAAATGTGAAGGTGTAAGCTGATGAAATTCATCGAGACTCAATTGATTGATGGAGGTTCGATAATGAATACTGTTTTCTAATGAATTCCAACATACAAAGTAAGGATTTGTTAACTTGTTAATGTTTGATTGTGAGAATGCTAAATTTACTAAATAAATTTGTTGCCTGATTTTAATAACAAAACAGGGGTAGGATTTAATAGCCACTTAATACATCTTCATACATACATTTAAAGGATCCACCTTGTAAGTATACTTTATATTATTAATATATGTATTAATCAGCCTGCCATACACTAGAAAACACGATTTTTGGAAGAAACTGATGGAGGCAGACAGAGGACAAAGAAAGTGTAGTGGAAAACAATATCATGCATTTCTTTCCTGGATCAACTGTGAAAAATAGAGTACAGAATGATATATTTCCTAGGGCCATATCTGCATAGAAAATGAGGCAAAAAATGAACATCAAGCAAATTCTCTCCAAAACTTTTCTTTTCTGCAAAGTAATGACTGTGAAATCCACTTAAAGCATTTTGCTTTCATATTCTGTACACATCTGTCTAATGCACTCAGACACACATAGACACATCAGAAAATGGTATATAGACACATCGGTATATAAATCATGGCTGTGCTATAATCACAGCCATAATTTATATACCGATACCTGAAAAAAATATAGAATACGGAGCTCCAAGGGTGCATTTCTGAGAAATTAAAAATAAGGTAAACTTAGATGCTCCAAATGCTTGCCCAGTCAAAGGCACTTACAGGGCTATTAATTGCTATGTCAGGAACAATTTAGGTGAAAGCAGTGAAAATATGGTCCTCTGAGGCCATAGAGGATGTGCGGGACTGCTTGGACTCCACAGACTGGGATGTTTTCAGAACCACCAACGACAACCTGGATGATTATGCTGAGGCAGTTACCTCTTACATCAGTTTTTGTGAGGAGACCTGCATCCCTACAAAGTCTGTGTATAGGTATAACAACAGCAAGCTTTGGTTCTCTTCTGAGCTGGGGAAATTAAGCTCCACCAGGGATGATGCCGATAGGAGTGGTGACCGGGACGCATACAAGAGGGCCAAGTATACACTCAATAAACCAGTCAAAACTGCCAAGTGCAGATATAGGGACAAACTGGAACTCCACTTCTCCATTAATGACTGCTCTTCTATCTGGAGGGGACTCCAGACTATCACAATCTACAAACATAAACCCATCAACGCTGTGGCAGACCCTTCACTCCCAAACCAGCTTAACACCTTCTACTCCAGATTTGAAAAATAAAGGACTTTCACCCCACCCCACCCCCCCTCCCCAACCCAGCCACACTCACTCAAAGACAGTGGTCCTCAACCACCGGGCCACGGACCGCTACCAGGCTGCAGCACATTCGCTACCGGGCTGCACGGAAAGGATAAATAATTTATTTTTTAATTTTTTTGAATCGGTAAAATAAAATAATATAAACATAATAATTATATACAGTTATAGGCTATTCGTGCAGTAATTACATGCTTGGTGCAGTCTATTGGTCCTTTTTGCACCACTCTAATATCTCTGTCACACCCACAACAGTGTAAGGTGGGAATGGGAGACGCCTGACAACATACGGACTGTGGCACACTAAATAAGGGACTGTTGCTCAAGTAAGCATTCTTGGGCCATAAATGACAAACCACCTGGCTGAGGAATGTGTCCCCGCTCCTCCACACCAAGGAACTGTACGACAGGATGGATCACCAGGGGGTAGGGAGAGTCAGAGGGCACGGGATCTTGATGATCCCAAATCCCTCAGGGACCCTTCCTCCTGACCAGTGGTGAAATCCCAACCTGCAACTATCAACTATTATTTCTGTATATTCTGTTTGGTTCAAGGTACACATGTCTTGTTTGGTCTCATTTTGATCCATACAATGCGAGTAGCAAAGGGGTGATAGTTCTCTAACAGTAGAGGGTCTCCTAACCCTTAGTCGCTCAGCAAGATGAAAGAATGAACACCAATGCACATGCCCCAAATAATGGGACAAGAATAAACACCGGCACCAATCAATAGCCAGATAAGGACAAAACCTATTGGGGCTCTGTCCATGACCCCACCTCATGTGCTGACCAACTCCTTAAGGTTCAGGTATATAAAGGGAAAGATTTCTGCACTCAGGGAGCACCGTCAGCACGGACTCCTGCGCACCAAGCGTATAGCCACGTGACTCTGCATAGGTAGGCTGTTTATATTTGCCATCATTTGCACCCTGCCATACTGTTTACTGTAATTCTGGAACTTCTACCTGATTGGGATACTTTTAATTGGGACAATTTGGATTAATAAAGATATTAGCCTTAACCTTTGTTTGTGATTTCTCATTTGGCCATTTGTAACGACGCACAAAGCAGGATTCAAGGTTTTTCCATATGTTCTTGCCGTACCGCTCAAAACCCACTGATACTTACGCTCATAGTCAGTCTTAAGTATTGCACTATTCTGATGAGTCTGCAGTCCCTAGGTGGGCTGCCTAACGTATATTCTATGATTTAGAGTATAACACAGCAGCGAGTTATATTAAATGTGCTGGTACGGTATCCTACATCGTGGACTATGTAGCCTGATCACCTACAAGCCAAAGTGAACTAAGAATTCCTGGGATGCTAAGTAGAATTGGGAATTGGGGAACTAAAATGTAGGTTGGCATAAAATGGAGTCAGATTTGAGATATTTGATAGGCAGATTTTAACATCACTACTTCCAAAGACGCAAATGGACGCATCTGCCTTCAACAGCCACCACTTCCCTCATTGGTTGTGACTGGCTGTCCTACAACAGTTTACAGATTTTGAACGTGAGTAACGTGCGCGCCGCAAGTTCATCACTTACTACAGTCAGTGTGAGCTGTGTTGCCGACTTTGTACTAGCTAGCTAGCTGACATGAATAAAAAAAAACAAACGTCATTGAAATCAAGGCTGAATATCCTGAGATAGCCACAAAAGCACTGAAAACGTTGCTTCCATTTCCAAAATCCTATCTCTGTGAATTGGGGTTTTCCGCAATGACGACAACAAAAACGAAATTTACGAAGTAGACTGGACATAAGGAACACACTTACGGGTGTAACTGTCTCGATCACCCCTATATGGGACCGTCTTACTGCTGGGAAACAAACTCAGGGCTCCCACTGATTCAGCGACATGGTAAGTTGCAATGTTTTTAATATATGGTCATTGAGAAAAATATGCACTTAACGTTTTTTAATATATGTTTTTTACTATTATTATATGAATATTTTAATAGATTCCAGGAAGAGTGCTCAGAGATCTTCAACCTGTCCCTCTCCCAGGCTACTGTACCTGCCTGTCTGAAATCAGCCACAATCATACCAGTGCCCAAACAGACCAACATCAGCGGTCTGAATGACTATAGACCAGTGGCACTCACACCCATCATAGCAAAGTGTTTTGAAAGACTGGTTTTGAAGCACATCAAATCCAACCTCTCCCCCGCCCTGGACCAGCACCAGTATGCCTACAGAGCAAACAGATCTACAGAGGATGCCATCGCCACGGCTCTCCACACAGCACTGACCCACCTGGAACAGAAGGGGACATATGTGAGGATGCTTTTTATAGACTACAGCTCTGCATTCAACGCTATTGTTCCCAGCAGGTTGGTCACCAAACTCCTTGAGTAAACCACTGTGCATGTGGATCAAGGACTTCCTGTCCAACCGCCCACAGACAGTCAGACTTGGCCCCCACGTCTCCCCAAGCCTATCCCTCAACACCAGCGCACCACAAGGCTGCGTGCTGAGTCCCCTCCTCTATTCTCTTTACACATATGACTGTGTCCCCAAATATCCCTCAAACACAACCATTCAATTTGCAGACAACACAACAGTGGTGGGATTGATCTCAGATGGGGATAAGACAGCCTACAGAGATGAAGTCCGCAGACTGGCAGGATGGTGCACAGAGAATAACTTACTCATCAGAGACTCATCATAGACTTCAGGAGACACCACGAGGACCTTTCTCCTCTACACATCAAAGGAGAAGTGGTGGAGAGGGTTTCTAGCTTCGAGTTTCTAGGAACCCACATCACAGAGGACCTCACATGGACAGTCAACTCCACTGCTCTGGTCAAGAAAGCTCAACAGCGGCTATACTTTTTAAGGACACTTAGGAAGACCAACTTGTCCACGGAGCTGCTTGTGTCCTTCTACCACTGCTCTGTTGAGAGTGTACTGACATACTGTATTACAGCATGGTATGCTAACTGTACATCAGCAGACAGGAGAGCTCTTCAGAGAGTCATAAACACAACCCAGAAAATAATTGGACTACCCCTGCCCTCACTGAAAGACACCTTCAGATCATGCTGCCTCCGCAGAGCCAGCAGCATTCTGAGGGATGCAACTCACCCCTGCCATTACCTCTTCTCTCTGCTGCCATCTGGTAGGCGTTACAGGGCCTTAAAGTCCCGCACTTCCAGGCTCAAAAACAGCTCAAAAACTGACCTCACTACACCCCCCCCCCCCCACCACAACTGGAATAGTATTCCCATACATTCTGTATATAACATGCAATAATGTTTATAAGTGCAATAATACTGGTACAGTTGTACTTTTTGCCACAGTGCAATAATATTTCTTCATGGTGCAATAACAAAAGTACAATATAAAACTGTAGCTTTTGATATGCCACTTCTTTTTTATTCTATTTATTTATTTTTATTATATTTTTATTATATATATTTTTTTTTCTTTTGTATATATTTTTTTCTATTGTGTGTTTGTGTACATGTGTACATGTGTAGAATGTCAATGTACCGTCTCAGGGGCTGCACAGCAAATTTCGTTGTACAACAATGTGCAATGACAATAAAGCCATTCTATTCTATTATCTATTCTCTATCATCACGTTAGACCTACTTAAACTAAAATGTTATGAAAAAGCGGCCATACTAAACTTATAGGCCTAACTGATATTCTGGTTGTGTCGTGATACTCTCCAACTGCCACCACCCACCCCCCCCCCCCCCCCCCCCCCCCAATGGCCGGACCGAAGCTGGTCCGTGGTGCAAAAAAGGTTGGGGACCGCTGCTCAAAGACAATCTGTTTGCCCCCAACTCCCGCCCCGCCCCCTTCTGATATTAACCTCCCTACACCTACACCCCCCACCCCCCCAGCTCCTATCACTATCACCAGCCATCAACTCAGCTGTATTCTCAAGAAACAAAAGATCAGAAAAGCAGCCGGCCCTGATCATGTCTCACCGCTGACACTTAGGCACTGTGCAGAACAGCTATCTCTCATCCTGGCTGATCTCTTTAATCAGTCTGGCCCAACGCACTATGCCTGCTTGCTTCAAAACCTCACAAAATCATCACAGTCCACAAGAAACAAAAGATCTCAAGCTTGAATGACCACAGGCCAGTTGCCCTAACCTCTGTTGTCATGAAGTGCTTTGAGAGACTCACTCTGCACTACCTCAGAACCACGACTGATGCCCTCTAGGACCCCCTGCAGTTTGCATGTAGAGCTAACAGGGGTGTTGATGATGTCATCAACTTGTCTTTGCACCATATACTGAAGCACCGAGAGAGCCCTCACACTTATGCCTGCATCTTTTTTGTAGACTTTAGATGTGCCTTCATTACTATCATCCCTAACCTACTACTGGAAAAACTAAAACAGCTTAACATGCCATCCCCTGTCTGTCACTGGATCCAGGACTTCCTAGCCAACAAGAGACAGTACAGGCTACAGTAAGTTGGGTAACTACATTTTGGAACCCCTCTTCCACAGCACTGGCGCTCCTCAAGGATGTGTGTTCTCCCCACTGCTCTACTAACTCTGCACCAATGATTGCACTTCTAACAGTGAATCTGTCAAACTTCTAAAGTTTGCTGATGACATTACCCTGATTAGCCTCATCTCAAATGGTGATGAGTCCACATATCGGGAGGAAGCAAACCCTGTGGTGTCATGGTGTGAAGTTGACAACCTGGAGCTAAACACACAAAAAATGGTCAAGATGGTTATTGACTTCAGGAAGAATCCCACCCCACACCTGTCTTTGGCAATAAATGGCACCATGGTCAGCAGAGTGGAGTCCCATAAATTCCTAGGCTCCATCATCCAACAGGATCTCAAGTGGAACAGGAAGATCATCACAATAATCAAGAAAGCACAACAGCATATGTACTTCCTGCGACAACTCAAAACATACAAGTTGTCACAAGAGCTACTGGTCCAATTCTATACAGCCATAACTGAATCAGTGATGAAATCCTCCATTTCCATCTGGTTCAGATCTGTATCTTTGCACTCTATGCAGAAACTGCAGCATATTGTGTGATGTGCAGAGAAGATCATTGATTGTCAGCACCCCCCCGCCCCCCACACACAGACCTGTACTTATCCAGGATGAGGAAGAGGGTGGGGAAAATTATAGCCAATCCCTCACATCCTGGCCACTCTCTCTTCCAGCGGCTACCCTTTAAATGCAGAGTGAGAGTAAGATCCATAAAGACTAGGACTACACATCGCCTGAACAGCTTCTTTTCCCAGGCTGTAATCCTTTCATATAAGGACCCTTCCCATATCTGCCCCCTGTCCAGTTGCACTCTTATACTTTAATTGTCCATCCCACAGATCCCATATTGGAACTGTAAACTGTAAACTCATTGCAGAAATGCACATAACCAATGGTATTGCAGTGTCTTTAATGATATTGTATTGTATTTATTGTATTATTTTGTATTGTATAGTTCTGTTTGCATTTATGTTTTGAATGTTGGCACCTGCACCAAGAGAAATTCCTTGTACATTTGTACTTGGCAAATAAACTTATGTTTCTGATTCATTAATTGACCATTAATTAACATTATTAAAATATGATTAACATTTATTGCCTGCCCTGAAGTGGACATTATTCATTCCAAATGACTTTTGAGCAGGTAGCGCAGAATTAGCCAAGTAATGTATAGCAACTGATATTTGATGAGCATTCATAAGTCATTTACACAGGGTGAGTAGTGACTACTCCAGGACACAGGCTGCAAAAGAATTAATGTTCATCACAACTAACACCACTTATGTTTTAATTAGTGGTTAATTTATGGGACCTTAGTAGAAAGTGTTACTGTCTTACCAAGTCTTTTATTTTCCTCAATGAACTATCTTAGATTTTAGAAGGATTTGCGATAAGAATGTTTACAATGCAGGTCTTAGAAAATAAGATACCCTATGATGTTCTCATGTGGGCCTGATAAACAGCCAAAAACACTCTTTGCCCGTTACCAATGTTCTTCTAGTAACGTTCTAGTAAAAAAAATTGTGACCACACTGTTAAAAGCATAGGAGGGCACTGAGAGCTTCAGGCCCCTCAATCCTAGGACTCAGGTTTCAAAAGCCTCCTGAGCAGACATTTTGATTTATTTGTTGTAAAGGGGACTCTGATCCACAATGGCTTTTACTGTAGTCACACATCTCATTTAGCCAACTTCCACATTCAGTTCATTTCCAAGGTCACAAAAGGATGGGTGATATCCTGCTAAGGATATCTTGAAACTTTGTTCAGTATAACTTCTGACATTGCATCCTATGTAAATATACAGTGGCCAACTCCCATATATCACTGCACTGTAATGACACCTGAATTACCTGTTAAATGGCAAAAACACTAGTTTTTGTGCTTCCACCCATAACGTTTATAATAATGTCTGTTTAATGATGGGTTTATGGGTTTATTGGGTTGATGGGTTTATTCTACATATTATATGTATATGTAACTACCGTCACTTCTAATGTAAGTAATGTGTTGATAATCACATAAGTAGGCTTTTGCTTGTAATGGGAATGTAGTGAATGAATGTAATGAAATTAAAGGAATTTTCACTGTCAAACAGTTGCTTATTCACAACTTCTGACACTGATGCAAATATGTGAGTACAGGCCTCCTCTGGTTTACGAAGTTAATTTTTAAAAATGTAGAGACTTTATTCAGGGAAGATTGTTAACTTCATACTTACACAGATGTAGAGTAAAGCACCCATCCTATGTCTTAATTATTACTGCAGCTCCAAGCGAAATCTTATTAGTTAGATTGTTACAAGGCAAACCAGAAAGTGGACTGGAAGTCGATGGGAAATTAAATGGCTGCTATTGTATTTTAAAAGACTTTTTTTCCTTTACATAATATAACTCAGAATTCAAAAGGATGATTCAGAAACAAGATCCCCAATTTCATTTTTCCAAAGGGTTAGGAACTGAGGTCCTGAAAAGGTAATTCACAGCACAGAAAATCACTCATGAAAGAGATAAGGCACAAGTAAGTGAGGTGGTGGCAACCTAATTCTGTTTCATGTTTTAATTTGGCTGTAAGACGCATTTGAGGAATGAACAGTGGATGGAGACTTGCAATTCCTCTATGAGGGGAAGCTTCTGAGAAACGATTAATAAGCCCTTGCCCTCTTTTCCCCCGAGGACAGCTTTTTCCCCTCCCACTAACTTCGCTATGTTGGGTGCTGCTGTACAGATAAACGTCTCCTCTCCAGCCCATTTACATTTTCACCCTGAAGGTCGGCTGCAGCAGAGCATGACTTAATTATGGAGATTAATTATTACAGCGCAAAATGTCCTGCCGGCAGGTAATATAACAGGTAAAGGGCAGGGACATCAGCGAGGCTTGCAGCTGGCATCATCTGCATCCTCACATTGAGGCAGAGCTTGACAGATTGGATGCAACCTACCTTGGTCGTTAGCCATTTTGTCAGGGTGCTCGACTACAAGAAAGAGGAGAGAAATGGACAATGTTACTGAAGCAGTGGCTGCGCCCTCTGTGCTGTGACAGCGTGATGGGAGTCTGTGTCAGAAGCCTGCGTTAGCGACGATCTCCATTCAAAACCCTTGGTCTCTGTACTGTCTGTACTGTCAAACAATGAAGTAGTAGAAAAGGGGCTATTTCTGCCAAGTCATTGTTCCTCCTCCCTTGGCACGTACCGTATAAAACATTCTTCTGTAAGATAATGAGACAGTGCAGCATTTGTAAAGTGGTGGTTAGGAAACAGCATGGGCAACTGGAAGCATTAAAACTTAGTAGGGACACACATGTTTTACCCTTGACCAATGTACTTCAGCTGACTCTCTTCAAAAGATATCCAGCTGTATGAAATGATTATATGCTAATGGAGTCATGGTATGTAAGTCACCATGGATATTTGCTCCTACCGAGCAAATAAACAATTTTATGCAGACTGGTTTTGAAACAATCAATGGATCAACAATTACTAATTTCTCCAACCATCAATACTCAACATCTTTAGACACATGGAAGTGTAGATAATTTTTTGACAACAGTGTCTAAGGCCCTGTTCATGCGTCTTGGGTGATCCGATCACAAGTGGACAGCTCTAAATACGTCTGTTCACACTTGGCATTAAAATGCGTCCCCACATGCGTCTCGAGGGACCACTTGTGATCAGATCTCACTTCCCCGCTCTATATGCAAATAAACACATACATCATTTCCGTTTGCAGATGTAAGTTTACGCATCATTTAAAGGTCCACTTGAACGAATCTTGTTATGACTGTCACTATGAAATAATGCGTGTTGTATCTGTAAATGAAAACCTAGTTGACTAGAAAGCTAGATTCCGTTCATCACTGAAATTAAATACCCTTAACTCAGCCGCAGCGGATCTTTTGTTAAATTCTGTTTATCGTTGGAAAAGGCATAAACGCTAGATTAGAACATTTTGAACTTCACCGTATTTGTCTGGCACCTTGCCAGTATGGTTGAATTAAATAGGCTAAGCAAGATATTATGTTTCCAAAGTTTCTTATGTTATTCACGGCAATGGAAATGTTTCATAATGTTAATAACAAAGGGTGTTTGCTGGTTTGCTAGTGTTGTGAATACATCTATGAATTAGGCTACTTTTTTAAAACCGAAGCGCGCTTGTTATGGAAGAAGGGACATTCTAAAATGCTTAACGTGAAAGGGCTTAAAGTGGCTTAATGTTCCAAAACAGCAATCAATGATTGCCAAATTTCTCTGGGCCATCTCTTGTCATAAACACTTCCATCTGTCAAAAAATCAAAACCCTATGAGTATGGACCTTTTTTGATAGGAGATAGTGTTTATGACATGTGAGATGTCAGACAAATTTGGTGATCATTGATCGCTGTTTTGGGACATTAAGCCACGTTAAGCTTTTTCCTTATAATGGGCGTCAGTGGAGAGGAAAACGTAGTGAGATAACGACCATACTCCTACAGACGTGGACAAATTTGTTGGTACCCTTCCACAAAAAAAGAAGAACCCACAATTTTCTCTGAAATAACTTGAAACTGACAAAAATAATTGTCATAAAGCATTGTTTATTCCATATTTAATAAAAATCAGACTTTGCTTTTGATTTTTTATTCAACAGAATATTTTAAATAATAAAACAAATGAAAATGGCACGGACAAAAATGATGGGACCCTTAACCTAATATTTTGTTGCACAACCTTTAGAGGCAATCACTGCAAACAAGCGATTTCTGTAGCTCTCAATGAGACTTCTGCACCTGTCAACGGGTATTTTGGCCCACTCTTCCTTAGCAAACTGCTCCAGCTGTCTCAGGTTTGAAGGGTGCCTTCTCCAGACTGCATGTTTCAGCTCTTTCCATAGATGTTCAATAGGATTCAGATCAGGGCTCACAGAAGGCCACTTCAGAATAGTCCAATGTTTTGTTCTTAGCCATTCTTGTGTGCTTTTAGCTGTGTGTTTTGGGTCATTATCCTGTTGGAGGACCCATGACCTGCGAATGAGACAGAGCTTTCTGACACTGGGCAGTACGTTTTGCTCCAGAATACCTTGATAGTCTTGAGATTTCATTGTGCCCTGCACAGACTCAAGGCACCCCGTGCCAGACGCAGCAAAGCAACCCCAAAACATAAACGAGCCTCCTCCATGTTTCACAGTAGGTATGGTGTTCTTTTCTTTGAAAGCTTCATTTTTTCGTCTGTGAACATAGAGCTGCTGTGACTTACCAAAAAGCTCCAATTTTGTCTCATCTGTCCAAAGGACATTCTCCCAGAAGCATTGTGGCTTGTCAATATGCATTTTAGCAAATTCCAGTCTGGCCTTTTTATGTTTTTCTTTCAACAGTGGAATCCTCCTGGGTCTTCTTCCATTGAGCCCACTGTTGCTCAAAAAACGACGGCTGGTGCGATCAGACACTGATGTACCTTGACCATGGAGTTCAGCTTGCATCTCTTTGAAAGTTTTCCTTGGATCTTTGTCTACCATTCGCACTATCCTTCTGTTCAACCCGGGGTCGATTTTCCTCTTGTGACCGCGTCCAGGGAGGTTGGCTACAGTCCCATGGACCTTAAACTTCTTAATAATATTTGCAACTGTAGTCACAGGAACATCAAGCTGCTTGGAGATGGCCTTATAGCCTTTACCTTTAACATGCTTGTCTATTATTTTCTTTCTGACCTCCTCAGACAACTCTCTCCTTTGCTTTCTCTGGTCCATGTTCAGTGTGGTGCACACAATGATACCAAACAGCAGAGTGACTACTTCTCTCCATTTAAATAGGCTGAATGACTGATTACAAGATTGAAGACATGTGTGATACTAATTAAAGATAATAGTTAGTTTGAAGTATCACTATAATCCAATTATTTATAGTCTTTTCTAGGGGTACCAACAAATCTGTCCAGGCCATTTTAGAATATCTTTGTAGAATAAGCAATAATTTGTCTCTTTTCACACTTTCTTTGCTTTACTTCTATGACATACCAAAGGCATGCAGGTATACATGAGACAATTGCTTTTAATTTAATCACTTTTCAGGAGGAATGAAGCATTGTTTCAATGAGCTGTAAGGGTACCAACAAATTTGTCCACGTCTGTAGGATTTCGGTTTTTTTTGACAGGAGGAAGTGTTTCTGACAAGACAAAGAAATTTGGTGATCATTGATGGCAGTTTTGGAACATTAAGCCACGTTAAGTGTTTTAGAATGTCCCCTTGATATTCATGATATCGTAAATCTTGACTTCCACAATAGTCTAACATTTATTTGTAGAACTACAACACTTCACGTATTATTCATAATACCATTTTTCATGTAGTATATTGCATTACACCTTTGGGGTTTGGAAGCATTTGAGGTAGCTTGCAAACTCTAGTTGTTGTTGTTGCCTGTTATCGCACTTTAAAACCCTTTCGCACATAACTCATTTTTCATGCTATGTAGCGCACATCGTTGTTATTTAGCGTCTCATAGTTTTCAGTTAGCATTTGCTATATTTTTTAACGTTAAATCGCTGTTACCTCAAAGCTAAAATTAGCTAGAGTTTTTCCAATCTCGTGTTCTAATCGCACCGGTTTTAGCTTACACGCTAAACAGCTAATCACACCGATGTGAACGCCTTTGCCACGCAAATGAGCACGTACTTCCGCTTAAGCAGAGGACGTCAGTTGAGTAGGCGGTCCTTCAATGTGGCCCAGAATGCATTTGCATTCACACTGCTGAAAGAATGTGGCCATATGTGGCACCTCCGAATGTGGTCTGAGAGATCGGATCTCAGTGCGTCTTTGGTGTGTTCACACCTGTACTTAGTGCTGTCCACTTGTGATCGGATCACCCAAGATGCATGTTAATGCCAGGTGTGAACAATGCCCAATTCACTGTGTCTTTCCTGTGAAAAATTCAAGTTTTACAACACTTAAATGCAGTAATGAATCCTAGTCACTGCTTTTAATGTTTTATAACTTGTACCTAAAAACTTTTGTGATCACAGGCTAAAAGAATCATCTTGAGTTGGAAATAGCCACTACAGAAATCATTCAACAACTACAAGAGAGAAAATCAGTCTTGAAAAAAATGTTTTAGAATGTGACTGATTGAGGGACTTCTTAGGTTTATAAAACCTAGCTATCTGTTTTGTTTATTTACAACTGTACACCATATTCAGACTGTTTAGTCAGTCAAGCACAAGTGCTTGAAACCCTGGTGGTGTGTTCATGTGGTCAGTGAATAACAAAGAATCTCATTGGTTTATTTATGCAAAAAATGAAAGATACACAACATAAAATGTTTAATATTATAAACATAAACAGAAAAATTCACTCTCACAACAATACATGATGACAACAGAACAACACAATAATGCAAAAACACATAGAAAAGAAATTTAGCAGTGGATGATAATGATAATGGATTATTGACTCAATGATCAATGAGCAACGATGCAGAGTTTAACCAATAACAGCAGTGGGCATATGCGTTATAGCAGTGAGCATATTCACCCAACCTTTAGGCATCTTGAAGAGAATAGGGTCTGACAAGGGGCCCACCCCCTTGGCATTTTTGGCTTGGATGCGGAAATAGTAGACTGTGTCCAGGTTGAGGTCTGTGACCTGATGGGTGAGGCGATCCCCGCCAATGGACTCCATTACCCAGTCATCAATCGGCATGTTTTTGTCCAGTGTGTAGAATAAGATATACCCTACGAGACCAGGTAAAATGGTTCAACACTACGACTACATGTACATATACTAGCTGCTACAGGCAAGAATGTTTTGTATGGTTCAGCAATTTAAACACTTCCAAATACTCCTTAGTTTGGTTCTTAAGTCAGGAATGCTAAATTATAAGAGGCAGAATTTTATTTAAAATGGAAACATTGAGTTAGAACAACAGCAATGGCTCTCGTGCTTGGTTAGATATTATATTCACTGTGTAGGCAACCATTTAGCTTACCCTAAATCATGTAGGTAGTATTCAACATTTGTACAATGAAATGCATAAATCAAGCTTTGTAAAACAGGTTTTATACTTGTATAGCAGATTCTTTAATAAAACAGTGCTCATGTGTACATCACCTACTGGTAAAACATGAGCTTTGCAGGCTGTAAAATTGATAGCATTTTATTTCGCAAGTCTGGACTGGTAATAACATGTACAAAGTGCAGTAAAAGTACAACATTTTGTTTCACAAGTATATGTATATATTGTGATTTACAAATATGAAACCTATTCAACTATTTTGACACCATAGAAAGGCTATGTATTCACTGCATGACCCATGATGAGTATAGTTATATTGAGTTGTGGTGGGGGTTGAAGTGGCCATGGGAGGGCCAGCTCACCCGTGATCTTGCCGTTGGACTCAGTGGGTGGTTGCCAGCTGATGAGGACCGCTCGGGGCTTCCCCTCTCGACTGATAACAGTCAGGTCTTTGGGGGTGGAGCTTGGAGCTGTCAGACAGGACAAATAAATTAATATCAGGCAGGGTTTTCATTTAAAGTACCAGTGTGGGCCTGTCACTACTGGAATTACCTCAGTACCGCTCACTTTAGGCATTAGTTAAGCCTCAATTACAATAATCCTCAATTAATCTTGCACCCAGACAGACCAAATCATAAGCAGACAAAGAAGCATTTAAAAAGCCTGTTGCTTCCAAATATGACTTACTCCCTGCACCCTGAATGGAATATGTAAACCTTTTAGCCTGTATTTCTTGGAACATTCTGATCATTAATATTTTCATAACTACAAAACCATGGCAAGTCACAAAGCAACACAATGTCAACACCAATCAAAGAACTCCTAGGACCGGTTCCCAACAAATGGAAATAAAACAGAGAAGAAATCACATTTGAAATTTGTTTTACTGTTATCTATGATACAAGAAGAGGTGACACTGTGGAAGCCCTCATCCCATGCACTAAGGGCAGCAGTACTGCTCCTACCACTAACAACTGAACTGTGCCTATTTTTTTAACAGTTGTGGCCGGTTGCATCATCAGCATTGCTGCATAAAACGACATGGAGGCCAATGGAGCTGAATATGTTAATGCTCTTCTTCTTTACTGCAGGTTCATCCTCAGGTGCTCTGAGAGAGAACTGCCACTGCCTTAGGCTGCACGGACTCAGCATGATTTCACTACCCCAGTGGCCCTCTGCCCCCCCAAGACAGTTTCCTGTGTTTTCCAGTGAATTTTAAACTTCAGTCTTCTTTTCATTTTCTAATTGTCTTCTATTTGTTATTTTTGCCTTGACCTGTGTGCGCAGGGTTACACAAACATCCCAGATCTTCAGCCCTGTCTTTTTGCTTTTGTATCCTTTTGCATTTGTATCTGCTACCATTTCTCCACCTAACATAGCCCCACAGTGAAAACACTGCAGTGAATGTAGGCTTGAAAAATGGCGATCCCTTTCAAGTGTCAAACAGCAGACAGCAATCTGGAAGGTTTACCTGATTCGTAGGTGGTTACATGGGCAGTCATACTCCACGTGCTGGACTTGCGGCCTTTGGTTACCATGACAGCAAACTCATACATGGTGTTAGGCTTGAGTCCCATGACGGTGTGACTGAGAGCTGTGGTGTCTGTAGTCTGGACAAGAGGGTAGGTGGAGATGTCAATGGCAGAGAAAGCATTGGCATTAATGCTAGCAGAGCAGAGGGGATTACTTGAAAGAACTGATTCTACTGAGGGAGACTGTCAGAGATCCAGGACCTTCTTTTATCTGATATACAATATATACACACCTGGACAGTTATGTCTGTATGAAAAAAAATGAGTTGGAATGTATGTCAAAATCTTAGTATCCAAAATGGACTCATTTTAGTCTTACCCTTAAATAAGCAGACTAAATATAAATTATCTTAGCTGAACATAAGCAACGCTCTTAGCTCATCAATGCTCTCAATGTATGGATAATTCAATTTCTTATTCATCTAAGAATTTATGAAAATCCAGTGTGATATTTACATACTGTATGCTTTTAAGCACATGGATGTCCAATTAGTGCACAGTTCATAGTAAACGTATGGAAATATCAAGAATCTTCTGTATTATATAATTAAGAGGACCAAATAAAGGTAGGCAGAAAGCAGAAATGGTAGAAATATTAATAAAATCTTCAAACTTGCTTATACAGTAGATGTTCACAAGATGTTTAGAAACCTATACAACAAATGTTTTTTTTGCATCTAATTTTAAGTGGCAGACCATATCCAAGCTGACACATAAAAGCCAATCTTCACCTTATACTTGCCACTTGCTGAGTAACTAGTCTTCCACTTGACTGTGTAGATGCGCTGCTCAGTGGACTTCTGGTTCTTGGAGACAGAGTTGTCAGCCCAGCTTACCCGAACTGAGTCCGGACTCAGGGCCACGGCCTGCACACCTACTGGAGGGATCATGGGAGTAGAGGTATCTGGGATGGGAGTAGGGAATTTATCAAACAGATGGAACAGATCATCGTCTGATGGGTCTGACGGGTCTGGGGTGATGCATGTACATATACACATAAACACATGCATACATGCACAGACACACACAAACACATATGCAGATCAGTGTAAACCAGGCAAAAGTAAACAAACATGCAGTTTCCATGAAGCAAGGTAATGCGAGTGAGCAGCCGAGTGGAGGAGAGGGAAAGAGAAAGACAGGGAAGAAGAAATGCCCATTAAAGTAAAACACACTACACAAACAGAGCCATTGACAAGAACAACAACACTAACTAGTGATATTAATTAACTTCAGGCTGGAAACCTGTTTATTTAGTTTGTCAAGGAAAAAGTCACAGAGGATGGCTTTCTGTTAGATGTTTCCTAAGGGGGTTATATTTACAGTGGTAAAAACACATATTGTCCCTGTAGCGTTAGAGACAAGCAGATTATAACTAAATGTGTATATTCTGTCAGCAAAATTAGCACTTACTTTTAAGTCATGACAGAAGCCATAAGGTTCCATTGAACATTCACCAGAAATAGTAATAACAATAGCTCATCTTTTTGATTCTCAGTCATGAGAAAAACTTCTTTCAGACTTCTAGCTGTGCTGTAATTAGGATGACACAGAGTAACAATCACAACCATGACTTATTCTTTTGACACCTCAATGCTCCCTGCAGAGGGTGAAATGCCACAGTCCACCTCTCACTGTGCTCACTGCATATATTTAAAAGATGTCTGTAAAGGTACTATGACATTATGAATTTATTTCACCAGGGATTTCTTTATTAAAAATAAAAGTGTGCTACAAATCTATAATATGTAATTTTTTTTTAAGTAGTTGACATGAAATAAAAAAGATGGAAGCAATCACAATACATTTCAAAATATACATTACATACATCATATCCAGGCACTGCAGGGGACTTATCTTACAAATGTATCTATTGCTGCTTTTTGTTTTTCTCAACTGCTAAGCTATTGCTAAATGTAATGGTTTCCTCAAAGATTTCTTGATTTAATTCTTACAGAGCAATTATGAGCTGCAATTTGTTACAGCATCTGTTTTTGCCCTTGCTTATGAAAAGTAACCTGATGCCTATATCTATATCTATACCCATCTCTCTATATATTCACCTAATTGTACATTTCTTGTTTTACATATACTACTTTTCCAGCATCTTGGAGAAAATGCTATATTTACTACAGCTGAAATGGAAGGTCCAATTTACCAGTGATAACTAAACTTCAGAAGTAGTACAAATACCAGAAAAATCTGAGGGCAGTGCAGAACGCTTGACAATCATGACCTTAATGAACCAGTAATGACTACATTGTCCAGGAGTAGTAAGGCTGGCCAATTCTGCCCACCCTACCCCATCCAAACTTCAGCTTATCTCTGTACTTCAAGGCAGCTCCAATCAACCTACTTTTAGCAACAGAAAATCAATTCTGGAACTTGAAACATGGCAGTGCTTTTTAGAAAATGGCCTTCAGGTTTGTTTTGGTTCAAGTATGTCAAAACCTTCAAAAGTGAAAAAAAATTGTGACACAAGAGAAAGCTTTAATCTTATTAAAATAACCTACCAGAAGAAAGATTTGATGATGCCTGGTGTTGAGGCATCCAGCCTTTTACCAACCTGATTGAACTAATCATTGGTCTTCTCTAAACCATATTAGCCTTCCTCCCTGATTGGGAGTGTTAGGGGTTTAAAGTGAGCAGGAAAGCCTTCTAGTCTGTGGCCCTGTAGCATCAGAGCTGAGTAACTTTCTTCTTGGTCAAAGTGAAAAATGATGGGTATTTTCTCCTTTCAGTAATATACTCAAAATCTGTGACATGGTACAATATTGAAGTGTTCCAAGCCAAAATTATCGGTGGCTTTTCTCGATTCTCCAGTACGTAAAAATGTATTTCTCCAGTACGCCAGGTCACAAATAAGGTTCAGTCATTTGTGACCTAGCGTACTAGAAAAATACATTTTTGCAGAAGATTGGCCATTGACGCCCATTGAAAAGCACAAGAGTTCAACGAATCGGTCATTAAGTCCCATGGAAAAATAAGCGTGCACTGACTTGCCATGATCACTGTAGCTTTCCCCTCCTTCGTGTCAGAGGTTATATTCTTCAGGCAAGTACCTGAGCACTGACCACATTTACATCAAACCAGCTTCTATCTCTGTAAACACCAAAAGCCAGAAGAGTACATTTGTGGCTAGAGGAGAAAACCCATAATCCCCCCAGCAGAGAGAGAAGCCTGCACTGATGAATATCTCAAAGGATACCCATCCCTCTGCTGTGAGCCTCTCTGTCCTTACAGCTCATAACTTTCTCCACACTTGGTTTTGAAGCAGATTTACTTTTTCTGACAGAAACTATCAAAGGGAATTCAAAATTCCAGAGGAATGGTAGCAGCTGTAGCTTGAGCACAGGAATATTAAAAGATAGCCTGTTCCCATCATTGAGTACTAATACATAGATAAACTTATTGGATGGTCTTAGAATGACACTTTCTATAATGCATAGCAAAATTGTTAATTAAAAGTCTGTGTTTTACCTGAATGAATTGTTTCAGTTTGTTGCATTGATGCAGCATGCTCTGTCAGTGTGCTAAAGATGTCCAGTACCTGTTAGGGACCTTGTCACTGCACTTTCATAGAGGGGGACTCCTTCCCCAGCATTGTTGAAGGACTTCAGTGAGATGACGTAGTGGGAGCTGGCCTCTGTGACAGAAAGCACAGGACAATGGGAAAAAAAATAAAGTGCAGTCTGAATATGTGAGGCCAGTTATTTTCCATGACCATTATTAATTCAATAGCCAAAAGGAAAAAAAATTCAAGTGGAATCAAATGCTGAAGAATTCATCTAGAGTCAACTCAAAAACTCTCCTGTCCCATACAGGTACCTTGTTATAGTAAAGACCTCAGTTCCCAATGAAAAAGTAGCAATGGAGCTGAAACATGAATCCTCTCCGCTGTACATTTTCAAATTTACCAATCAAATCAGTTCTTAATTCTGTTCAATCAAGCTATTAAGGATGAGAAAGTAAACTGTTTTTTGCATGTGCCAACAGCCAAGTGTGTCTGAGTTCCATACTCAACAGCAGATATTTCATGAACACATACAGATGATGTGGCTAAGCTAAAAATCACTTGCTCAAACCTCACTTGTAAGTCACTTTGGATAAAAGCATCTGCCAAATGAATAAAATAAAAAATACACAATGTCATGTGTGACATTCTGTCCCAGGATGTTCTGGAGTTTGGTTCAACACTGTGGCACTTTACAGGGCTATTAATGTATACACTGCAGCCATGTTTCAACATCTACAGTGTGTAGGACATGTCTTATCACCACTTTAAACGAAATGTTATGAAGAATTGCTTTGTGCCAGTCCAGTCAGTCCAGTAGTCTGTTTGCTTATATTGTTGGGCTCTCGCTCTCTCACAGCTTGCACCTATATTCGTTTACCATGGAAACTATCTCTGAATTAGCCATGTCAGTTTTCATTTCCAAGTCACCTCAGTGTGTCTCAAAATCAGCTTGGTGGAATGAAATGTGGGGTGTTGATTATTAGTAATTAACTTATTCATCAGTTATCAATTAGAAAAAATTAAAGTATCAATTCAGTAGATATGAATTTCCATACAATCCAGCATCAAGGTAGTGTCTGATGTGGTAATAGTGGAACCTTATTTTTAGCTGTGGACATCATAAACATGGAAGATGGGGTGGAATAGGTGGAGATGCCATGAACAGCTAAGGAAAGGAAGTGGTAAGTGCAATTTTCATAGTTGCGGACAGGACCAGTTTGTCTAGTTTTTGTTAATTTCATGGGAATTGTCTGTATATTCACTCAAGTAGATATGAATTTCCATGTAATCAAGGCATGAAGGCTGCTTTTGATGTGGTTATAGTGAAATTTTATTTGGCTTGGAATCCAATGAAGGGATCGCACCTGGCTGTGGGCTGAGGTTATTGAACCCCAGAAAGAACCCAAAGCCAGAGATACGTGCCTTGCAGTAATTTCAAATGGCTCCTCTGTTGGCTGAGAGAAGTGCGAGATTGCATTTAACAAACATGACAAATATTTAGATATGGGAGATTAGGGAGCAAAGAAAAGATGCGAGTCTAAACTGAAATAAACACAAATTGAATAAACTGCAAAACTGCTTTGAGACCTGCAAGAGGAAAAAAGGTAAAGAAATAAGGTAGCCCCCCAACAAGGTTCAGGTGCGAAAGCCAGGCTGCAGAAGTAGGGAATAGTCTGTGAGTGGAATAACACCAAACCACCAAAATACAAAAAAGGCGACTGTGAGGGGAACTAGAGGGGCCAACAGGAGAAACCTTAGCAGAACAGCTAAGTAGAGGTTCCTGCACAACACCAGTAGGAGCACCAGGAAAAGTGACAGAGGTTCATAGGGTCGTGTACTGTCTGCATAGCCGGAGGAAAGGGGGCATGACATGCAGCACAGCCAGCAGGGAGGAGGACAGGGTCGCCGTGGAGCCAGGTGTGGCCTGGACCAGAGAAAGGCATGCAGAGACCCTGGTAGTGGCAGAGATGGGGGGAGAGGGGCAGGGCAGGGGCAGGACAGAGCCGGGATCTGTGGCTGGAGTCTTGCTGAGAGGGATCATTCTTAGAGGTGTGAAACAAGAGGTCCATCCTCGATGAAGGAGCATTTAGCAAGACAAGAAACTGCACATGCCGTGCACACACAAAGGAAGTCTTAAGTGCAATATTTATAGTCTTGGATGGAACCAGTTTGTGTAGTTTTCGTGAACTGTGTGGGGATTGTCTGTATATTCTCCTCCCGGCACTTCCTTTGAAACTTCATTAAATATCAAGAGAAATTTAGAAATTTGTATTTAGAAATCATACAATTTCATGGGCTGTTTCTGGCAATATACAGGCAGTGCACATGGTTGATCTTGGCCCAAACTGGCTGAGTTCAGACAATTTTTACACAATTTTACATTTTAAACAAATAAACTGTGCATTCATGTTATTTCATTGACCATTAATCTTCATTACAATTATATTTATCACTTCATTTTGCCATTAATTGCAGTTTTAGTTAAGGCTTGTCTTGTTAAAACAAGGAAATAAAACTGTTATTCACTACCAATCAAAAATGTATAGAAAATTTTAGGGCTGGGTATTGGCACAGATGCCCCGATTCAATTCGATTCCGATTCGATAAGAATGAGATATGAAACACTATATAGCAGCTTTCCATATTTAGAGGGATGTTTAAAAAGCTCTAAAGGGAACACAAATTTACAAATGCAGTCATTGGAAACTGTGAAAATCACTAAAGAAAAGGCCAAAGGCTTATACAGTCATGCGCCGCTTAACGTCCACTTGGACAACGTCCGTTCGCATATACATCCGTAGTCCCATAAGTTTATAATAAAGTTTAAAAATCCCGATCGCAGAACGGGACGTAACGGATGTAACCGGATGTAGTAAAGGCAACGCTTCCCACACGCAACACGTCTATCTCATGTCTCATGGAAATAAAGTGATTGCGCTGCCAGGTGGTACAGTACATAGTATTCCGTATAATACATATGTCTTGATAGTCATAATAAATGCCTATGCTGATGTCTTATGTAGCCCCTGTACTGTACTTTCTATCATTGTTTTATTGTGAACTTACATTACTTGCATACTTACAATTAAAAAGTTTGCCGTATAACAGTGTATGCTTCGACTCCTAAGCAGCAGCATCCAATCTCGTGCCTATTCCATATAGGTTTGCTAAGTAGGCTATATAGTATGGTGTTTGCACAACGTCCAATTTCACAGAATGTATTGTGGACGTTAGGCGACGCATGGCTGTATACCAAAATCTTTTTATTTGAGAAACACATGGGTATAGTTCCTTAAAAACAAAACCAATCTGTATCATTGCCTTTTTATCATTGCCTATTAATGACACGAAGCAGCAATGTGCTTGCATCAGTTAGCTCGGGGAAAGCTGGTTTGTGAACGTTTTCTTTCTAGCCTAATATGAACAACTAGCTAGCTAGCTACCTAGCTAATGAACATGAACAACTACGTTTCTCTTGTGCTAAATTACACTGCATTCGTGAGCAAGTGTTGCTGTTCAGTTTAGCTAGCTAGCTAGTTAGGTAGTGGTTGGGCACTGTATTAAAGTTAAAGCTAAAAAGCTGTGACTGCAGTGCATATATATATATATATGTATGTATACCAGGCATCTCCACAATTTCGGACACCCTTCTCCATGCATCGTTTTTATTTATATCGCTGTACGTATCAAGAGACAAATTGTAGAGCATGGGGAAACCTGACACTGCCACGATAAGCTTCTCCTCCATGTTTGACTGGAACCAAATGTTGGATCATTTGTTTCAGCAACGTGTGTCACGCTGCCTTCGCCGTGTCGCATCGCTCAGTATTTGCATAAACCAGACCTCGAGTCTAGTCTATTTTAGCCCCACCTAGTTGGCTTTGCAATTTGTCTCTTGTTGCTGTAAATTGCCAACTCTCTTTGAAAATGAATGGCAGTTGGTCGCTTTGTCTCTCTCCTGTGTCATCCCTGTGACCGTAGGGTTAGCCACGACGAACACTTAGAGGTCGTATCATAGTAAAAAAAAAATGATGTAACAGGTTTTCCTCTATGCGTTCGCAGGTCATTAAACATTAAAAGTTAAACGAGACAGCAACGAGACGGGGGGGGGGGGGGGGGGGGGGGGGGGAGAGGAGGCTAGTAATTGCCTTTAATCTGATAGTTAGGCTACGTTAGAGCCCGTCTATTTAATTCTTTGGCTATGTTTAACCATTTCGGAAATGAACCTAGAAAACCAGAAAAATGCATATTAGCCTAAAAGATCGATCCATAAATTTTACAGATCGATATCGAATCGGACGAATTTCAAAAAAAAAAAAAAACGATTAATCGAAAAAAAACGATATTTTTGCACAGCCCTAGCAAATTTTGGAGCTGGATATTTACAAAAACAATTCAGGGTAAGCACCTTATTCAGAAGCATATCACCCTTCACCCTTGTGTCTGTATATTTGTGTGCCTGTGTCTGTGTGTAATAACACATTTTTGAAATGCCTACTTCACCTTACACTGTGTACACATAAACACATACACAACACATAAAGCACATAACACTGCTGTTTCACCCGCTCCCATTTCTCCCCTCCTTGCCTCTATAGCTGGATAGATGGAGGCAGGCGGATTGTCTCCAAGGCTGTCATATGCTAATACAGTTCCTCAATTAAGCTCTGGTGCTTAATAACACTCCTAACAAAAAGAGATAATGTTTTATGTTGTTTGCCCTGTTTATCCTGATATACCTGTGCTGGTAATCCCACAATGCAGCCTTGTATAATTAAGAATACAATGGGGTTTGCTGCTCCTGTGTGGTTCAGTCAGCTAAGGTGTGGTTCTGGGTGCAGGATGAGTCCTGGGTTTAAGTTTGTGTCATCTGTTGGCCCTGACTAGGAGTCCATATCGGTGGAACACAATTTAACTCATTCCACTGGTGTAGGGGGTTCTACTGTCACACCGTTCTCGGCACACTGCGTCTCTAAGGTGCTGTCAGGGAGATGTGTCTATCCTCCTTTCTGTGTATGCTTTCCTGTCTTACTGTGGGACTTGTCTTGTGAGAATTAGCAGTGACATTGTGCACCTCTCTGTGACGGTCATGGAGAGACCGCACATGTCCACTGCCTTCCTTGGGCACGAGTTGCCTTTGTGTGAACTCCGCGACACTCGCAAACGCACACACGCTGACAGATGCCGATAAGAGCCATCAAGCTTAAGTCAATGCGATGCCGCTATTGACGGACTTAATGTTGTCGCTCACGAAATCGACGTTTTATAACGGTGAATGAAAACGCTAGACAATCTTGTGATTATGCTTTAAAACATCTTTATTGTGCTTAAGTAGGCGCGCAAACTTGGGTGCCTTAAAAAAAAAGAACAACGTAGCATAGTCATAACGTGTTGAATGCTGCTCCTCGGTGTTGGCAAGTGTCTCTCCGGTGGCAAAGGAGTGCCGTGGGGAAACAGCGTAGTGTATATTTCGTTCCGGCCACGATTGGCCCGGTTTACCTTGCTTGTGGCCAGGAGGGGTGACAGAGACGGCCCTGATCAAGCCGCCTCCGTTTTAATCCTCATGTGTCATTTGGTTGAATTGTACTTTTGCTAAAATCTGCTGTTTAAATGTCGTAGGGTGTTATGATGCTGCATCAGGATTTGTCATGTTGTTGTTTGTGTTGATTGATTGTTTTATGTCCCCCCCCCCCCCCCTTTATGTGAATGGTGCTGGTCACCTGTGATATGTCTGTCTGTCTAGTCTCATGGAGGGAGTCTCGTGTTGGATGTTGGACTGTGAGTACTGCTGCTGTAATATTGTTCTCTGCCTTTTCAAAAGAGACCTAGCAGATTTTGTACTTTGTTTTGTAGTTTATTTGCGTTCAGAGATTGCTATTTTTTGTTTGTTTTTTCCTTTCTTTTTCTACTTAAAACTATTTTGTGTTATTTGAACTTTGAATGTGGACTCCTATTGATTAGTTTTAACATTAAGCCAAAAATAAAAATTACTTTTTGTCCATCTTATTCACTCGCACTCTGAGTTTTTGGCCTGACCCAGGAGCCCTCAGTGGCACCCTCTCGTCCATTCCTTTGCACTCTCTCAGAGAATTGCATTTTCTGAGCCCTAGCAAGTGCAGAGGGTGTTGCAGTGAGATAACAATGATGGACAATTGCCCAATCCAAAAAGGGTGTAGAGGGGAGAGCAAAAGGAACATATTCTACAAAGCAATACAAAAAAGAAAGCAAAGGGATTAGCTGCATAGGTGGGCTGATTTTCTTTTAAAGGTGTTAAAACAAATGTACAAAATACAAATGTAAAACAAAATAACAAATGGGTATAAGAAGGGCTGTGGTATAAACATTTAGATTTAAAATGTGCCACTGTTGACACTGCTATGTTGTTGAACTCTATATCCCCTTTCAGTACCTGAATACTGATACATTTTATATTTCTCCATCCATGACTTGGTTCAAGATCAACTTTGATGTGCTCAGGTCAGTTGAGGACTTGGGAAGAAAACCCAGGGTCACTCACCCTTGTAAAAAAATGCATCCATGTCCTGTACATGACAGTGTACATAGTGCACTGACTATAAAGGTGCGTTTTAACCAAACGCAACGCGAAATTTTGCTTCACTATCCTCGCACGGGTTTGATGGCTTGCCTAAAAAATGAAGAAGCGAATTTCGCGCCATGTCACAGCATTTTTTATTGCACCAACGCTGCTAGCAAGTTTGCTAGAGACAATAGAAGACAGTTAAGTTATCTTGCGTTGCTACCTAGCTAGTTAATTAGCATATATAAATACCGCACACAAGCAGTTTGTCATTTCTTGTGAACTCTCTTTTCTAAGAAGTAATGTTTCTCTAAAGTTTCAAAGTTAACGGTCAACACAAATATGGGTCCATGTTTTGAAACGTCAGCTAATGGACAATACCAATCAGCCTCAGATTTCTGGAAAGGGGGTGTGGCTTCTAGCCCTACTTGAAGGTGATTGGCTTTCGCCAGGCTAAATTTTTGCTCGAGTTCAACAATTTTTAACTCAAGCGAACGCTCATTTCGCCCATTTCGTGTCGCTTGCATTTTCGCCGCGATTAACTCCATCCATTCGCCTCCTGCCATTGACTTTTCATGCATTTGCGTCACTCGTAAATTTCGCGTCTCGTTCGGTTAAAACGCACCTTAAGGAAAAAGCAGGTACAGAACTAGCCCTATGGTAAATTAACACACACAGAAGCACTCACCAAGGTTTTCAATAGAGTAATAGCGCTGCTTGCTGTCCACCCTGACAGTCTCGGCATAGGGGCTGCCCACCCCATACCCAATGATGTAGCCTCGGACCACAATGTTTGGGTTCAGAGGTGGGGTCCAGCTCATGATGATGCTTGTCATCAGGGGGCGCACATGCAGAGAACTGGGCTGGTCTGGGACCTGGGATTCTGAAGTAAAGCCGAAATTCAAATACATTTAAGATTAGGAACATCATGCTTTTTGGGAAATTGAACACAATATGTTTTTACCAGGTACATTTTGGTTTACTGACCTACAATGTATCGGTGGGTATCGTGTATTCTGTCATTGATTCCCCATCTTATCTTTCTTCCTGGATTTGACATGTATCACATATGATAGGTGTTGTGTGATAATGTGTATCAAAGCCTGTTTATGATTATCATACTGTATATTGTGCACAGTACAATCACAACGTGATCTGTGCGTGTGTAAATGCATTTATATACTGGATAATTAGTCTCATGATGTTCTGTGGGATTCTACCAGGGGCAGTGCATTACTAAGGCATGTGGTTCTACCCCTTTCAGCTATCAATCAATGCAGTCAGTCACATTAGCACTGCTAGAAAACAATGCCTAGATGAAAAGCTGGCTGAAATTTCATTTTGTTTAAGGGATTAAGGTATTCATTTACAAAATGCTGAAGCACTGCAGCACAATACAAAGTCATTTAAATGGTATTGCCCAGATACAAATCTAAATACCTCATGAGAAATGCAAATTTTCGGTCTTCAGCACCTACTATTCTGAATGGTAAAGGGAATTTAGAGGCATCATAGAGGAAACGGGAATAATTACCTCTGGGAGGAAAAAGAAATGCACCCGCACACAGCTTAAATGCACTCAAGTCAAACTATGCACACTTTTTTCATTCCTCCTACTATTTTTGGTTACTGTGAAAATGTGTTAATTAAAAGAAGTATGCGTGCTTTCCTTTTCTTCTTCTCCAATTATCTCCTGTAACTCTGATGCTGGTGGTTGGTTCTGCACCTGGTTCTTTGACTTTATGTCTATTCAATCTTTGTGTCTGAACTAATAAATATGGATGGCCAAAACATGTATGACACCTGGTGAAATGACCATCTATGGGCTATGCGTTGTTGACCTTTAAACATTCCAGTAATAAACCAGGGTGTCTGCTGAGCACACCTCTAGATTTACTGCACATTTTTGCTCACCATCGAGGTCATTCTCAGGAGTCTCTGCAGTGTACCAGTCAGTGGGCGGGCCGGTGCCATTGATTGTCAAGGCAGACACCTGGAAACTGTATTGACTTCCTTTCTCTAGGCCTGCGGAGGAAAGCACGCTATTAGAGAAACCCTCAACATTGCAAACATCAATACCGATATATTTCAGATGAACTGCCTGGATACAGTTAATGCCATTTTGAAACACCTGGGACACCCAGTGCACAGCTTTAGTTGAGCATATTTCAGTTGTCCTTAACTTGATATGAGGAGCGAAATCATAAAAAAGTATGGTTTTGTATAACAAATTTCACAATTGTTTCATGGCACTATTACTTTCAAAGTTAATGCAACAATGTGGTTGGGCCATAGTTTTAAAAAGGTAATAAAATTTAAAAAGTAATACACTCATTGTTAGATTTCAAGATTCAAAGGCAATCACAAAGACTTTTCATATACAGTACCATACAGTGTTGAAAATAACAATCTATTGTATTAACCAACAAAGCAGCAATTAATTACATATTTGGGTAACGCTTTATAATGAGTGTTTTAAATAAACCATTTACAAGGTACTACCAAACGATTAATTAGATATTTACAAGCCCTTACAAGACATTAGATAACATTAGTAGACTACTTACAAATAGTGTATAAGACACTTAAAAAAATGTTGTAAATGCTTAATTCATGCATAGCACACGTTTATTAATGGTAAGCACATAGTCAATAAAGTCAATAAAGATGTTAAAAAACCCATATAAACTTATAAACGTATAGTTAATTATTTAGAAAGATAATAATAAATGGTGTATAACACAGTAAGATGATTAATTAATGCATTTACTATGCCTTTTTATCAGTTTATTGAGGTTTTTTGCAACTCCCCAATCTAAAGTGAGTACTATTTATACTTTAAGTTTATAAATTATGAAAAAAACATTAATTGCCAATGTATAACCACACAATACATTGTAAAAGATATGAAAATGTAACTTTCTTTATTACAAAACACTGTGGATACAAGACCACAAGTGAGCATAGAGACACGTTTTTTTTTTTTTTTTAAGGTAAAAAAAAGGGTTTTCGGGTACTCATAAGTCATGTGCAACTTATAACTGGAAACCTAAGCCATTTAGCATGGATAGATATATATATATATATATAAACATTTTACACATTTCACTGAATGTCTGTCTTTTATTCAAAACTGAATTTGAACCTGGGATCACTAAATTCTACAGCTACGCTGTTAAAAAAATTATATATATATATATATATATATATATATATATATCACAAAACCATCATCACATGTGTCACTGATTGAGTTTAGTAAAACTTTCACAAAACTAGCACTAATTCAGCAATCTGAAAAACCAAATCTCTGGCCACAGTTAAGGCAACAAAGCTACATCAACAAGCCAATTTACCAAATTTACTTAACGTGCATCTGGAACAATCCCACATCACCCATTCATAATTTCCCCTTCCCAATGGGCAGCAGTTGGCCTGACTTTTTAAAGACCTGAATGGCATCCTCAACCCCTGAATTGTCATGAATGGCATGTAGACATTTTGTAGAGAAATCACTGAGCTTATCCTTCCTTGAGTGCTGTTCTTTGAGCTCAGCATACTTCTGGGGGGCAGCAATGGCAAGCTCTGCATATTGCAGCATTGCTAACGATTGTGCTGTGATCCACTCCCACTTTCTCGCAGGCAGCAGCCATGGATTTCTCTCTGTTGAAGGCCCTCAGCACTCTCCGGTACACTGTAAGAAATGTTTGTAAAATTTACAGTAAAAAACTGTTAAATACCAACAGTAAAAGACTGTAAAATTGAAAACAGTATATTAGTGTAGTAGATACATGGAATTACTGTAAATTCAGAAATGGTGTTTAACTGTACTTTTTACTGTAACAATATGTAAAAAAGACATTATTTTGCTGTGGAAAATATAAAAGTTTGTTAAGATTAACGGGGAAATACTGTACTGTCATAAATATGCAATCACACTAAAATTAACGGTATTACGTTGTTTAAATTACAGATTTAGCTGATGTGTACTTTTAAATTTACGGTATAAAACTGTTTACAATTTAGCAAGAACACACCTTAATTTATACAGAAACAAGATGTTAAAAAAATATGGTAAAAAAAATGTTTGAAAAAAATATTTAAAAGTATAGTATATAGTATACCCCTCTAAGTCAAGAAATGATACATAACTTTAATTTTTACTGTCATGTGGAAAACACACATTTTCACAGTAAAAATGTAGTAATAATGTGAAATATAATTAGTAATTTTTGACTTCAGCATTATAATCCTCAAAACAGGCCTGCTGTGACTGTAGAGTAGGCAGTATTGTGTGCTCTCAGTTAACTGGACCGTCACCGTCCGAGAGAGAGGGAAAGGCGAGATAAACACTGTCCTGAACCACCTTTTGCTCACATGCACTACAAGCAGGAGGCTACTACTACAGACCAGTAGACACGAGTGTGTTTAGGGCAGAAAAAGTCTACTCTGGGTTCTTTCACTTCTGTAGACGAAGAAGAAGAACTTCCGGTAAGGAGTGCAGGTGGACGGCGACAGCAGCTGTAGCTGGGTGCCTCTCGAGAGGGAGGAGGGAGCAATACCTGCTGAACCCGTATGTTATCAGAGAGTTGTAGTGACAATTGTTATGCCTGCTGAACCCTTGAGGCCCGCCAACAGGAGAGAGAGACGCGCGCAACGTAACGGTCACGCAATTCAAACTGCAAGCAAAGATACGTTACTCTAAACCGTCTTTGCTGCATGGTGGTTTTATTTTCTGAGAGGATTAATTTGTTAAGGAGCAACGCGACTAAAGAACACGTAAGTAAAATGATCTTGTTACGAGATGTTTGCATGTCTAAAGAATTTGTTCCAGTGTGATAGCAAACAAAGCTTTGTAATAATGTTATGTTAAGCTTGCATAGGTCTACTACATACGTGAGGTAAAATTTTACGCGGTATTTTCTGCAGTTTTGTGTTGCCCTCGCTTAAAAGGTGAATGTTAGCTGTCCTTAACTTTACAAAATGTGTTAATTTTGCTAAATGTTAGTTTAGCTGAGTTGTCTTGTGTCACATTGTGTGTGTTGTCCCGAACATTAGCCTAGCTTACGTTAACGTTAACATTAAGTCGCTGGAGTCAAAATGTTGAATTGTAATTTCTGTGGTAGGTCTGTTAGGACTTTGAGAGGTTATGTGTTTCACTGCAAACTCCACAGAAATGAAAAGTGCTGTTTATTTAAGTGCTTTGGAGACGGGTGCAAGCAGACATTTTGCAGGTATGGAGCTTTTAAGGCTCATTTTTACCGGAGGCACAATGTTGTATCTGCTAATGCTAACGAAACTGTCGGGATGGCTGTTACCACTTTTAAATGTGTAGTGGCGTTGTGTGAACGTCAGTGCCAAGACACCCAAGAATTGATTTCTCACTTGAAGGAGCATATTGTAGAAGGACGTGCTGTAAGTTGTCCAGTTAGAGGATGTAATGCTGACTTCAGGGTCAAGTCTTCATTTACCGCGCATATGTCACGGAAGCACAGAGGTTTTACAGACAGTAGTGTAAGTGATGTGTACAGAGAATCTGCTTCTCATCCGTCAACATCTACTCCACCTGAATCACGTGACTTTGTCCCTCACTGTGATGCTGGTGCAGCGACAGGCACAGATGAGATCGATTTGGACATATCTGAAAATTTCAGTGATCTTTATCTTAGAAACGTGAGTTTGTTCTACTTGAGATTGCAGTCACACTTCCTTCTACCTGCTTCAACTATTCAAAACATTGTTGAGGAAATGCAAAACATACATGAGTTGGGTCAAACATATACTTTGAGTAAAACTCAGTTTGCTGCTAAAAAATGACACAGCATTATCAGATGAGGACATAACCAAGGTTTGTGAATCTGTCAAGGGATTTGATCTGTTCACTGCATGTCATACAGGGCCAATGTGAACAGCTTATTCAAGAGCCAAGTCTTTTAAAGAAAAATTCAACTATGTGGAACCCAAGAAAATATTTTTAGGAAGAGATGAGAACAGGGTAGATAGGTTTGCCTATTATGTGCCTGTGAGAGAGACTTTGAAATGTTTGTTAGAATCTGATCTGTGGCAGAACTGTGTGTCAGGAGAGCACTCCCCCAAGTCTCCTTCAGATGTTCTAAGTGACATCAGTGATGGTCAGATATTCAAAAACAATGATTTTTTTGCTCAAAATCCATCATGTGTGAAGTTAATTCTATACCAGGATGCCTTCGAAGTAGTTAACCCTTTAGGCTCTGCCAAGACAAGACATAAAGTTTTAGCTGTGTATGCATCTGTTGCCAACTTACCACTGCATGTACGGTCTGACACAGACCACATGTCACTTGTGTTGTTGTGTAGAGAGAAAGATTTCAAAGCGTTTGGGCATGCTAAGGTGTTCTCTGAACTACTAACAGACTTGAAGGAATTGGAGGAGAATGGGATTGTTGGATCAAGTGAAACAGTCAAGGGAACCTTGTATTGCATTGCTGGAGATAATTTGGGCTCGCATTGCATCGGTGGATTCTCTGAAAATTTCAGCTCCTCAAAATATTTCTGCAGGTACTGTCTAATCAACAGATCTGACTTTCAGAGTGATCCAAATCTGTGTGGATCAGAGAGAACCATCAACAACTACAGTTCTGCTGTTGATTGCCTGCAGACTGAAGGTACATCACCAGATGTGGAAGGAGTAAAGTTTAACTCTGTATTTAATTCTTTGAAATACTTCAATGTCTGTCTGCCAGGTTTGCCACCTTGTCTGGGACATGACATATTTGAGGGTGTTTTGTCTTATGATGTAGCACTGTATCTTAAGTATTTTATAAAGAAAAAGACTTGGTTCACTTACTCCATTCTGAATCGACGCATTAAACAGTTCAAATACTGTGGTTCTGATACTTCTACAAAACCATGTGAGGTCAGCCCCCATGGAGTTAAACTCTCAGGTCAAGCTGTACAGAATTGGAATTTTCTAAGGCTGTTGCCTCTTATAATTGGTGACAGAGTTAAAGATACAGCAGATGATGTGTGGCAGTTGACTCTGCAGCTAAAAGACATTGTGGACATGATATGTGCACAGAAAATCTCTGTGCGTCAGGTTGCATACCTTGACATTCTTATTCAAGAATATTTGGAGTCAAGAAAAACTCTATTCCCAGAAACTGGCCTGAAACCAAAGCATCATTATTTACGTCATTACCCAGAAATGATTCTGAAATTTGGGCCCCTGATCAGACTATGGACAATGCGCTTTGAAAGTAAGCACAGTTACTTCAAGAGATGTGCAAGAAATTTGAAAAATTTCAAAAACCTCTGCCTTACTCTGTCTGAAAGACATCAGCTGTTACAGGCGTATTTTTCAGCAGGATCAATGAGCAAGCCTGTCTTCCAAGATAAAGATGGTTCTCCATTTTACTCAGGACTATACAGTGAATCCATTCAAGATGCAGTCAGACAATTTGGCTTCACAGAGACCAACACAAAGGTCACAGTAAAAATTCTCTATAAGGGAACATCATATAAAAAAGGACAATTCCTTGTCATAGGGAACATTGACTCCATGCAGTTTGGTGAACTTGTACTCATTTTGATAAAAATGACACTGTTCATTTTCTGATGTCAGTGTACACATCAGAATTCCTTTCTGGGTACCACCTTTACTCAGTGAGGAAAGACAATGAAAAAATGCAGTGTCTGAACATCAGTGACTTGATTGATTTCTATCCATTGCCATCTTACATTAAAGATAGATACCAAATAGTTCCTTTGAAACACAGTGTGTTATCACATTATTAAGTGTCTTGGACTGTCATTCTGGGGTTAATTGTGCCTTATTCACTTTCATACTCAGAAATGGATGATGCAGAGCAAATCAACATACGCAGTGCTATCAAGAAGGTGTTGCCAGACCTCGCAGCCTCAATCTTGGATATTTTAGTGGAGACACTTCAATCGTTGGGAGTAGAGACCACTGAGGATTTTCCATTCATTCAGGAAGCTGATCTCCTTTCCACACTGAGACCAATTCAAGCAAGAAGATTGGTAGCTGCCTGGAAACAAACCAGTAAGTTAACATTTTTTGAAGTAGGTCTGTAACCAAAGATGAAACATTATTTAAATACATTTTGTTTATTCCATTCTTTACAGCACAAACCAATGAAGGCCATAGCCAGTCAGCGCTGTCTTCTCCAACCTCCTCAACAAGCTCTTCAGTCAGTGTCTCCTCACCGTCCACCTGCTGGATTGCTGCGGCAGACTGGGTTGACAACTTCCAGATCCCATGGACGAAGTTTCCTGAAGGCTTGATGCAGTGTTTAGAGAGAGGGAAAAGGCCAAGTCCACGGGTACGTAGAGAAATGGTCCGGATTGTCGTCACTGACATGATGAATGTTTGTGCCTCTCCAAGTACCAAAACCTCCACAGAAGTTGCCAAAAAACTTGTTGCAAAATATCCACAGTCACTGCAAGATGTCATCGCAGGTGATGTAGTTGGACTAGGATATCACTCACTAGTCAAGCAGTTACAAGCCCGAATCGAAAATGTGAAACGGTCTTCAGCACCAAGGATAAAAAAACGCAAACAGGGGTCAGATGACTGCGACACTGATGAAATCCCAGCTGAACAAGGGGCAGCTATGCAGGACACCTATGGCTGTATAAAGTGGGATATGAAATATATGCCAGTGAGTGAGACACCAGAAAGCCAACAGGAAAAGAAAGACAAAATGAAAGCACTCAGTGAACAGACTGCCTTCAGCCCAGACGAGGTACAAACTCTAATGAAGTGTACCTACTACTCCCAACGCAAAGACATAAACAAGGGAACAGAGCTGCAATCCCTCCTGGAGGAGTGGCCTTTTTTATTCCAAGAGATTGGCATGACCGTACACTTCCAAGAGCTCACTGGGGTATCGCTGAAAGAGACTTTCCTCACCAATATCGAAAAAAAGGGAAAACGGCTTCTGGACTTCATGAGAACCATTTGTGCAGAGAAGAGCAAAAGAATTCTTCAGGCAGTCACAAAACTTGACATTCTGAGAGGACAGTTGGAGGGCTGCTCGGAGGATGTTAAAGACATGGCTCTCCTTCTTCTTTCCTACTTTGATGACAAAGAGGAGAACCTCTTCCACTATGTTGACCAGACATGTGTGGCAAAAGACGTACCAGTGGAAAGATTGCCTGTGAATCCATGTATTATTGTATGTGGTAAGTGTTGATCAGTTTCACTAAGCTAATGTTAAGAAGTATTGCATGAAAACTGTTATGCATTGTCATGTTTTGAAGTGCTGCTTCAAAGCCTAACAATTTTGATAAGACTGAGTTTGGATGGTAATGGCTGGTCTGCTCTTTTACCTTTCTGTTCTTTGCAGGAACCTCCTGCTATGCCTCGACACACTTCATGGTGAGTGTAGATGGCAAGATTGTGAATGACCACATCCCCAACTTCATCTCTGCCATCTGTCTCATGTTTGGAGCATACTATTGCCTGAATATTCACTATCCTGTTGATCTGGGCTCAACACTTGAGTTCCTTCTGAGGTAAACACATGTTTATTATTTTTTTTATTATTAATTTTTTTTAAATTCCTTGTTTAGAAAAAAAAGTATTTTTAGTGGTTGATTATGAAATTATGTTCAAAGGTGTTTCTTCATGATCAATCCTGAGAGGGGCACAAAAGTTGAAACAAAGAAGAACAGGAAGCAGCTGTCGGTGAACCCAAGAGTCCTCACCCTCATCGCAGATCTCGCCGACCAGGACTGGAGAGGGACATGGTAACTGAACTGTTAAGTCTGACCTCTTGCACAGTGCCATCTGTATGAACAGGTATGAAACGGTGTACACAAGGGCTGCAACTAATCATACTTTTCATAATCAGTTGATCTGTTTGTTATTTTCTTGATTAATTGATTATTGATTGGTTGTTTGGTTTGGTCCATAAAATGGCAGAAATGGTTAAAATGTGGATCATTGTTTTCAAAGTTCCAGGGGGCGTCCTCTGATGTTTTATGTTCAGTACTCAAAGATATTCACATTTTCCTGTCATAAGAGGACTAAAGACACTGAAACAGAAACTGACTTGATTAGTAGTTAAATTTATGTGAACTGGGTCGTTGTGCATTTTCTGTGGAATTGTTATTGCCTTGATTACGTGAACAATAAGCAGCAATTTTGTGTTTTTTTTTTTTTTTTTTGCAATTTGTGTTAGAGGCTGTACTTTTAGTTAAAGGGTCAAAGGTCAAACAATTTGAAGGTATTACTTGAACAATAAGATTAAGGCAACAGCAATTTAGTGAAATTTTTATTTATTCATTTGTGAGAAGCTGCTCTTTCAGTTACTTTAAACAATTTCAGGGTAATACTGACTTCCATTACTCAATTCCATTACTCAATTCTAATTTTCTATTCCATACAAGGAGTTTTCTAGTTTTCTAGTTTTGGCCTCTCTATTAGAAGGAATTTTTCAGAGCATTTGATCAGACAATTTGGCCTCACTGAGACCAACACAAAGGTCACAGTGGAAATTATGTAGTGTCACAGGGAACATTTCTCCATGCAGTTTGTTTAATAGTGTTTATTTGATTAAAGATGACTGTGAGGAAAGATGTTTAAAAGAGGTGTGGTATCTGAGCATCACTTGACTTGATTAAAGTTTGAGTTGGGTTTACCAGTTTTGACTTGGTTTTTATTCCCAGAGGCAACCTTTCGGAATACTCAAGTAATTATGCTACTAGCAGTAAGTTTACAAAGCTTCTTGCATTGGGGTTGATTTGAAGGTTTACATTATATTAGTTTTATAATATATCATAGGTTTTTCCATCGAGATTTGCCACAAACAAAAAATATTTTCAACTGTGAAATTTACTGTTGCCAAAAAGGTGTATGTCGTATATTTTATTACTGTATTTTTTACGGAGAAATTCTGGCAACCACAGCTGCCAGTATTTTACTGTAAATTTTACAGATTTATTTTTAGTTCACTATAAAAAGGTTTATAATATAGCTGCTATTTTTAAAGAAAATTACTGTAAATAGGTTTACAATAGCTCAGTTTTTTATATAGTAATTTACCCTAAACAAAACAGTTTTCAACCATGAAATTTACAGTTCCTAAAAAAAGCATACCGTAATTTCTTATACATGGTTGCCATATTTATTACGGTAGTTTACTGTAAAATAGTTCACAGTCTACCTGTTATTTTTACAGAAAATTACTGTAAATAGGTTTACAATATATCATTATTTTAATAGTAACTTCCTGTAAATAACACTGTTTTCAACCTTGGAATTTACAGTTCTATAAAACCAATACCGTAATGTCTTATACATGGTCACCATATTTTTTACGGTAAAATTCTGGCAACCACAGCTGCCAGTATTTTACCGTAAAAAATACAGATTTTTTATTACAGTGTACCGTCCCACAACCTCATCTGGACCACGTGCTGACATTTTGAAAAAGGTAAAGTAAAATTATAACATAATACTTTGTGAATTCAGTTTTGAGAATTCAATGTACTTGTCCTGTAGATGAGGTGTGCATGCCCTTAAGTGACATGAAGATGACACACAGGATCAAAAATAAACCAAACTGTATCAGGTTAAGTATGGCACACCCCAAACAGCCATAAAACTTAATTTCATAGCTATAAAATATAATAACATTTCTAATTACCCCTTCTGACACGACTCTGACGGCTTCTGCTTCTTTTCCCTCTTTTCTCTGTCCTTTTCTTCTTACTTGGTCTGTTTTTCTTCCTCTTCCTCTTGCCATCATCAGAAGATGGGGAATCTGATGAGGAAACAGTAGAGGACGAATAACTTGACTCAGAAGAACTGGACGAATCATGCTGAAAATTGGCATGGTGATGCAGCTCTACTGCCATTACTACACTGCTTGTTGAGAGCCCTACTGTAGTCAGTACATTTTAATACCCCTTCTATATTTGACAATAGCCAATGTTAGCTAGTATTGCTCACATGTAGCCAGTTGCTCTTTTAAGAAATCCCTCTCCTTCAATAGCTCTTTCATCATTTCTTGTTGCCATTCTAGTTTTTGCTTGGTCAGCTCCAGCTCATGTTGTTGTTTCTTGGCTAGCATGAGTAGTTACAGGGTATCTCCAGGTTTCAGCAGGTTGAATTTAAGACTTCTCAAGATGCTTTTTAATGATGCTTGAAATTAAATTTAAGACCAATTTCAGAACAAAAATGAACACAAAAAGCTAATAACACTCAAATATACTGAAGCTATGAAACGAACAGACAGTACAAGTAAAAGACCTTTAATTTAGATAATTTAATTAAATACTGTTTAAGAACCCTCAAAATTAACATTCGCTAGGTATCTTAATATAACTAGTGATAGTGGATAACATTAACTAACTAACGTTTGGTGGCTATATGTTAACGTTTGCTACTTTTTCAACTTACCAGCTTTGTCATCCATTTCGTAATTCTTTCTGTTAATGTTTCTCTTCTTTGGTTTTGTAGAAGTCTTCAGAAGTAGAAACCGCCGCTCCAACACCTCCATATCGGGTTTATACATGTCGGGACCTGACATGTTAGCTAGCCAACAACTCTGCTTTTGTGGTCTTTAGCTCCTTCACAAGGCATGTCACAGAGAGTACCTGTAGCTATGGCAAGGTCGGAGGATGCCTAATATCGTGTGATGTATCAGGTTGTAGTTTTAGCAAGATAATTACAGTTAAGGTCAGAGATGTGTATCAGATCTGCAGAAATGCTGATGACCTTGGTAGGATCACTGCGACATTTCTGTATCAAGTCTGGCTACCACTATGCTGCGCAATGTAAGTGATGTGGAACGTAACCAATGGGCAGGATTCAGCTTCGCCAGTGACATTGTTAACAATGATCGGAAAGGTGAGCGGGAAGTTTGGGGGAGTAGACTCGCTAGCAAACGTTAGTTACTTATCCTCAGTTATCTTGCTTGAATTGTATATTTTAACGACTTTATAACCAAGTCTACTCAACTACAATGGCATTACCATGTAAGCTATAGAAGCTTATTTTTGAGCGCACTTCCAAGTAGGGCTGGGCGATAGCCGTCGCGATTTATCGAATAGCTATAGCGCAATAACAGCTATCGTATCTATTCGGCACTCGTGTCTATTCAATGTTGATATCACAGCAACAGCACTATGCTGCTTCCATGTGGTAGATAGAAACACATGGCTACAAAGATAGAGTGTAAACTAGGGCTGTCAAGTGATTAAAAAATGTATCTAATTAATTACATGCTTTGTGATTAATTAATCGAAGTTAATCGCATATATATATATCAATATTTGCCGTGAGAAACATTTTATGTCCAAATTGTGCTTTATACAACAGTTAGTTCCGACCAAGTAATTTGATTGGACAAGAGGCATTCCATGAGTGCTGATATTCAGTATAACAGCACTGGCACTTTTAACTATACATACTGTATATCACTCCGCTTTACAGATGTTCCAATGCAATCGTTGATTACACCAACGCGAACTTAATTCGCGTTTCCTGACAGTGCAAATGTAGATATGTTTTGTGTATGATATAAAAGAACCTAGCTGGCCTGTAGTGATGTGCAGTTTGTGAATGAACAAATCCTTTTGAACGAATCTTTGAGGTGAACTGAGTGTACTGAATCCCTAGTCTAAAAGATTTGTTTCTTCCTCTTTGCAAAAATGCACGCTGATTAGCTGGCATAGCAGCTATAACTCTCCCTCCAGTGGATATTAGATATGCGGTCTGTCCACGAAGCAGCCTATCGCGTACGTTTATGACGACAACTACCCAATGGCTGAAATGCTAAAACTCTCGAAGCACCTCCCACTGGCCATCTTGGCACAGCTGAAGATGTGGGACAATGCAAAAGATCCGGTGACTACAAAGATTCTAAACTCCACCTACTGACCTGATGAACTGTTGACAAGTTCCTCAGTTCACCAGTTCGCTCAGACTCAAAGGAACTGGTGACTATGCTGACAAGTTCCTCAGTTTACCAGTTCATTCAGACTCCAAAGATTCACTGACTATGAAGACCTGGTGACTACGTGTTGCCAGAATCGCTAGTTCTCAGTATAGCAGGCTTGAGCTACATCCGCCATTGATTGTGACGATGCAAAAGGAATCAGAGCGCTTCCATGACATTATTATAGGAATTGAAAACAATATTAAATATTATTTTGCTCATCTACCTGCAATATTATTTTATATTTATATTTTTAGCAGTAGCATATTTTAGGTGCGCACAATGTATCACAGTTCTTGTTTATCACAACTGCAATTTTATTTAATGTTGACGTCACATTTCCTTTTAACGTGAATAAAGTCCTTATTAAGTGTAAGGGACCATTTTGCAATTTGTATTTTTTGCTGTTTATTATGAAATAGGTATGGGTTGGGATAAGGTATTTGTGTAATTTATTCTGTAACTTAACAAATGTTTGTAATTTGAATGTCTTTGTGATTCGCGTGTGTGTGAACTTTGACTGGAAATCCTGTACACCTGTAGTATTGAAAATTGTCCTTCTGGTGACACCATAGTTTTTGCATCAGGTGAGATGAGCTTTAAAAGTTGGCTGGCGGGTCTGAATGGTAGACGCTGATTTGTTTGGGCTTATATTATTACTATGTGGATTTGTACTTTGTAAAACTGAGTGGAATTGATGCACGTTTAACAACGGAAGAAAGGATTATCGTATTTTTAGTTTGCATTCCTTGGTGAGCGCAGTGAGGTATGACATTTATTCATTTCATAAAATGTAAACCATGGAAACGTGTGAACGATTTTATTGTTGTACAATGTAGCTAAACTTTGCCGCTGTTGATATTTTCATATAATGAGTTTGACTGTGGTACAGAGTTGTGAAGTTTGTCATTTGTATGTTTTGATATAGTTTTCACAGTGCTGTATGGTGATTCGACGATATGGATTTAAGTTGCCGTTTGAACAAACTGTTGCTGTGATGAACTTAAATAAAGAAACCCGACGTATCAGTTGAGACTCTCTGGATCCAAGGGTTGCTACATTAATAAATACTGACAAATCAACATAGTAGACTACAAAACAAAACAGAAATGTGATGTATAGCCTATGCATCACATTTGTAGTGTACTATGTCTACATTAACAACAAATAAAAATACGACATCACTGACTAGGCCTACAAGTATATTAAAATGTTTGGGCTCGGTTAGTTCAAAACTTGTAAAACGAAGTTTTTCGTTTTGGATATAAGTGTGGCCCTTTTTTCCTCAGTGCTTTTTTAGTTTTAGCAAATGACATGTACTTAGGGTATTATACTCGTTAAAATGCGGGGTTCTATTATCTCCCTAAAGATGAAGTATACTTTGCGGCTGCATGATTGCTTGAATAGCATGGTGCAGTTTCATGTAATGACTATTACGATTTAATTATTATTAATTTCATTGACATTTGGTTTCACACGTGCTGTTGTGCCGCAGAGCAGGCTAATAATGGACATGATGTTTGGAACAATGTAGAGTAACTTTTAAAATGCAATAAAACTATTTACAGATTTGTGTATGCTGCCCGACTGGATATGGAAATGAACGAATCAGTGAGTCAAAGATTCAAATCATTTTATTGAACTGAACGAAAGGAACTGAATCACTAAAAAGAATCGTTTTGAACACCACTACTAGCCCGCAGTTGGGTATGTTAAATGCAGTGATGTATGGCGTCAAGGGGCATCATAGAGTGCGATTAATCTATGTTAATTCTTTTGATGCGTTATTTTTTCTATAGCCTAATTAATTAATCAAAATTAACGCGTTATTTTGACAACCCTAGTGAAAGCATATGCTATGTGTTTTTCAAAGCCAATAGGTAAGTTAACCAACATATAGATACAAGTGATATTTTTCTGCCCCGGGAGCATCTCACTGCACTATGGGCAGAAGACACGGGAAAAAACCTAATGAGGATAGCTGTTATTGCGCTAAAAATAGCTATTCGATGTATCGTGACAGCTATATCGCCCACCCCTACTTCCAAGGAACAAAGCCTGAAGCTTATTAAATGGCTTCAGAAAAGGCATCTTCTCAGACAAAAAATGAAATGCAGCATGTGGTAATACTCAAGATGGCGGCGTGCACAGACTCAGCTCAGTGCACCCCAAAACGTAACTCTGTTTGTTGTTGTTTTACTCCTTTTACGTCTCCTTTTCCTGAAATTCAATCCGGGTGTGTCGAACTCAGTGCATCGAAAATTTTCTACAGTCGGGAAGAACTTCTACATATAGAAACAATGCACCAAATTTCCACCATGAGTGCTTTCCAGAACTCCCATCAGATACCAGCGGAGATCATAAGAGCACCGGGGTCTCCATGGATTACCATACCATGCGGCAGGCGACAAAGACGGCGGAGAGAACGGAGGCAGAAACGAGGTCCGGTATCCGAGCAAGGCTAAGGAATGCCCCTCACAATCCACCACTACCCAGTCTCTTCATCGCCAACGCCAGGTCGATTTCCAACAAAATGGATGAGCTGAGACTAGATTTATCATCGCAAACACCCACCCAGGACTGTTGCGTGATGATAATCACAGAAACTTGGCTTAATCCAGAAGTCCCAGACCTAGCCATCGAGCTAGCAGGCTGCTCAACCCACCGCAGTGACAGAAAGACTCCGGTAAGAGCCGCGGAGGTGGCCTGTGTATTTACGTTAATAACAAATGGTGCACAAACACTGCCATCACCGACAAGCACTGCTCACCTGATCTGGAGTTTCTGGCATTGAAGTGCAGACCCTTCTATTTACCGCGGGAGTTTTCTGTTGTTATTGTTACAGCCGTGTATATCCCACCAGACGCAAACGCTGACCTAGCACTTGGCTACATGCTAACGGCGATAAACAAACAACAGAATGCGTATCCCAAAGGGGTCCTCATTGTTGCTTGAGATTTTAACCACGCCGATCTGAAGACTGTGCTTCCGAAATTCGACCAACTTGTTAAGTGTGCAACTATAGGGGAAAACACACTGGACTGTGTCTATTTCAATATCACCAAAGGATACAGAGCCTCACCCCTCTCACATTTTGGACAATCTGATCACTTATCGCTATTCCTAACCCCAGCCTACAGCCCCATTATTAAGAAACAGAAACCCACCACCAGAACTGTTAAAACCTGGCCTGAAGGAGCATCTCTACAACTGCAGGACTGCTTCCAACGCACCAACTGGGACCTGTTCTCTGATCAAGATGTAGATGTATACACCTCAACAGTACTCTTCTACATCAGGACCTGTGTTGAGAATGTCACTATCAACAAACGCATCCGTGTTTTCCCAAACAGGAAACCATGGATGACAAAGGAGGTCCAAATCCTTTTGAAGAACCGCAGCGCAGCCTTCAGATCTGGTGACAGAGAACAGTACAGTGCTGCCAGACACAACCTGAAGAAAGGCATCAGATGTGCTAATGCCGCATACAAGAAAAGGATCGAGGAACACTTCACCAACAGGGATCCAACACGTGTGTGGCAGGGCATCCAGCACATTACCAATTACAGGAGCAACAAAGACCCACGTACAGACAACAATGCCTCGCTGGCAGAAGAACTCAACTGCTTCTTTGCCCGCTTTGAGGTAAAAGGGTTAGAGAACAATGTAGCCACTCCCCCACCAGCTACCACCAGTCACTCACTTACCATACAGACACGGGAGGTAAGGCGAATTCTCAGCACTGTGAATGTTAAGAAGGCCGCAGGGCCTGATGAGATTCCAGGAAGAGTGCTCAGATACTGCACCCATCAGCTTGCGGAGGTGTTTACTGACATCTTCAACCTGTCCCTCTCCCAGGCTACTGTACCTGCCTATCTGAAATCAGCCACAATCATACCAGTGCCCCAACAGACTAACATCAGCAGTGTGAATGACTATAGACCAGTGGCACTCACACCCATCATAGCAAAGTGCTTTGAAAGACTGGTTTTGAAGCACATCAAATCCAACCTCCCCCCTGCCCTGGACCAGCACCAGTATGCCTACAGAGCAAACAGATCTACAGAGGATGCCATCGCCACGGCTCTCCACACAGCACTGACCCACCTGGAACAGAAGGGGACATATGTGAGGATGCTTTTTATAGACTACAGCTCTGCATTCAACACTATTGTCCCCAGCAGATTGGTCACCAAACTCCTTGAGCTGAGTCTCAGTAAACCACTGTGCATGTGGATCAAGGACTTCCTGTCCAACCGCCCACAGACAGTCAGACTTGGCCCCCACGTCTCCCCAAGCCTGACCCTCAGCACCGACGCACCACAAGGCTGCGTGCTGACTCCCCTCCTCTGTTCTCTTTACACATATGACTGCGTCCCCAAATATCCCTCAAACACAATCATTAAATTTGCAGACGACACAACAGTGGTGGGATTGATCTCAGATGGGGATTAGACAGCCTACAGAGATAAAGTCCGCAGACTGGCAGGATGGTGCACAGAGAATAACTTATCACTGAACATCAAAAAAAACTAAAGAACTCATCATAGACTTCAGGAGACAACACAAGGACCTCTCTCCTCTAAACATCAAAGGAGAAGTGGTGGAGAGGATCTCTAGCTTCAAGTTTCTAGGATCCCACATCACAGAGGACCTCACATGGACAGTCAACTCCACTGCTCTGGTCAAGAAGGCTCAACAGTGGCTATACTTTTTAAGGACACTCAGGAAGACCAACTTGTCCACAGAGCTGCTTGTGTCCTTCTACCATTGAGAGTGTACTGACATACTGTATTACAGCATGGTATGCCAACTGTACATCAGCAGACAGGAGAGCTCTTCAGAGAGTCATAAACACAACCCAGAAAATAATTGGACTACCCCTGCCCTCACTGAAAGACACCTTCAGATCATGCTGCCTCTGCAGAGCCAGCAGCATTCTGAGGGATGCAACTCACCCCTGCCATCACCTCTTCTCTCTGCTGCCATCTGGAAGGCGCTACAGGGCCTTAAAGTCCCGCACTTCCAGGCTCAAAAACAGAGCTATTACTGAACTGAACTCCATGAAACACTGATAACACCCCACTACCACCCCGCCAAAGCCCCCCCCCCCCACCCCCAGCCCCCCTCCCACAACTGGAATAGTATTCCCATACAATCTGTATATAACGTGCAATAATACTGGTACAGTTGTACTTTTTTCCCACAGTGCAATATTTCTTCATGGTGCAATAACATAAGTACAAAATAAAACTGTAGCTTTTGATATTCTTTTTTATTCTATTTATTTATTTTTTTATTATATTTTTATATATTTCTTTTCTTTTGTGTATATATATATATATATATATATAATGTTTTTTCCTATTGTGTGTTTGTGTGTGTGTACATGTGTAGAATGTTAATGTACTGTCTCAGGGGCTGCACAGCAAATTTCATTGTACAACAATGTGCAATGACAATAAAGGAATTCTATTCTATTCTATGTCATCAGAGAATGAAACTTGCGACATGGAAGACCAAAGGCCATTACGCCTAGGCCTGTGTAGCTTGTCTTTGTGTACCTCAGGGGCATGTATACGGGTGGGCTGGGGTACACATTGCCCACAATATGAAAAATCGGTTAAATTAAAGGTTTAGCTTAATTTATGTAGTCAATCTTCGCTTATCTTCGCTTTTACATTTCTCTAATGAATCATTTATTATTTCAACTGTGTGACATAATGGAAGAGGAGTGGTCAAGAACCTTAATCAGTATAACTGAGTGTCAGAGCGCTTTCATTCAAACGAGAAAACACTACCGGCCGGTTCTTGTGCGAGTCGTCAACGTTTTGCATACTTTTGCCTGAAAATAAAATATTTGAATTGTTCATAAAACTTGTTTTGTTATCCATTTTTGTTTTTTTTTTTTCCTCATTCGTAGTGTTGACTAGTGTTTAGTGGCATTTCTTAGGTTATAGCCTATAGCTACAGCTAACGCTTTCTTGACCAGTGTTAACGTTATTTGGTTAGTTGCTAGTTCCTTGCTGGTTTGTTCTAAAGTAACATAGCAAGCTCACTTGGGCAGTTAGGTTTCTTGAGTTTTAAGAATGTGTAGATGGGTTATTCAAAAACGGGCTACCAAGACCACAGACCATTGCTGTTTCTGCCGATCTAGCCCTGCTTCAGTGTTGGCAGCACCCGACATTAAAAATACACAACCTGCCACCAATGAATGCCTCCACTGTCAAAGACTGGGTCTTGAATAATGATACACCTTCCCAGCCAATTTTGGCAAGTTACCCTAAACGTATGTTTGGCCAGCTTTAGCACGAGCTGGTACCAGTCTCGACCATGGCTGGAATATTCAGCACAGCGTGATGGCTAGGCAAATAGGAAACATGCCCTTGACGGAGACAGTGGCTTCCAAAAAACATACGTCCAGTGTCTGTCATGTGCGGGCTATGTCTGCTTGGCAAGAATATCAGCACAGACCGGCTATTGGTGAAAGTGTCGCACATCTGCTAGGCCTAGGGCAAAGTTAGGTCGAAAAAAACAGATATTACATTAAGCATTGGCGAGGTCGTTATTGTTTATTCATAATTTATAAACTTAAAGTATAAATAGTACTTGCTTTAGATTGGGGGCTCCAAAAAAAACTCAATAAACTGATAAAAAAGGCATAGTAAATGCATTAGTTAATCATCTTACTGTGTTATATGCCGTTTATTATTGTCTTTCTAAATAATGAACTATACGTTTATAAGTTTCTATGGGTTTTTTGACATCTTTATTGGCTTACCATTAATAAATGTGTGTTATGCATGAATTAAGCACTTACAAATAGTTTATAAGACACTTAAAAATGTTGTAAGTAATCTACTAATGTTATCTAATGTCTGGTAAGAGCTTTTAAATATCTAATTAACCATTTAGTAATACCAGATTTGGTGATAAATGGTTTATTAATACACACTTCTTATAAAGCGTTACCCATATTTGTCCTGTGTTAGAATGCAAACAAACCTTCCGATTCAGCTGATTCAGCTGGAAATCTGACAGTTCTTTTGTAAAAGCCAACATTTTTGTGACATTGACGGCAAGCACACTGATAAAGCTACAACCTCAGCTGAAATATCCCACATTGAGTGGTAGATGTGCACATAAATCTCATTGACGATATTTGTGGAAAATCCAGTGTTCTGTTTCTAGAATCTACAAAAAAAAACATTTTATTGAGGTTGAGTTATATGAAAGGAAAGCAATGTCTGTAAAAACAATGTGGAAAAAAGATGTCTGCATTAAAAATAGTGCTAAAAGATTTCTTGGGTGCTCTGGGAAAAAAACCTGGGCCAAAGTCTGGTTGAACAACCCACCCATTTGTAGCTTTACAAAATGCTCATTAAATGACAGCTACTTTTCTTGCAAACATGTATACTAACTTACATGCACACTAACTCCTGCAAACAGGAGAATAATATTCTTCTTGCCATTCACTTGCTTTAACTGGTGGTATATGACAAAATATCAAATATAAAATTACTATTTTCATTGTAATGCATACAATTCTTTGGTTTGTAGCAGCACTACTTCAATAACAATGAGTGTATGTATTTGTGAGTTGTGGACTTGGTGGCCCAGTTTTCAAGGCTTGTTGAGTGCAATGTTGGCCAGTGGATTGGGTCTTGAATGCATACATTGTGTGTTGCAGACGTGGTCATTGCTGAAACAGCACCAGCCAAAGGTTGTTTGTGAATAAGACAACTGGCAGCATTATTCTGCAGACTTAGGAGAGTCTGTCGTTTCTGTGGCAAATGACAAGTTTCTATGAGAATACCCTTGCCATACTGAAGGCTGCTATATATACACACATAAAACATCCTCTGACCACTAAGTCTGTGAATATGCATAGTAAATCAGAGCTATAACCAGATACAGTTAATTTTTTTTCCTATAGATGGTCAGGGCCACAGAATTATCATTTATTCATGAACAGAACTGAGCACTTTGATAATAATAAATATTAACGATAATCTATTTCAAAACAGCAGGGTACCTCTGAACAGATACCAGAGGTTATTGGATTCGACAGTCTCCTGGTCCCCTCGGCGTCCGGTCTTCCTGTGGCGAATTTTGTAGCCTGTGATGTAGCCATTCTGTGTGTTTGATGGAGGTGGCAGCCAGCTGACTTTTATGCTCTGAAAAACAACACAGAGTGAATGTCAACCATTAGGTAACAAATTGCACCTTCTGTTGTTAATCATAAAATTAAATTCAAAGAAAGCGCACTTAGAAAACAAACAAAAACTACTTTGTAAGGGCCATTTACTTGATGCATGCTTGGTACAGTACATTCAGCAAGCCACTTTCTTGGAGGTTCCAAATTAGATACACATGCACAATTCTTTAAAAATCCACTTAGATATACAGTACATTGTATACATGTACATACTGTTAACTATGTTAACTACTGTTGAGTACCTGTAATCTTCTATGTTCCATTATTGCTGAGTGTACAAAACCCATGCCAACGCATGCTTACAACACTTTTTAAATTTACTGCAAAATACATTTTTGTCAAATAGAGCAGCTGATTATCATTGTCATTAAGGCAGTACGAGTAACAATACATAAAGAAAATCTCAGATCACATTTCAACAAAGGTGTCAAGGCTTCACTCAGTGCTATAATAGTGTCATAATTAATATACAGACTAAATAAAATTGTACAATGATCACAATGTCATTGACATAAGTAAAATGTTAATGTACAAATCAGTAGTATAGTACAATTAAAATGCTGTTTTAATGATTTATGTGCTACAACAATTGGAAAGGGAGTCAGCAATTGTCCTATTTTGACTGCTGCTGGAACCTTATTCTAACATAGGGAGACCAGAAAAACCAGGATGTGACCAAACTTGCACCCTCACAGAGGAGGGAATGGCTAGATGGCTTGAGGTGCCAGAGCAGAATGGTCTGCCAGGGGTGTATGGCTGGTGCTGGCTTGTGGATAAGATACCCCTTTCTGCCCAGAATGGTAACACCAGTATTTTGAAATGAATGCAAGTTCTTACCAGTATCCAGAGGAGGGAGGCAAGTAGAGGTGAGATGAGGGTATATTTTGGGGTATAATGATCAATGAGGTATGTACAGCTCTACAGAATCTGAAACATGAGTTAGGCATTTGCAGGCACAGCACTCATCAACACTGGTGCCTGTAGTATGAAGTTTAAGCAAAATAAATGTATGTCATACTTGATTAGCTCCTTCTAATATGCAAATCCAAGTAACCAGGTTATCATGACATCACCTGAGCAAAGGCATGTGATTTAGGAGAACAGCACTCAATACAAACTGGACATAACCTGCTTTTAAACTTTTGAATACCTGTTTCTTATGCAAAACAGGACTTGCACTATGATGGAAAAGACACTTATTTGATACTGCAACTTAAAGACATTTTTCTTGAGACATCTGTCAGCCCAACTGCAATGCTATTTGTGTATAACTTCAAGTAACGGATATAAGCCAGCCATCCTTTTTTTCATTTTTAACACACCATTATGAGCTTGACATCAATATTATAGAAATGTTCTGTAATGAATGAAAATGTAAGACTCATATTATTTAGAGAAATTAAAGGCAAAGTGGTTACCACAAAGCGATGCCTGTGTCTCAAATACTCCCGTGCTTTCAGTTTAAATAAAGCATATTCCAGTGTTCATATTAGATTGTGTCATAGACCAATGAAACATATGCTAGTAGCTGTACAGCTGTACAATGTATTTTACCAAATTAAATACACAGCACATAATCATTGCTATTTATAAGGAAGCATGCACACACATACTACTAATAGCAACTGTGTGTCCCATTTTTGTCATTCTGGAGCACAGGTACAAAGTGGCCTACATTTTCAAATTGGAAAAAATTAAAAAACAAACCTAATGCTTTCTTACTATCTCTTGAAGCATGTAGCATTCAGATAATATATACACTTTATGCCATCTTGTTTTGAAGACCAATTCATATATTCTTGGTGGTCAATACATAGAAACAGTGTCAGCAGATTGAGAACATCTATTGTGTATCCTAATTTGTGTATGAAGTTTTCACTACATAAGTATTTACTATGTGCATTTATGTATATTGATATGATAATCTTCCTTTTGTAAGCAATGCTTATGCAAAGAAATGACAAATTAAGACTCAATTTGTATTAAATGTACACAACTTTAAGTGAAAACACAACCCTGGCTTACTGACTGGAGTGTCCACTATGCAGGCGCTATAAGTGATGAAAAAAAAAACAAATAAAAAACTGAAAATAACATTTTCATTTCACAAGACCTGTCACTGTTCCATCAGTGTCTCTGAGATAAATATTTTGATTAATTAACCTCTGCAGATAGCCTATCAAGCCACTTCTGATACAGTCTGCAGCCTCTTGGTGATACGAGAATCCTATCATATGCTTAATGACTGTTACATTGCTGTACTAAGAGGTCCAGTTAGTGCCAGCTGCCTCACGCAAGGGACTGATGCACCATCTACAGAGAACAGCCTGTTAACATGCAAATAAACCAATTAAAATGCACACAATGTTTCGGCCACTGTGTTGAGCCAACCCAGATTAATTTGTTTCCTTCGTAATTTCTCCATTTCTTCGGTGCTACATAAAAATAAAAAAAATAAAAAAAGACAAACAGGGGCATGACAGTGGCCTTATTTGGTGTTCCCCATGTGACACCTTTTTTGCAGACTGATAATTGCTTACAGTCCTTTGCTGGGAATGCCTCTTATGCTCTGCCGACTGAGAACATTATTACTCCACTTGGCACAGTCACCCAGCTCTCTAATACAAAACAAAGTAATCCATACCTTTATCAAATTGTCAATTATATGCACAGCAATTAACCACATAATTGATTAACGTTTACCAGCACCTGTACATGACTAATTTTAATAAGTGATAACAGCAGGCTTGATTGCAGTGGGGTGAAGGTCTTACTAGAGCAGAAAGGGCTCTAGTGTTTGAAATGGTGGCATGGAGACAATGGCAGGAGAAGCTTTAAGAGGGTCTTATAGCTAATGTCCCTGGATGAAAATAAAAAGAAAATATGTTTTGAACTGTGTCAAATTAGCCCCGTTTGCATAATCATATAAACACTGCCTGTGAGCATGTATGTTTTTCAGTTGGTGACTCCTACCTCTCAGTGCACTACAAAGCCAGTGAGGAGGAAAGAATATTGTGTGGGATTCATTTGCAAGCTTACTGCCACAGATGTAAAAGCAGGGGAACATCAGTTGACTGCCTTTATTTTTTAGAATATAAAATATTAATCCCGCCAATAGTATAATCAATAGTACTCACTTTCTCATCAAAAAATACAGGAGCTCAGCAGCATTCATTAAGGTTGTTAATTATATACTTTTGCCATGTGACTGCAGTTGTTTCTCTGTATCTGCCCTTCCTGAGGGCTGCCTTTCACACAATAGATCACTAGGTCCTTTTGAACAGACTCAGATTTAGTGTTGGTCTAAAGGCAGAATACAAAAATTTTGTGCCTGTTCTTACCTGATTGATTTCAGTTCCTAAAACTAAATGCAACTGCTTCTGATTCATCCAAAGCAAAGTACATCCCACAGGGTACAGTATTAGGACTTTCACTGTTCTCCTTCCACATTCTTACTGAAGACCTTGCAGTAACAACTGACCCATATCTCTTATTTGAAATTCACACACAAAAAATCAAATGATTCAGCCTTTTTTCTTCTCTGGAAAATATGCCTTTTTCTTAAAGACAAGGAAAGACTATATTTGTGCTGCATCTAGATTTGACTATTGTAATACCCTTCAACCAGGATACTCAAATTGTTGATCTTAATTTTTAAATTGTTACGGGGATAGAGGGGGTAGTGTCTCACTCACACACACCAACACACATACATTTGTTTGTTTTGGTTTTTTTCTTTTGGCACCTGCTGCTACGTCATTACGCAGCTGACGGTCCCTCAAAGGGTGGGGCTACCTCTGATTGCCTTCATAGGAGCTCCAGGTGATCAAAGGTGTGGTGGAGTTTGGCGTGGGAACGGTGGCAAGTTTAAACTGAGCAAGTGGTTTGCCTCCAAGGAAAAGGAGGGTGCGAGCTTGATCAACTCGTGGGCACGAAGCCGATTCAGTGTGTAAGCTAGCAATAAGAGTAATTAAAGTCTATGCGCATTTTGAGTTGGTGAAATAAAAATAATGAAGGCATGCCAGTGAACCACACCGCGACGGACACCAACGCCATCCACGTTCCCCCGACGGGATGAGGGATTTATTTTTGCTTTTCTGCACAATGAGTGCTAACACTTTTAGGAAACAAACAAAAAATAAATAAATAAATAAAATAATAAAAACAAAAACTTGAATGCATATGACGACCGCGGAGCTGGCCGCCACCGTGGGGCAAGACCGAGCTGGCCCAGACTGACACCGAGAGCACGGATCAGACGGCAACAGGTAGGCTCCAGCCCTTCCGAGGGCCGTCCAGTGCCAGTTTTATTTTGAATTTGTTTTTTTTTCTTTTGTTCATTTACACTCACGTCAAGTTGCAGCCCTACTTCTCGTACACACTACATAACAATGAGCCGGGGAAGTAGCGAGTCTGTAACAAAATCTAGATTAGAAGTGTGAAAATGTATCTTTTTAGCATGTCCTATAGTTGGGCCCTATATTTTCAGTGACTGGGTTTTATAGCCCATAACTGAAAGCTGCCACATGCCACTATAACCATCTGAACACATAACTAGGGTAAAAAAATGTGATGTACTAATGATTAATTAAAGAAACACTAATCATGATGGTGTAGTCCAACACTATTGTGATACCCCTTCATGATGATTTATCACATTTTACTTATTTTGGTTCTGTAGATTCAAATGATTGTAAATTGTGTAATGTTTTATTTCAATAATTTAATATGTCAATTCTGAAGATGAAATACTATTCATGCTTTTTGTGTTATTGTTGATAGTTTTTCACTGATACATGATTCCAGTCTCCATGACATCCCTGCCAGTGCTGGATGAAAGGACACCACCCTTACCCTGCCAGGGCCCTGCTATCTCTCCAGCTTCTGTACTTGGCAGTGAAGAGATGGGCATTTCCCTTTTCTAGCCCCCATAGGTTTCTAAAGCACTACTTAATTCCCACTGACTCTGAGCTACTGTATTTCCTAGATTGAGTGAATTTATTTGCCAGTTTTCTCCCCACTGCATATTGATGCTATGCGGAATTATATTGAAATGTACCGAAACGGCAATAATTTACATATTGTCAATCTGACAGTGTTTTTTTTTTTTTTTTGACTCTGTATGGTTTTTATTGCTTGTGTTGTACTCTACCTTGCTTGTAAATTGCTTTGGATAATAAGCATCTGATGAATGAATGCATGTAAATGTAATGTCATATATTCTCTAAAACAATTCTTAATATATTTTTGTGTGGTCAATCTCCAATCATTCCCTCTCTGATTTGTGTTATTAATGGTCATTACAGGTTGCTGACTTCCTAAGGATCGTGCATGACCAATCATGCTGAATTTGCTACTTTATCTGTTTGATATTTTGTCTTTTACAATCCATTGCAACTTATTGTACCAGAGGTAAACAATTGTTTTTAATGGGATCAAACCCACGACCAGTGTCAGTGTCACGACCAGTGGCAGTCTGCATATTTACAGTGTCACGACCACTGTAAATATGCAGACACAGACTACCATTGTACTTTCCATTCTACAGTGGCCCACTGAACCAAATGATGGATTTAGTTGTAAGAGTTAGAGGGAACAAAAACACTGTATTGATTTTAATGTAGCAGTGCCTGAGGAGGGTGGGTAACAATTCCATGCTTAGTGTGCTCTGTTAGTCAAACGGGACTTTGACTCCTCTTGTGCAGCTTGGCAAACGTGGTTCCCCTGGCACACTGCAATCATGTGATGTGTGCTGCCAGGCAGAATGGGATTGTGCGATTATATGGTTCCTGACTGCCAGACACCTGCAGCTTTAGATTCTCCAGCCAGCGAGTGCTTGCGGGCGAGACAGTGATCAGAACAAAATGCAATCAAGCACGGGCAGATGAGCTCTTAATGGTAACCAAAGCATGGGACCAAAAGTCCGAAACGTATTCCCAGAGCGGCCTTCAGTTTCAGCTCCATCCAAACCCTTCTGTCACAGTGCATGCTTGTCCTGATAACATAGACTATCAGCAAGCCAACCAGCAGGGGATAGATTTTCTTGGGTTTATAATGAATGGGGCATCTCAGGATAATGCATTCTTTGTAGAAGTAACATACTATAAACTTCATCAGTCCAGAAATATCTGCCAGTTACTCAGCTTGTGCTCATCCAGAATGTTGTTAACACCTCTCACTTCAAGTGTGCAGCTTTCTTTGAAAAACCTTGTTAAACCTGTTTCATTTGGAGAATGTCAGAAAGATTTCATCTGCTTCTCATAATTTTTTATCATGCTCTTTTGTACCTGATGTTTCCCCCATCATTCCATTCCATTCAAGAACATTTGCTTTTTCATACAACTGTTTTTCTTTACTTCTTTATTGACTGCCATAAATCTTCAATCGTGCCAATATAAAGGCATCTAAATGTGAGTCATACATTCACTATTTTAACAGTGTTTGGTACTCTAAGAACAGTAGGTGGGCTAATGCACATATCTACAGCAAGTTCCATGTTGAATTCATGTGCAAGCTGACTACTACCCATCATTTGTACAATCAGAACCAAGCGTGCACATACCTTATAATGACAGCAGTGGCAACATTAGAAACACTACTGATTATAACACATCAGGCTGAAATAGTCCAAATGTATCTCAGAACAACTCTACATACAGCATGTTGGTCCAGCAATACAACTAATTCATAATTCACACAATCCATTTGTCATACAGCAAATTTCACTGATGAATAGCTACTGTATATGAGATAATTCTCTTTCAGAATTTAGTGTGACTAGATCTGAAAGGTAGTTAAAAGAGTGAAAATACAATCAATTTTGATCCACTCATTCAACGTCAGACATGCTTTGAGAAACTTTTAATTCAGTTTCAGCTTTTAATTCCAGGGTCAGTCCCTGTGTGATAGAGGGTCCAGTCATTCTTTATTTGTTGCTTCTCTTCAGAGAATCCACCATACTGTGAAAGTTGTTGAGCTATCTTTTCATAGGAAACACCCACTGATTTTGTCCTTAAGCTAATCACTTACGCAAACATTGCTATAACTCATTTATTCTTGAATAGTATTTCCCTGTATATATTTGCTTAACATCCCTCAATAGAAAAAGGCATTGTTCAGGGCAGGAATGAACCGAAGCAGATAACCAATACTGAAGAATGCAGTACTTTGATTTCACTGCCATGTTTTGGCCCTACAGTGATGTTATATGAACTTTAAAAATAGTACCTGTTTCTCCACATCTTTGCAGTTGTCAACCTGCTTTATTTCATGTAAATTGGGACAAGCGTTGACCCTGCACTCAAACATTAGTAGAACACGAGCGTATTTTGTCATGATGAACTCTGTGATGCCCTAACTACCAAGTCATGCATTAAAAAGACATTCATATTAAAGAGAATATAAATGTCATTTTCCATAACTATCTAATCAGTTCAAACAAAAATGTACCTAGTCTTTCTCTTAAGTTAAGCAACTTCATTTTTCAAATATTACACACTTAATTTTAATTTAAATTCTGTGACAAAACATGAAAAAAGACAGATTTTTAAATAATACTACTGCAGTGTATAACTTAAGTAAAGGACTAAAAACATTGCATTTTGACTGAACAGAGCCTGGCAAATTTTCTGTTCTCTTAATTTGAAGCTACAGAACAGCCCTGACACATAGCTCCTCACAGGAAAGGTAATGTATTCTAACTGTCTGAAACTGCAGCCAGTGTATGAACAGTCTTGAATAGTCATATCATTCCCCCATATTTTAATGTTTAAATATATATATCTTGTCAAATAAAAATAAGCATTAGCATCATTTGACATCATCTCTTTTGCTTGGGAAAAGGCAGAAAATATGTGTATAAACAAAAATTAAATCAATTAAATAAGTGGGTGTGAATTCCCAACTCATACTGACATAATTAGTGATATTTTGAAGAATCTGTCTCAGGAGTGACATAGGCTAAAACAAATAAGCATATAGTGAGTCAATCTAGGCATATTTTTCACATATTAAACAGTTTTCTTTGATTGTATCCACCCTGGCAAACTCACATCACTTTCACCCTGTCTACATATACTGGATTATTCCTTGCAGAGGGTCCCACACAACAACTGCAAAATGGTTAAATTAGGGCATTTGAGCTGTGAAAACTGTGGCACAGAACATTGGACCTGTCAATGTTTTGCCAATTTTATGCCCTCATATGTTAAGACAACACCATGAATGGACAAAATGACAATTATGTGGAAAAGCAGATCACTTTTATTTAAAAACAGGAACTGCAGTATGATTTAAAAAGCCAGGTCTCATTTGTGACTACATGACATAGTTCTATTTTTTGGGGGGTAACGAGTAGCCAGTGCTGCTTCTTTCAGGGGACCCCCCCTCCATATCTCCATTCCCTTGCCCTCTGCTGTCACTTTGATTGTTTCCCCAGCACTGTCTGTTTCTGCCAATTATCCCTGCTGGCTGGTGCTGTCTCTCCATCTGTTAATCAGTACAGAGTGCTGTGCAGTCACGCTGGGAAAGTGGTGGGAGGGCAGGCCCTGAGGAGCAGCCCCCCGCCCTACTCCTGTTGCACCATATGGGAGAAAGAATGCTCCCTTCCTCTCCCCGACTCACCACAGGACTGTGATCTTGATTGCTAGTTGACCCCTGAGTGCCAGGGATTAAGGCGGCTCATTTCTCCCTTGTGTCTCCCTAGGCCTTTCCTGAAGCTCACACATCGTTCAGAAGCTTATCTTGGGATCACAGGATGGAATCGAATCAGGGGCCACATCCCTTCGCGATACTAACAGCCCAGCAGTTATTCACATCGTGACTGCCTGTGCTTCATAGACGGCAGACTGTTCAGCCTGGGTAAGTTTCTTTTGCATATGATATTGTCTTAAACATTTAAGTAAGTACAGTGACACCAGGAGTTTTTCCAGTTCATAACTTCAGTCTCACCAAAGACCTTTTGGTGTGACCAGCAGCCCCTCTACAAGACACAAAGCAATGCAGCCTATTGATTGATTGATTAAGGTTAATGCCCTGTGATCTGGCTTCCTGCCTATTGAATGGAATTTTTTTTAGATTATCTTACTTCATGCCAAATACATGCTTTCTTCATGTGTTAAAAAAAACAGACTTCGCTACTTACCCTTGAATTCACAACCTCCAGTGAGATGTTCTGCGGAGAGGAACTTGGCACTGTTAGCAAAAATAAGAAAAAATATGTTAGTGTCTATTGACATAATACATCTGTCTGAATCAGTCTGGCTAATCTCATATTGAATTTACAACATTACAGAGCCATGACAGATGTGAGAATCTTTGTTAGGCATTAATGGAAAAATATGTCTGGAGTCCAGAAGTCATTAAACTGTTTTGATGGGTTATTAAAATGCTTTGTTTGTATGCAATGGAATTTCCTTTAAAATCAATGTAATCTGCTTCTTGTCCCAGAGGTGGAGAATGAAGTGTCTGGGATCATTTAGAGAAAAATGACAGCAGAAGCATTTATCTGAGGCAGATGCTCAATGGTAAGGACTGCCTGTAAGGCAGGGAGGGCTCCTCAAATAAGCTGGGCATACATAAATGACCTCTTTGGAAGGTCCTGATAACAGTCAGTTATTGAGCATGACCTTTCCAAGATGGACAGTCTGTCTCTCAAGAGTGCTATGCCTGCTCAATCAACTGTTAACCTTTTAACCCCTTAAGGGACCAGCAAGAAGGAAATTCACTATGGCAAGCATGTCAATACAAAGGAAGTTTTGGTGAGATAAGTACCAGACTAGGTTTAAAGCATTCCGTTTTTTTTTTTATTCCACCAAAGTGCCAGTGTTCTTATTAAAGTGAATAGCTGTTTGTCTCAATGCCCTCAACCATTTCCTTTTCCTCCTAATGAGCCAGAGTTCCAAAGAAACACATGAAGTGTCCTTTATTTTTTGGTCAGGAGGGCAATAATTGTGTACCCCTGTTCAAATGCAATCTCACTGTATAAGCATATTCAAACAGATAGCAGCATAAGGTGGGATGCCAGTGGACAACACATCCATGTCCTGAAGACCCTTCACTGTTCACTCATTTGCATGGATTTGTTCCATCCTTGCAGATGGACACAAAGAGCAGCAGGGGAGGGGGAAGTGGGTAAGGGCACAACTGAGGTTGCCACCATTTGGACTAGTGGATGAGGCTGGATTTGAGCTCGAGGTCAGAGGAGCAGAAGGGTCTTTAATTACCTCTGCTGAGCAGCACTTGCGGGAAGAGTCACCACGTGCAATTTCATTATGCAGCACAAGGGCCCTTAATTAAGCAGGAAAATGGAAAATGCTGGACCCGGTGCTCATTTCAAAAAGTCAGCAAGCTCCAGCTAATGGAACCTGACAGATGATAAATTACTCAGGTCTCCTAGTTTGCGCAGAAGTTAATGGGGAGAGACAATCGTCAGAATTAGTGAGTCTTCAGGCAGTGCACAGGCAAGCTCCACAGGCCTTTTATGGCACGTCATTTTTGGAGAGACAAATGGAAATAGTGCAGTGGTGTAGTGGTAAGGAGAAGGTTCACAAACCAAATGTTGCCAGATAAATTCTACAATTTTTATTGTACCAATTAGCAATGTAGTTACTCTGAATTTCCAGTCAATATTCCCCTGTATAAATCGCTATGATGGACGAATGGTGAGCTATGTATATTGCCCTGGAAAAGAGTGTCTGCCATGTAAAAAAAAAAAAAAAAAGTATCCACAAACAAGTTCCACAGCAGCTCAGGATCTGTGTTTGGAGAGCAAAGCCACTATAGTCTCATGAGACAGAACTGTCTTTGTAACTGTGCATTTCACATGAAGGTGTTAATTATGAAGAGAAGGACTGGTATTCACCCAAACCCATCTCTTTGTTATGATGAAAATGATTTCAAGTAAAACACAGAGAACACAAAGGTAATACCACCACATTGGGTGAAAACAGCTGCAGATGGATGTTCTGTGAGCCACAAATTCAAAGGTGGGCTCAGGACAGTTTAACACTAAGTTTTAAGCCAGTCTTATTGAGAGCCTAATCTGTGGAAGACTCACTGGCAATCAGTGAGGCAGGGATGAGAACCCGTGGTTGGATCATCCTGTGTGACTATAACAGCTAAGAAACTCTCAACGGTGGTGCCTACAGAATCCCAGTGTGTGTGCAGCTACTCTTTGCAAGTCCATAGATTAAAGGATACTGCAAGAATTGAAGTGCTCTGAGGTCATTAATGCAAGACAGGTTTAGAGCAACATGAATGAAAGCCTTCTGCCATGCTCCTGCGTGTTTACATGAAAGTGGAGAAGCGCGAACGCTGTCAGTGCTAAAGTCATTACTATGTCCTTCTGTCGCTGAGGCTCTCCGGCAGCTTTGAAAGGTGTGTGGCAATACTATGAGTGATGAATGGAAATGGCTGGCATAGCTGAGAATGACACACACATCAATGGTTTGATCTTAAATAATGGCTGCTGATGGCACATTAAACCATCACATCACTGAGGACCATGGCTGCTAGGTCACTGAAAATGACTAAAAAGGAAATTGGCATATCCAAAACAGTAATAAATGCAACAACAGTTTTATGGCTGGTATGAAATCAAATTATAGAAGAAACAAATGGCAGATGCTCTATGCCACAGAAGTCTCAACTTATGTCCCAGGTTCCAGGTTCAAAACAGAGGCGGGTCAATGCTGTAGGCTCCTTAGGCAAGGTACTTAGGCAAGGCAAAGATGTACAAGGCTGTACAAATGCATACATTACATTACATTACATTACATTACATCTAGACCAACTTTCAAAGCTAAGCTTTGAAAGTTGGTCTAGATCAACAAATGAAGTATATCATTATGTGTATTATGTTTTGTGTTTTTCCCCAAGATCAATGAGAATTTACCATCAGAGAGAGTGGTGACAATCAGATCCTCAGTGGTAACACCCGGGCCGTAGCGGTTATATGCTAGAATACGTATAGAATACTCTGTAAACTTCTTTAGGTCTTCCAGCTTGAAACTCTGACTATTCACCTCAACACTCTGAAAAAAAAGACAATATGATTATGATTTATAAAATTTATTGAATTATGGTGATAGTGACTTTCCTCACCTATTGGGAAATTGGTGCGCTAATAATAAATGAATACACACACTATATGCTTTGTAATGTACCAATTTTATGTCTAAGATTAACTTCTGTATTCAAACTTAGTAGGGATTTTTACCCACTACTAAAGCTACTGCTGAAAAATACTAAAAGCAAAGTGGCCAATACACTACTCCCATGTGTGGAAGCCATGAGAGTTGAGACTGTAAACACACATTCTGTTTTGTATGTCTGTCTGAAATTTTGCCTCTGGCATATGCTTAAGAAAGATGACTAAAAGACTTGTGTGCAGCTAAAAACATAGGGATAAATATCTAGCTTTCTAACCTCGGTGCTCTAATGACTCAGTTTCTCCACATTTAATTTGGATACAGGCATGTTATGAAAGGGAACCAGAATTATCTGGCAGCATTACTTTTTCATCTCCTGGATTCTTTCACAGTTATAATGTTCTATGGGCATACTCTAAAGACTAATTCTGAATCTTTATCTTGAACAAAGACAGGTGTGCACAATCAGGATACACCGGTATACCTGTTACAGTCTAAAAGAGCAATAAAACTCCAGGCTGATTCATGTTCAGGAGCTCCTCAAAGATTTTTATTATAAAAGTGGATAAAAAAATGTAACAAGACTGACCTGTTCTTTCTCAGTTGCTGTCTCTGTCCAGAATATTCGGTATCCTTGGATGGGGCCATTGGCGTAGGTTGGGGCCTCCCACGAAATTTGGATAGAAGTGGATGATGTGGCCTCTGCCTGTGGGTTCACAACTGCCCCAGGAACCTGGACTGTGGGGAGAACAGAGAAACAGCTGCAGGACTGTTCTTTTTTTTTTCCCTGGTGATTCTTACAGCCCAGTGGATAATGCAAACAAACAAGTAGAGTATGCATGCATACCATACTAGGGTTTTGGACTGGAAGGGGATAGTTAAAATTCATACAAGTGTTGTGCGGAAAATGAAGTAAAATCAGAAAATTTAGGTTCAGGAATTAGTGATTAGTTGGGCACTACAACAAAACAAAAAAAATCTACAATACATGTGATTTTAAAAAAGACAAAGCATAACATATAAGTATAGTTACATCAAAGTCAATTAAAGTAAATGTGCACAAAGGGCGATGTCTAAACAGCGGTCTCTAGTGACACACAGAGGGTCAGCTCATAAGGGATTTTTTAGCTACGCTCTCCGTTTTTAAATGCTCCATAATATATAATGATACATATTCAACGTTTTTATGGTTTCCCATACCATTCATAATGATGATTTTAAATGAATACTTGAAAATGTACATCTTGCTGCTGACTACATTCCAGTCTCCACAATACATACCTGCCAGTTTTATTGGGCAGGAAGTGGACTATAGTCTTGTATGTTCATCAACTGATTAACACCCCCCCCCCCCCCATGCTTATTGGAAGTCACCCATATTTGCTCGAGCCTACACTCAAGTCATCTACATTTGGGGAATAATATGTAAAATGATAGTGTGTCCCTGAATCTCAGCCAATACTAATAAGACCCACCCTTTTCTGTAAGTGGTCTCTCTGACACACTGATACATTTGAATTGTCAGTGCTTGCTGATCAAAACTGCAACAGTGCTGCTGTGCCTCCTACCGCAAGCCGCAGATATGTCACATGCAGTTGGCAAAAATTTCCAAGACTCTTGGCCAGCTAAACTGTTTTTCATGTATAATACTAGATTACACTTCTTAGATTTCATTCATTTTTGGGTGTTTTGTACCTTAAACATTCCAAGTCATAAAGTTTAACCATAACTGCTTATCCCTTAAAATTTAAGCTGTGAGTTTCCTTATCTTGCACTTTTTAAGTTACACAAAGGCTGTAAACCTACCTTCAAATTGGCTGCTGAACAGCCTTATTACTTTATTCATACAGAGCAGAGCATTACTGTGACAAGATTGCTTTCAACAAATATTCAAAAGAACATCAATGGTAAACTCAACATTCTCCTCTGCAACTGTTTAATTTAGAATCCTTGTTTTCCACTTCCCAAATATAACAATAGTCATACTCAGTGGACTTCTGAACTGACACTTGACTGCAACTTGTCATTCTGTGTGTGAGTACAGGTGTGCCACTGGTGAATAAGACACACCTGTTTATACCCAACAAGGCTGTGAGTAAATATAGGTGCATGGCTGGGTTTGGCTAATAAGGCTAGTTCTAGTTTTGTGTTGATTTTTTGATGATCAGTTTTTCAAATATTCACAGCAATGGTTATCAACAACATTAGTCTAGAGGAAAGTTTTGTAGATTGATTTTGAAGAAAGATTTTGTAGATTTGTAGTACCCCATGCCATTCTATGGAGTGTTGCCAGAAAAACTGGATTACATATGAAAGGGAGACAACAGCCTCAGATAAATCCCATTCAGTGGTGTGAAGACAGAGCATGTAGCATAGTTTACTATGGCGGAGCTGAATGCCTGGCTTGGAATTGTATAACAAATGTAACATCACAGAATTGCTTTCCCCTTCACTGCCTCCTGGCACTGATCCTGTTCTTTGATGGTTTGTTTGATGTTACTTTCACTTTAACACTGCACTGCTTGCACTCTGGATATTTTCCAGCAGATCCAATGAATGGTAAAGCTACTTATTCAGTGGTATGTATGTATGAATGTAAGAGTGGTAATATCAAATATTTATCCATAGTGTGACATAAAGACAAAATTCCAGTAACTGAAATAACCTAGCAATTTTTCAAATCGCACAATCAAGTAGGTCAATTTATAGAGCAGTATACTGGACAGTGAGAGAGGCATACCTTGATTTGAGTTTCCTCTTGATTTGTAAAAGAATGGTGCCCAAAATTGTACTGGCATTAATACAATATGATCTTATTTTTTTACAATATCATTTTTTGTGAATTAAAAACAATTGAATTCCTGGCTGAACCCCTCATCCTCATGAACATGTACAGCTGGACTTAACTGGATACATTTGAAGATAACACAATATAGTGTGTGACATTTGTTAATATCCAATCCCTGCACTAGCATGTATCATGGAAGGTCCTTTATGCCATAAAGGACACTGTTATTTCTGGGTGTCATCAATACAGCAGGTTGACCTCTGAACAAATTCAACAATCACCTATGACAAGTTAATACTCTTATGTTCTTAATACCACTGCATATGTAAACTTAAAAGAGACCATCATTACATCCTGCCAAATCCTGCTTGGATTTGGTAAATTAAATTGTGGTAGCCCTTTTCAAGGTTATTTTCATCATTAATCCGTCACCATTCAATAAAAATGTATATACAATGAACCAATGCATTTAACACCCATGGACTGTGGCAGTTCTCAGAATATACTGCTGTATACCTTTGAAATATCCCCTTAGGCAAGCTATACAATCACTTTGCCCAATTTAGATCTAACAAGCAAAAATGAGGAGGTCTTATGGAAAGCGTCTCTGCTAATCAGTACTGAAAGTGGGGACAGTGGTTTTCTGTCAGGACTCCGCCCCCCTAGCTGTGGTGTTTTTGTTTTTTTCCCTGTCCATGTGCTTTTTGTTTTCCTTGTGTTCCAGCCCCGCCCTGCTCCCCGCCTGGTCCCCGCCCACCTGATTGCCCCATTACCTTCACCTGTCTGCCTGCCCACCTGCATCCCATCTCCTCATCAGCCCAGCCCTATTTCTACCCTGCTTATTCCTGTCTTGTTTGCCAGTTCGTCTCAGCGTTTTTTGTACCTGTTTCGTTCCCGCAGTTTTTTGATTTCTGATTTCTCCGTGTTTGACTCTGCCTGTCCTTCGTCTTCGTTTTCTGTCTGCCGTCTTGTCCCGTTGCCTGATCATTTGCCTGCCCAGTTTTCGACCCTGCCTGCTTTTTGGTTTCGCTACTTGCCTGTCGTTATCATTAAACCTGCCTGGAAACTGAAGCTGTCTTGGTCTGTGTCCTGAGTCCTTGCCTGAGCCGTTACAGTACGAACTGGCCAACATGGACTCAGCAGACCTACCCCAGCTGAAGGCTGCGCTGGAGTTGCAAGGCGCATTGCTGGGGGGCCATCAAAGCCAGCTGGAAGCCATCGGCCGGTCCTTGGAGAGTTTCGCCACCAACCTTGCCGGCGTCACATCCCAGCTGCTGCAACTGCAGCAGCTGAGCCAGGAGAACCGCCCCGCACCGCCTGCGGCAGCTTCTCCGTCTGCCCCGCCAGGTCTCCCGAGCCGGGAACTCCGATTGCCACCTCCCGAATGTTACGCGTGGGAATCCGGGAACCTGTCAGTCGTTCTTCTCCCAGTGCTCCCTGGTTTTCGAACTCCAACCCTCCACGTTTCCCACGGACCGGGCGAGGATCGCCTATGTGATTACCCTGTTGACGGGATGTGCCAGGGAGTGGGGCACTGCGGTCTGGGATGCCGACGCCCCTTTCTGCCACTCCTTCGCCACCTTCGCCGAGGAGATGAGGAAGGTCTTCGACCGCTCCAAACACGGTCGTGAAGCCGCGAGGGAGATGCTCCTGATCCGCCAGGGGCGCCAGTCGGTGTCTGATTACGCAATCGATTTCTGCACCCTCGCTGCCTCCAGTGGATGGAACACGGAGGCGCAGTACGACACCTTTCTCCACGGCCTTTCGGAGACCATCAAGGACGAGCTGGCCACTCGGGAGTTGCCGGTCAGCTTTGACACCTTGGTGGATCTGGCCATCCGCGTTGACCAGCGCCTGTCACAGCGGCACCGGGAGAGAGGAGCCAGTGAACCGCGGAGCCCCTCCTGTGAGCCCCTACCCACACCAGCAACGCATAGCCCTGCTACACCGCTGCCTGTTTCCCCGGAGCCGATGCAAGTCGATCGCACTCGCCTGACTCGCCTGTCCCCGGCTGAGCGTCAGAGGAGGATCAGCGCCGGGGCGTGCCTGTACTGTGGTCAGCCTGGGCATTTCGTGGCAACCTGCCCAGCAAAAAGCCAGCGCTCACCTGTAGCAAGGGGATTACAGGTGAGTGTCACCCCCTTAAGCCAGTCCTCTGAAGTCCGTCCTCTGTTTTCTGCCATGTTGCTCGTCGAGGATCAGCCTCACCCGGTCTCCATCCTGATTGACTCGGGGGCCGATGGGAGCTTCATCGATGCCAACCTGGCGGCCCAGCTGCAACTGCCCCGGGTCCCGCTGCACTCGCCTCTGGAGGCCCATGCCATCACCGGGGCCCCGCTGGTCTGCATCACCCACGCCACTCCCCCCATGAGCTTCCTCATCTCCGGCAACCATCACAAGGAGATAGTGTTGCACGTCATTGACACCCCGCAAGCTTCCGTAGTCCTGGGTCATCCCTGGCTGGCACGGCATAACCCCCACATCGACTGGCAGGGCAACAAGATCCTGGGCTGGAGTCCGTTCTGCCACTCCCACTGTCTGCATGAGGCCCTAGCTCCTGTGTCACCTGTCGCTCACGCACCAGAGGAGTTTCCGGACCTTTCGGCAGTGCCGCCGGAATATCTGGACCTGAAGCCCGTGTTCAGCAAGTCCCGTGCAGCCTCGCTTCCCCCGCATCGTCCTTATGACTGTGCGATCGACCTCCTGCCCGGCTCATCACCACCTAAGGGGCGTCTGTACTCCCTATCCCCACCAGAGACTGAGGCCATGAATCACTACATCCGGGAGTCCCTAGCAGCTGGAATTATTCGCCCGTCCTCCTCGCCTGCTGGGGCCGGCTTCTTCTTTGTTGGGAAGAAGCACGGCTCTCTTCGTCCATGTATCGATTACCGAGGTCTCAGTGCTATTACCGTGAAGAACCGCTACCCCCTCCTGCTCCTGTCCTCTGCTTTTGAGTCACTGCAGGGGGCCACCATCTTCACCAAACTCGACCTCCGAAACGCCTACCACCTGGTCCGTATCCGGGAGGGAGATGAATGGAAGACAGCCTTCAACACCTCCACTGGTCACTACGAATATCTGGTTATGCCATTCGGGTTAACTAATGCCCCTGCCGTGTTTCAGTCACTGGTGAATGATGTCCTACGGGATATGCTGAACCGGTTTGTTTTTGTATACCTAGACGACATACTCATTTTTTCTCGCTCCCTGCCTGAACACGTCCAGCATGTCCGTCGCGTTCTCCAGCGCCTGCTGGAGAATCACCTCTATGTCAAGGCTGAGAAGAGCGAATTCCACCGAGACACCCTCTCCTTCCTGGGTTTCGTTATCACAGCAGGAAGCATACAAATGGACCGGCGGAAGGTCCGTGCGGTGGAGGAGTGGCCCCACCCCACCTCCCGTCGGGAACTGCAGCGCTTCCTCGGTTTTGCTAACTTTTACCGCCGCTTCATCCGTGACTACAGCACAGTAGCAGCTCCCCTCACGGCTCTGACGTCTACCGACAGGGCATTCTCCTGGTCTCCGGCAGCCGAGGCAGCATTTTGCAACCTGAAAGGCCATTTCACTTCTGCGCCCATTCTGACACAGCCTGATCCTGCCCGTCAGTTCATCGTGGAAGTGGACGCTTCGGACATAGGAGCGGGGGCCGTCCTGTCGCAACGGTTGGCTGCCAATAACAAACTCCATCCCTGTGCGTTCTACTCTCACCGCCTCACGCCCACCGAGCGCAATTACGACATCGGCGACCGGGAGCTGCTAGCGGTGAAGCTTGCTCTGGAGGAGTGGAGGCATTGGCTGGAGGGGGCAAAGACGCCGTTCCTGGTGTGGACCAACCATAAAAACCTGGAGTACATCAGGTCGGCTAAGCGTCTGAACCCCCGACAGGCCCGCTGGTCCATGTTCTTTTCCCGGTTCGACTTTGCCCTGTCCTACCGACCAGGAACCAAGAACGGCAAAACTGACGCCCTCTCTCGCCAGTTTGCACCAGCAGACGAGACCCCGGAACCCAGCACCATCCTGTCTACCCGGTGCGTGGTTGCGGCGGCGCAGTGGGACATCGAGACCACCGTCCACGCCGCCCTCCGGACCGAGCCGGGTCCTAGCTCCTGTCCCCTTAACCGCCTCTTTGTACCTCAGTCTGTCCGATCCCAGGTCCTGCAGTGGGGGCACTCGTCCAGACTTGCCTGCCACCCTGTTGCCCGACGTACTGCGGCATTCATTGGTCAGCGGTTCTGGTGGCCCACCATGAGGGAGGACATCTCCAGCTTCGTTTCCGCCTGCTCTGTCTGCGCCCGGAATAAGACGTCCAACCAGCCGCCCGCCGGTCTGCTGCAACCCCTGCCGGTTCCCCGACGACCCTGGTCCCACATCGTGTTGGACTTCGTCACCGGCTTGCCCCAGTCAGACGGTAACACCACCATCCTCACCATCGTTGACCGCTTTTCCAAATCTGTCCACTTGATTCCATTGCCCAAACCTCCCTCCGCCAAAGAAACAGCGCAGCTGCTAATACATCACGTTTTCCGGCTGCACGGCCTGCCCTCCGACGTGGTGTCTGACCGGGGCCCCCAATTCACCTCCCACTTTTGGAGGGCGTTTTTCAGATTGCTGGGCACCACAGTCAGCGTGTCGTCCGGGTTCCACCCCCAGTCCAACGGCCAGACCGAGCGGGCGAATCAGCAACTGGAGATGGTGCTGCGATGTCTTACCTCCCAGGAACCATCGGCGTGGAGTCAGCACCTGCCCTGGGTGGAGTATGCCGTCAATTCCCTGCCATCTTCTTCGTCTGGGCTGTCCCCTTTCCATTGTTGCCTGGGCTACCAGCCCCCTCTGTTTCCTGCCCAGTAGGAGGAGGTCGGCGTCCCCTCGGCAGCTGCGTTCATCCGACGATGTCGCCGCACCTGGAGGCGCGCACGGCTCACCCTGCTGCAAGCCTCAGCCCAGGCTAAGCGCTTCGCCGACCGCCGCCACTCCAAAGCCCCTCGTTATCGCCAGGGTCAGCGAGTGTGGCTCTCCACCAGGGACCTTCCCCTCAGAACGGACTCCCGCAAGCTCGCCCCCCGCTTCATCGGGCCATTCCCCATTGCTAAGGTGATCAGTCCCGCGGCGGTCCGGTTGAAGCTGCTGCTCTCGCTCCGCCGCATACATCCCACCTTCCACGTCTCCAGGATCAAGCCTGTCTTCCGCAGCCCGCTATGTCCTGCACCCCGGGCGCCCCCGCCACCCCGCCTGATTGATGGAGCGGAGGCGTACACTGTGCGCCGCCTGCTTAAGGTTCGGCGACGGGGGCGCGGACTCCAGTACCTGGTTGACTGGGAGGGCTACGGTCCTGAAGAGAGGTGCTGGGTCCCTGCCAGGGACATCTTGGACCCCGCCCTCATCCGGGACTTCCACCGCCATCACCCTGGCAAACCCGCTGTGACGCCTGGGGGTGTCCGTGGGGGGGGGGGGGGGGTACTGTCAGGACTCCGCCCCCCTAGCTGTGGTGTTTTTGTTTTTTTCCCTGTCCATGTGCTTTTTGTTTTCCTTGTGTTCCAGCCCCGCCCCGCTCCCCGCCTGGTCCCCGTCCACCTGATTGCCCCATTACCTTCACCTGCCTGCCTGCCCACCTGCATCCCATCTCCTCACCAGCCCAGCCCTATTTCTACCCTGCTTGTTCCTGTCTTGTTTGCCAGTTCGTCTCAGCGTTTTTTGTACCTGTTTCGTTCCCGCAGTTTTTTGATTTCTGATTTCTCCGTGTTTGACTTTGCCTGTCCTTCGTCTTCGTTTTCTTCCTGCCGTCTTGTCCCGTTGCCTGATCATTTGCCTGCCCGGTTCCCGACCCTGCCTGCTCCGGTTCCCGACCCTGTTTTTGTCCATGGACTGCCTTCCGGTTTTCGACCCTGCCTGCTTTTTGGTTTCGCTACTTGCCTGTCGTTATCATTAAACCTGCCTGGAAACTGAAGCTGTCTTGGTCTGTGACTGAGTCCTTGCCTGAGCCGTTACATTTTCTCCATGTGCTCCTGTGTATCTACAGCAACACTCCAGTTCTCATATAAATTTTTCATTTTCTGCTTTCTCTGTTCTATTCTTTCTTATATGTGGGGGACAGGAATGTGATACGAAAATACAGCCAATTTAAGCAGTTCTTACAGTAGATTTCATTAAGACATCATGTACAGTCTTTTTTGATGTGTGACAAACTGCCAACACAGTTTTTAAATTGGTATAAATCAGTTATTACATGGATCCTATTGTTTCAGTACAATGTATGCAACCTTCTCTGATCTTTTTGGGAAAGGAAACAAGGAGCAAGGAGCAAGACACAAATGGCAAACTTGTGAAGCTGATGCTCAGCCAGGTTACAAGGACAAGCAGCGGGAGTAAGAGATTTGCTCCCTCCAAGACTGAACTTTCATTTAAAAATCTCTTAATTTTTTGTACTGTGATTTGGAATTCTGCAATATTGTTTCCCTCCCCTTATTTTTGTTGTTTAAAACTGTGGCTGTCTCTTGGGTTGCACTACTCCACACAATACACCCATCCCCTCCCAGGGTTGTGTTAATATATACAATATAAAGTGCAATTAATCTTTATTTTAATATTTCTTCTTTAAATTATGACAAAAAACATGTGAGTCACTTTAGTTTTGATTTAGTTCATCCAAGCACTGATTTCGGACAAGAAGCCAAGAGAGGTGCATTATGCTTTTTTTCACTCTGTTGAAAACCTCCCTTGAAAATTAGTTTTAAGAGGTCATCTGGCTTGGCACAATTACAGTGCACCCTGAAAAGCTGAATTGCCTTTTCCCCCAGATAGGCCCTCATGGGAGAATCCAATGTGCTGGTAACGGGACCCTGGGTTACACAGTGCAGCAAAGATTAGGGGAGATTTAAACAGCTCACAGCTTTCTGAGCCTGTAATGCCACTGCACTAGCTATTGGAAGTTAGAAACAAAGAAGAAAAAGAGATTGAACGTGCCAAAAGCCTAATCCCTCCCAATCTATCTCTTGTCCTGCATTGAATTAGATGAATAAAAGCAAAAACATTTAACAACAAAGGGCTACAGTGTCTGTGTTAATGTCAATAATGACTACAAGTGATGTGTAAGGATGTTAACAAGTTTCTGCCATTATTTGAAGTGGTGCACAAAATTATATGGCATTTGAAGTGGTACAGAGTGTTGTGGCGTTACTGAAAAGCACTTGTCATTTCCTACGTGTTACATTTGTTGTGACATGTGGCTGGTACGAAATCAATGTAATACTTGATACACTATGATTACTTAACATGCCTGGTTTTCACTATTTTAAAATGCGTTTGACTAGCGTTGAGGCCTTCCCAATATTAAATTGTGATGATGGTAATGATTGTTACAAATGACAGGCATCTCAACTCTCCTCAGGCAGTATAATTTCATCATTCTTCTCTATCAAAATGTGAGGGGTTCGCATAAATATTGTTGTTAAAAACAATATCCTTGAAAAATTACAGGCTTTAGGGATACTCATAACACAAAAACTGCTCTAGTAAAGGTAATAAATGACCTATATTTAAGTGTCATACTGGTGGCATAGCTGTTTTTGGTCTGCTAGATTTGAATATGGACCATAACATTTTAATGAATCATCCTAAAAACTAAGCAGGTCTTTCTGCATTAAAGTAGCACTATATTAAGCTGGTTTAAATCTTATTTACCTGACTGACAATGCAGTTTTGGAACACTGCACTTTCGGACATAGAAAAATTACATGCATTATTTATAAACATAATACGAATTTTTGTTAATATGTTGATGCTACATCAGATGTATAGATGTGCATATCACTTTTACCAAATAAAGAGTGTTGTCAGCTCTATGGAAAGTAGTGTCAAAGACATTCAATTCCGGATGTCACATAACTTTCTCCAACTCAATCAAGATAAACACAAGGTCTTAGTCATTGGACTTAAAACACAAAGAGACATTTTCATTAAAGATATTGGAATCCTGGCATCAAACAGCAAAACTTATGTACAAAATGTTATTTCAGATGCAGACTTCTTCCACCTTAAAATGATCACAAATGAAGAATTCCTTCATCTAGGAAACACTGCCAGAGTAAGACCACTGCTTACACAGGCTGATGTAGAGAGGTTAATTCATGCATTTATCAAAAGTAGTTTTGATTACTATGAAATTCACTACTGTCTAGAATTTTTACAAGAACTAGAAACTAGAAATTAGAACAGCCTTTATTACACCAATACTATCCTTTTGCTGCCTATGACCCCTCATAATACAGGACTCACTGTTAAAAAAGGCAATAAATAAAAGCAATGGTGGAACTGAGCTGCCCTGTTGATTCCATGTAATAAGTATGAACCTAAGGGCTCCTGAGTAGCTCAGATAGTACAAGTACTGGCTCCAAGTACAGCCTGAACCCCATAGCCCAGAATTCAAATTCAATCATGTCATCCCTGGGCAATGACTGTGAGAAAACACAAATCTGCTGAGGGTAGAAGTGGGTAGTTCAGACAGGGTCCCCTCCCACATTCAGAACTTGCAAGTTGCTAGAGTGACATCAGTGGATTATCACCTATGCTCCCTCTAGGGTTGGGAACCGAAACTCAGTTCGGAATTAGTTAACCTAATCCGAAATGCCAAGTACCGGGTACCGGTAAAAAAAATTTGAATTTCGGTTCTGCTTAACGGTTCCTAAACACGATAACCCTTTATTATTGCAAACAAAGGCTACATATCTGCAAGGGCGTACGTAGCTATCTGCCAGGACCTGTCTACGTGACTACGTCATGCATCAACGCAACAGCGTGTCCATTTGTTTAGTCCTTTCATGCATACGGTCACACCGGTGTGATTAGCCGTTTAGCACATATGCTAAAACTGGTGTGATTAGAAAACTAGATTGGAAAAATTCTAGCTAATTTTAGCTTTGAGGAAACAGCATTTTAATGCTAAAAATATAGCAAATGCTAACTGAAAACTATGAGAAGCTTAATAACGCTGATTAAAACATAATGAACCATGTAACGTAACATGTGCGTTACATAGCATAAAAATAAGTTACTTGCAAAAGGGTTAAACACAAGCTAGCATGCATGGCTAATGTCACAACAGTGTGAAAGATGGACTGTGGTAAACGGTCAAAAGTGTGGCTTCACTTTACTAAAGGAAACGACGACAAGGCAAAGTGCAATGCATGGGGAAGCAAATTAGGTCAGGTTGCACATCAAATCTGACCAAACATTTCAGGCAGCACAGCATCGATCTGAAAGACTGTACAGTGTTTGATGTCTTACTTCTTACATTTTTTTACCATTTAATACATCTTTTGAGCATCTCTATGGGTGAGATACAAACGTCCAAGTGTCGTTTTCACAGTAACAAGTCAACTAATTTGTATACTGTTGACAACATAGTTTTTCAATGTACAAAACAGCTGTAGAATTTGAACATGATGTCTTTGCTCTTGAGGATTTATATACAAAATGTTTTTGTTAAGGTTTCAGTCAAACTTTGTGAACCTTGGGGTTGCATTTTCACTGTACCTCAGTGACAGCCAGCTACATTTCACACCTGAGATGTACAGCAGATGAATGTCACAAAGTAAATAAGCTAATTTTGCTGATCTCACTCAGGCAATATTATAACTTAAATCATTACATCTTTAGTAGTACTCCTGTCTTTTGGAACAAAAATGGTCAGCCCCTAAAACTAACAGCCCCCTTCCCACCCCTCCTGGTATCTATGTGCCCTTTTGTTGGGTGAGGTCAGTGGTACTTACACTCTGGCTTTGTGGACACCCTGAGTGGCGGGGAGCTTTCCCCTGGCCCATACTCGTTGTAGGCTACCAATCTGAAGAGGTAGGTTTCCTCTGGCCTCAGGTTGTTAATGGTGAGCTGCAGGGTCTCAGACTGTGAGGTGTTCACAGCCCTTTCTCTGAAATACCCCAAAGATTCAAGTTAAGGATCATAAGAAACAGAACTGCCAGCTTCTCAACCAATAACAAACTGTCATATGGCTCCTTTACTCAATTTTATGTAATAACCGACATAGAAAATGCTAAACAACAAAAAAAATGAATGGTGGCAAAATGCTTTGCCATCCAGAGATTCTTGCCCCAGTTGACAAAGACCTAATTTATGTACTTCTCTAATGCTACTGAGTCTTTGAAGTCTCTGATCACTTGAAGGCATCAACTGGATTGCAAAGGCAGTTCTCCACAGAATATGAATGACTGTTTTCAAAGTGAATGGGTTTATTTCCTCAAGGAAAAAAAAAAAATTGTTACCGTGAGATATTGGATATGACGCAGTAGACGTATCAGGGGTCAGCAACCTTAGGCACGCGTGCCACCATTGGCACGCGGCAGCGTAATCATTGGCATGCTGGCGATAAGCACGCGAGAGAGGTTTTTTAATTAATTAATTTTTTTAACCCTTTCGCACGTAACTTATTTTTTATACTATGTAGAGCGTGTGTTATGTTACATGGTTCATTATGTTTTCATTAGCATTACTAAGCTTCAGTTAGCTCCCGCCGCCATGTTCTTCCGAATAAGATGACGCGCCCCTTAAAACTGACGTTCCACCAATGAGCAGAAAGGGGCAGGGGCTGTAGCGAGCTAGCGCTGGTTGAATAGACAATAAATTGCACTAAAGAAGCGTGTTGTTTGCGATAAACTACAGTCGGCCTTCCCGACAGGGTTGCCAGTCTGATTTCAAGTGACGTCATATAAAAAACTGAAATCCTGTTACACGCTATCAAAACCTATTCCCGACAAGTTTCCCTTTGGAAAAAGCACTAAAACAACACTCTGCACAAAACATCAACAAGAACATCTGTAATGTGGTTTGTCTTGGTACATTTTGGTAAGTCTTTTCTCAGACATCAATTTTGCAGTTTCAGTTGTTGATATTAACAATAATAAAAGGTTGTTATGAAATTTATTATTCAAAAGGATGAAGCTCAATATAATTAGACTGAATTAGGAACTTACAGTAAGCAGAACTGAGGAACAGATGTTTATTTAATAAATTAATAATGAATTAAATAACACATATGAACAAATTTGAGCCAAAAAAGAACCAGAAATACTTTGGGATGCACTTTCTTGTAGAAAAACAGTGAGACAAGCTTTTTAGTTTCTTCATTATTCTTAAATTTTTTTTTATTTATGTAGAATTTATTGCACTGTCCATGAGAGGCAGGCTGTCTAATTTTCCTTTAATCTCCTTTAGCTTTTCAAGGTGATATGCTTCCTGGCGGCATGCATTTTACAAAGGTGTAGAAGTAAAAGTATCCTCACTAAATATCAGACGTTTAGTTTGAGTTCTTCTTGGATTCACAACAAAAGAAGAAGGAAACAGAACATTCAAGTCGTCCACTGAGAGGTGGAGGAAATAGTTTAATCAAATTAAATGTCATTCGCTATAGGCAGAATTAAACCACACCCCTTGCATAAAGGTGCTGGAAGTATGTGGATGTATGTGCCATGCATATGCTCTTAGGCCTTATTCAAGCATCTGTCCATTTTATTCAGTTGTATTGACCACACAGTATTGCTGGGCTATCATTTGACTTTACCATTCATAATTATGTATGCTTATGAATAAAAGCTAATATCCATTCACAATATATCATGTTCCACTATATTTCTATCACAATATCATGTTCCACTATATTTCTATGAAACAATGCAATGCATAATTATACTTATTTTCTTTGTTACATTACAGATAAAGGCTTTACCTGAGGCTCAGTTAATGCTTTTACCAGATTAATTAAGAAATCACAAGTGGATTCCTGCTTTGTTTGATTTTGTTCAATTATGTAATTAATGTTCACTATCTGAAAGTATTTGAACAATTGTAACAATTACTTCTGGACATTTCCCTCTCAGAAGACATACAGGGTATTGTATTAACAAGAAAGATGGGTGTCTTCACTGATAATACTGCATTCATTGTCAATGAGAGCCTGCGGCTAAACCTGGATCACATACAAAAATATGAAAGCATCCTGAGGCTGAACATACCCCGATTATGTAAAAGAATCCTTATTTTGGAGCATTTGTCTACAAATGCTGCCTTACTTGTTCTAAGTAGCAACCAAAGCACTCAGGAAAGCACTAAGGTATTTGAGGTAGTTGCTGCATTGATTTATTGATTGATTTCACATAGTGAAATCACTTTGCTGAGTGCTCTGTACCTATATCAAGTCCATCCAAATAAAGCCAATCATGCTATTGTTCCTGTGTAATTGATACTTTGTACATTCACTTGTCCCCGTCTTACTGTATTAATAACCCACCACAGGGAAAATGGGAAAAATCCCGTTTGTGAGAAAAAAGGAAAAAACAAAACAATATTTTCTTCAGTGGCACTTGCATACCTGTTAATGCCTTCCTGGGTAAAATAGATGGTGTATGTCTGGATGTTCCCATGAGTCTCCACCGGTGGGCGCCAGCTAAGGCGCACAAAGCGGCTGGATACTAGGACAGGAACCACATCACAAGGAGCGGAGGGGAGGGCACTGGAACTCGGGACAACTGGTGGGGGAGGAGAGGAGTCAGTCAAAGAAGTGGGGGGCACAGGGCTTGGGACCTGAAGGACTGGTGTAGGTGTGTCCTCTATAACGTTAGTTAGTTGAGGGAGGGAGAGGGAAGGGGAGGGTAGAAACAAATGGTTTATGAACAGGATGAAATGAAGAGATAAGGAAAAAGACCAGGAAAAAAGAAGAGAGATAAAAAGATCATAGATAGAAAGTAGCTGGTGTCAAAAATTATCACCACAGAGAAAGATTAAACAAATGGCCTGGCAGCATTACAGTCAGCGTGATGATGACAACAATAATGTGTGAATCAGACAAAAATGGATCAGCACCGCAAAGGCCTGCTGAAGCATTCCGCATATTTAATTTTACAGTATGTGTGAACATTCATTACAAAAAAAGAAAAATGTCCAAAGTGCAAATACAGGTATTCAAAGTGAAGACTCAAAGAAAATATGCTGTTCGGTTACACATTAAACTTGGAGGGCACCTAGTGTCCTTCTTTGAAAAACATAAAACAAGGGGAAGGTTCTGGTTGGACATACGAAGATGAATCCACCTAGTAAATTTGCAATCAATAATTATAAAATTGTTCCAGGTAATGTAAGAAATGACATGACACTCAGCAAGTGTGAGCATAGGGTGAACTGGTGATGCATTTTTACAAGTACTCTTGCTGCACTTCAATTCAGATTATACACAATTCAAGGATGTTTTAGGATTACCAACAGAAAGGCGTTACCATTGGGTTTTTGTTAAACTCTGCTCAAAGATAACCAGAATCAATTGTACTGAACACCATAGGCCCAACACAGAGCTGTAATCCTAACGCATCAATACAAACAGATCGATATCAAAGGCCCAATCTGTTTACCAGGAAATAACCCCAGAGAGAATGCTATGCAAACAGCAACTCACTAGTTAATAGAATTTAAATACCTGATTGCTTGTTTATCTTAATCTTATCTGAAGGTACAGATAAGAATGAGTACATATCAATTCTTTCATCAGTCACCATGCATTTACAGATGTACATGCTATGGGACACCACCTTTGGAGATGGTGGAGATGGAGATGACATTAAATGGTGTGAAATTTCTATTTTACCATTTTTTTAAAATCCAGATTCTCAGCTATTGCCTAAGTTTGATATCTAAACAAATTTCAGGCTATTGTGATAAATTTTGAGGGCTTGATTGAATTACATGATGTCATTCCTCTCAGAAACAATTATGTTTTAATATATTATATTAATATATTAAAAATATTAATATAATATTAATATATTTTAATATTATTGTAATATATTATTTTAAAAACAATTATTTATTAAACTGTGCCACTTAAATGTGGTATTGTATGATCTTTCTGTTTTAAAACTATCTGACATAATTCAATTCTGACAATAATCAACATTTGAGATGATTTGAGACTTCTACAAAGAATATAGCTACATATGTATGATAATATATTTGATTTTACAAAATAAATGCACTTCATTGGAATTATTTTCTACAGGGAAAAGATCAAAGGAGGTATTTTTCAACTTTACTTTTGGACAGTGAAGCCCTGTCTAGTGGTCTGCTTGAAAATGCTGATCCAGGAATAGCTTTGGAGGAAAAATCTTTTTAAATTTCCAGTTTGACTATGGAATCAAAAGAATCTCCCCCAGAATTGTTACATTTGCCAGAATGACAGCAACAGAATATGACATTATAATGCTGACAAATAAACAAGATCTATATCATATGATCCCGTTCATTCACTTTATGAAACTTTATGAAACTTATTTTGCATCTGAATTCATGTATGGGTAAAAAGCGTAGGCCATTGCAACATATGCATTTGCAAGGTTTACAAGATGTTTCGTAATGTGACAGAAATGGCACTGGCTGTCTGTGAGCACCTCAGCACCTGGGCCTTGGAAAATGGCTTGCAGTCTAAAGTGCAGTTAAATCTAACATGAACATGGGAGGTATAACCTGAGTTCTGACTGCTGAAGTGTGACTGAATGAATGTGGAGGTAACACTGCTCTGGAGTGCAGATGTACTCAGTATATGAAGTAAGGCTGTGTAAACCCAAGTAAAATAAAATGGAAAATGGCTGGTGAATTTCAGCTGTTGTACTGCATATTATCTGTACTTAATACAAGTAAATGCCCGCGAAGCCCATGTAAGAACATTCTGACTTCCTAGAGAGAAGGAAGGAATTTTTTGTGATTCAGAAATGTAAACAATTCTGACAGGTGGATGAATCAAAGGGCCTGATCTAAGCCAGAGGTCAAAAGGTGCATGTAATTCATACCTTGACTAAAAGACACTCAATTAATTCTATGTGAGTCTGGACTGTAACCCTGTTCACTGGAGAAGTTTGGGCATGAACAGTGAATCTGGTCTCTAAGGTGAATACACAGTTTGTACCAACCAGCCTCTTCATTAAATAATACATATTTTAATACATTACTACAGAACTGAAAACTCCAATAGACACTCAGAGTGTTTTCAATGCCATTGTGAATATGCCAAATGCATTTACTATTAATGTTTTTAATGGGAGTTAAAGGGCTTCAGTCACAGACTTCAGCATATGACATTACATTGTCCACACTGAAATCCCTTGTTTTTTTTTTCCTCTGTATTACTGTATGATCCCTTCAGAAACAAGAGCACTTGCACTCACCCATCAAGTCCTGTGCTTACCACTAAACACTCTTTTGTCAAAATGTGGAAAAGAATCTTAGCATTTATGGACTTCCATCCAGTTCACATACTCCCAAAGCCTTTAAGATGTGAAGTTTCCATGGCACTGCACATCAAAGTAGGCAATCGCAAAGGCACACCTGAGCCAATTTAAATTTGAAGCACAGAAAATGAGAGGAAATGATGAACAACAAGCGGTATGAAGTGAAATGGAAGTCCTCAAATGAGGATCTGATTACAGACCAATGCAATCAGAAGAGATTTGTCTTTAAGTGGTTTTCTGTATAGACTGTATTATTACATCAGCATATTTTCTTATCTTAATCATAATACAGAACTTGATAAATCTTTTGTGGAAATACACATTTATGTTTTACAGTAGTTAAAGGTATACATTCATAATGTGGTGTATACAATTTTATGACTCAAGCAAGAATCTGTCTCAGGCAAGAGAGTTCATATCCATACTACTCTGTTATACTGTATAACACTGTTCCAAAATGGTAGAAAGGGTAATCTTTACAATTCCAACATACAATTTCCAGAAAAGGATGATTCAACGTCTACTCTAAAAGCCTCAGGTATATAGGCCCTAGTGACTACTGCCTTGTAAACAGGGTTATAATATCACCTTCTATAATGGACAGTCATAGCAAATTAGCGTGGTACAAAATTGAATGTTAATATATGGCTGTTGCAGATCTCACTGCAGAGGCCTATTTAATTATTTTATATGTAGAAATCAACCAAGTATTCCACTACACCATTATGTATATCAAAACTCCTATGTAATCAAGAATTACACTATTACTAAATACTATTATTAGTAATGATATTAAATAAATGCACTGACACATAGGTTGGTCACATTTCTAGTTTTCTTCTTTAATGAAGTCATAAATACTGAAAACTTTCCCCATTAATCACATGGACACTTTTACCTATTCATCAAGGCTATTATAAGTCATATATTGGACATGCTAGAAGGTGTAGCATCACAAGAACTTTGAGATAGTGATGCTTGGAGACAATGTGACAGTGTGAAAAGTGTAATCCATAATAAAAAGTTGAGGGTAAATTATTGCTATGATCAGCAGCAGCCATTGTGAGTTGTACAGTCATCTACTTGTATTTTAAGTAGCTTTTCAGGATTAAGCTTCAAGCTTTAGCTCTAGTCTACCTTCCTCTCTATCTATTTTATCTATCCCTATTTATCCCTATTAGCACTCTACACCAGTTTAGCACTTAACTCAGTATTTTACTGACCTCTTGTAGTACTTTTCAATAACTACCCATAGCATTGTGATGTACTTATTTGGAAGTCACTCTGGGTAAGAGCATCTGCTAAATGATGTTTCAAGCCCAGTGGACTAAATCAACATCAGAATTGCAACCAAGCTTGACACCTAGCCATTTGACAGTGGACAGCAAAGAATAGTATAACTTTGTGTTAAACTGAACACTTTAAACTGGGATGCCTACGTTAACCAATGACTCTCCTGCATGTGAGTATTTTTATTTGCATTCATGTTGTAAAGTAAAATTGAGAGCAGCATGTAACAGTACATCTTGATACAGCAACTTCCTATACAGCAGCGTTTCCCAAACCTCTCCTAGAGGACCCCTTGTCCTGCATGTTTTAGATCTCTCCCTGCTCCAACACTGTTGATTCAAATGATCGACTCATTATGAACTTCTGAAGCTGCTTAATAACAAACTGGTCATTTAAATCAGCTGTGTTGGAGCAGGGAGAGATCTAAAACATGCAGGACAAGGGGTCCTCCAGGAGAAGTTTGGGAAACACTGCTATACAGCAATATCCAATACCCAAAATTACAGTTGCTCCAATATAACTGATGATTCAGTAGAGTAGCACAGCAATGCACCAGTATAATAATATATACATATACACAAGTTCAAGTAAAGACATTATGTTATATTGTGATGTGTGCCATTTACCAGCAAATTTTAGCATATGCTTTTATACACATTTCAAACCATTGTGCTATATGTATTATTCACTCAGAAAGGAACCTTAAGGAGCCCTTAAAATAAGCATACATCTGTAACAAATATGGCCATTGGAATCGTACTGTTCCATTTCAATAAACCACACAACACAACTGCATGAGTGAAGAAGGAAGTACTTCTTTTCCACTAATTCCCCTTTCACTCTGAATTAAAGTACACAAAGGCTCATTAGTGGTCTGAAGTCTAAAGAAGCCAATCAGTCCTTAGGCCACAGCTTATTGGCTTCATTATTGAGACTTTCATTATAGAACAGGGAGAGGAAAATTACCACAATGTCTCCAGTGGGCCACTCTATGAGGAGCTCAGTAATGGTGGCTCTTTGACACGGTCAGTGGTTTGGCCCAGATAACTTCCAGACCCTTCTGCCCACTCAGATAAAGCTGGCATGAGAGGGGACATGTCTATGCCCATCACATTAGCAGAGCCTTTTGCTAAATTTAACAGCAGAATTGATAGTTTAAGTGGTGGACTTCATGTTTCCAATTTTCAGTCAACTGCCTCATTACCAGTCAGCCTACCAATGTTCATTTGTAATTGGCTCTCTGTTTCACCATTGGATAATTTTGTTATAAGATAGATGTAAAACAAAACAAAAAATAAATTAAAAAAAAAAAATCACATCTCAGAAAAAAATAGTTCTCAGCTGAGCTCACACCTCTTTGTTCATTTCCTGTAACACATTGTGGATTGTGGCGCGGTAGCATCAGTATTATGTTTTTCATTAACCATATTGTCATCAGTGATGCGAGACTTTCAAACCCTTCAGCTCAACACCCCTGAAGATTTTTTATAGAAAAGACAAGACATATTGTGCAAAAAAATGGCCCTCATCTCTCAAGAATGTCTTAACCTCATATATTTTCTCCTGTTCTGCCACTTATATGGTCAAAATTCTTGGTCAAATTCTTCTTGCTGGATTTTTTTATTTTGAAGTAAAATTGAAACCAATTTGTCAAAGCACTTAAAATAATTATATATCTGTGATCACTCTATGTAACTTTGATTCAGACTTGATATTAAAATACCCATAAAATAATGTATCTTGGTATTGTCTTGAAGATTATTGTTAACAAAGTTGCAATTTATCTAGGTTTCAGCTTGGCCACCAACTGATTCTAAATGTCTTTCTCTTGTTTATCTTTAAGTACAAGGTAAGGCCATTGAAACATTTACTGAGACAGAAGAAGCAGGGACACTGCAAGGGTAACTCTGTGTCAGTGCTCCCGCCCCCTAGCTATTGTGTTTTGTTTTTCCCTGTCCATGTGCTTTTGTTTTCCTTGTGTTCTAGCCCTGCCCCACTCTCCGCCCTGTCTCCGCCCACCCGATCATCCCCTCCTGCCTGCTTACACACCTGCTTCCCATCTCCTCATCAGCCCAGCCCTATATCTACCCTGCTTGTCTCTGTCTTGTTGCCAGTTTGTTGCAGTGTGTTTTTACCTGTCTTGTTCCCGCTGTGTTTTCTGCCTGATTGCTGTTCCCTGAATCGACCCTGCCTGCTCTTCGACCTTGCTCCTGCCTGCTGTCCTGCCTTGTTCACCTGATCTTCCTGACTACCTGGTTTGACCCTGCCTGTCCCCGGCTTTGATTCCTGACTGTGTTTGGACTGCCTTCCTGGTATTTTGACGCTGCCTGTTTTGGACTGCCCGTTTGTTCTACCATTCTGTTAATAAACGCCTGGATTCTGGAGTTCTCGTGGTCCGCGCCTGAGTCCTTGCCTGTGCCTTGACACTCTGAGACAATACAGACACAGCAAGTACCTAATATGAACAAAACGAGGGTGGAACAATGTTCATGTCAAAAACCATGAAGCCAGATAATTACTAACTTCAAAGCACAATTTAGACAATTCAGGGAATTGAGGGTTTAAATAACTAAATCTTAGGCTTAAAGTTAATTATCCTATCAAATGCTTTATATATTTGCAAGTATGTAATGTTAAATGAAGGATGTTGTGAACAGAAATGCTTTTTAAATTAATGAAGTTAAAGTCTTTTAGAAAATGGAGGATTTTTATTTTCTCAAAACTAATTTATATATACATACTTTGGTGGGACTACCATCGCACAATAGTAGAACACCGGCCAGCTCTACTATATATTTATATGGTGGCCGGTGTTCTACTATTGTGTGACGGTACTGTTGTACGGTAGTCCCACTAAAGTTTAATTTCAATGAAAACTGGTGAAATTCAACATCAGGTGTCTCAGCCATTTTATCATCATTTCTGTTTATATTTTACATAGCCACTCTGACCATGACAAGCAACAATTTGTGACCACGGCTGCAAAAATTTGTGCAGTTGGTTTCATGAATACGACAACACAATTATGCTGTCATCAACAGTGCAAAATTTGCTCTCAAAAATGCTCTCAGTTTACACATCTTTTGTGTGTGTGTGTGTGTGTGTGTGTGTGATTGAAGCAACTAATGTCTAAATATATAGTAACAAATACTTACATGGTTGTTTCCATTATTCCAGGAGGACTATATATTTTGTTGTTGAGATAAAGTTTGTATCTTCAGCGATCTGCCCAGTGATGAATGCATGTTTTGTGAAGAAACCCAAGGTAGATAAAGTATCATAGCATAATATGTATCAAATCAGTGTTCTTTTGTGGCTTTTGCCAGTAATTAAACTTGAATGTACACAGTTTTTTTTTTTTTTTTAATGAATATATTTTGTTACTAAATCTCTTAACAAATGTCATATACACACATATACATACATACATATATGCGGTTCATTCCACTTTAATGTGATATATATATATATATATATATATATATAGAGAGAGAGAGAGAGAGAGATATTCTTCAATTTGTCATTAAAATTCTGCCCTGTAGTTTGTATTTAAAATATACTGTTGAAAAATGTGTAAATTCATATTTTCTGTCCTTTTCCCTTTTTTCACAGAGACTGAATAGTCTCATGAACTGTGCATTTGACATGAAGAAAAATATGTCTGTCAAGAGTCAAAAGACACACATATGAAAACCCTGGCTCTGGTTGCCAGTGAAACAATCACTCAGTTATCTAAATTCAGGCTTAGACGGTTATATACCACAGTTGTAATTAATGCAATTGTATGTTGCCAACATGGAACATGTCACAAGAGGACAAATATTACTGAGTGATGCTTTCAGCAGAGGGTGTTCTTATTGCACTTTTCAGTGCGAAAATATTGCATTAAGCCACAAACATCTTTTTCCAGCTTCACAAAAATGGCCGCAGGCAGACAGTCAACATAGCGTTTGCCACATTTTGTTATGCAGGTATGGTGATCTTTCTCCAAGAAGTGAAAAAGAACCAGAAGGTGTATTATGAAGACTTGAAGCACTTTGAAGCATTTGTTGCCACCTCAATTTCATTTTGGTCCAGTCTGTCCCTTTACCCGATAACACCAATCAAAGCAAGAGTCAGTTACACAGAACAAAACTGAAAGTATAGTGTATAGGTGAGATCAGCACTAGTGGTGAATTCACTCTCAATTCTGTCTTGTTCTGTACAAAACACACTGCCAATGCATGACATTCCTGGACTTCAATCTGCTGGAATTTAACCAGTGAAAATTTGCACAGATAGTCTAGTCTTCTTCATTTTGATGCCAATTATCTACTTCATCTGCCATCAAAACAGCATACCATAATTTATCATTCCTGGTGACAAAGCCAATATTCTAAAAAAAAGAACCTCTCAAATATTTAACAGTGTTATCTGTCAACATATTAGGAACATTGCTGAACAAACTGACATTGTAAAGATAAGTTCAGATGCAGCACCAGAAAGGTACTAGAACAGAATATAGCGCAGCAACCCTGTGATTCAACTACAATGTTGCGTAAAAAAGGACACACAATGCCTTGTCACATTATTCATTTGCTATGCAGCACCTATCTCAAAGGCAACTTACATAACTTATATTTGACAAATTACTAAGTAATGCATCTGGATATGTACTGAGGCAACACAGGGTAAGGCAGTACCTTGCTCAAGGGCATAATGGCAGTGTCCTTCTCTGCACCCATATTCAGTTCCCTAACCCCAGCTCATCACTACAGCCCTGTGCATAATTTTACATTTTAATAGAAAGACAAGCTTCTCTTGCATGGTAGGTCATTTGCCTGGGAAAACACATTTGGTATGGACATTACAATGATCATTGTTCATTTAATCACACACTGTTTCTTCCACTTTCACACTGGCCTAAAGGAGGTGTTCAAATAAAAAGCAATCTGTCAAGTTAAATGAAGACAGGTCCTTTGTATGTGCCTTCTGAAAGGCAAAAGCTCTCACCTAACAGATCAGCTTTCATGTGCTGAACTCTTTCTGTCTCTCCCATTGATGTGTGATTCCACATCATGCATCATCTGCTGTTCAGAGCAAAAACAAAACAAAACAAAAAACAAGAGAGTAGATTTTCTATTTTAGATGTCAACAACAATCTGTGATCCCTGCTGCAGTGTAATACGAGAAGATGGCAACATTGGTTGAGAGTTGAAGCAGCCTGATAGAAAGCTTCAGTAAACCATTTTGTTACTGCATGCCATTTACTGTTCATGTCTGTTGGCAAAGAGTGTCATCTCAAACCTCATCCTCTTGTTTTTGCTGCCAAGATATACGACAGATCTTTGGTGCTGGGGAATAAGAGGTGACAGCTTTTAGAGGGCTTTTCTCAATGTTCTGGACAATGAAGTAATATCTATCTGCCTTTTTCCACAGAGTATGAATAAGCAGTTCACACTGGACTGCTGTGTATAGTATTTTCATGATCATGACTATTTTACAGAAGTATAGTGTAGCGAAGGGTGAGAGGGATCGCCCTTCGCTACAAATGGTGTTAGAAGTGGGATGGCTACCCATTCTTCTTTTGGCCACTGGTAGATAACAGCCAGTCTCTCAAAAGTCGTTAAAAAATGTTCAATATCATCAGAGTCCTCTAACTGAGCCAGTCTTGGCTCCTTGGTCAACCCTCCTCTGGACGATGGTGCAGCACTGGTTTCTTTGGCCCTCGCCTGCTCCACGTCCAACTGCAGTTGGTTGACCTGCTGACTGAGGACCTTGTACTTTTGTTCCTGTCACACTGCTTCTCTCTCGCCACTCATCTCTCTCCCTTTGGGGATGGATGAAGGTCTCAAACATCTTGGCAAGCTGCGCCAGGGCCTGGTCGTTTCCTACTGGCATGGCAGCTGGTTGCCCTGACTCCTCTGCTGGGCCCCCTGTAGCTCCGTCAGTTGTGCCATCATCTGGCTGATACTTGAGCTGATGAATCCCACTGCTGACACCATTTGTAGTGAAGGGTGAGAGCAGTCACCCCACCCGGCCTTGAACCCAGGTCTACGGGGTACCAACAATGCGACTTTGACCGCAACGCCAAAGAGCCAGGCTCGTTGGTATGGCAGTCAGAGCGCATACTCAACCGTAGTGACGGCACTCCGTCACACTGCCCTCCCCTTCGTGAAGCGTGCCCATGTGCTTCACGCACCATGGCATCCCTCATGCATTCTCTTGCCGTAATTCTCCCATCCCAGGGTGCCCCACTCACCAGTGCTTCATCCATCTCTGCCTGAGCCTGGCTCTTTGGCGTCACGGTCAAAGTCGCATGTTTGGTACCCTGTAGACCTGGGTTTGAGGACGGGTGGGGTGACTGCTCTTGCCCTTCGCTACATACAGCTTAACAAATGAATAAGACAAGACTAATAGGGGCTTTCAACCTAACTGAAACAATGATTTGTCCTTAACAATGAGCATAAATTCATGCAAATTTTGGTGTTTTAATCTACCTGAATATTTTTCAGTGACCACAAAATTTTAGTGACCACATGACTTTCGGAAATGTGCAAAAATTAGAAAAAAAAAGAATTAGAAATTGACATCAGTAAAATTCTGACTCAAAGCAAAAGACAAGTGCCAATGTAGTGAATGCTCTTGGAGGGTACTGTACTTGTGTACTGTAATGTTTTCAATTTTTAACTGCATCAAGTCAGGTCTAAAATGACAGGTCTACTGAGTATACCTTTTACATACTTTTTTATGGGCCCTAAATATCAGCAGAGAGAACTGCTCTCTTAATGAACAAGGGAACTCCAAGTGACATTAATACTAGAAATAAGGTGATAGTGTTGATGCATGATAACCGTCTTGGTGCAATATTTCAGAAGGCAATATATGGATTTTGAGAAATATCACCCTGGTAGAATGAGGATGAAATATTTTTCAGTGGCCTCATAATTAGCATTCCAATCATTGCTGCACCACTGCTATAAATAATTAATTTGGGAACACACATTTCCAATCTGAGAATGCCGCAGCCTTAATCTGAAAAATATAGAGCTTGTAAAGACAAGATAAATGGTGAAATTAATATGTCCCTAATAGAGATACAATTCATGCTGCCTGATGTTCATCAAATGAAGAGATTTCTTCCCATTTTACTTCTCTTCCTCAGCTTTAGGCTATAGCTGTTCACTGTCTAAATGATGTTAATTCATGGCTTACAACTTTTAAGGTTCATGCCTTATTTTGACACTTGGGAAGGTAGGATTCATGTTGACACTGACGTTGGACTGGGAGTTTAAATCATCAGACCATTGTTCTCCAGTAGTACACGCACATACAGACACATACACATAGGACACTCTTACCATTTGCTGGAGATGCATCCTAGAGATGACCACATTTGTGCAGTATGTGTGGCTCTTTGGGTACAGAACATTGCTGAGTCTAAGAACTGTTCTTGCTGTTGTCTCAGTGGTCCTCGTTCCAGTGGTACTGCCCTGTGTTGGTAGCTGGTTCTTACTCTGAATGGGATGGGGTAGTCAGATAACCTTCAGGCCAATGTGTCCTAACCTCACTGCTCACCTCCTTTTCTGTGCTGCCATAGTTTGTTTTTGCTGAAGAAATTAAGTGTCTATTACATGTGGCACACAAATTGCCTAGTCATCCTATCCTAGCCACTACCCTCTCTCCCTCTTCCTCTTTCTCTGTCCCTCATGCTGTCTTAGCAACAAGTACTCCTTAACATTACTTCATTAACATTTACCTCGCCTCAAAACACAAGATACCTGCATCATCACTGAATTGCAAAACCTATGACATCCCTGTCCTGGCCACTATCTTATGGAATGACCCCCTCATAGCCTACATGGGCCTACCATGTAATCCCTGGTCACCAAACAGCCTCTTGACTCTTGCTCTTTTTTGCCATTCATTTGTTAACATCATTAACAGTTAAAACATTTCCCAGAAATTGCCTTTTTCTCAGGGTCAAGGTGGAATTTTCAGTTTTTTTCCCAGTTGATGCTGGGTTTTCCTGCTTTTTTCTTTCCTCTGGAAGACTATGTTTATCACTTTGAGACCGCACCACAACTTCTCAGTTTCTCCACTGACTATAATGGAGAAACTGATAGTATTTGCTTGATCCCGAAAATGACTGAGCTAAAGGAATTGCAACATATTAATGCAGGCAGAGTTTGTTTTCACTGATAATAATTTTGCAAATAGGCTTCACTGTAAAATGCCTTAGTAATGATAGTAATGATCTACTTAATGTATAATGTTTATGTTGCCGTCAATATAGTGCAATAAATGGTAGTAAGTAGTAGTAAAGCTGGAAATTGGGCAGGGCAACACGTCTTTCCTCTTTAAGTCTAAGCAAATTGGAGTATTTAATCCAAGGTTTATATTACACCAAATGAATTTGGATATGCTTCTGTTAAGAAACTAAAATGTGGCGGAGGGTAGCAGCCTAGTATTTGGAATAAGTATTACATCTACAGAGGACATTTATTCTGATGGCATTAATTTGACCAAGGAGAGAAACATAAAGAGCAGACCATATGATAAATTAGATTCAACTTTGGCAATCAGTGGGTTGTAATTTTCTTTAAAAATATTCTAATATAGAAGGGATCATATCACCTAAGAATGTAAGTAAAACCTGCCTAAATTGTGCTTCAGTTTCATAAAGAGGAAATTCCAGTCAATGCGATCAAAAACCTTCTCAGCCACTGAAGTGGAAGTGCATGCTTATACATTGGAGTACTGTATAATTTTAAAGACTCGCCTAATGTCAGTTGAATATGAAATCAGTTTGGTCAAAATTTACTAATTGCAGGAGAAAGTTCAATAATCCTCTGGCTGTGAGCTTTGCAAGAATTTTGCAATCAAAAATTTAATAAGGTTATTGGAAAATAAGCACAACCTGCTTTTAAGTAACATGTTAATTACAGCTGTGCTTCTAGAACTAAGGAGATTTCCATTTATACAAACGTAATCCACCATAAGCATAAATAAATGAGAAAGTTGTGGCCAGAACTGTTTGTGAATCTCCCCTGGGAAGCCATCTGGACCAGGAGATTTATTAGAGGACATAGATTTTATTGCTTCTAGTATTTCCTTGGATGTGCAGGGTGAATTTATGATGACTGATCCACATCTGTTAATTTAGGGAGACTGATGAATTTAAGGAAGCAAGTCAGTTCATACTAAAAGTCCTGTCTGAATAATATAAGTTATCCGAGAAGTTATAGAAAGATTTATTGATTTCAACTGCCTGTATATTCCAAGCACATTGGGCAAATACAGCGCATTTCTCTGATAGCATGTTCAGCCTTTTCTTTTTTCAGCTGGTGAGTAAAGAGTTTACTAGGCTTGTTTCTGAACATGTAGTTACTATGTAACTTTGGTTCTTTCTACCCAGATGCATATTGTGTGTGCCTATGACACCACCTGAAATAGTGTCAATACGACACCCTACAGAACTCATACATTTTTGCTTTAGTTAGGAAGCGTTTCTATAAACATTTTGCATATGGATTAAATTTAGTTTGGCTTTACTGACTGCAAGTTGCTTCTATAAATCATATGACTCTTTGACTTCATCATGTTTTGTCTTTGTCTTCATGTCTCTTGTTGTAAGAGGTGTACAAAATTAAATAGCCTCTTAAAGTAACTTTTTCTGCATCCCAAATGATGCCTGGAGTGACAGGTGAATCTTTGTAGTCCCATGTATATTTAACAATCTGTTGGCAGAAATTGGACTGGAAATCTTCATTAGTAAGAACTGAGGTAATTTCAAGCTTTTGGTTTTTAGGATATTATTTTGGAATACAGATAAATGGGAACATGATCAGAGGGTAGAATAGAACCTACTGAGCACTGTGACACCTTATGCAGAAATGAAAGTAATAATTTATGGTTTTATGGAGTATGGTTTATTAAGGTTAGAGTAAAAGTAAAAGGTCTTTAGTAAAGACTGTGCCTACAGTAAAGACTGCATTCTCACCAAAACATCAACAAGGCCATTCCACAATACAATACCGGAGCGGATCTAGACTTTGAGGTGTGGGAAGATCTATCAATAGCTTGTTTGTTACAGCTCCAGTCCCCAGCAATCAATTCAAAGTTATGAGTTATCATTGAATAATAAAATGATGTCAGATATAGATTTGGGGGAGTCTACACTGGGAGCATATACATTAACTATAGTAATAGGTTGACCATATATAGATCCACTCATCCAAGAAAACCTGCCTTCTGAATCTGTTTACCTTATGAATGAGAATAGCAGTTCCTCTGCTGGCAGTTAAATGCTGCCCTACCAAATCTCATTTAATTTTAGTGTGGTTAGTTCCTTGGAAAAGGATAATATATGCTTCATGTGTTTTTTTTTTAAGACAGAATTTTCTTGCATTCAACAAGACTTCACTTCAAGACTTCACACAAGAAGTCACTTTACATTCCAAGAGATAAAGTTTATTTTTACTTTCCATTTGATACAGAATAACACTTATAATAGATAAGAATATATGCACACCAATCATATTGATCCTTTTGTAATAATATTTAGTGGGCATACTGATAGAGAGATAAAACAAACAAACTAAAAACAAAGACAAAACACCCCAACTTACCCAAGCTGAATTCTCAAATAAATCTGCATTTCCAATGAGTTAGATAAACCTAGAGCAAATGTGTCTGAACTGATTAAGCTTAGAATTTTGTTTGGAACCCGAAGTAGTTAAAGAAAGGCTCTAGACTCTTACACAATCCAAAAGGAATAAATTAAAGCAGGGCCCATCCATTCATGACATAAAGTCTTATATTGATGTTCAAAATAATTTAGCAGCTAGATAATATAAATAATATGACCTCTTTGTGAACAGACAACACCAGTCTAATGAGCAGCTTTTTGTCTCATTCACAATCAGTTTGTCATTTGACATCTGCATTATCTGACATTTGAAAGATTTCAACAGAACAGAAATAAGATGCCGAAAGAAAAGTAAGGTGTGAATATTTGAGGAAGGTCGCTTGTTGCTCTGAATTTGTGCCAAAGACTTATTCTCCCTATTCGAAGTGTTCACATCAAACAGAAAGAAAAGCCTACAAGTTTAGGATTGGCCAGTGAGTGTGTCACTGGCTCACTTGTCACCTGTTATCTTTGGCAGTTATTTGCAGAATACAATGGTAGAATAGAAGGAAAACCAAGTTTTATTTTAATCTGCCAAAATGTTGATTTTGTAACTGGATTGCCACAGGTGTGTATTCTTGGGGTACTCCTCTGTGATATATACATTGCCACTGTGGATAAATTAAAAAAGTGCAGTGATCAAAATACTATCTAAGTGAGTGTCACCAGCATCTATGTTTTTATACTGCAGTCTCCACAGATACAGATTTGTGTGCAACTGCCTCTGAGAAACGAATTCATCAAAAAGCTTGCTGCCTCCAGGCATTTCATGTCTTCATTGACTTGTAAAACCCTATACGCAGTGAATGTTTGAGCAAAAAGCTAATTTATAACTGCCTCCGACTGCAAACCGCAAGTGTGTTTTATTATATTTATCTGTATAGTTTCAGCTTGTTTAGAAAATCTTTGCTGGAGTTAACAAATAATATTTGATGAGCTTAAAAGACACCTGGGATGGGAAGAAACAAGAACTCAGGAAAGGGTTTAGATAGACATAAAGCTTGTGAGTTTATGTTAAAAAGCTCAAATCAGCTCTAATTATTTTTTCTAACTAGTCCATTTTCCATTGAGCTCTAGAGATAACCCCTCAGTGCCCTATAATGGTTGTTTTGGTTTCTGAAAAATTTTGATGAGGTGATGTTTTTGGGTCTGTATTTTGATTGCTTGTCAAATTTTCTTTGTTTCTTACATGTCACGTGGCTGACGTGTTGAGTGTGATGAATGGAGTCCAGCTGTTGTTGGACTTTTGACACAGGTTCTCTCAGTTCACCCAAGAGATGCCGTTGGCTCTGATTGCACTGACTGTCTTCCGCTTTACAGTGAGACTGATACAGGACAATGCTTACTGTCAAATGCCAATGCTCTGTTCTTATGTTAAGATGAAGGAAAAGAAGCAACAAAGAAGCTATGACTTTCATAACATCCACTGTCTTAACACAGTGACAGCTTTCTGAAATCAGTATCATTGGAGAAATACAACCAGCATAAGTGTGTCCTTTTAGCTGTACACAGAGATGGGCAGTATTTCTGTTACTTGTATTTGAAATACGTATTTCAATTACTTTTGAGTATTCCGTAATTTGTATTTGACAGGGCTGAAAAAATTTCAAATGTAATTTGTCACAAGATACTTTAGACTAGAGTAATTTTGTGTTTTCAAAATACACAAAATATTTTCTCCATGATTCATAAAACATAAAAAAATTCATGTAAATACATCTTAAAATGAAGAACAATACACTTATACACACTCACATACAGTCACTTTGTAAGCCCACACTACTCATAGTATTTCAGTCATCAAGTTCATCTTCTGTGAAGTTGCCCCCCCTCCCCTACCAACCAAGCCAGCACATGCTTCCTGCCTCAACCAGTGCAGTGGACTGTCCGTCAAAGTAAACATTTTATCTGAACTGCAATAACTATATAAAATATATCTTGCTTTTTAGAATGTATGCATGTTGAACCCCATAGGTAAATGCTAAAGATAAGGACACTCAATACATGTGGCCCGGTGGCCAAAGAAGTGAGTGCACCAGCAAGCTAGCTAGCTATTAATTAGTGCTACAAGTTGGCTTGGATAGTTAACAACATGAAACAGCTCGAAGAGCATATAAGACTGGTTAGCCATGGGTAGCCAGTAAGTGTTAGCTAGATAACACCAGAAATATTTGAAAAGTTAGTTGTTCTTAAAGGCAACTAAATAGGCTACTAACTGAAGTGGTTGAGTCTCAACTGCCATGTCTTTGAATTGAACAGAGAGCAAGTTTCTACATACTGTACAAGACATACTTTTTTCTGTATTTTTTTTACAGTTTTGCTTAGATACAGAAGCATTCTACTTCCTGTTTTTCCTTTCCTGTAGGGTTCAAATTCTCACCAGAGCCTTGTGTACATTATAAAAATCTGAATGTTCTGCCATTTTTTACAAATTCAGAATGCCCAATGTTACAAATTTCCTGTATTTTAAAAATACAAAATACATGTATCTTATCTTGATACATTTTCTGGCACCAGTATTTTGTATTTTATTTTGATACATTTATTTTAGGGGTATTTTGTATTTTGTAACAAGATACATTTTGATGTATCTTTGCCGATCTCTGGCTGTACACAATTCAGCTAGGTCCTATACTTCAAAGCCATTGGGCCCTTTGAGGCAAGTAAAAGAACACAATGAGAAAATCCCTACTGTGTCATATTTTTTACAATAGGAATCTACTCAAGCCTTCACGCTGTTCTACCAGCGAGAGAAAAGAAAGAGAGAAAGAGACAGAATAAATGAAGGTGACAGGTCGTTTTTTTTTCTTCTTTTTGCAAGGATATGAAATAAAAATGTAGACGGATTACAATTGTAAATCAGCCTCTCCACAAAGACACAAGGCATAAAATGAAATGCCTTAATTGCCATCTGGAAAACCAACTCAAAGTGACAATTAGACCCAAGACAAAAAGAAGGCTACAACCATCTCCAGATCATCTAAAACTGAGAGATCCATACTTCTTAATAATAATAATAATTCATGCTTAATTACTTTTAATATAAATCAATTTACTTTTTAATAAGGAATAAACTGGAATGAAGAGATGGGAAGAGAGGGATGGGTAAGTTGACAATAGAGATGGGGTTATCCTGTCTCTCACAGAGCAAAGGTATTTGCATTCCTAAAGAAATTCCCCTCCCTCACTCCCTCCCTCAGGTGATACCCCAGGATACTCGTATCATATCAGATATATATGAAGTACACAGAGAGGAAACAGGGAGGAATAGGAGAGAGGAGATTCTTTTGTTCCGTGACATAGATATGTTCTTTTGCAGTGGCACTAACATTTTTTTTTTTTTACTTTCGTAGAAAGATTTACCTTTTAAATTGTATTGTATATTTTTGGCAAATAATTCAAATTAAAGTGGCACTCTACAAGAACTCTGATTTGATATGTTGCCTCTCTCTTCTTAAAATGGTACTTGTACATTTTTTCATGTCTTGCTTAATCCATGGAAACATAGATTCACTTTTCTTTCTAAGACACTGTTCAGTTAAACGTTTGATACAATATTTTATATTATAGCAGCATTTGTGAGCCTCTAGGGCTCATTTCATAAAAATGCCCAAATTTCAGGCTCAGATCACTCTTACCTGCCAAAATGTATTTCATAAAAAAAAAAAAAAAAAAAAATCTTGTAAATTGGCTAACACCATGCATTATACTGTTTTGTTGCTTGCCGGCCTCCCAGCATATCTCATTCGACCGCTGCAGCTCATCCAGAACGCAGCCTGATTGACGTTCAACCTCCCCAAGCAGGTCCATGTGACACCTCTCCGTGAGTTCCTCTACTGGCTACCAGTTGCAGCAAGGATCAAGTTCAAGACCTTGCTACTAGCCTTTAAGGGACTTAACGGATCAGCCCCCCAATACATACAGGACATGATAATATCCTACAAGCCTGCAAAAGTGCTGCGTTCTGCTACTTCAGGTCGCCTCCATGTCCCGAAATACAAAGGCAGCATCTCTCGGACCCGCCTCTTCCCAGTACTGGCTCCACACTGGTGGAATGAGCTTCCTGTTGAGATTCGAACAACAGATTCGCTGGACGTCTTCAAGAAAAAAACTTAAAACTCATCTGTTCATGCTGTATCTGTAGCCTACCTTCCCCCCAATGTATGCCTTTCCATCCTATCGATTGTTATGTTGGTTATATATTGTTTTGTTTGTTATGTATTATGTATAAAAAAACCACACTAACTTAGCATTTTAACTTTGTATCTTACTGACCTCTTGTAATACCTTACGATGTCTACTCTTAGCATAGTGATGCACTTATTTGTAAGTCGCTCTGGATAAGAGCGTCTGCTAACTGATGCAATGTAATGTAATGTAACGTAATGTAATGTTTTGACATGGCTTTATTTGTTAGGAGCAGCAAAGTTCTGTTGGGTAATTAACTAAGTCTGTTTATTTAGACTTAGTTAATTGCCCAACACCCAACAGTACAGTATGCCACTTATTACATGCATATGTAGAGGTTTGGAGTGATGCACATTTGATCATTTTTTTAATGCATTTTTAGTATATTTACATATTTAATAAATATTTAATATTTTAGGTATAAAAAATATAAAGGGATTTTTGGTGGGCAGGCAATGTGACCAATATTCTTATCCAGAGTTACTTGAATAGCTTACAATTTTAACATTATCTATTTTTACAGCGGGATATTTACTCAGGCAGTTCAGGGTAAATACCTTACACAAGGACACAACAGCTTTCGCCACCCTGGGAATGGAACCAACAACCTTTGGGGTATGACCTTGATCCTTATTGCTATACCACATTACTGCAGTACATGCTGAAAGTCATCTACAGCATGAAAAAGGAATAAATTACTTATTGCTCACCTTTTTGTACAATGTTGGCTAGCTGCCCAGTGAAGTGGAGTCACTGTAAAAGTTATTGATGTTGAGTGAACGCAACTTAAAGATTTGTGGCATACATGGGGGTATTAGCTGGTTTAATGCTTAGAAACCTAGGAAAGGGAGTGGAGTATTAGATGATATGTACTTAAATTTTGTAAATAAATGACAATAGTTGTTTTATCTGAGTGGTGAGGAATGGCTGATAGAGGCATATAATTCTTCTCTATAATTCTAAGGGGTTATCAAACTATCCCCGGAACCTCTCAGGGCAGCGTGCAGCTAGTACACATTCGGCTTGCTTAAATACAACAGAAAGAAATGAAAAATTGACGTTACCTAGAATTTCGGGACACGGACGCCAAAGCTTCACACATTCTGTGGCCAGCCCGCACCTGTCGCCCCGCGACGGATAGCTCGGCCCTGGTGTAGCGAAGAGAGTAGCGTTCGCTGGCTTTCTTGCGTTTGCGTCGTTCAGTTTAATGTCTAAAAGGTCCCCGTTAACTTCAGTTGCGCTATGCTTGTTGATGCTCTTCAGTTGGTCGCCTTCCCAGGACTTAACACAAAGAAAAGGAAATCGCGCAAAACAACGTCGCGGTAGAGTGGTCGGTCATAAACTGCAGTAGGGTATTCAGTTTTCCCGCGGGAGGCCAGCTTCAGCAGTCCGCATGGATCCACAGTGGCAGCCACACCGGTGCACGCGCAACCCCACCGGAAATAGCCTCATTCCACGTACCGCCCCGGGTCACAGGGTCAAACCACTCATTAATTAAACGCCAACCCTCCTTTCATATTGTATCAAGCAAGCCGAAGTGTTTTAGGGACCCACTAATACTAAAAATGAAATTTACTTAAATAAATCTGACAAAACGTGTATCAATAATAACAGGCTCATCTGGGGACTAATAAGATCTCCTGGCACTCTCAAGGGTCATTTTAGATCTCAAATGAAATGGCCTGTCCGTAACACTATCTGTGATGTGAAATACTGTGCATTCAAAATGTTGATGTTTATATTGACTGATTTCAACAGCAAATTACATGCACATGTATTGCAAGGAGTGCGGGTGGCGTGAGCTGCGATACATTAGGAAACACATCGAATGAAGTGAAAGGCAAAAAACTGATTCTACAGTATGTTGCACATTGCAACATTTGTGAAATGAGCCCCTGATGCCTTTTCTGCAACTAATTCTGAATTGATACTTTAAGCAGCTGGAATCTAATTGATTACCTCAATACATTTGCTCTTTTTGATGAGCTTGTTGAATAGTGATTGTTATTGCAATGTTTTTTTCATCATATCATTTTAGATTAGTATATGTATAATGACTGGAAAAAATATATTTATGAACTATTTAAATCAGTTTCTTGAATCTAACTTCTGCTGAACTACCTACACTAATTCAAAGTGTATTAATTCTTCTTGGTCAGTTTAAACCTGAAGTGTAGATCTACGATGATAATTACAGCATGTGATGCTGCCACTGTTGATGCATTGATTTTGCATTCGCTCTTTGCAAGGAGGAGAGGCATCACAGCCACCAAAGAAAACAAACCTAAGACTTTCTAATGAGGAAGGATTTGAAAAATAGCCAAGGACAGTTGTGAATTCCCATGAGTGAACATGTGAGGCTGGACACGTGTTCTCTGCAGTACCGTGCACCAAATGCAGAAAGTGTAAGGGAAGGACCTGTGTTTGGGGGGGACTCAAGGAGCTAGTGGAGAGCCAGCTGTCACAGCCAATTTTCCCTTCATGTTTTCATCTGTCGTTTTGCCTCACAGAGTCTTTTACATTTCACGGTGCATGGTGTGTGCATGGCAAGCCATAAAAATCTGCATATTGGCTGCAGCTGATTCAATTTCAGCAGAGTTCTGGTGATTCCTCCTAGCTCCTTCTATTGGGGTCCACTGAGGCAGCTAACACCTTGCCTTGTGTAGCAGTCGAGTCTTTCAGTACAGAAATCCCAGTTCTCAAACCATTCCCAGATTCTTACGTAGGTCTTTATTGAGGCATCTGCACTGTTTTGTTGTCACTGCAACCAATCATTGTTTGCTATTTTGTATTAAATTCAATGCGTCTTCAACTTATTTGACTGATTGGTCCAGATGTCAGATAATTGTATTGTATTAATAAGCTAAGTTTGTTTTATCTCACTCTACTCTAAATTTAAAATGATTTAATTGTGGCCATGTTTACAATGCAACAACATTGTGCCAGTAGTATGTTTGTGGCATTACTTTTTTCTCATGACACCATAATATACTTGAAGTGGTTGTATCCTTTGGAGTGCGGTTGAGTGCTCAAGATACTTTTTAAAATCATCACCAAAAGCATAACAATGGATGGGGCTACATTGTCAAAAAACACATGCACGCCATATTTGACACAATGGGCAAGTTCGACTGCACGGAACTTGCTGAAATGGGTGAACAGTTTGTTTTTTGTAAAATACTTAGCAGAGATGTTAAAGTCATTTTCTCACTGAGGAAAAGCTCCCAGTAGCTCCCAGACCACTCAGAGTTAGAGATAAAGCACTGTTCCAAATAGTGCCCATGTTAGCCAGATGCTGAACAGGTCCATTCTCTGTAATGATTGATGACAGACTTGTCATTCTTGTACACGCGCTTGAGGACAATGATGTATGAAGTCATCTTTTGGACATGTGGATGAAGGAGCAAAACTATCAGTGCTCCCGCCCCCTAGCTGTGGTGTTTTTGTTTTTCCCTGTCCATGTGCTTTTGTTTTCCTTGTGTTCTAGCCCTGCCCTGCTCCCCGCCCGGTGCTCCACCCGCCTGATTGCTCATCGCCTTCACCTGCCTGCCTGCACACCTGCTTCCCATCCCCTTGTCAGCTCTGCCCTATATCTTCCCTGCGTGTCACTGTCCTGTTGCTAGTTCGTAGCAGTGTATTTCTGACTTTTTTGGCCCTGTCAGTTTTCCTGGCTGTTTGCTGTTTGCCGTTTCCCGTTTTCGACCTGATTGCTGCCTGCCGCTCTGCATTGTTCCCCCGATTTCTCTGCCTGCCCATTGTTCAACCCTGCCTGTTCCGGTTTACCTGTACCTGGATTTTCCCTCGGACTGCCTCTCTGGTTTTGACCCTGCTTGTGAACTGTTTACGATCCGCTTACGATATCATTAAATCTGCCCGGAAACCGACGCACTTGTGGTCTGCGACTGAGTCCTTGCCTGAGCCCTGACACAAAACCATCATGGACAAATACTGAAGTAAGAACAGCCAAATTTGAATACTGCAAGTAATAGGTTTAGCTAGTTGCAAGTTTTAACAAAAAAAGTTTGTAAATGCTGTTGCTGCCAGTTTATATCCTGTACACATTCCTTGTGTTGTATTGGCTTTGCTGTGACAACTGCAATTTCATGATAGAAAAATATTGTCCTGTCTTGGGTTCAAACACAGCCAACTATTTAACATAGGCTACATTTAATATCTTCCCAAAGTGTGTATTAAAGCTGGAATTAAGTAGTTGTCAGTGAATATGAGTGATCTTTTGATTGATATTTTCTAGCATTTTCACCATAAGTGAGCTTGTTAAATGATGTGAAGACTTCATTCTTAAGCAAATAATTCATTATGTTGTTGAACCAATTAATTGATGATACATGTCTCCGTAGGAATATTTATTCACTTGTTCTGAAGCCATGAAATCTCTAACAGTATGGCATAAATCTCTTGGAACTGTATTCTCTTCCAAAAGAGGCTTTCTTGAATTTCTTTGATTTGTGCAGGTTGATCATCTTGACATCCTGAAGCATTGTTAAACTTGGTGACTGTGTCACAGAAAGGCTGACAGGCAGTCTTACTGAGCTGATCTTATTGTTTCTGTGTTAAATGATTTCACTGGACTCTAACACACAATTCAGTTTGAAAATGCACACTGAATTGAATTTTCAGATACATATCTTTGTGCATCTACTACATACAGTAACTACAGTGCTACAGGCAGATTTGTGCTATGAAGCCAGAAATGTTTGGTATTTCACTAAAATGGAGCTGCTTCTGTAGTTCCTTCCAGTGAAGGAATCCATAATCCCCCCCCCCCACTCAGGCAGCTGTAGGTGAGGCGCACAGCAAACCATACACGGTCTAGAACTTCAAGGTGTGTCTATGAAGGCCCTACCAAAACAGGAAAATGCTGTCAACTCAGATCTGAATAGGCATTTTTGGGTAAATGGTTATTAAACACTCACTGAGCACTTTATTAGGAACACCATACTAATACTGGGTAGGGCCTCCCTTTGCTCTCAAAACAGCCTCAATTCTTCGTGGCATGGATTCCACAAGATGTTAAACATTCCTTAGATTCCATGTTGACATGATTGCATCATGCAATTTCTGCAATTTTGTCAGCTGCACATTCATGCTGCGAATCTCCTGTTCTACCACATCCCAAAGGTGTTTATTAGATTCAGATCCGGTGACTGGAAAGGCTACTGAAGAACACTGAACTCATTGTCATGTTCATGAAACCAGTTTGAGACGACTTTTGCTTTGTGATATGGTGCATTATCATGCTGGAAGTAGCCATTAGAAGATGGGTAAATTGTGGTCAGGAAGGGATGCACATGGTCAGCAACAATACTCAAATAGACAGTGGCATTTAAGCAATGATTGATTAGTATTAATGGGCCCAAAGTGTGCCAAGAAACCATTACATCACTGCCACCAGCCTGGACTGTTGACGCAAGGCAGGTTGGGTCCATGGTCCATAGCAGGTCCCCACTAGCTGGTTTTTTTTTTTTTTTTTTTAATTTTTACGTTTATTTAGGCTATTTGTAATAAATGTAATGTATTATATCTGTAATGACAGGACTTGTCCAAGTTCGAACTGGAAAAGTGCGTATTTTGTTTTTACTGCAGGTTTCAGATGTTTTTTTCCTCTTGTAAGACGGATGTGTTTAAGTCCAGTCTCCCTAAGTCGCTATAGGTCTGCCGATTGCAGATAGCCTATTAGCCAGTTACATCACATTATTTAGTAGTACATTGCCATTTAAAACATAACCGTGTTTTTGTTTAAATCCAGATATTTTGTCATCGCCATTAATCGTGTTTAGGCTTAGAGAATCAAATCATCTACATAGCTTTGACCCACAATTGCATTGTATGTAGCTAGCTAACATTAAAAAAAAAACTCATGCCAGATGCCACAGCCTTCTTGTGTCAGTGTTGCCAAGCGTCCCGTATGATACAGAATCGTTTCGTAATGAGAAAAATATTGTGTTCAATATCCATAGGTTTTAACTTCAAAGATTTAAATCCAAAAATCCAGTTTGCTCTATTGCATTTGGCCATTAAAAGCGAAATATGAGTCTGTTCATGAAAATGAATTGGTGTTATTACATCCCCCCCACCCCCGGCAGTTATCATGCTAGAACCACCCCAAGATTTTCACTGGCCCCACCTGGCCACCCCACTGAACATTTTCTGGGGGCGCCACTGAGTGGAACCCGATGTCTTTTGCTGTTGTAGCCCATCCACCTCAAGGTTTGACGTGTTGTGAATTTTGAGATGCTTTTCTGCTCAAAACAATTGTAGAGTGGTTATCTGGGTTACTGTAGCCTTTCTGTCAGTTCGAACCAGTCTGGCCATTCTCTGTTGACCTCGCTGAACAACAAGGCGTTTCCATCCGCAGAACTGCCGCTCACTGGATGTTTTTTGTTTTTGGCACTATTGAGTAAACTCTAAAGACTGTTTGTGAAAATCCCAGGAGATCGGCAGTTACATAAATATTCAAACCAGCCCATCTGGCACCAACAATCATGACACGGTTGAAATTCCTGATAATTTTTTTCCGCATTCTGATGGTTGATGTGAATATTAACTGGAGCTCCTGACCCGTGTCTACATGATTTTATGCATTGCAGTGCTGCCACATGATTGACTGATTAGATAATTGCATGAATAAGTAGGTATACAGGTGTTCCTAAAAGTGCTCAGTGAGTGAATAACTCGCAGGTATATCCAATAGTTTAATACAGTAGTTTGATTTTAAATCCAAATTTCCAAATTCAGTATTTTTTAAATGACTACAAATTTGAATTGTTAGTATAGATCAGATCTGTCTGAGGCCAAACCTGTCTGTCTTATCAGAGATTGTATTGGGATTCATTTGGTTGACTGTTTTGTTAAAACTAATGTCTTTTAAACTTGTGCATTCAATTTAGTTTATAAGGATTTATAATAAACACATTTCAAGCAGTCTGGCTCCTTTTTAAATATGACTATAGCACATGAGTGGGAGAAACTTTCATGCAATATATTTACAATACATCATAAATACTAGATCAATGTTACGAATGTCATCCATTGCATTACACAAGGTGCTTCACCGAAAGTGTTAGCAGATATTACAATGACTTTAAAGTTAAAGTGAGTTTGAAATTAACCAAAATATTTTGGTGTTTGTCAAGAGCTATAAAATGGTGCATTGGGAAATGTGTGCTAAGAGCAATGCGCCCTACAATAAGAATGACAGCAGCCTGGTGATGCATTTTCCACAGAAGACTGAGTGTTCAACTGAAGAAGACCAATGAAAGGGACAAAATGAATTGCCATTTTACAGACTGCTTTATTGATATGCCATTCTTTTTTCTTATTTTCACATTTACATAATGCTCCATTTTCTTTGAGTGCCAAGACAATAACTGTGTAACGTTTGCAGAGTAAATAAAGGCCATGGCTACAGGGCTGGTATCAGCTGGAATTTTCAGCCACAAATCCAATTATACTAAATTCACACGACATCCCAGCACTTGTAAGAACCAGTGTTCTTTAGCTCAAAAACATTAAGTTAAAGTAGGGAAAGTGGACCAGCATTTAGGTAAACTTTCTCTCCAGAGCTCCACTCTCACCAAATAATATTAGTAAAATATTAGACTGGAAACTATTTAGCTATGGTGCTCGCACTACACTTTAAAAAAAATATATCCTATTGGTATGTGTGCAGGACCAGCCTTTTTGAGTAATGTGGTTCTCAAACATCACTACCTATTCAAGATTCTGTCCAAATACAGGCATAGGTTACAGCATTGATTTCATCCTTTTAATGTTCCTGAGCTCTCTCTCCCAATAATGACTGGCCAATCAGTCAATCATTTAAATTCTTCCAGACCTCTCATTGTGGGATATTTAATGATATGGTAAGCCATTAGCTTCAAAGCCTGCAAAGGCAGCACATGATTACAACTGATTGAAGCCCCAGTGTTTGATAGTACCATTCTATTGCTACCGAGGGAATCTGCATCCCAATATAGAAGATTCATATAGCAGACTGCATGTTTAGCCTAAATAGAATGATCTCTTGATGTATGTTACCTAGTATACTGTATTGGTTTTGATGTGTTGATGTATTGGCCAAGCTGTAAACAACCTCAAACAAATATATATCACATGAAACCAGGCCACTTTTATGTCCATAGTTTCATAAGGAATGCTCTAATGAAAGGATATCTCAGTGTGCCTACCCATACATCAAAACATACTGGCAGATGATTTGAGGAATCTTCTGGTATTACTGCAGGCACAATAACTGCAGCTTATTCATTTGTTATTAGTTATGTGGCAGGCTTCTGTGTTCACATGAATTGGACAAACCTAAAGTGTGCTCTCTGAAAAGGAAAAAAAAACTCACCTTTGGGTTGAATATTGTGTCACAATACATCTGCTTACAGCTGTCACTCTCCCTTGTCTGCTCTAGCACATCAGTGGCCCCCAAGGTAATAAAAGCCATTTAATTATCTCACACAGACTCACACACAGAAAAGAGGATAAAAAGACTTTCAAGTGCCCTTTATAAAGCACCAGGCCATTCTAACCATTAATAATTACAAGAGATATACAACTTCCGTATCCTTTTCTATAATCATTGATGTTGTTTGACAGGAACAACGGCTGAGACGAGAGGTTACTGTCTGGGACTTGTGCTAGACCTCAATCCTTTGCATCATTTGGGAAAACTGTGATGCAAGGTCTAAGATGAGAGTCAGAAGAGTTGATTGACATAGGACAAGTTCTGAGTTATGAGGCATACTACATCTGTGACTGATATAATGAAAAGTAAATGAAGTGAAAATTGATTTTTCCTATGCTTTCATTGAAAGGCAATGGACCACGTGCTAATATTCTACCTAAAGTATATCATTGGCACCCATATACTTAAAACCATATTGTGGAATTCTTGTGAGGTTACTGAAAAATTAAAATCAATATTTAGTGTTGAGATGAATGTAAGAACACGGTTATAATTTAAACATGACTGCAGTTATTTCCTCAATGCCCGGAAGGAAGCACTCATTGACAGTTAAGAAGAGGGAAGCATTACTAATTATATTAACCATTACTTCATCACTAATGTTTTAAAAAACATAAATGTTGAATGTACATACAATAATGAAGACTTGACAGTATTAATACAGAAGGAATGCCATCACAATGTGACACAAGCTTTGTTAGAAGCAGTAATGTGAGCTTAAATTTAGGTCAATCAAATTCCAAATAACAGAAAATTCACCTCATGTCGTCTCTGCTGGAATGGCCTTTATCACATACACCACAAGATAGCACAGCGCACACAGATTATAAATGAGACCCAGCCGAATTAATTCATTGTGAGTCATGCAGCCCTTTGGGCAAGACTGGATCTGTTCTTATAATGTACCCATAAATGAATAAACTAGTGAATATGAATCTAAATCAAATGTTTTTTTTCAGGTTTAATTCTGAGATTCTATTGGTTTTACTTGAAAGTTTTTTACAATGTTTGAACCCTTGAAGTATACTAAGGGGAGTGAATCTAGTGGAATAAAACCAACACATGACAATCACGGAACACATATGATTTGTGGAGACAGGTAACACTGCTCTGAGATGATTACATTCCATCCATACGGACTGCCTCATGCTACAGCTGTGTATACAGTGAACAGTAATTGATACATGAAAATCTGTGTGTGTGTGTGTGTGTGTGGATTGACTTGTAAGTAACAAAGCAACTGTTTTTCAGGCAGTGGCTCTTACAGCCAGGGGCTCCTGATTAGTATGCAAAATGACTGACACTCTTGACCCCACACATTTGATCAACTATACAACCTACATATTACTAATTATGGCTCTAAGTCTTCCACCAACCATCCCCCTCTTGATGGTTACAGAGACACAAGGGGGGGGGGGGGGGGCACAAAAAACCTATGTTTAGTGGCAGAATGGCTGATTAGATGTGGCTGTACTCTCAGGTGGGCGAAAACCTGTACAACGCAGTGATAGAGATATGTCTGGCTCTTTTGTACTGAATACCAAAGACACATGCCATTTACATTTTCAGCACCTGAAACCAACCTGAGGGAGGTCCAGTGTTACTGGTGACTGACCTCTCATCATGTGGGGGATGTGCATGACTATGACTGTGACAGTGACAGAGGTGAGACTACTGAGGAGCGGTGGGTTAAGACATCGAGGGTGGTGCTGGGTTATACCTGGCTCCAGTAGGATGAGCTGGGCGGCAGCCTGGGAATTTCCTGCTTCATTCTCTGCAACACACTGGTAAAATCCTTCATCTGACTTCACCAGGCCCAAAATCTGGAGGTTACTTCCATCCTGCATTAAAGGATTTGAAGCATCATCAGATAATTCAACACTATAAAACAAAAAAGGCTTTCATTTCAGTGAAATCCGAATAAAATGCTGTGAAAAGTACAATGGATTTTATTAATCTACCAGACAGAAAAATGGTTTCCTTAAAAATATTTGCAGATTCCTACTTAGAATAAATCATAACATCTGACAGTTTCAGCTGTGCTGCTTCTTTGATGGTTTTCAAATTGTTGGAATTGTATGAGACACTGACAAAATATGATGTAGCTTTCACATTCATGAGATTGATAGTCCTGTACACAGTTTAGTATTTCTCTCATGGGCTGAGTGCTGTGAAACAAAATGTAGTTTGTAGAGAAGTGAGATGCTTTTCAAAAAATAATTAATATCCAAAACCTGTATTCATCACTATCGATGTAGTTTAGACCCGTGAGAGACATATGATAAATTCTTCTGTTTAAAAGCCACTTCATGCCCTGGGTGTGTTCAGTAGACCAAATGCTGTGGAATTTTACCAAATAGAGATAACGGGAAGTGAAGTCCAAAGCTAGATGTTGTGGAGTACACTTGAAATAGTGGTTGACATCTCACATCAACATCTCTGGCGAACATTGCGCAATGCTTTACTAATTAATCTCACCCTTTGTCAGGCTTTCAGAGGCATGGGACATACAACACTATATGCTAATAATTCCCTAATCTGTCTTTGTTAATGAGTCACTGACGAATTTCATTCAGGGCGGATGAGCATTTTGATTTTGCTTTGCCCATGAGCTGATGAAGTTGACTGCACTTACAACAATCTGGAAGTAGTCACTGGGAATGACCTCCTCTCCGTTCTTCATCCAGTGAACAGCTGGAGTGGGCTTTCCAGTCACAGTGCACTCCATCGTAATGTCTGTACTTTCATAGGCAAAGAGGTTGGAGGGGTAGTTCAGAAACCGGGGAGGCACTGCAATTAGAGAGAAACAATGACAGGGTTTTCACCAAATCAAATAGTTACCCAGACAAACAAATACTTTTACAGTCTTGGGACAAAACAAACACTTCTCACTCATCTAATTCATTCAAAAAATATCTGTCTTTCATACATAATGTAACATGCAAAATTACATTAGTTACATAAGACAACAGAGATAGTTCAGGAAAGATTCTCTACTGTATATTGCAGTGCTCATAATGTAGTTATAGCATAAGTATGTTCAAAGATCAGATGTTCAGAGATCCAGAATAAAAACATTATGGAATTAAGGATATTAAGAATATTAATTGTATTAATAATTGTATAATATTAAATGTATTATTATAATATCACATATTACATACTTTTAAATTCTGATATTGTCTATCTATAAATTTCACACAACATTGCTTGTTATTGAAATATTTAAAACCTAATGTAGTATATATTCCTTACATTTGTATTTTGAAATTTACCAGGTAAAAAATACAGGACAGCAAGACATTTTCCTACATAAAAAAGGAGGCAAAGATTAACTGTTATAGATTGTTACACAGAATGCAGCATGAGCCTTTCCAAATATAGCTGGAGTCTTTTGACGATGATACATTTTACCCAGAATATGACCTAGGGCTGAAAACCGTGGTCAGAATACTACAGAGAAAACTGGTTTCACAAGACATATTTTAAGGACTGCAATTATACAATAAGATGGAATCCTTAATCATGAAAAAATCACAGAGAAACCTGTAAATACTTCAGCAATTTTCCTTATTGAGACACACATAAACACTACAACATCAGTAAACACAAATTCACAAACACAAAAGGAGAAATACAAATATATAAAATTATAAAACATATATTGTGTGTAATGTATAGACTCAAGTATATCAAATAAATGAGGATATTCATATCATTAGAATATAAAATTAACAATGAAAACAGCAGCAGCCATTGTATGCAATAGCAGAGAATAGATAGAAAGTGTACCAGTCAATAGAGACCATTTGTGGAACTCAGTAGCATGATTGAGCCCATGATTGAGATCACACTGCAGTCTGTTGCTAATTAGTAAGCCAATCAAAGCACTTGATGCACCATGTGGAGAGTGAGGCCACAATTCGCAACCTGCGGCAGACCTACCTCTATTATATAAGCATTGCAGACACAATGGCATGTGAATATTTCTACATTCATGTGGTGACTCCATACTAACCCTTCACAATAGCTGGACCCTTTCCATGAATACAGTGAAAAATTAGTATACAGCCCTTTCCAATTAGCACAAAACCCTTGGACTCGTGCACTTTTTCCAAGAATTTGGTCTTACAAATAAATGCATTAAGTTGTGTTGATTGCCGACCTCAAAAAGCAGGAATACCAGCGTTTAATTGTGATTGAAAATGAGAGTGAAATGCTGACCAAATCTATGTAAAAGTTACTATCCATGAAAATATCAGGTGAAAAACTGAATAGTTGTTTACTCAGCACACTACTGCTGCACAAAGAACAACTGTAATTCAGTCACTGAAAACAAAATGCAAAATTATCTTGGAGGCGGCTAACATGTATAGTAGTCATAAACTCTGATGTGATGAACATAGTCATAAACTCTGATGTGTTGTGTAAGAAGGCAACACTCTCCGATAATCTATCATATGCACAATGGCACTGTGTTGGAGTTCTTGGCATGGTGTCAAACCACCAATACAGACCTGTACAGAACCTGTAATGACTACAGTATGAATGACCATAATTTCCCCCTTACTGACATCATAACCATTGCTGATGCAGAATTCAAAAATGCAGATGTGGATATCTCTGGACATAGGGTTTTTTAATTCTTTTCATTCAATATGGGGCCCAATTCGGACCCAGGAAAGCTAAGCATTTTTTGAGTACATCATTTTCATGTTTTCTCAATTTTTAGGATTTGGACAAAGTTATGCACCTGTGCATCTCTTAAAATGTGGGGTGCAAAATTCGGCAGAAATGGGCTGTGAATAAATGGAAATTTGCCCTGAAAACCACACCTCCATGCCCAGACCCTGGTGGTCCACAGATTCTCTCACAGAGTGCCTTGTCCTTATTGCAGAAAAGAGCTGCAGCACACTGGTGACTTTAATTATGAAAGCTGAGCAGATGCTTCCAACAACATAAACATGCTAATCTTTTCTTTCAAATTACAGCATGACAGTACAATGTGTCACAGTAAGATGATTACTTTTTGTATTTTCTAGCTATTGCTTTCAGAGAAAACCTGATCTCTTACCCAGTTAATTTACTTTATGAAAGAGTGTGTAGTACAGGGGACATGGCTTGACATTTTTGTTCTTGTACAATACCATGTAAAGGGGGGCATTATTTGTAACATTATTTGTGTTTATGTATGTGTGTATGTGCATCTGTATGTGACCGATGAGCACAGTAGAGAAGACAAATTCATTGGTCACAACGGTTTAGTTCATTATTTTACGTTCATTAATCAATGGAGCATTTCATCAGCTGTCTGAGACTGTTCAACATTTCATTGACAATTGTGTGGGGTTACCAAATGGGGTGAATTCAGATAAACGTAATATTGGTTAATATTTGTTTTTTTGTCAAATTGTCATGACTGCGGCGTCTTAGCCGGTTGTTTTCTTTTCCCTGTCCATGTGCTGTTGTTTTCCTTGTGTTCTAGCCCTGCCCCGCTCTCCGCCCTGTCTCCGCCCACCTGATTGTCTCTACCTGCCTGCCAGCACACCTGCTTCCCATCACCTCATCAGCCTAGCCCTATATCTACCCTGCTTGTCTCTGTCTTGTTTTCCAGTTCGTCTCAGTTTGCTGTTTCGCTACTTGCTGTCTGTTCTGGTGTGCCTGTTGGTTCCGTTTGCTTTGCCTGTTTATTCTTGACTACGATTTCTGGACCTGATTTGTGGAATGTTTGCTGTGTTTTTCTGGTTTTGGACTTTGCCTGTTTTTCCTGACTTCGTTCCTCATTCTTGCCCTGTGGTTTTGGTCGCTGTGTCTGCCCGGTTTTTGACTCTGCCTGCCCTGGCTTCGTTTTGTGGATTACCCGTTTGGATTATTAAACCTGTTTTTGGCATCCATCTCCTCTGTCTGCGCTTGAGTCCCTGCCTGAGTTCTGACACAAATAGAAACTGTTTATTTTCATTGCAAATAGCCTAATTACAAACAATTGTTACACATGTATTCAACTCTTTCGTTTTCAGCTTTTTCCTGAGAGAAAACTGATTTATTTGTCCAGTCAGAATGTGTCAGCCAGAATGTTGGAAATTTATTTTTCCCATTTTTAGCAAAACTCATGTGGTTATATCTGTGCATATCCTGGTAATAAAACATTTCAGATGAGATTAAATTCTTAAACAAACCCCCCAAAAATACCCATGAAAAATGAATAAGATAAGACCATCGAGACTACACAGTGAGGAACCTCAACTGTAAATATATATTAAACTAACAATTTTGATATCAATGTGGATGAATTCAATGATTCCCTTCTCTGTTCAGACAAATATAGTCCCTGGTGATGCCACAATGTGCATCAATAAATCATTAGTCATGGTATTAATTTATCATGGCTGTATACACTAATTAATCCATAATGATTATCTTTAAACGGTAGTCTTGGCATTTTCACCAGAGGCTCACACTAAACTACCAATTACCGTTTGCTACAATCATTTTAGAGAACAGTAACCAAATAAAAACAGAAAAACATCTGGAGGGGATTATGCATTTATTGAAAAGATTTAGAAGAGATAACTAGACCTAGAATCAGATAAAGTTTGTTTTGGAAAGGTCCTGTAATGAGAGGATAGGATGGATTAAAAATGTAAATTCTGCGCAAAAACTACACATATAAAGACTAAAAATGTACAAAGTAACACTTATATTTCATGCAGACAGAGACCTGAACAAGACAGAATAAGTGGCAAGTGTAATGTAATGTTCATTCTTTATTGTCATGAATGTCAATAAACAATAGATTTCTAACGGTCAGATCAAACATTGCAGGAATTATTGTGAGAACACCTATGCAGGAACACATATGTCTGAAACATGCATTTAATGTGCTCATATATAAGCTTTATATAAATAAATACACTTCAGTGTACACCATCACTGCTATTTATAGTTAATACACTTAGCACTGTTGCAATTGTTTCTGGCTGTACTGTTTCATGTAAGAATTTTAACTGACTGAGTCCCCATCAAACTTCAGGTAGGCTGTTCTCCATCTATACATGAAACATTTCTGATGTCAGTCACTTGCACACATAATTTAGCATGATTTTCACTTTTAATTTATGCTTTTCATGAGTTCTTTATATTCAGACAGCTTATTAGCTAATTAGATTTTTCATCATTTAAAATACATTTTGAACAAAGTTGTGCCCCAACAAAGACAATAAGTGAATGGAAAGTAGTTTCTCTATAATGAATGTATGCAAAGTGTTGGTGTAGGGGGGAAAACACTACAGAATCATCAGTGATGGAGAAAACTTGCTACAATTATGAAAACACATTGCAAAGAAAGGCAATTTAGAGCCATGATATTTTTTTTTTAGGCATTTGAAAGTGAATAAGATTGAGGGCTGTGTGTGTGAATGTATGTGTGGGGAGGTGCTTTATAATACTGTGACATCTAGTGTGGTTTTCTATGGGACATAAAATTCCGCCCAAAGGTTTGGCTTCATTCAATGAAATGCAACCATAGTGAAAACATTGTTGGCGTGTATTGTCATTTAAAAAAAAAAAAGAAACACGCAAAATAAAGTCCTTCTAATTTATTAAGCACATTAACAAGCAAGTCCTTGCCGTACACAATCTCCTTTGGCTGTCAGCCATTAACTGAACAACGGCTACACGGCCCCTGGGTATCCACACAATTTTCACCAACCAATCAGATGTATCTACATCACATTAACTGAAAAAAAAAAACAAATGTCAGTCAAGCTGACCTCCAACAAAAAATGCACAAAACTGCCTTAACTGTGCAACCATACACAACAATTGCATAATGTGGTTAGACAGAACTTGGAAAAAAAAAAAAGTATATGGGCTTAGAGTTCTCTGAGATTTTTTTCAGTCCTTTCAAGTTTTTAATATCATTTATGACTTTGCTATAAATTTAATTTTACAGTAAGACCTTTCTAATAACCTTTTTAATAATTTTAATATAAATACTGCTGCTGAAAAATATTATACAGATTGAATACATCTCAAAAGCACATAGCCATGGGCTAACGTATGATATCTGATTAAATATTTTTTTAATGACAGCTGTGAAAATCATATTCTTAACCATGTGAAAAGGTGAAAATCTCTTCAGCACTTGTAACTTGTACTTGCTGTTAATAGCCTTTGAGGATTTAAATGCAGCATTGAAATTCAGTTTGCTTCTGGACCACCATCAGCAAAAGGAAAGACAACCTTTTGAGGACTGAATTGTGATATTTAACTGTTTGTATCTTATTTAATGGTTTCAAACTGTGCCTCCACATGTAAAGATCACCGTGAAGCCATAGTAGATGTGGTATAAATGTGAAAAATGGGCAGTGAAAAACAGGCTGTAATGCCATGTGACACATGTAACTGGCTGTGAAAGTATAGTTTGATACTACTATTACCATAAGCCCTTGCAGCAAATAACCTTCACTCTCACATGTCTTTAAAAACACCACTGGGGGGAATTCTACATCAGAGCTGTCACATCAGATATCATTTTTGGTGAAAATACAGAAGCTATTTTCCATCTTTCCCATCAGAAAAATAAAAAGCAACATGTATTGAGAAAGATTGCTGTGCAATTTTTAAGGTATACATAACATTCAGTTTTGAATTCACCACTGAAATTAATTGGAGATCTGATCTTTGGTCAAAAGGTTGACAGATAATGCAGAGAATACATAATAATGCAGATAACACATAATATTACATAACATGCTCACAAATACTACTTTACCATACATCTTACAACAAAATACAAGCAGTGTCTGAACTTGTATATAATTCATTCACAAAAATCTGCTTTTATGTTCAAGTTTAATGATGGCAAAAGACACAAAAGATCCAAAATAATCATGAAATTACCTCTGCAACTTGAACATGTGAAACTGTTCAGTGTATGTGTCAATGGAGGGAGAAGAATGGACAAAAGGAGAATTCCTGTACTTCTCTGCCATGAGAAATGTTTTTTTTTTGGGGGGGGGGGGGGCTTCCGAGCAAGTTATGGAGTAGACGTGTGCGACTAAGCTCCATTGAACTTTTCATTTAAATATGTACAGTGCTGGCCAAAAGTATTGGCACCCCTGCAATTCTGTCAGATAATGCTCAATTTCTCCCAGAAAATGATTGCAATTACAAATGTTTTGGTAGTAATATCTTCATTTATTTTGCTTGCAATGAAAAAACACAAAAGACAATGAAAAAAAAATTAAATCAATTATCATTTTACACAAAACTCCAAAAATGGACCGGACAAAAGTATTGGCACCCTCAGCCTAATACTTGGTAGCACAACCTTTGGACAAAATAACTGCGAACAACCGCTTCCGGTATCCATCAATGAGTTTCTTACAATGCTCTGCTGGAATTTTAGACCATTCTTCTTTGGCAAACTGCTCCAGCTCCCTGAGATTTGAAGGGTGCCTTCTCCAAACTGCCATTTTCAGATCTCTCCACAAGTGTTCTATGGGATTCAGGTCTGGACTCATTGCTGGCCACTTTAGAAGTCTCCAGTGCTTTCCCTCAAACCATTTTCTAGTGCTTTTTGAAGTGTGCTTTGGGTCATTGTCCTGCTGGAAGACCCATGACCTCTGAGGGAGACCCAGCTTTCTCACACTGGGCCCTACATTACGCTGCAAAATTTGTTGGTAGTCTTCAGACTTCATAATGCCATGCACACGGTCAAGCAGTCCAGTGCCAGAGGCAGCAAAGCAACCCCAAAACATCAGGGAACCTCCGCCATGTTTGACTGTGGGGACCGTGTTCTTTTCTTTGAAGGCCTCGTTTTTTTTCCTGTAAACTCTATGTTGATGCCTTTTCCCAAAAAGCTCTACTTTTGTCTCATCTGACCAGAGAACATTCTTCCAAAATGTTTTTGGCTTTCTCAGGTAAGTTTTAGCAAACTCCAGCCTGGCTTTTTTATGTCTCTGGGTCAGAAGTGGAGTCTTCCTGGGTATCCTACCATAGAGTCCCTTTTCATTCAGACACCGACGGATAGTACGGGTTGACACTGTTGTACCCTCGGACTGCAGGACAGCTTGAACTTGTCTGGATGTTAGTCGAGGTTCTTTATCCACCATCCGCACAATCTTTCGTTGAAATCTCTCGTCAATTTTTCTTTTCCGTCCACATCTAGGGAGGTTAGCCACAGTGCCATGGGCTTTAAACCTATTGATGACACTGCGCACGGTAGACACAGGAACATTCAGGTCTTTGGAGATGGACTTGTAGCCTTGAGATTGCCCATGCTTCCTCACAATTTTGCTTCTCAAGTCCTCAGACAGTTCTTTGGTCTTCTTTCTTTTCTCCATACTCAATGTGGTACACACAAGGACACAGGACAGAGGTTGAGTCAACTTTAATCCATTTTAACTGGCTGCAAGTGTGATTTAGTGATTGCCACCACCTGTTATGTGTCACAGGTAAGTAACAGGTGCTGTTAATTACACAAATTAGAGAAGCATCACATGATTTTTCAAAGGGTGCCAATACTTTTGTCCGGCCCATTTTTGGAGTTTTGTGTAAATTGATACTTGATTTGACTTTTTTTTCTTTCTCTTTTGTGTTTTTTTATTGCAAGCAAAATAAATGAAGATATTACTACCAAAACATTTGTAATTGCAATCATTTTCTGGGAGAAATTGAGCATTATCTGACAGAATTACAGTGCTGGCCAAAAGTATTGGCACCCCTGCAATTCTGTCAGATAATGCTCAATTTCTCCCAGAAAATGATTGCAATTACAAATGTTTTGGTAGTAATATCTTCATTTATTTTGCTTGCAATAAAAAAACACAAAAGGACAATGAAAAAAAAATTAAATCAATTATCATTTTACACAAAACTCCAAAAATGGACCGGACAAAAGTATTGGCAACCCTCAGCCTAATAATTGGTAGCACAACCTTTGGACCAAATAACTGCGAACAACCGCTTCCGGTATCCATCAATGAGTTTCTTACAATGCTCTGCCTGGAATTTTAGACCATTCTTCTTTGGGCAAACTGCTCCAGCTCCCTGAGATTTGAAGGGTGCCTTCTCCAAACTGCCATTTTCAGATCTCTCCACAAGTGTTCTATGGGATTCAGGTCTGGACTCATTGCTGGCCACTTTAGAAGTCTCCAGTGCTTTCCCTCAAACCATTTTTCTAGTGCTTTTTGAAGTGTGCTTTGGGTCATTGTCCTGCTGGAAGACCCATGACCTCTGAGGGAGACCCAGCTTTCTCACACTGGGCCCTACATTACGCTGCAAATTTGTTGGTAGTCTTCAGACATCATAATGCCATGCACACGGTCAAGCAGTCCAGTGCCAGAGGCAGCAAAGCAACCCCAAAACATCAGGGAACCTCCGCCATGTTTGACTGTGGGGACCGTGTTCTTTTCTTTGAAGGCCTCGTTTTTTTCCTGTAAACTCTATGTTGATGCCTTTTCCCAAAAAGCTCTACTTTTGTCTCATCTGACCAGAGAACATTCTTCCAAAATGTTTTTGGCTTTCTCAGGTAAGTTTTAGCAAACTCCAGCCTGGCTTTTTTATGTCTCTGGGTCAGAAGTGGAGTCTTCCTGGGTATCCTACCATAGAGTCCCTTTTCATTCAGACACCGACGGATAGTACGGGTTGACACTGTTGTACCCTCGGACTGCAGGACAGCTTGAACTTGTCTGGATGTTAGTCGAGGTTCTTTATCCACCATCCGCACAATCTTTCGTTGAAATCTCTCGTCAATTTTTCTTTTCCGTCCACATCTAGGGAGGTTAGCCACAGTGCCATGGGCTTTTAAACCTATTGATGACACTGCGCACGGTAGACACAGGAACATTCAGGTCTTTGGAGATGGACTTGTAGCCTTGAGATTGCCCATGCTTCCTCACAATTTTGCTTCTCAAGTCCTCAGACAGTTCTTTGGTCTTCTTTCTTTTTCTCCATACTCAATGTGGTACACACAAGGACACAGGACAGAGGTTGAGTCAACTTTAATCCATTTTAACTGGCTGCAAGTGTGATTTAGTGATTGCCACCACCTGTTATGTGTCACAGGTAAGTAACAGGTGCTGTTAATTACACAAATTAGAGAAGCATCACATGATTTTTCAAAGGGTGCCAATACTTTTGTCCGGCCCATTTTTGGAGTTTTGTGTAAATTGATACTTATAAGTGGCGTGCGGTGGGTTTTTCACCGAGGCAAGCAGAAGTCAGCTACCCCCCCGCCCCTCCAACACACATACACACAGATATCCACACACATGGTGCCTGAAGTGGTCCATTAGAAAAACAGCCAAAAAAATTTGAAAATTAAAATCAAACATACCATTTTGTGGCCATACAACATAATCACACTGCTCTCTGAAATTTTTAGTCTGTCCAATATGGTGCAACTGTCTGTCTCATGGTTTTCTACTGTTTGTCTTTCCTGTCTTTAAAGTAAAGTGCCTCTCCTGTGTAGTTGGAACATTAAGGGGATCCAACATCCTATTAAATGTAACAGGATCCTCACACACTTGGTCACTTGGTTCAGACATCATGTATCTTCAAGAGACCCATCTTTGAACCAGTGAGCACACCAAACTTAAAAGAGGCTGGATCGAACAGATATTCCATTCCAACTATGGGGATAGATCTAGGGGTGCAGCTATATTAATAAAGAAAGGGGTTCCATTTACGCCAGCCAATGTAATATTGGATAACAATGGCAGGTTTGTCATAGTAACGGGTAAGCTATATGGCAACCAAGCTGCACTCACCAATATCTATGGGCCGAATTGGGACAACCCTCAGTTCTTCTGTCGCCTCATAGTAAAATTCCCTGACCTTAACTCACGCTTGTTAATATAAGGGGGGATTTCAATTGCACGCTACAGCCAATGTTGGACAAATCTAACCCCAAACACAATAGCACTGTGTCCAAATCAGGTGCAAGGGTTTTATCTTTCATGCAATCCTACAAATTATTTGACCCCTGGAGACACTAATCCCACTATCTGATCGACCATAGGACCATCTCCGTTGTAGTAATGCCAATACCATGGCATAGTTATTTCTGACCACTGCCCTGTCCAATTAGACATGTCATTTCCAACTAGCATCTTGCCTCAGCGCTCATGGCAACTTGACCCACTATTACTAACCCACAGCTCATTTAAAAAGTTTATCTCTGATCAAATCGACTTCTGCTTAGAGACCAATAGCACCCCTGGCATGGTATATATACTGTTATATGGGAGTCACTTAAAGCCTACCTCAGGGGGCAGATCATTTCACATGCATCTCATGAAAAAAGAGAACAAACTAAGTGCCTTTCTGAACTAACCCAACAGATATTGGATATAGACAACAGGCTAGCCCACGACACATCTGCTGATCTGCTTAAAGCATGACTATTGTTACAGAATTTGATAACCTTTCAATTAAACAAACGGAGCGGCTTATACTCAAAAGAAAACAAATATACTACAAGCACAGTGAAAAGGCTGGTAAATTACTGTGCCATCAACTCAAACAGGCAGCAGCACACAACGTGATCCCTGAAATCCGTGTTGCACTAGATTTAACTTCTACACATCCCCAAATCATAAATGATGAGTTAAAATCATTTTATGCCAAATTCTATACATCACAAGCCTCCACTCATACGGCTGGGGTCCAGGTATTCCTAGATGGCCTAGACATTTCAAAAATTAGCACAGAAAACCAAACCATCCTTGATGCCCCTATAACAACCCAAGAAATAATACAGGCAATAAGTTCCATGCAGAGTGGGAGGGCGCCCGGTCCAGATGGATTCCCTATGGAATTCTATAAACTATTCTCACCCAAACTGGCACCTTTTCTGTGCTTGCTGTTCCATGAAATTCTCTCTGAAGGGAAGTCTCCCACTCTGACCCAGGCAACCATATCAGTCGCACTAAAAAAAGATAGGGACCCCCCTGGACTGTGGTGCATACCGCCCTATCAGCCTCCTCTGCTGCGATTGCAAAATCCGATCCCTTACATCATTAACTCCGACCAAACAGGCTTCATATGAGGGGGGCAATCATTCCATAATAGGTACCGGTTATTTAATGTGCATTACTCCTTCCACTCGACCTGTCAGCCAGAGGTCATACTTTCCCTTCACGCACAAAACGCTTCCGATCAGGTCAAGTGGGAGTATTTATTCATGGTCCTGGACAAATTTGGGTTCGGTCTATCTTTCATCTCATGGATTAAGATATTATCAGTATCAGGTCAGATTATTTTACACTGCACAGAGGGGCTCGCCAGCGATGCTGCTTGTCACCTTTCTTATTTGACATAGCCATTGAGCCCCTAGCCATAGCCCTGACAACGGATGGGAGCATCACTGGTATCATTAGAAATGGTGTAACACATAAGGTATCGCTGTACACAGATGACCTCTTATTATACATATCCATTCCAACAGAATTGCCACCAAAGCTCAAAGACACACTACAACAATTTGGGAGACTGTCAGGCTACAAATTAAACTTTTCAGAAAGTTTGCTTTTCCCCATAAATCAACTGGCAGCAACCACAGATTACAGCAGCTTCCCTTTCAAGATAGAGAACCAGGCTTTCATCTACCTGGGAATCAAGGTTACAAAATCATACAAGGACCTTTATGACCACAACTTTAAATTGCTGTTAGAATGTGCTAAACATGCCTTTACAAGATGGTCAGCACTCCCAATTACACTGGCTGGTCGGGTCAATACGGTCAAGATGACAATACTGCCACGTTTCTCATATTTATTCCAAATGACCCCTATTCTACTACCCAAGTCTTGGTTTAAACAATTAGAGAGTCATATCACCACCTTCATTTGGGGCAAGTCCCCTCCGCGTATCAAGAAAGCCTGCTTAGAGGTGCCCAAATCTGCAGGGGGGGTTGGGCTTGCCTAACTTCCTATTCTACTACTGGGCAGCTAACATTTCTAAATTGAATTACTGGATCTCAATACATGAGAATAAGCAAGGACCAACATGGGCTTCTATTTATCTTTTTCACCTGCGTCGCCATATTGATTTCAAAACAAGGCTTGGGTGGGTAAATGACTCTAGTTAAGCCAGCTAGTAGTATACACTCGACACTACAAATCTACTTTCTACTCAGTTATGTAGCGTTACCAGAGTGTTTAAGGCTGGTCTTAGCTACCTGCTTAGCTTCATTCATATTTCGACCATGTTTAGCGATTTTAAAAAAGCTAGCTAGCTAGCTACCCAGCTGATGACTGTCATGCGAGATGACTGTCAGATGCGAGAATGAGGTAGCTAGCAGCTAGCTAGATAACAGTATCGAAACACGATTAACCTATGAATGGACAACATTTCAATACTAATTAACATCTCACTAACACATACAGGGTACACAAACTGTTAGCCAGCTGGTGGACACTTAACTAGCGAATATTTAATCCGTGTTTAGCAAGCTAAAAGAGCTAGCTAGGCAACATTACCCAGATGACTGTGAGATCGAGGTAACGTTAGCTAGCTAAATAACAGTAGCAACACACGATTTACATATGAATGGGCAACATTTCAACAAGAATGACCATCAAACTAACACATACAGGGTACACAAACTGTGGGCAAGGTGTGCCCTTTTGCCTTTGGGCACAAGCAGTAGGTTTTGTGTTCATCTTTCACATGCCATGCCCACCTAATGTCAAATTACCTCGGGGGGTTTTCATTTTCAATATGGGCGCAATGTGAAAAAGGCTAATGGAACTAAGATCTGATTCTGTAACCTCTCTGATCTCTATCCTAGGCTGTCCCTTACCAATCAACCAATCTTAAAAACCTGAATCCTGTTGTCAAAAATTCCCTTAAAATATGGTTTCAATTCAGGAAACATTTTCATTCCAACCAGGCAAGTGGTCTCCTCCCACTACTGAGCAACCACCTGTATCCTCCATCCCTAATTGACACAGTTTACCAAGCATGGCATAGAAAAGGTCTGGTATTCTTTAGCAACCTCTTTGCTGATGGTACATTTGCTTCCTTTGAAACACTGCAAAAAGATCACAATATCCCAAAGATAGTTTTTCTATAAAATATTTCTCATTTCCTTTCCAGCCACCTAAAAATACGATGGATTTTTTACTAGAACTAGACCCTTATGAGAAAGGGAGGGTGTCTAAAGTCTACAAAATAATACAAAATATCAACCTCCCCTCGTGGGATAACACTAAATTCGCATGGGAAGAGGACTTGGGTGTTGTGCTCTCTGATGAGACCTGGCAACACAGCTTAAAATGTATACACTCCACTTCCCTTTGTATAAGACATGGTCTCATTCAATTCAAGATAATACACCGATTACACTATTCAAATGAGAAATTGACCAGAATTTACCCCAGCACTAGCCCTGAATGTCCGAGATATTATCACAGTCCAGCTACGTTAGGCCACATGCAACATTTTAGGTAACTTTTGGGAGGTTTTTGAAGCAATCTCCTACATGTGTGGAAAAACAGGAGAGGCCAACTCTATTATTGCAGTTTTTGGAGTGCCTCTGCTGGAGAAAGGACTTACTGCCTGCCAGGCAAATGCCATAGCATTCATGACACTGTTGGCTTGAAGACTCATTCTCCTGCAATGGCAGTCAAAGAAACCCCCCTCGTTTAAACGTTGGGTTAAGGATGTTCTTTCTATGATCCCATTAGAAAAGCTGAGATAGAATCGGAATAGGTCACGAGTTAAGTTTACCAAAACGTGGTCTTCCCTTCATAGAATTTGTTGAGAGCCTACCTTTCCTACCTACCTACTGCTATGCAATTTGTGTATCAGTATTGTCTGTACTTATATCCCATGTAACTGTCTTCTCATTTTTTTGTTCTCTTTGAGATGGGGGGGTGGGGGGTTCTTTTTTTCCTTTTCTTTTTTCTGTCAACTTTTGTAAACTGAAAAACTATGAATAAAGTGTTTTAAAAATTCCAAATAGAGGACTCTACATCACACTAATTGATAATTAGAAATTTTGAATAAATTCCTGTAAATCATTCTAGAATCCACAATCAAGTATAGCTGGCATTCATACATTAGGCCTGCTGAGTTTAATCAAAATTAAACAGTGTAGAACTTAACAGAAACTATAAGATTCCAACACCCTCTCTGCTGGACTGGTCCCACTAATAATAACAATCATATATATATACATACATATATATGCCATTGGTGCTCATTGCCTCAAAAATCTCTATGAGATTGACTCTGCCAAAAATCTCATGATGCTATTTTAAAAGGACCATAATTCATTAATTTTAAATTGTTTTCAAATTACTTCCCTACCCTTATAATCAGTAAAAATTATCTATACCCTTCCTATTACAGTAACGGTAGGTGCTATATGGCAAGCTCTTTTTATCATGCTTGGACAATTCCATGATTCTACAAATATATCTGTGTGTACACTTGTCATCAGACTGGTGATAAAAATTTTTTATGATTTTTTTCCAGACTGAACTGCCATGTTTACAGTACATTTTAGCTTTTTTGCCAAAGTCCAATGAATACATGAAATTACATGAATACATGAATCAGAATGGACATGGCCATGTATTATTCATCTCACTTAACATTTGACACTCTTGAAGCTGCAAATGACACCGACCAGAGTAGGACATATTCATCGGCTGTTTTTTTCCCCCACTGTCCATGATACTGCCACAGTGATGTGGTGAGTCCACATATTTCTCCATAGTCCATATTTCTATGTTGATATCTATCTATCTATCTGTAGTTTAAATTCCACTGCACTTGCTGCAGTCAATTTGGCATTGGTATGCCTACAATAATTAAGATTTTGTAACAACCCTCTCTCGATTAATGATATGGGGTGATAATGAATCACAAACCTAAGCAACATTTTCACAGCATGCAAGTAAACAATTAGCAGGTTGTTTGTGTCTCTGCCAAGAAACTAAGGACAATTAATTGTAACCATCCGTCTCCATAACTGAGATCCTTTCACTGTGCTTTCCTTTCAAGTATATGCCAAAGGCATTGATGTTCTTATGCACTGTCATTTATTTTATTACCCATGTGGATGTAATCTACACCCTAATACTAAAAGAGTATAGATGCCAGGCCTAATCTCTAAAAATGAACATTTAATGACTAAATGTAATGCAATGTAACCATGCATTGAAACCATGCATCTTTCTTGATTCACTTTCTGAAACCCGACTATTAGGCTCTTAACCATCCAACCCATAGTAAGGCCACTTTTGGTACAAGACCATCGAGGAAATCAGAAAAGAAACTTCAACTCTACTTTGAAATGATTCCACTAGGAATCTCCCCTGAGAGGTTGAAGACAAAAACACACTAATGTCATCTCTGGAGAGCAGGTTGCAAGATGTGGGTGATGCACCACAGAAAATGTGGTCAGTAGTTTGCGTACTAACATGTGAATGTTAGTATTTTTTTCCTACTGAATGGGTGTAGTGTGTTAGACTACAGTCCTGTTTCAGTCTCTGTGAAAAGAAACGTGAGATGTTTTTTTTTTCTGTAGTCCAATAATGTGCTAATCCAAATCCCTCCTGTAATTGCTGTCATTGAATATAAATCCCTCTTTGGTTTCTTTTCCCTCATTTGTCAACCAGTTTTAGTAGTTACCAATTATGGAATTAATCTTCTCACCATCACAATGACAGCCACAATCCTTTGATATACCTGCACACCTACCACATCTAATTTTCACACCATAAGTCCAACAGCACAAAAGGAGGCAATCAATGTCAGAGCATAAGCACATCCTCCTTATACTATCTGAGAAACTCACAGACACCCACATGAGTCCCACAGTGTTGAGAGTCAAGAGAAAAGGGGAACCTGACCAACCTACACACGTGGTGGAACAAAGCCAATTGGTTCCATTGATGTTGGCTCCTGGACATTGTTGACAAATGATACAGCTGTTTTTGAACTGTGAAGTGAGCACTCAGCCTTCACTTGAAACAAGTGCTTTCACTGCCCAAGCCACTCAGAAGCCTCAAGAAAACTTGATATCTTGTAAAAAATCATTTGATTTGTTGCTCAGTTGACATGCAGTGTTATAACAGAAGCATTCCCTCAAAACACTACTCATATTCCCACCCTGCAGCTTCATATTGACTCATCCACTTACAGCACTCAGCATAAAATTGTTTTAGGCATCAATCATCAACACACTGTTCAGATTTCATAACTCTTTTTCCATATGTAGATTATTGGAACAGCAGAGGACTTGTTATACTCTCAGAGAAAGTCATCGGTGTGTAAAAACACATCAACTTGGCAAAAGCATACACCTTCATTGAGAGCCTATCATGTTTTTTTACTTTTTCTTGCACAATACTGACAGTTTACTTTTACAGTAGAGACACTGTCAAAAAGTCCTCAACTAAAATTAACAGCACTCTGGTATAACTATTGATTTATGGTTTAGGGAACATGTCTAGCCTTAGACAGGGCACCATCTACATGGGGAATATTGCTAATCTCCTGAGAGGTACCCGTCATTTAGGCTCCAGGTGAAGACAGTCAAATTCTACAATGAATAAAAAATTTAATAAAGTGAGGTCTTTTAAGTCTGTTAAAGCCTGATTTGTCAATACAAAACACAGGTGAGGCGACAATGCAATTAATAAAATTGGTTTATCAAAAACAAGACAGATATTGAATAATCAATGGATGAAATGAAATAAAATAAACTAGAATAACTAAGTAAACAAAGACAAACACAAAAAAATTAGTGAATAAATGATGAATGTTAATAGCAGGATAAACTACATAAAACAGGTAATGTAAAAGATAGTGAAAAATTTATGAGTGGGAGTTCATATTGGGAGCTGACAGCTGTAAGTCAAACTGTAGGAGATCATGAATTGATAAATGAAATTGATAAAATGATAACCATATTTTGGCGTGCTTGATGTCAGTCTTAAACGACAGTGTATTAAATGTGTGAAATTTATAAAATAACACTCAATGGATTACTGAAGAGGACCAGTCCATTAGATACACTGGGTAGGCAGCTCAAGCAAGAGAAAGAGGTGCATGCAAGGGAGATCAGCTATCCAACCATTGTCAAAAAATCCACAGTGAACAGCCCAGGACACACGTAGAAGAAAACAAATGTGCCATTCAGGTCTGTCACTTGAGGTGCCCTTCTTGTCGCTTTATTATTGGGTATAAATAACATCAACGTGGAGGGTTGTCAAAGAGATCTGGTTGTCTTTGCATCCTTAAGGGCTGCCTTAATGTACAACCTCCAGCATGTTGTTGGGTCACACTCATGTGATAAAGGGCTGCATACCTACAGCTGGATCTTGCAGCTTTGTGGCCAGATAGAGATGTTGTCAAAATAGGGGAATGAAGAAGAGACACAGTTATCTTTAAATTCAATCTCCAAGAGTTACTTCTGCAAGTAATTGCAAAATTCTCCAATTTTTCTCCAACTTTTCTCCAATGCTGTGTCGGTTACTGATGCGGGATTTGCTTCCCAGAGCCAGTTGTGGATTCAGAGCAGAGTGTGTCTGTTATTGGAAAAACTATTACTTTCCAGAGCTGGTGGTGAGTTCAGGATGTTGGGTATATCTGTGGTCAGGGAATGTCAATTGGATTAGACAATGGACCCCCGGTAGATGTTGTGTGACAAAGAATGTGAGAATCCCCAGTAACTTCTGGGTGACCATGGCTGGAGCTCCCCCTAGAAGCATTAGTGCTGGGTATGGATGGCTGCACCAGGATCCCTGTGTTTCCTGAAATTAAGGTCAATGCAAACAAAGGTCCTTTTCAGCTGGCACAGTGTTTTTTTATGGCCTGGTCAGGGGAGGGTCATGCAGAGCACAATCTTCCCCCTTACAGATGACTTGGGTCCATAAACCCTAAATTCCTAAGGGGAGATGCTTGCTCTTTAATTAAAGTCATCTCAGAAAACACATCCAACCTTTGGGTGTTCCAGCGGTTGATTCAAAGCTGATGAAAACTGGTTTCCATGCAAGTATATCATATGTTGATAAACCCTATAAGGGTGACGATAAGCAGGATAATCTTCAGTTACTTGCTGTGGTATGGCCACACCAATATTTTTGTTGTATGTGGCAAAAGCTCAGCATAACAGTTTTAGATTTAAGTAGTCATGAATGTTATAGAAATAGAAAATGTAGATGTAAAAGAATATATTTGGTTATAGATCTATAGTAAATGATAGAAAGTAGAATAGTAAGACAGTAAGTAATACAGATAGTAGTGTGCTATAGAATATAGTAGTATATATTCCAAGTAGCAGAAAGTAAACAGAAACTAAACATCAAGTAGTTGAAATGATTCAAAATATTAATATGAGGCAGTGAAAATGTTTTGAGCACCTTGCATATTAACTAGCTTGTTATGACACAGCCCCTTGCTACATTAACAGTTATGGCTAGTTTGCTTATATGGTACAAATCTATATTAAATTTCAGTTAAATGACAAGCAAACATTACATGTCCATTTAAACAACAAGTGTATGATACATGAAAGGATATCTGACAATGTAGAAAGCACCATCTCTGTATCATTTCAACTATTTATTTTTCTTGTGTCTCCTGTTGTGATAAACTATTGTACAGCTTATGTAGATCGGATGATAAATATTCCAACACTCCTGAGCCACAACTGGCTTACTGGGTTCTCAAAAGCAATGTCTGAGCCTTTTCTTTTAACAAAGTTACAGAAACATCCCTGTTCCTACATCTAGATCATTTGACCAAATGGCTTGGTTTTGTTTGGTTTATGGAGAAAACAACCTTCCTGTTTTGCCTTGCCTGTGGCTGTGTGCACTGTTGAGTCTGACATCTGTCTCACTTATCTTTCATTATCATTTCTGCCTCTGTCCAGTTCTCTCCTACAATAAAACAAATTTGCCCTCCATGAAGGTGGTTATAATTTGAACAAATCCAAATGTCAGAGCAGTTAATGGTGTTTGCACGCAACACCCGGTTCAGACTGACCAAACAGAAGAACGCTGATAAAGGAATACAAACATGTTCACACCAACTTCCTGGCAAGCCCCACTCCACAGAACTGTGTAAATCAGACAGGTAACAAGCACTGTGATAAAATAAATTTAAGGCCTTAATCCCCCCTCTCTGATGTTTTATTGCACCATTCTAACCTTTAGAGTTTCTGCTTAATTAAGTGTGGATATAAATAGGTGGCACCAGAGAGATATTGATTTCTGTCGCTGGCATTTAAGGTACATTGGACTTTGTTATTAGCACTGGAAAAACACTTGTGCTAGCTGACCTTAAAAGCTAATGGAATATGCTTCACGGGTGGGAAAATGTTGCAGTGGGAGACAGGGAACGCTAAGGACAATATTTATGATGGCCGGAGTCTACATGTACAAAAAAATAAATAAATAACAGAGGAAAACAAATCAAAATGAGTGGCAATAGCTCTCAATACAGAATATGTTTAATACCTGCTCTTTCCATTAATGGTATACTGCCTTGCCTTTCCCTGTGTCTGAGCATGTAAGGTCCTCTGTTTCAAGTAACCACAGAGAGCTTTATTCCCAACTCTGAGTTATGAATTTAAATGAATGACACATTTTTGATCATAAAACATTTTCATTTATTTCAATGACAAGCTCAATGTTGTTTAAGAAATGAAAAGAAAAATGGAACACTTGCTTAAGTCTGTTATTCAAAATAAGGACAAAGCAAATTATGGTGGGGCTGAACATACTTCAATGATTTCCTTTTTCTTGTAACCATTAATTTAAAAATGAATGAGGACCAAAATGTCTTTCCTAACCCATATCATGGCTTATGATGCTAATATCTATCTGATTCATAACTTATCAGAGCAGATAATTATCTAGTCTTCATGCTGTATCCAGGCAACACTGTGTAAGGCACTGAGGACCATGCAGAGTTTACTAATGATATTGTTCATAGATTGCAACCATGTGCTTCTGTGGGTTTATATTTGATCTTCTGTATTAATTAAATCCTGGTTGCATCCTGTGTTTGTTCATATTACTTCTGCTCCTCTTTGCAATCCACCTGTCACACCACCTGCCACAACACAGTAAGGTGCACACTAAGGACACACCCTTTCACATAGCTGGCACCTCACTTGTGAAACAAGCCAACCACAAAACATCAATCAGTCCTATTTTGGATGTGTAGAAGCCAGAATGCCTTGTAGCTGTGTTCCCCAAACCTGGCTATATCATGGTTTATACTAATAATAATAGTCAGCATTTGAACTATGCACTAATTGATAGTGATTCATTTATATGGTAGCAGTTACATTGTATTTAGCAAACCCTCTTGTTGTTATGAAATATGCTTGTAATATTAATATTATTGCATGCTGGCTGCATTTGCACTTTGAAAGTTCTTGCTTTTATTTATTTATTTGGCAGATCCTGTGTTCTTATCCAGATAAAATTACAAGGCCGTCCTGAAAAGATATTACATACAGTGCATGTCATAGCAGCATGATATGGTGGACAACTACACTATTACCATCTTTCCACCTCTCCTTGACCCAAGAATTAGATAAATTTACATTACAAATGTAAATCACAAAAGAGATTTTAAGGACATGAGGCTTTCCAGCAGAGGGATGTAGTGGTAATAATGTTGCAGTTTCACAACAGTGTGAGTCACACAATTGCTTGAACACTGACTTAAAGGCACCAACTAAAGGCCCCTTGCCATTCTCTTTACATGAGGGGGTAATCCATATGTTCACATCAATGTTTTCAAGACTGCAATTACATATTACAGTCTATATTTTCTATAACCTTCTGTAGGTGATATCTTTCACTGGCAATAAGTGAGGTGTATATCAAGTAAACAATAGAATTTTCACCCATCCTGGAAGCTGATTTAATTTGTTAATTGTGATTTAATCATTTCAATTTGTTCTTATTCAACACAAGCCTCATTCAAATAAATTAACAATAGCCAGATGAAGCTAGCATCTAGTTTTAAGATAAGAAGGCCATTGAAAGTAAATAAGGGGGTAGTTTTGCAATTTGGTGATAAACCAGTTAAATGCACTGTCAGACAATCAGAAACTGCATAGTGGTACCTAGCCCTAAAACACATTCCTCATTTCTGTTGTAGTTATTTGCTGAAGGGCAGATTTACAGTTTTATGGGTAAGGTGAAGAGTAAGGACTCACAGAGAGTGGTATTCACAGAAATAATTACAATTCAAAAGGAAAAGCCCTTATAATTACTTAAAATAGCCACAATAACTGGCTCCATAAAACACAACCTATTCATTTTCTGCTGGTATAAATCAGTAAAAACTGAACCCAACACAGCTTAAATACAATGCACCATTAATCGTCACACTAAGCTTGAGGAAAAATAGGAACAAATTATTGTCACTGCTCTGTACTGTTGCAGAAAAGTTAATAATGCAAGCCAATACGCATCAGTAATGTGATCACATTTTGTCCAACACATCACAAAGCAAAGCAATTTCCTTTTGTGTTTAACTACTCTTAGTCAGAGATAAAAAAAATGCAGACAAAAACATCATGGGCTGAAGGCAATGACAAATGAGCTGTTATTTCTCCATTCTGTGTGATGCATATCTTATTTGTTCCTCCCCAGTCCTGCATGTTAACATTTTCATGGTATGCTATGTCTCCTGGCTCAATTAAAATGTAAATTTCTGCGGCCCACAATACATGAGTACTATGGGCAAATGCTTTTAATAATCATAGTGATGCAGGGAAAAAAAATCCTCAATTTCAAGACAGAGCTTTGAAATTAATCTGTAGCAGTTAGTTTTTTTTTTTTCTTGTTGAATATGAATTTCTGAACAGCTACAGTACATACACATAAGGTTTGGTAAAATGTGTAATGGTAACCTGAAAATCCAGTGAAGTAAAAACCCACAGTGATTCTGAAAGACTTGGGTTCAATGATAAATGAAGACGAATACTACAGCATCAAACCTGCACACTTGTGCACACAGATGCACACACACACACAAATAAATGTACATACACAAAAACACACACAAGTTATTTCAAAAAGGATTTAAAATCTGACTCTGGATTTCAGTTCAGAAAACCATACCATGTTAAATAGTAATAGCTGATAGTTAAAGACTGAATAATCAGCCTTTAAACTGTATTTAAAGTATTACTTATATGCAAGTTTATAAGGTAAAAATGTAACATGTTCTTCAGTCTTTCAAAGCTGCACTGCAATATTAACTAGTGAGGAGTTGTGATCACTGCTATATGACTGCTATAGTGACAAATAGCAAGGGACAACACATTATATATAACATTCTCCATTTTGAAAATCAAAGGAGATCCTGCTTGCAGTGGAGCAGTAGGTGGGGGAATGGATTAGTAACCAGAAAGATGCAGGGTTGAGTCCCATGGGGGCGCTGCTATCTTGCACTTGTTTGCAAAGCAGATTGTAGCATCTTCAAAAGGGAAGCCATCCAGGAATCTCAGTATGAAGATGATATAACTGGCCAGGTTTTTCTGGTTAAAATCAGAAAACTCGGATAGCCCTGCCCATTCAGAGATTCTTGAAGCCTCAGTTTTCTATCCAAAATTCTCTCTTCAGGCAGCAGATTTGTGGAAAAATGAAAATACTAACTTAAACACACAAAGATAATAAATAAAACTAATCAAGGAACAAAGACAGCTCATAAATGCTTAGGGCAGGAACAGCTTGGGTGATCTTTCATTGTTAGTGAAGATTGTCAGTGCAACTTGCAGCTGTAGAGTTTTTCTCGTATTAGTTTTACCCCCATAGTTTAAAACATGTGATATTTAAATAAATCTAGGGTGTCTGTAAACTGTTCATGTGAAATTCACAATATAACATGACAGAGAGATCATTAAGGCCTGAGACAGATTCATCAACTGAATCATGGGACATTTGTTTAAGCTCAATCTACAGTGACTTGTAATAAATCTTTTTAAACTTAAGCAAGACTGAACATCTGTTGATGAATTCTGAATTGAATGGATTACACTACATTCCAAACCCTGCTGCAGAGGTTGTAGAATCAACATACAATGCCAGTAACAATCTGTAGTACTGATGGCTAATTTCTTTGGATCATTCGTAAATGAGTTATTGAGAGCTGCCTAAACTATAAACTCTAAAAGCCTGGGGGCTGCAGTGTAATTGGGTTAATTGAAACAAACAGATTTGTTGTAATCCCATTACAGTGCACATTGAACAGGACTGAAAAACAACATATAGGAAAGAAACAGGATGTGGAGGCACATTTACACAAGAAGATGTAAAATCTCTGCTGGTGGTGATCATGGTCCAAGTTATGAGCGTGATGAAATTACAGCACAGAAACTTCCAAATAACACCATCAAGTAGGCTGCAAATGCTTTATAATGATGATATTAATTGTGAAATAAATGTACCCCCCGAAAAGTAATAAAACGAATAAAGTGATTATTTAAGATTCATATTTTGATTCCAAATACTTTTTGCATGCATTTTTCATATTGCTAATGACCAGTTTATTACCACCAGATCTTTAGCCAAGGCTCTGCAGTGCACCAACAGGCAAGTGGCTGCTCAGCAGTAAAAGAAGTAATGGTGAACTGTTCTTCAAGGGATCGTAATGTGGAGAGGCTCTGTTAATATTGGCTGTGAATAGCAGTAGGCCCCCTCCAGAGACTCCTGGGAAGACAAAGCACAGACTGCATGCTCTGTAAAGCTATTCCGATCAAACAATGCATTGTCTTTCAGCCACAGAACGCCTACCTCCAGTCATCTGGCAGTCCTCTCAAGTACCCCTTCCTCTCTCTACTCCCCACGGTGGGAGACAATATGTTTGAATCACTGGGAATGCGCGTTTTGCAGGAAGCCCCTGCTTAGCGGATATAAGTCCATGCATTTCGCCGGAAAAGTGACACATTTGTGGATGGCACTCCCAGGAGAGGATTATCTGGGTGCCGCAGGCCTCCCCAACCACCGTACCTGCTCAAGCAGCTAACTGCACTGGCCAGGACCCCCTCCCCTGTGAGTTGCTGTCCCTGTCACACTTCACTGGGAGAGAGAGACAAGCCGAGCTGTCACCGTGCTGGCCGGCTGGTACTACACCCCCCACCCCCCCGCCACCCCCGCCCCCCCACCAGAACTGGGCAACGCGCTGATCTTGTCAGCAGATGGGTCTGTGTCAAGCAGACCCCGATTGCACAGAATGAGATTCAGCTGAAATCGTTTTCTTCCATTCTTAGCCTTGCTGCTATGTGGCTTGTGTGAACAAAAAATGAATAATTTAGTAATTCTTTATTTCCTGATTTCTAGGCAAGGAATTAATATCCTATCAGATATAGGATATTAATCCGCAGGCCAAATGGTTAGCCCTTCTCTGTGGGCAACACAGGGAGACAAATAAAAATTTACTTGCACACAAATGGCACATTAAATGTGATTATAGGCTTGGAATGGATTACACAGTAATTGCTATCAAGGAACTGTGACAAGATAGCATTTTTGACTTTCATCTTGTTTCCCTTGCAAATAACATAGGAAGATTTCTCAGGTTCTAAATTTTAAAAGCAGAAAAACAGACTGATGCCACAGATCCTGGAACCTATGTATTACACAGGAATTGCTGAATTGGTGGATTGGGATGGACATATATAATGATCTATTGGCATTCATTCTGGTAGATGAAGGAACATGTATGGTTTATGTAATGGTTTGCAGGCAAATGTGTTTGTATATATACAGCATTTGTATGCAGATATGTTGGTTTATTTATAGGTTTGGTAGCAGATCAAATGGTTTTTATGGTTTGGTTTGCTGGTGTACATATAAGTTTAATGGTCTACCTATTGGATTTGTGGTGTATATATTGGTTTGAATTCTTATTTATTGGTTCATTGACAGATGTATTGTTTTAAATATATTGGTTTTCTGATGCACACGTTAGTATAATGATGCATGTATTAGTCAAGCCTATACACTTTGCCACACCATACCAATAATCAATGTTGAATCAATGTTTAGAACAGTGAGCCAATATAAATGGCAGTGCCAGTTAAGTAACACTAATATACTATACTGAAAAGGTTTTTTTTTTCTTCAGATCAGGAACCCATAGTAAAAATATTAGGATTGAACATGAAAGATGGATCATGTGCTCCCACGTTGAACATAATTGCAGATTTAATTCAATTTTTATGTGTAGTATTGTGATGTATTTTGCATTCTGTGTTCTAGGGACTAAAGTATGGTAGTATACTTGGCTTCCCTTGTCTAGTCAGGTTGCACAAGTTAACTTAGGGTAGAGTTTGAATGGTGTTATGTTCACAGTCACTAGTTTGTGAGTGTTGTTAGCCTGGTGTGACACAGTTGCTCATCTAACTTTAATGGATACACTTTTGTTCTATTGTGCTGGAAGTCGCTCTGGATACGAGTGTCTGCTAAATGCATGTAATGTAATGTAATTCTGGGCATTTTTGAGTGAATTTAGAGTTTTGCACTAGTTCTGTATTTCTCAGAGAAAGTGAAGATAATATAGGATAACATTAACAAGCAGTTAGCAACAGCTACAGAATGCCACAATGAAATTTTAGAATTTCAATTCCCAGCATTTTAAGATATTACTAATATGAACTTGAATCCCTGAAACTTACAACTACTGCAATGTACAGTAAAAACTAAAACTAGCACAAGTTCATCTTACTACAGACACCAGACTCTCTGGAATTCATTAAGTATAACATCACCATGTGCTCTTATGAGTTTACTGCATTTGATCTACTCTGTCTAAAGCTTAGGCCAAAAACCTGTTCAACTCTGCAAGGATTATCTAAACTGCTTGTGCAATGACTGGTTTGACAGGTTTGACAGTCATTGCAAACAGTAAGGTTAAAATGGTAAAAAAAAAAAGAATTTTGGATAAGCAACCACTTTCAAGAGACAGATAGATTAGCTCTTGAAATTCAATTCCAAAGTATCTCCAAAGTGTGTGCCACATCTCTGCAACCCAGATGAAATGAACTTATGTCTGCTGATGTGCACTATCAGTTTGGAACAAACAGTGGACTTTCTGTTCTTGAAAGTTACTGAGGACATGTCCAAGTCACAGTAACCCTAAAGAAAGCAAATAGCATGCCCTTGTAAATGAGTGGTAAATGGATGTTATAGTAGTAGTGGCCAGGTTACATTTTTTCAGATTTTGTAATATTAAAATGATTTATTTTTACACAAGAATGTGCAGTTGGATTTCCATTTTGTCCATAATTTGTTTCCCTCATTTAATTAAATGCCTTCATTAGAATCTTGAAATAAATACAGAAAACAATGTATTAAAGAAAAAAAATACAGAGCCACATATAACGATTTCTGAACAGTTAATCACATTTTTTATCTTCAGATAAAATCTTGTGTTGATAAATTTGTATAAAAATAATGCCTGGTGGAGCAATTGCAGTTAAATTCATGTTAGGTCAGACTTACCAAGAACAGAGAGCTCACAGGAGGCACTGATGTTTTCATTCTTGTTGTGAGCCACACAGCTATAAGAGCCGGAGTCATCATCCATAACGCTGCTGATCAGCAGGTTGCTAGCCCCAATCAATGAGTACTTCTTTGTCCTATGAAGGCAGAGCACTTTAGTTGGAATGTTGACGAAACAGTGAAGTACATACAGTAAAGGCTTACACAGGCCACATTCACCATCTTACACCATTCCAACATTTGCTGAACTCTTGGGAGCATGTCAGCCATTAATGTGATGTATTGACCACTAAACAGTCTGGTATGGCTAATATGTATAAGGAAACCTGATGAACTTGAGTCAAATGAGGGAGGTTTCTACACTTTTTTTTGATGTGGAAGTAATTTTCCTGTGAATTATTTATCTACATCATCTTTCAGTGCAAGTGCAATCAGTATGATAATATAAATCAAGAGAGTAAGTAAGTAGAGAGAGAGTAAATAAGAGACTGAACTAAACTTATATATTTGAGATACACCATCAACATCAATATTCAATTCACAAAAAGTAAAGCATAGTTTTCAGACTCCTATGGCGTGTGATGGTCTATTATCAAGCAAAGCCCCTACTTCATATGAAGTAAGCACTATAAGTGAGCCGGTCACTCAGTACCATACATTTATTCAGTCAATCATGTAATCTGTGCTTCCCTCATTTACTGCAGTGTTATTATCTTTAGAATCATCATCGTTCAGCCTCTTCCTCAAGGCAAATTCAAACATCAGATGGGACTGAAGATATTAAAATACAAAACATTAAAATGCATGCCTTGCCTATGTCTTGTTTCACAACACTTGGTTTATTGCTTGGTAATGTCAATGTACATTGTTGATTATGCCCCAATTACCACAATTTTCAAATGTCACACATTGTAGAGTAAAAAAGGGAAAAGGTCAGTGCACTCTTCAAGATGTTTATCAACATTAGACACAGCATCTGCCAGTGTCATCATGTGCTGTGATGGCAAATATCAAACAGCTTATGGCTAACCCTTCCTTGCAATGGTACCCCACCCCTGTCTCTGACCTTGTGGGGAGCATCTCATCACCCCTCATCCAGAAGAAGGAAGGAGTTGGGAAGCCGGAGGCGGAGCACTCCAGAATGGCATCATTTCCCTCAAGAGCAACCACTTTCATTGGCTTCTGCAGGAATGTCACCCCTCGGTTGACACCGGGCTCTGTTAAGTAAGAAATAAAGTCTTTCAGTCAGAATCAGTGGGAGAGCTCCATGAGCCCCAATGTGACATATATCATATGTCCTATATAGTTCATGTAATTCCTTCTGAATTTATTTAGATGAAACATTTCATGTTGCTAATATTTCTAATTCCACATGAATATGGATGGTCTGATGTGATAGCAATGTGGGTCTCTTATTAATACTTATGTACTGTAACAGGAAACAATGTGCTTCTAATCAATTTGCAACTGCTATGGAACCAAATTAGGTCAGTTCTACAGAGCTGAGTAATATCTCACACCTGGCCACTGTTCCAAAGCACACTATGCTGTAGATAAAATTACACTGTGCATTTCCATTGGTTAACCCAGAGGGACAATTACAATGGTTTATCTGAAATCCATTTCCACATGCATCCTTATGCATATTTAGGTTGGGAAATAGCATTTAATAGTGGCCAGCAACTGATTTTAAGGCTCAGCTTTGTCTCAACTTGTGTCTGCCTTGGGGAAAACAACAGTAAAAACTGCAGAGAAATGTATTTCAACCAAAACCGAAATCTCCTATGTGAATTAAGTGAACGCTGTTCTGTACATTTCCTTTTTTTAATGGACAGAACATATAAATATTGTGCCTTCACAGACATCTTCCTTGCACCTTCCCATTGTGTAATGGTGGAACACAATCTCAGACCAGCCCTGTTCTTCCCATCACCTCGTGTGTAAATTTAGATGACTCTGCAGCTAACATTATATTTTATACCTATTTTTATTGTATTTTTAAATCTCACAAATGAATAATCAACACAGAGCGTCTGTAGGACATTCACTATCACCAGAGAAATTCAGCATGGGCACTGGCAAGTGAAAGTGCAGCCTGCAAGGAGCAAAAGAGCACAGTTAGTTAAAAGGAGAGGATGGCTTGGTCAGGTTGTAAGAGCTGGGTGTGATATATTCATTAGTTTGAGCAAGGGATTTAAACAAGAAGTGTTTCGACAATATTTTTCACCAACTTCATGAATGATTAAAGCACAAAACATAATTGCAGCTGGCCTGAATGGGTCCCCTGCATTTCACGTGACACATTCACTGGCGCAATCATGCTCAAAGTATATGAGTGTTAGCATATACCAAGAGGTGGGTCATCTCAGAAGCACTCTGGAGTGTTTCTGTCACACAAGACTGGTCACATCAGAGACCCTTAGGCCCCTATGATTACGCCTCTCAGAAGAAGGCTTCTTCAGGAGCACTCTGAAATGAAACACTGTTTCTCAAGGCTTTCTGGGTGTATGGATTAGAATCATATCATGTGGGAGTAATGAGAATATTTGTTTGCAGCAGCAACAGCATTTATGTCTGGCTCCAGTGGTGTATGGATTTACAAAAGCATGCTGCCATATGGGTGTCTGCTCTCTAGTGTCACAGCATGTGATGTGAAGGGCAGTCTTCCTGGAGTAAATCACCTGAAGGCAGAATGACATTTTTTGTTATTTAATGAGAGTTATTCTACTTAAAGAGCATATTGCATGGACTGTAACCCTTCTTTTAAATTGACATCATAATACATTTTTATTGTCTATCATTATAGATTTGTAAGTGCTCACATAATCACTGTATTGCCTACTCATGGTATTGTTGGTGATAAATTATTTTGTGTCATCACTGTAGACCTACCTGGCAACACACTGAGCTCCGCGTCACTTCCGATGCGGGAACTTCCTGGGTTCTCGGCCAGGCAGCGGTAGGTGGCGGAGTCTGGGGGCTGCACTCTGCTGACCTGCAAGGACCCGGAGGGCAACACCACCACGCGGCTCTCGGGGGTGAAATGGAGGGGCAGGTCCTCGCGGTTCTTCTGCCAGCGCACCACAGGGCTGGGTTCGCCTGTCACCTCACAATGCAGGAGAGCTGTGTCCCCGAGGTGTGTCGACACTGACTCTGTAGGAACCACCATCCGCAAGGGACCTGAGACAGAGAGAGAAGGGGACAGCAGTGTGAGAGAGTGCTTCAATCTAACCTTGAGCTGGGATTAATATTCTACCACACAGGTCCTGTAAATTAACCAGAAAGATGTATTACCACATCAATAAAATATTAACACTGTAACTATAATTAAATATATTTGAAATATGGCTAATTTTATATGTTTCATCGAACACAGAAATGTGCAACCCCATAACCTTAGCGCCATAATTTTCTGTTCAGTGAAAGGTCGGAATCAGCAAAGTGCCCAACTTTATATAAATTGTACTCCATTAAACCTCCTAAATCTCCTGACAGGGGAGAAAATATGAGGCTATGCTTGAAGTTCTCTGGTTGCGTGACAGAGGCTGCCCTTTTCCATTTCACAAGAGGAGTGTAGGAAAGAACAGATGACTCCAATTGCTTTTCACTGATACTGCATATAATCTGTTTGGTCTGCATTACATTGTTTTCCTCCATCTTTGATCACATGGTATTGTAGTTTACATGATTGGTGGCTGTTCCATCTCTAGAATGTACAAATTTTTGTCAGGCCACTGCATGGCCTTTGATCATCTTCTATGCATGATTCAGTCTGCAGACAACTGGTTGCTCTGAACCAGACAGTGTCTCCAGAGTCTGAGACACAGTCTAAAATGGGTCAGAGACCAGAAGCCAAGTTCTTACTAAAATCTGCGATGGTCCAGATTTCAGGTCTAATGAAATTAAGGTGGGGCTGGGGGTGTGCTGAATTAAAATTCAATTGAATGAACAATAAATTAATACATGCTGAATTTAACCAACATGTAGATGAAAAAATAAGTGGGGAAATAAATACAAATAAAAAATGAACAGTTAATGCGTATTAAAATCTTTTCCATACCATTTCAATATATTTGGTGGTTTTGTATGTCATTTTCTTATATTGTATGGTTTTGTATGTTATAGTAATTGGATTTGCAGCTAAAAAATCTAGGTTAGATCTAAATTTTATTTATGACATTTACATCATAAATGTAAGATGCAAATGCATCTAGAATAGTGGTGTAATTAGATGCTTCAAAGTAAATAATTAAATAGTTTTATGTTCAAGAAAGTCCAAAAAAAGTTTGGAAATATATAATTCTGCAGAAAGTAATTACATTTGGAGTGTCAAAACAGAGCACAACTACAATAACTTTAAAAATAAGATTGTTTATTATATTATGTTTTTATATTTTATCACATGAATTCCCCTGCTCATTTTGAGACCTGTATGAATATCAAATTATGCTGTACAAGAGCACTTCATTGCACAACACTCTAATAACTTAGGTGCAGTGCTTGCCTTGATACGACATACCAGTCATTAGGCCTGCAGCATGATTTGACTCTATTTTAAATGCGATCACACACCACACTTCCAGTGCATCCATACTGGATGAACTCACAAAGAGGTCTTTGAAGGGGACAATATAACAGATGAAATCTACAGCCTGTGGTGAGCTAGCAAGTAGTATGGCTAGCAAGTAGTAGTTCTCACAAAGTGAGATTCCAATGTAAAGCTCATTACCATGAAGAAATAGACCTCAAAAATATGAACATGTACATTGTTCAAATGAAGTTTGCCTGCTCAAAATACCCTTTTAGTCTATGCCTTTTTCACTGCTACAGTAATGTGGTGCTTGCCTTCATAAACCAGTATGACATAATCAACTCTGACACTGTTTCCTGACACTGTAATCTGCGCTGAATTTCTGCTTTGAATCACACAGTGCTGGAGCAGCATGTGAACTTTGGGAAACTCTACCAATGGGGTAAAGAACCACACCAACACAAGATGAACAGAAACCAAGAGGATCGGTAATACACTGGGAATACCAGAAACAGCTCAAATTATAAACCTTCTCACGATTAAGACAGTCAATTCATGTCTGACTGTCAACTGAGTATCCTGAATAAATAATATGCATGATAATTTGGTTTGAATGCCATTAATGATACACCTCTCAGTAAGTTCAATGAATATAAATAGCTTGTGGAAAGGGTGTGATACTTTTCAGTAATGTTGCACATTTCTTGTCAGAAATGATCTAAAATATGACTAGCTGGGTGTCTGTTCATATCTTGATGAAGAATATGAGTAGGCAATGTTATTATTCAACTTTTAAATCATGATTCAACTTTCACTAATTAAATGTTACTGTTTAATGTTTAAATTACTTCTCAATAGAGATGTTTTAAATAAAACATGTTTTATATGTGTATTCTCTTATGCCTCTTTCTTCTGTTTACAATGTTTTCAATCACAAATATTACAGAACATCTGAACCACAAAGAGGCAACAATATATAAAGTGGAGGTCACAAGCATTGAACGAGTTAATATCATACAAATTATACAAATACATTAATTTGTAAGGATTATACAATATGAACATCCAATTGGCACCCCAGAACCTAAGAAATTGTAATTACTTAATACTGGACACAGGTGAAAAATATTAATATTTTTGACCACAGGTTAACATCCATCAACAACACTGTACAAATTAGTCCCTATATTTTAGAGCACATATTGTTAACATGTTTAGTGCACCATCACCTGTTCTTTCTGTCACAAAGATAGTGATTTAATGTATGGATGAAAGTCCTGCAGGAAGGAAATGAGCTGACAAGACTTCAAGGGAAGAAAAAACTACAGGTTGTCACATATGATCATCAACAAGCTGAAACAGACCCATTAATGCTACTGTATGGCCATATCCTCGGACAGAGAGGGACCTCAACAATAAATTAGTCCTAAAGAAATTAAAACTTCCAACACTCAGCAAGCTTATTGAACCTCCACCCTGCAGTCCTTAACAAGGCTACTTAATTGGGTGCACAGCTACTAACATGGCATTTAGCAAACGCTCTTATGCAGAGCAACTTACATCAGTTACAGTTTTTTTTTTTCCAATGTTATCCATTTATACAGCTGGATATTTACTGAGGCAATTGTGGGATAAGTACCTTGCCCAAGGGTACAGTAGCAGTGCCCCAGTGGGGAATCGAACTGGCAACCTTTCAGTTACGAGTCTTGCTCCTGAACCACTATACTACCCTGCTGCCCCTAACCCTCCATGCATGTGTGGACAGAAATTGACATCCATGATAGTTGACTACAGTATGACGGTGCTCCATCGTCAGCAAAAACTGTGCAAATAGAAAATTGCATTTCAGACAACAGAAAGTTATAATAATTATAATAATTGGTGAGAGCTGAGTGCTAATAATAACAAGCTTCTTTTTCACTGCTTGTTTTCATGATGGACGCACTGGTTGCATTCAGAAACACCATTCAGCATCTTAGAGTTAGGGTTAAATTCATTTTAATTCTGTTAATTCAGGTATGCAGCGCAAGGTGTCATTTGCCAGGAATGACTGGGAGCCTACTTTGGTGGATCAAATAGGCTTTGTTCTGCCAGGATTATGGGTGAGTAGGTCAGTCAGTGTGCTCCTGACACTCCCCTCTCAAATAGCCACAGTAGCTTAAATGCATAATTAACTAACGTACAGGGTGGGGAAAAAAAATGTTATACACATAAACATACTGTATACTTTGCACCATTTGAACTCCACATTTGTAAAATTTGCAAAGCAACAGTTTTTGTTTCCATATGGAAGTATTGCAATATATTGAAAAATATGTTGTACAGTCCAAGGATATATTGCAAATACAATTAAAGTATTTTAATGCAAATCAGAAATATATTGCTATATACCAAAATGGCACTAATTTACATATTTTAAGCATTTTGAGCAAGCTAAAATATACGGTATATTCTCAACATAGCAGTTTATGTATGGAGGCTAGTTTGCTATCATATTACTTGTACAGTTGTTCACCATAGTAATACTGCTAGCAGTACCAGTAGCTGACTATGCTTTCCATGTACACATGAAAATAAAAGCTTTCTAGCTATACAACCATTTCTCCTTGTACTGTAGTTTTAGCAGGGAAAACTAGAAAAGTTTTGCCATACTGTATACAAATTTGAAAGCAATAACTACTTGCAACTGCATTTAGTGTGCTATGTGAATGAATCCACAGTGGGTCGGCACCACTACACATTTAATCTCAGCTGGACTTTCCCTGATTTAAAGTGGAATTACTAAGAACATGAAGACTTCTCTGAATGTTACTAGTACCACTGGGATATCTTAGATTTTTTTTTCCTATTCATAATTCATAATTCCTAATTTCCCAACCCCATGGGCATGACTAACGTAAAGACATTCTGATTGGTGAGATAACATTAGAGAGCTGAAGATGGGTTAAAATGTTCATATTGTCTGTCCAATTATTAATCATTAGTGATATTTATCAGTGCTTCCTTTCACCAAATGAACAATACAACACTTTATTTCTTGATTCTGCCATCATACTGATGCCCAGACAGACCATTTGTTTCATCCCTTAAATCCCATGTTACCTTTATTTTATGATTATTTTGTTATTAATTTTTTTTATCTCACCATGGCATTTTTGGTATTACTATACAGTAATTTGTGCATCTGCTTGTGGGCTGAGATGCCTGTCCTTCTTTTAAGTAATTACACCAATGTTCTTCAATAAACCTGCACAAATCCTCTTTACGTCTAACTCAACAGGCCAAATATGTGTGGGAAAATGCATGACCTGTTCCACTCAGAGGCCCCAATAAACAACACAAGCTTCAGCAGCACATGAAGTAAATGGGAATGTATGTTGGGTGCATGTAGCAGAGGTTTGTATAACATGATAAAAATTGGAAAATTAAATTTTCTTCTCAAAGAGTAGTTGTATGTGCAACTTGCAGGGTTGCGCAAGGAGACAGAATACAATACAATACAATAATCCCATTGTTACAGCAGGTAATTTGGTGTTCAGGCAGAATCTTACATGAAAACACATACACTCCTGGGCAAACAAAAAAAAAAAACTGGACCAAGCCCAAAATGGCAAAACATTAAGCTTTTAATGGTCTTAATAACAAATAACTTTTCAGGAAATTAGCAAGAATTAAACAAATAGATAAAGTAACTTAGTATGGGATAGCTTTCCCCTGTGATTTCTTTAAATGTTGAAACCTTGAGGGTAAACCTGTAGACAGCTTTTTACAGAAGAAAGAGTCAATATTGTTCCACTCAGCATTGATGGCTTCAAACAGTTGATGAGTAGTTGAAAAACATTTCCTGGCTAGTTTGTGTTTAATGTGAGACCAAATATTCTCTATCGGGTTCAAATCTGGACTCTGGCCAGGCCAAAACATGAGTCTGATGGACATGTTCTCAAGCCACTTCTTGGTGGTCTTTGCAGTGTAGGCAGGTGCATTGACTTGTTGAAAAATAATGTCTGATTGTTTCTCTTTAGAAAACAAGCAAGTCTTTCTCCTGTACTCCAAAGCATTAATTGACTTTTCACAGTGAAGCAGCTCACCAGTACCAGCAGGTGTAAAGGTTCCCCACACCATTACACTGTGGTAGAGCATATATTGCATATATTGTATTTCTCACCAGGTCTTTGAAGACACCTCTCTGGAGCATCACCATACAACTCAAACCATGATTCATCACTCCACACACTTCTGCTGAACCACTCTGAATCAAAATTTCCATATTCTGCCAAAAGCTTCATTCTGTCTTTGATGTTTTTCTCAGACAGCAATGGCTTTTTAACACATCTTCTAGACACAAAACCTGTAATAGACAACCTTCTGGTAATTGTTGTTCTAGAAAGATTCTTGTTGTCTGAGGTGTTGAATTCTTCTGACAGTTTTTTTTCCTGTCTTTGAAAACCGTAAGTTTCAGCATGATGTGGCTTTGGGCCTTCCAGATCCTTTCTTTCTGGCAACATCACCTGTTGTTTCAAAGCGTTGACCTATTCTCTTAATAGCTGATAGAGAAATAGGGATTTTCTCTGCCTTTAGGGTCTTGTAAATTTCAGAATAACTACAGTTGGCCTGATGAAGACCAGCTATGCGATTTCTGACAGCAACTCCTGCATGATATTTTGTTTTTTTTGGAGCAGATTTTCCTTGGGACTCACAACACTGCATATTGTAGATCTCTCTATCACTCCTGGTTCCACTTATGAGCTCATTATCAGGCCTTTGACGGGCTGCGTTAGGTGTGGCAGATCACCAAATAATGACTTATCTTTTCAGAATAAAAACATCCCAGAAGATATTTTTAGAAAATTTTGTACATCCAGACATGTGTTAGTTTGAATTTTATATCAAACATTTTAATCATTATCATTATTTTACCTTGTGTACAAGAACACTATATAAGTGAATTTCCCTGTTTCCAGCTCCCCTGTTTCACTGCAGCAAACGTTAACGAGCAAATGGTGGCACAGAAGGTCTCAGGAGTGTATTTGTATAATTCTTGCTAATTTCCTAACCAATGATTTGTTATTAAGACCATTAAAAGCTTAATGTTTTGCAATTTTGGGCTTGGCCCATTTCTTTGCCCGGGAGTGTACAATATGTATTATAATAAAGGAAGGGCTGCTGAAACATTTGTAGCTGTCAAAGTACAAATGAATAAAACATCAATTCAGACATCAAAACAACCCCCACAGACACAGACAAAAATAGTGGCATAAAAGCCAACTCCTTGCTGGTGATCTCTCAGGTGCCAGTCCTGCAAATGAGTATAAGGTCTCCTACCAAATTCAGCTTTAGTGACTTTAGAAGACAGAAATCAATATGACACTGCATGGCTGAAACATATAATAAATGTATCTCAGGATATTACTTTTTTTTTTTGAAAACCAATCCTGACGGATCAATCATAGGTTGTAGAAAGAAATACAGAAATGAAAAGCATCATAACAGAATATACCATCTAAGAAGAATAAGTCTCCAGTTCAGGTCAGCACAATAAATACTGTATAAACACTTACTGGCTCAAACCTTGAACCAAATTGCTTTGAATTTCATCCTCATCCTATTTTGCATCTTTAAACTGGAAATAGGTTTATTATAAATTTTCTCTCTAATGCTTAAACAAGAATCAAGGCTGATTTCCAACATGTCACTCTTCAATCTCAACATGACTTCAGACTGTTTGATCTGTGCTTGATTCATGCTTCAGTTATACTGCTGTGATCTGAGCTACTCTGAATCAATGCAAATCACTGTGCGTGTGTGTGTACAGTGTCTACACTGTGAATGCAAGCAGATATCTAATCCTGCATCGGCACCATGACTGTTCAAGGTTCAAGAATGCCAATAGGACATTTGGTCTTGGAGCTCTCTGTGTTCTGTGATTAATCTGAAAAAATCTGTGTCAAATCAATCACACAGAATTTCCTATTTAGCATGCATTACTTCACAGCATGGTGCATCAACTTCCAATCTGTGCCATGAGGGCACAGGCACTTTGAGTGTATAAAACAGCATTTTTAATTTATCCTCATTGCATAATCCTCTCTCTTGTGTGCAATATTGTTCTGACATCACAGATAATGTGGTACACCAACAAGTGTTTTGTGTGCGTGTGTGTGTGTTTGTAAAAGTTTGTACATTTTGGCCCTACAGGTGCTATATGTAGTATGCTACAGATATTTACACTGTTATCAATTGAACACATTAATTAAGTGTATTAATTCAATGTATACACAGACATACACATCACTTTATCAGTGTGGTTCTGATTAGGTAGCTGCAGGCTGTCGTGTTAATGCTTTTTGGCCTCCTGTCAGTTGGAACAGCCCCGGTATTCTATGAGACACTAGCTCTAACAGCTTCAAATTTTTAGAAAATAAATGAAGCAGTATAAGTCATTTTGTCAGCGTGTATTAACATCAGTTTCATGGTATGGTCACCATGACACATACTGTATGTTATTGGAAATACAACATAATGAAACTTTGTTCTGAAATGTCTGAGAATAAATCAAGTTTTTCCTGTTGTAGTCTTACTTTGCATTCTTATACTACCTTTGACCAAAAAAAAAAAAAAAAAACGTAAATTGATTACATCTGTAATGATGCTAGAAATGATGTTCTCTGAATTATGATTGAGGACATTGCCTTCCCACGAACCATCCAGGTCCTGTGGGACATTTTAAACTGCTGAACACACATTGTAATACTGTTGGGACAACATGGGCCATCCATTCTTATAATTCTATATAGTACATTTTGTATAAACAGATTTCCATATGCTTTTCTTCTTTGACCTTTCTTTCAGTCTGGGACACTGTAATTTTTAGCACTGCAGTCCAGACAGCTCCATTTAGTTTCCAGGGCGTGGAGGAGCAAGTAGTCTGAAGTGTTTCTAAATTCAATTAAGAGGGGGTGCAAAAATTAAGCTCCTTTTCTTCCAGCTTTGAAGAGCCAGGACGACAGCGATTACAGTCCTTGTTAAAGTGAACTAAAAAGAAATTTGTTGCATCAACTCCAGCCCATAGCAGATGCCTTAATTAAATGAAGATTACACTTGTATGCACCACACTGATTTCCCTCATTAGAGCAATAATCTCTGCTCTACAACCTTTACGAGGAACAGGCGCAGAGACCTAGTGCCGCTCGCGTGAAGCCACTCTGACACCCGTGTCTGCACACATATCACAATGACATAAAGTCAATCGAAAAAGTGAAATGAAATGCTGGTGAAAAAGGCACTGGCTGGCTTCAGTCGGTGTGCTTTTCTGCAGATCTGAGATGAAAAGATTAGCATAAGACTACACGCGCTTAATGTGCAACCACGTTTTTGAGCAGAGCTGCTTTTATTATCAGTGAGCTGAAGTGGATAGCGGGGCATCGGGGGAGATGTAAATCCTACAGTGGTAATGATTACCTTTGACTTATGCATTCAAGGAGACTGAGCAATCACCATCTATGACAGGCGTGTTGCTCTACATGTAATATGGTTCTCAGGAGGAGAGAGGGTTGGGGAGGAAAGAAGGGAGGTGACACCTCACTGCAATCATCTTATTCCATCCACACAGCTTCAGCTGCTGGCTAGATCTTGACATTCACAACAGGTCTGAGGAAAAAAATCTTTATTCAAATGTTGAGTTAATTAATGTTAATGTAACTTTGATTCAAAGCTTTGCAGCATTTTGATGAGCTGAACCAGGCTGTCAGGGCTCCCGCCCCCTAGCTGTTGTGTTTTTGTTTTTTTTTTTTTCCTGTCCATGTGCTTTTGTTTTCCTTGTGTTCTAGCCCTGCCCCGCTCTCCGCCTTGTCTCCGCCCACCTGATTGTCTCCACCTGCCTGCCTGCACACCTGCCTCCCATCACCTAATCAGCCCAGCCCTATATCTACCCTGCTTGTCGTTTCAGTGTTTCTGCTTGTCTCGGTTCCCGCCTGTTTTCCCTGTTTGGATTTTTGCTGGTTTTTGACTTGCCTGTTCTTTGACATCGGTTTTGCCTGCCCTCCTGTCCTGATTGCCTGATCTGCCTGCCTTCAAGGTTTGACCCTGCCTGTTTCTGTTTTTGATCCTTGTTTTCCCCTTGGACTGCCTACCTGGTATTTTGACCCTGCCTGTTTTTGGACTGCTGGCTTGTTTGACGATTCTATTAAACGCCTGGAATTGGAGCACTTGTGGTCCGCGTCTGAGTCTGTGCCTGAGTCCTGACACAGGCAAAATGTATGCTACACTTGCTGTTTGGTTCCTCCCGTGCAAACCAGCCAAGCAATGTTAAACAGCAGTACACCCTGGAAGCCTTCCACTATTCAGACACAGAAAGCACAGCACCATTAATTGAATGGCTCACAAAGTGTGTGGTGTGTGTGGGGTGTGTGGGTTTTTTTTTTTTTTTTTTTTTTTTTTTTTTTGGGGGAAAGGATTCTGAACAACATGAAGTATGGGTTATAGGTGTGTAGAATGTTGTTCACTAGATATAAAGGCTTTTCAAATTATAGACAGCTCTTTGTGAATGTATTGTGTGCTGTAGGGGATGAACTAAAGCATAGCTATATGTGAGCATATCCCAGGGTGCCACTTCCTCACAAAAAGCCATTTCATCCCTCAATAGTCCCTTTATATTAGTATATGGGTCTAGATGAAAAATTGACACAACAAAAAGATATCCCTAGTGCACTCAGTTATGTCACTTTCAAATAAACATGTTCTCCCTTTATATAAGTTGCAAAATAACAATGACATTTAATGTTTATGTTCTCAAATGAGAAAAATTCATGTTGGTCACATTGATAACAGAAAATTGTTGGTTTAAAATCCATGTACAATTATGGAGGAGGTGCTTCCAACAAACTACTTAACATCCACTGCCCTAAATGCCTTGCTTGATTCTCCCCTTTTGCATATTTTTGCACCTGATTTGCTCTAGTTGCCCCATGCTTGAAGTTCTCCTGTCCCAATGCTGAACTGAGTCCACTAAATTTGCCATCCTGCCAATCATTTGTGCAGTAATTTTCTCTGGAGGCAGGTGTCAGGCCACCAGTTGCATCTGTAACCTCTGCCTCTCAGGAGCACGTGGGCAGCAGCAAGACAAGTAGGTTTAAGACTAGTGAGATAATACCACCCTTTCTTTTATTGACACTGTGATTTAAGCTTCAAAGCCTACAAAAAGAAAAAAAATATCCAATGTACATAAATTACAATACAGATAGACATTGAAACATTTGAAAATTGCCTGCTTTGCAATGCAGAACATTTTTCCTTCTGCATAATGCTCAATTTTCCAAACATAAACAACACATGAACAGTTCCTGTGTGTTGACAGAGATTATTCTGTCAAAAAGGAGAATACAACAGCACAAAATTGTGAAACTGTCAGGCATCCTCATAACTGCCTATCAGGTCCTGTTCCCTGCTACTTCCCTGATCTTCCTCCAGAGTGCCCTTCATCCTGCCTGTCCCTTACTTAATTTAGTCAAATATTTTCACCTGTGTGTAGTTAGTCTAGGCATATGTTTTTTGTTCTATAAGCCCTGTTGCTTTGTTCAATGCCCAGTCTTGAGCTATCTTGTGCTTTCCTCTGCCCTAAGTTTGGCTGTTACTAGTCACTAGTAAGGATTCTGTGTCACTTTTAACCTATCTGTGCTTTTGCATGATCTTTGCATCTGGATTCCTCCTGCTCAACTGTTACAGAAACATATGTGGACAATGGGGATGGCCATTGTAGTAAGAAAATAAACAGCCCCAAGCAAGTAATGTGCATGCGAATAGGATGTGATGATGTGGTCTGTGCCACGGAAGTGAACTACAGAAGTAATGGAACAATATTTATGAAATGCATGTAAAGGCTTCTTAAAAATGTATGGGTTCAAGTCATTCATTCCACTAATAGCACTTCTACCCACCAAAAATAAAAAAATATATAAAATCAAAACCAGTTTCATGTAAAATTGTCACTTTTTAGTATGTGTAGCTTGACGTTTCGTATGTTAGACTAGGAAACTTGGTCTACCTCTGTCTTCCACTGCCTCTGTCTAAACCCAATCAACACCTAGGTATTTATGTGAGTGCTCATCTGAGCCTAGACAGTCTTAGTTCGGGCGCTGTTTGTGTGCATAACTTTATTATTATTATAATTAACATTATTAACATTATTTAGGGAATAAACCATGTCTCTGAAAGACCAGTTTCATCTCATTCATCACACTCCGTTCCAAAAAGTAGAAATTAACAGCTACCAGTATCTAGCTAGCAACCATAATAAACATTGATATATAAAAACACAACTAACTAGCATAAACAAGATAATGTGTAGGGTACGCCGTCACGCGCGTAGAGCACAGACCATTTTGGAGCGATTTGGACAATGATGGGGGGCTGAGTGGCGTCACGTGTATAACAAATAAAGCTTAATAACTTAAGAAACGTAGTTAACACAAATGTTTCTTATTGCGGCACAAACCAGCACAAATGTTGCACAAACGATTGAGACCATTTTGGAGCGATTTGGACAATGATGGGGGTGGGGAGCTGAGTGACATCACTGTTCAGAAAATGTAAAGTTTAATTACTTAAAACCCTTAACAGCAGAAACGATGATTTTTACGGCACAAATTAGCATTTTTTTGGTTGGAGTTTGTTTTTGTTTTTTTTTTTTGGTGTGTGTGTGTGTGTGTGGAGGGGGTGCCCTATTTAATTGACCTTTTTTATTTACTTGTCCCTTTTTTCCTAAACAATTTTTGGGAAAACAGCACACCTTCAACTTGCTGCATTATGGCATGGTGTCTAGGTTCTTTGGCAGTTAGAATGTTAACAATTAACCTTGCTATGAGTCACAGACATGGCCATTTCATTTCATGGCCATTATCTGAATGTGCAGATAGCATCATCAAACAGGTAACATGTATATTATCATGCACTTTAATGACAGAAAGTTTTTCTCTTCCTTGTGATCCACACCACTCTATTATATACAAGGTTGACTGGCAGAACAGCATAGTATTTGTGTGACCTTTTAGTACTGTACAGACTCTTACTGCAACTAAATATGCCAAGCAACAGAGTGAGGAGTGTACTTTGCCTGCTGATCCTATTTAAAAAATACTAAATGCCCTGTACACAACTGTTCAATACATTAGCATTTTTTTCTGAGAGACATTTTTTTGTAATGCAAATCAGCTGCCAGTGTCCAAAACTGAAAAAAAGTCTTCAGGGATTTCTCAGGATTAGAGTGTGTCAATTAAAATCCGTCTGTCTGAGAGGGCCTGATAATTGCATGGTATTAATATGGCAGTCCATTACCACGGAAAACAAATGTAGGAAAATAATGCCACACACAAAAACACACAGGCATCGGCACACACACACGCACACGCACACAGGAGCAGAAAACAATTATTATATTCCTCATTCATACATGAGAGTATTCCCCTGATAGCCAGTCAGCCACCCATGCATGATCATTACCTGAACGGAAGTGAAAAGGTTATTTTCTTAAGGGGAGTCATTTGGGTTGGTGGGTTATGAATGAGTCAGATGGGAGTCAGAGAGATGAGAACAAACCTAAAGCGACTGAGGTTGTAAGACAATTTTTGGTTTCTCAGTGGAACATCACTGCATAGTTGAAATGCTGCTGTAAGCTGATGATATGTGCAGATCTGAACAAAACCACAAATCACATACCATTACAGTGCAGGTAACACAGGGGGCTATCAGGGTATCACTGAAATTATGCATCTCTGTTTGAGCAACACTAGCCATCTGTAGCGAAGAATGCATTTTATATGCAGATTGACTATTTTGCTTGTACTAGTAAAAGGATTTGCTCTGTGATTGGTCCATATTGAATCCTTCAGCTCCCCAATGTTAAGGTGGAAGAGATGCTGCAACATTCCCCTAAAGCTCTGTAATATTAAAGTGGTCTCTGAGTGTAGGATTAGGCTGGTCCCACCGTCTGTGTTTCTGTTTCAAAGAGACTACACATGACCCAGGTCCTGGAGCCTCTGCTCCTTCAGAATAGAGTCAGGATTGTCTTCTGTTTCATCAAAAGATGTCAAACTATGACTATAATAAAAATTCCAAACATCACTCTGCAACAGTATTGAGGTACCAGCCTCATGTGTTGAAAAAAAAGCACCTAAAATATCTCATTTGCATAATTAGTATGTGTTTCTAACTGAATAAATAATAATGTTCTATATTGTTGCTGAAGAAGGGCATTAGGTAATGCATAAACCAAAAAAAGACGGATTTTAAGCATTGGAGATATGCATGTTGCCAGAGCTGTGAGGTGAAAGAGTGCATACACAGCTGTAACACATTAACATACACCCGGTGGCCTGAATAATGCATGATGACACCCCTCATCATCCTTTACCACCATGCTTTCACAAGGCAATATTCCTAAATTGACACAGCATCCAACCAGATATTGAAAAATATATGTAAACTGGAAAACACTGTAAAATTTACAAATAACCAGGACCCTTTTCCAGTCACATCAAATCAAACAACTTATATTTCCGTTGGAGATGTCAAGGTCTCTGCACTGCCAAGATAATGCATTGCATGTGTAGCAAAGTGCATATATTAATGGCAGCCTGCATACTTAACGTGTCTGGCAATAAATAAGAGAAAATCTGTCTCTCTTTGTGTGGGGACCAGATATGAACAGCATTTGGCATGCAACAATGAAAAGATGACTCAGAAAGCGTTATCGCTCAATTACCTGAAAAAAAAAAATAAACACATGCTTCACAAAAGCCAAAGCCCAAAACTGTTGCCCTGCCATTTATGTGTTCCTGTCTGTTTCTCTGCATGAACCTTTCTAGTTTACTTGATTTTTCTACTGACGAATGAACTCAATCACCAGAAAGCTGGGATCGCCAAAATTCCCAGACCACTGACACCTTTTCAAATCTGATAGCAATTTTGTTCAGATTGTCTCCCTTCACACTCGCTCCAAACAGCTGCTGGTGACCATATCTCTCACCTGCCAGAATGGCACTTGTCAAATCCATCACTCTTCTGTCCGTATGTTTACCTCTTTCACTCTCTTTCAGAAGAACAGTTTTTTGACTTCTTTACTTCTCTCCCTTCACTCCATCTCTTTTTTCTTTGTGTTTGTCAGACTTTTGTCAGTCACCCTTCTCTTTTGTCCATCTGACTGTCACTTGTTGTCTTCTTTCTGTTCCTCTCCACTGTCTCTACCTCTGCTTTTCTTTACATCTACAACAACTGCATCATTCCCTCCTCTCTTCTGGCCTGCCCCCCCTCTGTCACTCCTTCCCTTTGTCTTTTTCTAGGCTTGTCACTCCTTCTTGCCACCCATAGCTCTCTGTGGCAAAGTTACTTTCCTCTGTGGCACCTTGTGCTGTCAATCTGCTCAATGCAGCTGAGCATGGGAGGCATCACTCTGTTTTTAAAGGCAGGAAAGAAGACAGGACAGAAATACTTATTGTCTGATGTGGATGGACACATTGATTTTCCTTTTTGGGTGGTAATCCCTGTGAAAGTTGCAGAAGGGACAGTTTTGTAATTTCAGTCATCAGATTTAAGTACTTCCACTTGTGCAGAACTACTGTAAGTGACAACAAAAAAGACCCTGTGACAGAGAAAAAAGAAAGCCCAAGCATTGAATGGATCTGGGTCACTTGTTATTAAACTACAAGAACATACAATGAGGATGTAATAACCTGAACTTATTTGCAAACATTTAATTGATTGGCTGCAAAACTGGGGACTAAATACAGATCACCTTAGTAAAGGTAAAAATATTAGATAAATATCACCTTATTAATACAGTGCCTACAGAAAGTCATCATACCTGTGAAAATCTTTACCTTTTGTCACATTACACTCTGGAAAATAAAATAAATTAAGTGTAACTTTTTTGAGCTGTATGTACATATTATAACCCTCATCATTAAAGTGAAAATAACATTTTAAAACATTCTGGAGGATTGTTAAAAAATAATTAGTGAAACACCTGGTTTGGTAAAGTGATTAGCCCCTTAGAGTATACCATTATAAACTGCTCAGGTGCAACCAATCAACTTCCAGATCAAACACCAGGCTAATTGCCCCACCTGACATCAATTGTAGTGGTTTTGATTACTTCAGAATAAAACCAGCTGTTTCTTGAAGATTCCACTACTAGTAGTGCATGGTACTGCGAAGAATTCACCATGGTTGGGAAAGTGCTTTCAAAAGGCCTCCGGGATAAAGTCATAGAAAGGCACAAGTTAGGAGAAGGCTACAAAAAGATTTTGAAGGCTTTAGCCATCCCTCTGAGTACCGTTCAGAGCATCATTAAGAAGTGGAAAGCGTATGGCACCACCAACATGCTGCCTAGATCAGGCTGTCCATCCAAACTGGACGACAGAGCCAGGAGGACATTGATCAGAGAAGCTACCAAGAAGCCAAAGGCAACTTTGAAGGACTTACAAGGCTTTATAGCTGGGACTGGTCGATCTGTGCATGTGACAACAATCTCACAAGCTTTACACAAAGCTGGCCTGTATGGCAGGGTGGCAAGAAAGAAGCCTTTTCTGAAAAAGTGCCACACTCAGTTTCATTTGTGCTATGCAAAAACACACCTGGAAGATTCTGATGCCATGTGGCAAAAGGTGGTATGGTCAGATGAGACCAAAATTGACCTTTTTGGACTGAACTCCAAGTGCTATGTTTGGCAAAAAGCAAACACAGCACACCACCCAAAACACACCATACCTACTGTGAAGCATGGTGGTGGCAACATTATGTTGTGGGGGTGTTTCTTCAGTGGGGACTGGGCAATTGGTCAGGATTGAAGGGAAAATGGATGCTGCCAAGTACACCCAAATTCTTGCTAGACAGCTGAAGATGGGCAGGTCATTCACCTTCCAACACGACAACGATCCTAAACATACCGGCAAAAGAACAACGCAGTGGCTTAAGGATAAGACGGTGAATGTCCTTGAGTTGCTAAGTCAGAGCCCTGACTTAAATCTCATAGAAAATCTGTGGATGGATTTGAAGAGAGCAGTCCATTGCCACTCACCACGGAATTTGTCTGAACTCAAACAATTCTGCAAGGAAGAATGGGCAAATATTCCCCAATCTAGGTGTGCAAAGTTAGTACAGACATATCCAAAAAGACTGATGGCTGTAATTACAGCAAAAGGTGGCTCTACGAAGTATTAAATCAGGGGACTGATGACTCCAACCCTGTTATTCTAGTTTTTCATTTTTTTAATTAATTTTCAGAACTGTCGCCTTTTTCTTTCATTATTTTGATGTTGTAAGGCAAAATCTGTAAATAAAGCTGGAAAAGGTTGGAATGGGTTTTGATTTCAGGCTGTACGACAAATAAAGTAACTATTTCAAAGGGGTATGATGATTTTCTATAGGCACTGTATAGTAAATATAAATGACAAATGGATATGAATAATTAGTGTACACTTCTCTCAGTTTTGTCTGTCTGTACCCTAACTTTCTTGTATGCACATTTGTTAACCACTCAGGATAAGAGCATCAATGACTAAATGTAAATGTAATTTGTTTTAAATGGAGGAAGAAACTGGATAAGCTTTGAAGGGGAGACAGCTGTTGTTAAGCCCTTGTTAATCACTCTCTGTTCAAAAAATAAGGTTTTAAATGAGACACAGGAAAAGAAATTCTGCTTGTATGAATATCATCAAAAGACAACAAAGTTAAGCACTGAGCTTTTTTTATATTTATATGAAGCACAAGTCTTTTTGATGCTTTCCCCCCTTTAAACAGCCATATTTTTGGGGGAGTGCAAATGCTGTCCTCTGATAAACTCATACGTGTGACTGTTTTTGACATTGAAAGTCACCCTGCACACTAGTGAGCTAAACACCAAGTGCAGGACAGGCATGGCTTCACTCATATTATTCAAGCAACCTGCTGGCTCCTGTGACATTGTGAAAGAGAGCCTTCACCACTTCTCCCTAAGTGCAAATTGTTAATTGATGTCAATCATTGTTAACTGTGGCAATCATTTGTTAATTGTGTGCACTTGTGTTAGTTTATGAGGGAACCAAGTTATTGGATAATGAGCCACACCTTACTGATTGAGGCCTGACTAAATACAGGTGTGGCTGCAGAGCAGGGGAGGCTTACTTTGTCCCTGCTGGTGCTGTGCGCAGGCTGGTTTCTCTGTCTGTCTGGTTTTAAAATAAATTGTTTTAACCTTTTGTTCTTTTTTACTCGTTTATGAGAGAAGTATTGGCCAGCTTGTCTACAGACATGATGAGCAACCCCTGCTGACATACCCACCCCATCCTGGCGTCCTGGTCCAGGCCACTGCTCCCAGTCATCGTTGGCTGACAACATGACTGGGATCGTACCTGGGTTGTACAGCTCAGCATGCGCTCAGAACAAACACCTTAACCGGAATCCCTATGAATCACAACCTCTTCACACTGAACCTTTCAGATATGTAATGATGGAACAATGCTGCAAATTCCATCCTGGATGTTCCAAAGTGAGTTTGCAAAAAATGTCAGGGATTGAAAAAAGTGAAAGCGTGAAAAAGAGTCCCACAGAGCACCTGTAAGAAAAAACCTAGTCAATATATGCACAACACCCTGACTTACAGTAAACTTGTGAGCCATGCAACATAATGGTTACATTCAATTGTTTATTAAATATAATATCTACAACAACTAATAATGTGGTACCCACTGTTTTACAATTCCACGGCTCATTGTTGCCAATTTAACTAAACATTAACTTCAAACACTACACTTTGTTTGCAGGACCATGTAATGAACAGCATACTCACTTTGTGACTTTTAATAATGTCTTAAATATAGGAGCTGGAGGTTTTTTTGTGTGTGTTGTATCAAAGTATCAGTATCGATGTGTATCAAAGTAGTGAGTATGCTAATCACAGCAAATATGACATATGATTATAATAAATATGCCCCTTACCATAGAATTGCAATAGCAGTATGGTGTTGCAAACAGATACTGTAAGGTTTATAAAGTGCATTTTTATTAGAGTTTTACATTAAAATAAACCCTTCCACAGGAAGATGTACTTCTGGCTGTAAGCTTGATTGAACATGTTAATGGGGGCACTGATACCTCCATCCACCTTTATGTATTGCATTTATGACTCTTCTTATTACCCCCCAAAAGTGCTTCACTATTGAATTTTTTTGTGACAGTTGAACCATTTTTACAAGAAGGCTGGGCAAACCATATGACAGCACACTGAGGGCAGAGCTTTGATCTTCAGACAAATAGTTATTATTTTATGGTCACTTATTACTCAGAATGATGACAACATGTCTATGAAAGATGTACATGCTGTCTCTGTGAATGCACAGCAAGGACAAAGTAACACCTTGACTCTTCTCTTGTTACTAAACTCCATTACATAGGAATTGTTTAATAATTCTGTGGCTCCACTGACAGATGCTGTAGTTGACTGGAATTGTTTCCTTTCATTCATCATGACATTGATTTATTCCCAGTTAGAACCCATTTCATAGACCATGAGGCTGGGCACTACTTTCTAAACAACAAGTTAGGTTATTAGCATATGATGGTGGCTGAAAAGCTTTGCAATTTGAGCAGCCACATTGGGACATTAAAGTCAACAGTATGAAAGACTTTAAACCTTTATTTTCTTAGGTGGCTGGCTGATTTATTTATTAAGTCAACCTTAAATTAAACCTAATGAAGTTCATTACAGTGAAATAAATTGTGACATGGGTCACATTGTCTCTCTGGAAAACTATGATAAATGTTGGGAAAAGAATAATGATAAATCACACCACTGAGGTGTGCTTATGTGAGTGTTTTGATTTCTTCTTCCATTTACAATAAATTCAGTTGCACAAAAAAGCAGAATGGTTTCTATTGGCTTTAGTCTGACAAAAAATACACCATGGTAGGGCGACAGCTGTTCTTCAACAGAACTGCCACAGGGGTACCATGAAGATCATGACTTAAATGAAAGAATTGCAAATAGCTTTAATGGCAGCAGCTCTAACCGGCAATAATAACCAGCTGAGTGGCTTCAGTGCACCCAGGCAGCAAAGAGATCACACATACTGTTGTGGACACATTCTGCCAATTGGCATCGCTTAAAAGATAGTAGTAGGCATCAGTTGTTATTGGCATACATTACTGCTGCATAGTGTTGAGGAAAAAGCCAAGATGAGCATCTCTATCATGCAGCTGGCCTGACACATCTATATTTACATGGTGCACAGAAACATATTCTAAAAAATGCTGATATTTTGTTATTTAAAGGCAAGTTAATACTCATTACTGTTTAATACTATATACTGGTCAGAAGAATCATAATAAGAGTCTCTGAAGACTGTTTCCACAAATTACAATCTACTGCTTTTCCAATCTATTCATTTATTACATTAAAATAATTAAACTGGTTCTGGTTATCCTAAAATACCTGCTGTCATACAAGTTCTTGCCTTGTCCACATTATTTATTTATATTACATGTCACATAGCAACAACTTGCTTGAGACTGCCTTGATGTTGGGATTGGTATAGGGTTAACATACAAGGGTCTTCAAGTGGGCATCCTCCTTCATCGATGTTTCATCAATTAGCCCACTACATCCCCAGAGGGCTTCACAATGACTTCTGGCATCCCAGAGTTATTCTTCATTGTGTCTTCCTTTTGTCTTGATGTTATCTTGGGGCCCAGGAGAGGTCTTTCCTTTCGATCCAAAGCCATAAACTCCTTCTTTCTGCTGCTTGTGATGCAGCTCTGATGGTTTTTCGTTGAGTCTGACTGTGGATCCGTAGCTCCTTCAGCAGTTTGATGGTGGATGTGGCTATAAAGCCTCTGCAGCCCACTTCTATAGGACAGACTATGGTTTTCCAGCCCTGTTGTCGTACTTCCTCTGCCAGATCTGCATAATTTTAATTCTGGTCAGCATGCCAAACCCTTTGTACAGACGGTTTGAAACATTTGTAAGTGTTTTAGCTGACAATGTAAACAGAAGAAAAATCTCAACTGTGGTCAGTATCTTATGTACAAGTTTTAAACAAGCAAAGCCATTACCCTACAAGTTACGGGCAAGAAAGACAAGTCTGTCTACAGTCTCAGGTTTTAAAGCTGCCCTGTGACAGCTAATAAGCTTCTTGAATCCCTCATTTTTGACAGTGCTTATGGGAAGCATGTCTTTTGCAATGCAATATGCAATTGCATTTGTGATGTCTTTGTGTCTTTTCATTTTTTTGTTGCAAAGCATGGTGCTGGAAAATGCTGTTATGATCATTTGCTGCTGGGTAGTCACACTGGGTACTGGGCTGGTGTTTGTCAAGGGTCTACTAACAACACTTGTTTGGGACTGTAATTTCTTACTTTCTGCGTGTTCTAACGGGTGATGTTGTTTCAAATGATGAAACAGCTTTGTGGTGTTGCCTGTCTTTGATGGCACATGCCTTTGGCACAGTTGGATTGTAAATAGCCAAAATGTCTCCAAGCTACTGAAGTTGAGAGACCTTTCTTGTTGACAATGTCTTCATCCTTTGAACTGGTCATGGGCACTGCTTTTTCTTTGGTGTTGCTCATTTCGCTTATTTTGCTTATTCCGTTCCAACTTCAAGCCTGTCAGCCACTGTGTCTGTAAACAATACCACGTGTTGGCCTGAATTTATACCTCTCACCCTGCAATGCGCAATGCATACCTCTATTCCTGCAACATGATTGGCAGTTCGTGATTCATTTCTGTGCATGCTATCTAAGCACAGAAGTTAATTATATTGAACATTTATTATATTTCTGTTGAGGAAAATTATATCATGATAATTATTGTTATCGTTTTATCGCCCAGCCGTATATTAATTACAAAAGGGGATGGAAAAGGAAAAACATTTTAATTGACTATTACAAGCAAGGCTAACGTTGGCTAACTAGACTAAGATGTCAATAAAAATGTATGCCTGGTTTCTTGAAGCAGACAGTGGATGGTTCGTGCAGCACACTTACAAGAAAAAGTGTATTTCTCAAAATTATGTTGTGGGTTATTCCCCAAACACCTAGAATAGTCTTTCCAACTTTCCCTAATGAATTTAAGGTGGTAGTAACTAACATTAACTCTAGCTATTTATTAAATTAACAAATCTTACTATCATCCAAAGTAAGCTAGTAACACTCCAACGGTAACTACTATGAAATAGATAAACTCTTCATTCATCACATTATCTCTGTCTGCTTCCCATTTTCCCCCCTCTTCTCTTCTTTTTCTTCCCTGGGCACCAGAGGGCTTTGGTGTTTTTGACATGATATATATATATATATATATATATATATATATATATATATATTTGAATTAGGCTACTGATATTAATCACATCATGTTTCACGGTCAGTGTCACTCACTAGTTCAGATAACTCGCTCATCCCCCACCATCATGTAAGTCTAACTAAGAGCAGAGGGGGGTTGGGGTGATGCTGCGGGCAACCCAGAAAATAGGCTATGTAGTTTTGTTGCTGTGGGATTTTTTTGTAATATTTTGAAATAATAGTATTAAAATAATACTAGTAAAAAATAGTAAAAGTTGAAAATTTTGAATTTTTTTCCCTTCATTTGGGGCGCCCCTAGCTTTCGCCTATACCGCCTATGCCACGGGCTGGCTCTGTCCGGTGGGAAGATGAGTTGCTTATGGAACTCCGCCAGCATCTTCCACTTGTGGGCCATATTCAGCTGTCCTGTTTCTCGTTTAGGAGGGAGATTTGTCGGTCTTTTCTCTCCCTCCCAGATGAATGCGATTGTTTCAATGCCATGTCTCAGTGTGCTGGTTGTTCTTGGGGGCAAGGAATTGGTTGTCATCCGCTTAGTCTCAATTACTTCTGCCAGACTCTTCAAGACCTGGTTGTGTTGCCACGTGTTGGCTGGTTGTGTTTACCTGCCTCGTGTGAGGCTGGTTTTGCAGCTTCTCAGGATGTGCTTGAGGGTTGCAAGAGTTGGGCAGAGGGCACAGGTTGGATCTTCATCAAACCATTGATGGAGGTTTTTGGCGAGGGAAGCACATCATATGTAGCTCTGATGATAAAGCTGAGCCTGCTTGCTTCCATCTCCCAAATGCCCTTCCATCTGATCTTTCTTCTCTCAATTCATTCCCACTGCATCCATTGTCCCTGCTTAACCAGGGAGACAGCCTTTGCGCTTCTATTTGTCTCTTCTTGGCACCGCACTTCCTCGACCACCTTTGTCCTTTTCACTGGGGTTTGTGGCCTTGTGCCAGGTGGGTCTGCTTGTCACCAGACTAAAGCCACCCCTTCCGTGCTGGACCTGCCCTATGATGTCTCTGTGCCTTATGGCTAACGTTACTTGCCGCACCATGTCAGATGGGGTCCACTTCCACCCCACTGCTAAGGTCAGTACAGCATTGCTGATGGTCCTGTCACGGGAGTCCTTGCGTGTCATCTGTAGTCTCACTTTGGAGCATTTATATTCTTCTGTGAGATTAATGAGAGGTGGTTCAAGGCCTCCTTTGCCATAAAGGCTAATGTTGCTGAGACATCTTGGGGCACCGAGCCACTTCTTCACGTACAATGTGATGATTTGTTCGAACTTCTCCACGGTTGTCAGTGGGACCTCGTAGACAGTGAGTGGCCACATTACGCAGGGTAGGAGTCCAAAATGTAAGTACCAGGCCTTCAGTTTTCCAGGCAGCAGGGTTTTGCTGATGTTCTCCAGACCGCTGATGATATGTTGTTTCAGTTGATGCACCTGTTCTTTGTCTGTGAGGCTGGTGTTGTACCATCTACTGAGGCATTCTTATAGAGTCTATATGGTACTCTATTCGGCCCAGGAGCAGATGCTGCTCTTGCCCGTCGGACTGCCTTTTCCACTTCTCTCCATTTTGGAGGTCCAATTTGCAGGTGGTTGGCAGTTGGCTGGCGGATTGGCGGAATGCCGGATGGAATGACCATTCGCTCTTGCCTCTTTGGGTCAGTGTGAATCTTCTCCAGATGCTCTTCCAATTCCTGCCTTGATGTTTCAGGGCTTCATTTTTCTCTGTTGCGAAAAGACCTTTGACAAAGCTGAAGGGGTCTTTGTAGAACCGTGTTCTTGTTTATTCTTTCTTCCTGTACAGCTTCCTTAAATTCTCAGCTCTTTGCAATGTTATCAATTGGCTCTTGATGTCAGCTTGGATGGCATGCTTTCTCAGGTAGAGCTGCACAACTTCAGTTCACGTGGACCCACAGAATGTCTTCTCATGAACACTACCAGTCTTTCATCAGTTTTATCAGATTGGTTTTTATTTCTCGCACCAAAGTGCATTCATGTGGATACCATCCACCCCTGTGTCAACCATGCTACCATCCATTCTAAATAGTGTTGAACTGTGCCACCTTGGTGCAACATGAGGGTACACAAACTTTACAGAGCTATAAGCATGCATCTTTCAGAAACATGTGTCTGGGATATGGGGACTCTCACTCCATCAATGTGGTAGCAATGGGGTAAAATCTGGGCTGCTTGCTGTCAGGGATTATAAAATTAAAGAGGAATACAGCATTCTGACAACCTCTGTCAGCATCTCTGACTGAATGGAGAAGATGCACTGCTGAGTGGTATCTGCAAGTCTCTGTTCATCCCACATAGACCCCAGGGTTTACTTGAATGTCAATTAGCCGAGAATGTTGATCTTTAGATGGCTGAACCAGCAGCTTTGAGATGTTGAAGCACTCCAAAACTCTAAAATGCCTGCTTTCAGGGTCACAGAGCACATACTGCCACCCATAATACAATGATATTGATAAGTTCTTGTAAACTTCTATCTTCTTTTCAGTGAAAATGCCCTTGCTGTGACCTATTCTGAGTGGAAAGCCTGTCTTCACGTTTACCTACGAATTTACTCGTTATTTGTTCTGCTTTTTTTTTTTGTCATCGCTGATGCCTGTAAATTTAGGCTGTATGTCATTTTGGATAACAGATAAATCATTTGCTTGAGAGTGTCACATCCCATAATAATATATTCAGCATTGATCAAGAAGATGAAAAATTCAGCCCAGTAATAATGACATTTTAAAGTTTTCAGTTTTTCTCGTTTGTATTACAGGGTAGTCTTTTTTTATAACCTGCCTGGCAGAGAATCAGAGGAACACAAAGCTTCACAGCCTTCCTGACAGCCAAAAACATCTTTGTTTATTTGTTCAAATGCAACTACTTTGAGTCTATTGCAGAAAAAGGTGCCCCTTGCTGGTCTGTTATAATGTTGAGATGGATAATAATTTCAAATCTTTCTGGTAAAATTCAGAATTCAAAGCATAGGTGCAACAATAAAAAAAGCATCATATATTTGGTTGTGTCAAAGCAATTAAAATCCAAATGAATAAACAACAGAAAACACTGGCAACAACATATCTTGGACAGCTGTGCATATTCTATAAAACAACACCAAAAGAATTAAAAAAGACGTCAATCCACCTGAGGTTCGACTTACCGGACACAGTAACTTTGGCTGTCCTGCTAACAAGAGCCCCAAAGCCCTCCAGGGAGGCTAAGCACTGGTAGGAGCCTTCGTCAGGCCTGTGGTGACGCGAGTGCACCACGTTCTGGACCACCAGGGAGCCGTTGGCCAACTGCCGTCTCCTTTCATCCACCACAGTGCTCAGCAGGACCCCGTCCTTTTTCCAGGTGATGACAGGTGTGCCCTGGTCTGACCGGGCCTGACAGTCCAGCTGCAGGACATCCCCCCGCACTGTCACAGTGTCTGCAGGCTCCAGCACAAACTGCAGGTCCACAAAGTTTTGGGCTGCCTGAGAACCTGGGGAGAGATGCAGAACTGAGACCCAGAGCCAAAACCGATTTGCCACAATTGGATGACAACTTCAAGAGCAACACCTGTTCCTTTTGACTTCTGTTTCACTTCACTTCTCCCACAGCCTAACCCCTTAAAAATCTTCATTTTCTTTGCCCATTGATAAATTCTTTATTGGAAATTTTATTGGAAAGTATAATACAGTTGTAATTAGTCAGCCTCATAATTATGTATTCTTGGTTATGAATTCAGAATAGCACTACAATCACACTTTGCCATCTGTTCAGAAGGATACCATTAGAGCTTTGTTATAGGGTCAAGGTGCTACCTAAAATATCTTGGCAACAATATTTATGCTGCTTCACATCTCATAAAAGCCTACAACGTACAACCTGTCTGCTACTGGAATCGCAAGGATGTTACTGACCTGAATTATTGTCCACCTTTTCAGTCTGCCTCTTGTGAAAAACAAGACTGGCATGCTGACCTCTTCCTCATTCCAGAGTAGACCTGGATCAGAGGGACAATGACCTAACCAGTGTCCTATCCTGCAGGCCTGGTGAGTGACCATTTGTGCCTTCTTATGGCCAGTCTTATGTACTCTGACAACTCAGCAATATAACAATATTTCATTTCATGGACTTTCCAATATATCCCACAGTCTTACTACCCTTTCAGTGAAACTCTGTGTGATTATTTGTGTGATCATGTTCATTGCTTGCATCTGCAGAAGTCAAATGCTGCATTTTCCATTCCTGTTTACTGGGAGGAACTTTAATATTTTCATGTTAGCATTCTTACATTATTTAAACCTGGAGAACTTCAACAAGATCTCTCTCATACCTGACATTATTGTTTGGCTCTTTTTAAAATCTGTTTTTAACAACCTAATGAACAGACATGCTCTAAGAAATCCAGAGTGAAGCAACACAGTCCTCCCTGGTGCACTCCAAACCTTTCTGAACAATACAGCATGGAAGAAGACTACACAGCTCAGGTCTGACAGTGACTGGATAAACACCAGAAAAATAAGACACAAATATACCCAGACAATAGGATGTGTCAAAATGCCATGTACTACAGAAACAGAAATTCAAGTTCTCTGCCAATAACCATTAGAAATGGTTAAGTCAAGTCAAGTCAAGTTTATTTATAAAGCACATTTAAAAACAACAGCAGTTGACCAAAGTGCTGTACAAAAACAATAAATAAATAAATAGACAAAAAACAATAAATAAAAACAATGAGACCATAAAATAAAATGAAAGAAAAAGCAAAAGCAACTGTCATACTGAGGTAAAAGCCAAGGAATAAAAATGCGTTTTAAGACGGGATTTAAAAACAGGCAGTGTAGGGGCCAGCCTTACATGCAGAGGCAACTCATTCCAGAGTTTAGGTGCTATAACTGCAAAGGCACGATCTCCCCTATGCTTCAGCCTTGATTTTGGAACAGCTAAAATGACCTGGTTAGCGGACCTGAGTGATCTTGATGGGATGTGTGGATGTCAAAGGTCAGAAAGATAAGTAGGAGCAAGCCCATTTAATGATTTATAGACAAACAATAAAATCTTTAAATTAATCTTAAAATGTACAGGGAGCCAATGAAGGGAGGCGAGTACAGGGGTGATGTGCTCTTGCTTGCGTGTTCCTGTAAGGAGATGAGCTGGAGAATTTTGGACCAAGTATAAGCGCGAGAGGGAGGCCTGGGTAACACCAGCATACAGAGCATTACAGTAGTCAATCTGGGATGAGATAAAAGCATGCATAACCCTTTCGAAGTCATTAAATGATAAAAAGGGCTTGACCTTAAATAATAGCCTCAGTTAGAAAAAGCTAGATTTAATCACTGAGTTTATCTGTTTGTCAAATTTAAAATCACTGTCCATTATCACACCCAGATTTTTAACAGTGGGTTTTACATATGGTTCCAGGGAGAATAGGTCTATATAAGCGGCATCACAGGCACCACTGGGTCCAAATATCAGGACTTCAGTTTTATTCTCATTAAAATTCAACAAATTTAAGGCCATCCAAACTTTGATGTCCTCAAGACATTCCAACAGTGGTTTTAACGAGTAGGTGTCTTTCCGTTTCAAAGGCAGGTAGATTTGAGTGTCAACTGCATAACAGTGGAAGGGGATGCCATATTTTCTTAGTATGGACCCTAAGGGAAGTATATACAGGGAAAAAGGATTGGCCTGAGAATAGAACCCTGGGGGACTCCACAAGGGAGAGACGCTGTGGAGGATACAAGGTCACGAAGGCAGACAGAAAAACTTCTGTCAGACAGGTGGGATCTAAACCACTCCGGAGCAGCACCTTTAATGCTGACACCATGCTCAAGGCGAGATATAAGAGTACTATGGTCCACTGTGTTGAATGCAGCTGTGAGATCTAAAAGAATAAGAATTACAGAATCCCCAGAGTCAGTAGCTAATAACAAATCGTTAAAAACTTTTAACAGTTGAACATAGTAAAACACATGGAGAACAAAGCTCACCTTGCACATTTTTTAATTTTGCATGGTCAACCTATTTAAGGAACACTTTGTCAGAGCCATCTTTTATATATTTTTGACAGCACCCTCCCAAAAAAAAACAGTCCTTCTCAGTTTAGTCCCATTTCCTCTCTCCTCCCTCCATGCAATTCATATGAAATTGGCTGGTTTCAAATCTATTGACCCCTTCTTCCTTAAACTCTCAGCAGTCTTGATTTTTCAACCACTCTCTCATCTATTTAATGCCTTTCCAGATGTCTGTAATAGCCAATGGTGTAAGTGGAAACAGCAGGAATTGTTCTGATCCCAAACTGCAACCTCGTTATTTCCATTGTGATTGGAAAAAATACACTATTTGGACAAAAGTGTTTGGACGCCTGACCATTATATTGTAATGACATTGTATTCAATTACATATACATTAATATGGAGTTGGTCCCCCTTTTGCAGCTATAACAGCTTCCATTCTTCTTGGAAGGCTTTCCACAAGATTTTGGAGTGTTTCTGTGGGAACTTCATGAGGTGACAGTGTAGCATAGTGGTTAAGGAGCAGGGACACTACTGCTGTACCCTTGGGCAAGGTACTTAACCCACAGTTGCCTCAGTAAATATCCAGCTGTATAAATGGATAACATTGTAAAACAACTGTCACCTATGTAAGTCACTTTGGATAAAAGCGTCTGCCAAATGAATAAATGTAAATTTGTGACCATTCATTGTACTGTACATCATTTATGAGGTCAGGCACTGATGTTGGATGAGAAGGCCTGGCTCGCAATCTCCGTTCCAGTTCATCCCAAAGGTGCTCGATGGGGTTGAGGTCAGGGCTGTGTGCGGACCAGTGAAGTTCTTCCACACCGAACTCATCAAACCATGTCTGTATAGTCCTTGCTTTGAACACTGGGGCACAGTCATGTTGGAATAGAAAAGGGCCTTCCCTAAACTGTTGCCACAAAGTTGGAAGCATAGTATTTAGTGTGCATTTAATGTGCATTGGACATTGTCCAAAATGTCTTGGTATGCTGAAGCATTAAGATTGCCCTTCACTGGAGATAAGGGGCCTAGCCCAAACCTTGAAAAACAGGTGTGGCCAAATACTTTTGTCCATATAGTGTATCTGTGCAAAATACACTTTAAACGTCTCATGATGAAGGGGGTATTATTTAGAGCTTTATTAGAAATAATAATATATTGTATAGTATATAATATATACTATTATACAGCTCTGACTATACCCACATTCTGCACTCTATTTCTGTGACACTACACTTTACACACTTGTGTCACAGAAATAGAGTGTATGCTAAGCTCAATATCACAAAAATGTTTAATTTGTTACAATTTATTTACATTTACATTATTTACATTACAAATAGGTGTGGCCAACTTTTGTCCATGTAGTGTATATATCTATGAAGAGCTTACTTTGTTGTTAGGGTTTTAGCCAGTGTGTATTTTGTATTGTAATTATTTTAACATTTTCACATTATTTGTCATGCTATCATTTTAAATTATAAGTTGCTCTTTAATTGATTCCCCTGGTTAAATAAATGTTTAAAGATTCCAGATTTTAGTCTCCCAGTTAGAGACCTGATCAAAGACAGTAAAGTTAAGGTTTTGGTTGTGAAAAGATAAGGTTGTTTTCAAACACCACATATCTTTCTAGAAAGGGGATTGTCCTTTATTTTTTTATATGTCAGGGACAGAATACCTTCAGAAACTTTCATACCAACTCATGTTATGCATTGTGCCTAAATTATCCACATTCCTAACCTCCATTGTTGGTTCCCAGGCAACTGAAAACATTAAACTCCCTGAAACTAAAAGCACAAAAACATATAATCATCAACTAATGTATGTTGTTTAGTGAAGCATAAACATTTAAATTATGCAAATACAAAATTATGAATACATTCATTTACCAAAAACACCTACAGTGCATTACTCTATTTTTACAGTAACCTCAGTGGTTTTAATCTAGCGGCTTTGTAGCAGGTAAATGAACGTTTGAACATTGCCTTCATTTTTGCACTTTGAGACTCGTTTGCTAGTGTAATTATCTGCATCATTCACCATTTTCAGATTCTCATATAAACCAGATGAATGCAACACTCACACACAGCACTCTTTAAGTCTTAAACTTCAAGTCACAATGTACGTTGTGCAACACTGGAAGTGTGTAAGCTGTATATTTAAAATTCAAGCCACATCTGTTTTCAATGTCATATTTGAAAATTTCCATCTGAGACAGTTTTCTGTAACTTACCAGAGTTACTGCTACCTCAGTGTCTTCTATTTTTCTCTCCCTTTGGAAAGTGACTTCTTTTCTGCAGACTTTCTTCAACATGAGAACATTAAACTTCTATTGAAGTTCTTTTTGGGAAGTCCATTATTTCCAAAGGGAGAAGTGCAGCCTTCCCCACCACACTTGCAAACAGTGCTCAGATGGGCACACAGGAATTGGAAAAATGTTCAGTTTTAACCCTGTTATTCTGTATGCAACCTATAGAAGGAAAATCCATAATTGTGTTCTCTGCTTCAACTAATTTGCATTTATACTTCTTCATTTATACTGTTTCTGTTATTATTCTGTCATAGCTAGAATACTGTTAGATATTTTTTGAAACATGAAAAAGAACATCAGTGCAACTAGAGATAATGATAGTATTCCTGTTTGCAAATATGTTTTGTGGCTAGCTGCAGCACAAGCATTTTGCTAAATGTTTTTTTTTTTTTGTTGTTGTTGCTATGCCTCTCAAGAGGGGCAAGCATTTTTTCTTGATTGAGATTACATCTTAATGAATCTATGTTCATGCAAGTTATTTTATATAAATACACACATTTTATGTAAAACGTATGTTGTATATTTACACATTTTACTGTGTATTTAATGTTACTTCTTTGGCAATTAATGGCATTATGGTATTTTACAAATTACTCCCAAGTAATTAGTAAAAAATCCTGGAATGCATCCCGATATCTGTCATCTAATATATGTCTCTGGTCATGAAATATCTGATAACAAGAACTCTGTGGACACAACTACTTTATCCAACGCATCCCTATATCTGTGCCAGTAAGCTTCCATAAGCTACCTGGATAGCCCACAAAGGGAGAGAATCATTTTTAGGAGCACCGACTGGTTGTTCTGTGGATCGCCTGTCTCATCCTGGCATGTGGCAGCTGTAGTGTAATTCAATATTCTGTCTCACTTTGGTTTCCCGCCCACAGCGCCCCCACCCCACCCACCCTCGGGCAGCAGGAAGGCTTTAGACCTCTGAAGCTGACAGGGGATCCGGCCCAGACAGCCTGCCAGAGAGTTTTGTCAGATGTGGGGAAATGAACTGTCTTGAGGACGCGGGCGTGAGCCATGGATACCTGGCAGCCTCATGCTGACTGTCTGCGATTCATGTGAATCAGCTCTCATTATAGCATCCACACAGCATCCACCCGAGATGCAGCCCACCAAAATCTCTGAGACCTGGCAGAAAAAATAGTGCTGCACATAAAGAACTCATCACTGACATCAGTGATTTAATTACAGCATGAAAACAGGGTCAGGAATTACTTGAGGATTCAAACTAGTTCAAACCTGGGCCTTGAATGGGCAGGGTTGAAGTGGTGGCGACAGGTCAAAAGTGACCCAGTGGACCAGTTTATTCACCCTGCAGTGCTCCTAGCTGTACTGACCAGAATAAAAAGGACAATATCAATGCAGTGCCATTTTCAATAACCAAACTCTAAGTGCTGGCATTTTCACATATATTTCCGTAAGTGCTTTGAATGTGTGCCACAACAAGGCAGCTCATTTCCAGTACAATGTCTCTTTATCTCACTTTCTGGTGCATAAAATTACTCCTACACTTTTTTGTTAAATGTATAGGTGTCACCATTTTCATCTCCTGCCTAACATTTCTCCGTTGTTACTACAATTCACCATGGCTTCCCTTGTAATCCTGCGCTAATCAATTTCTCTTCAAAGCTGTCCTTACTCGAACTCATTTTAACTTGACAACTTTTTTTGAAAACACTGCCCCTGCCCACATCCATACCCATGTGCTCCAATTTTTTTTATTTCTTTTCAAACTCAAAACACTTTGCTGTTACGAAAACAATATTGCTAAAGTAATTATATGAAAGAGAAAAATACATTAAAAATGTGTTACAGAGTGATAAAAAGCATACAACCCTCTCTCTCCTTCAACTAACTGCAGTTTTATCACAATAAAAATAGGTCACTGTGGCTATCATGTTCAGCCATGGATATTGCATTTGTAATCATAATTACAAATCATCAATAAATTTGCATCCAAAGTTACTTATTCTCTTGAAATTAATGAGGAATGCACTTCAACAAGATATCTGCCTTTTATTTCTTTGAGCTCTGAGCACAATATATCTCTGTTTGAGCCTCTTACAGGTCACTTTTGAAGCATGTTAAGTCTTCTCTGTCAGCCAGATATTTTCTTTTCTATGGCAAGGCTGATAGCCTTCTTCTTTAAAACAGTTTCATATATTTTTCTTCAGTTTTAACACTCTCTGACACCCGTACCCCCTGGCCTGCAGTGATGTACTATATTCAATTCATCCTCTGTGAACCTTTTCTGTGACCCTTCTGTAAAAGTAGAGCTACAGGGCCCTCCTGAGTAAATCCCAATATTCTCTCTGTGTGGGTGGGAGAGCTAGACACTCAAAGAGCAGAGTTGATAGAGGGTGAACTCTGTCAACTCTTTGTGTGTCCTGCTCTTGAGACTTGCTGTTCACATCCTTCTCTTTGTTCTCTCAGTTGTGCCCAGGAACACCATTTCATTCCCTGAGATCTTGATATACCTCTCTCTCTCTCTCTCTCTGGTTTATACCCTGGTCAATTGCAATGGTATAAATATTTACCCTCTCCTCTTCTCTTTTATATTCATTGATCACTTGCCTACTGGCAAAAGCAAATACCTGCCTATGGCACCTCATTTTCTCCACATACCTCTGATTCCTCCTCTCTCTCTTTCCTCTTCATCTCATCTTTATTTTTCATCCCTTTCATCTTCAATTGCATCCAGATTCACCTTATTGTCATCCTGTTGTGTCAGTCCTTATCCTCTCTCCGAAAGCAGGCCTATAATCTGATGGTGATGCATGCTGTTCACGAACAAGCAAACCTGGGAGAAATCATTGTGGTTGGGGTGTGTCGTGAAAATGCATCTGCATTAGCTGAATAACCAGAGAGAAGACTTTTCTCCCTCCCACACAGTACACTGCTTTTGTAGACTTGTCCTCCTGTCACCCATCTCCTCGCTGCCTTGAGCACAGTTAATTGGATAGCACAGAGGCTGCATCCTTTATAGCAACTCTCATGTGAGCTTGTTTACTTTTCACACGCTTGAGGAAATCTTGTGAAAGGGGGAAATAGCCTGTCTCTGCTGCATTATTGTCGCTCTCCTTACTGATCCCAGATCAATGAAACTTCAGTTCTTACCCAGCACTCTCCTTGGCACTGGATTATTTTTTCCAAATTGCTCTTTCAAAGGACACAAGCTATTAATAATGTAATTCAAAACAAATCAGCCAGGTCAGATAATTCAACTGAAAGCAGGGCATATGGACATTTTTAAACCTAAATAATACCACAGCTTGTATCATCCCCTTTGAATTCATTCATTAGTCATTAATCATTCAGTCATTTTTTTTTACCCAGGTTCTTTTTTTCCTTATTGCACAGTAGTTTTTTTCTCTGTTTCTAGGAAATCCATAAGTCACAAAGATTTTCTGAACAAAAAAAGTAAGAAAAAAACGTGACCTTAAAAATAGGCAGTCATCTCTAACAATTATAGAAATTCAAAGGGAGCTCACTCAAAAATATCAACTACCGCATTTCCAAATGCATCACTAGTCTGTCTGCATGTAAGGGGCACAGCAACAACCATTAACCACTAGAGGACAAAAATTAATGAGCTGTCCCATGTTCTATGTCTGCAATTGTTTAAAAAAAGTAGAAAAAAACACTGAGGTATTAGGAGTAGACATTTGACCTTCATCAACAAACAAAATCACAAAATAAATGCTGAAGTTACCTTATTTGTCCTGAAGCATATGCTTTTATGAGAAACTCTTACTGCAGTAAAAATGTCTGCAAAATAATTGGTTATTTTGTCTTGTTTTGGTTACAGGCTTTAGCAATCATGTAATATCTTTTTTTGCACCTGGCCAGCTTGTTTGTTGGATGTTGATGGGAGGGAAAGCAATTTGTTTTCTACAAACTTCTACTTCATATCAGCAGAAAAATCATAACACTATAAGAATGCATTTTTAAGGTTCTAACTACAATGTGCATGATGGACAGACAGATGAAAAAATAATATATTAATTATTGACCTAATAGGCTGAAAGCATATTCTATTTCTGATTGATACAAAGGATGCACACCTAGTTTACACCCCTAGTCCAAACTACTGCAAAAGCAGTACAGTACTCTCATTGGGACCTGTCCATTCAAAAGTCAATAGGTAACTGGGAGTACATGGGTGATAACAAGAAATTATGAAACTATCTTGACTAGATTCTACAGACAAGATCCTAAAGGGTCATTGGGCAGTGAGTCAATTAGGGATGTGAGGGACACATAGGGGAACCAATCACTTGTCACCAGGAAGAAAACAGAAGAGAAGAAGAGCGCACAGCAGAAAGGAATTGTGGCATCAACTTCACAAAGTCCTTACTTTGACATTGTTAAAAACAACAAAAATTAAGAAATCTGACAGGAAAGAGGAGTTGAAAAACCTGATCGAAGCCCCCAGGTTAAACTCTGGTGTTTTATGCACGCACACACACAGAGCATATTCAAAAATAATAACAGGGTCATTGATGGACTTAACTTGAAACCACCATTGGAAACCGAAAATAATTTGTCTCAACAAAACAGCAGACTAATCTGTCCTAATGCAGGGAGAATATATGATCCCTAAGTCTGAAGACACAATAGTCACTTTAAATGAGTTCACTTCTCATCAGTTCCAGTATTGATGAGTTAACAGAACATCTCTGTAAATCTGCACAGGGTGTTTATGTATTACAGGCAGCTATCACCTTTTTCAGCTGTTAATTGTTTTGACCTTGCCAAATCTGCATTTATTTCCCAAGTGCTCATGTATTTAGATTCAGCTTGTGGTAACATGTATGTACTATACGCATGCACAAGGAAAGGGAGAGAAAAGAGCCTTTTCCAGAAGAGGTCTTGTTTGAACCAACAAGAATTTGTCTGCTTCACTACAGTACAGCCTGCCATTTAGATTCAGAGATTAAATAGGGAATGAGATAGCGGAGATCAAATGTGGTTGGAAATACAGGAAGAACTGTAAGATGAACCTTTAAAAGGATATAAATATTTTTGAAGGCATGTGAAAAAAGAAGACATCATTTCTGTCAATGAAACACCTGGTGTGCAGGCAGAGCCCATTCAGCAGTCTTCATGCAAAGAGCAGGTGGTATGTGTGAAGAGCACTGACGCTCAGCAGACAAGAGAACTTCCTCCTGTCACCTCTTCTGATTTCCCTTTGCATTAAAATGAAATACACCCTCACAGTAAGAAAAGCCGACAGGCTAACTAGAGCTGGCTAACACTGCAGCTGACAGGAGAGTACAAGACACAAAGGCCTTGGGTGTTGCCGCTCACTTGCCATCAGCAGTTATTTAGTTACTCATCTCAAGTGGTGCCCTTTCCGTACAGCTGTCTTGAGTATATGAAATACTGAATTATGGAAGGAGTGAATGTAACACCCTGACAGTCAAATTGTTTATCGACTGGTGTAGGCCAGCTAAAAAAACCAAAGGAGAAGCCCACAATAGGAAGGTTGATACAGAGTCATAGTGTAAATGCCGTAACCTATCATAAAAGTTTTCTACTCCACAAAATGTTTTGTTTACTTAGTTGAATACCATTGCTTGCATCTAGTGATATGAATCTGCTTGTGTGGTAAATAAAATGACTTAATAAAGTATACAGCAGGTTACTCACATCATGACGCTGAAGATTTGCTTGCAGTTGGCAACTTTATTTGAAAAAGAAAAAGAACTTACCGGTTCCATAGGTTATTTACACAAACAAAATGTGAGTATCGCAGATAAACTGTATGTCTAATGATGGAATGAAGCATAAGACGAGTACGGTACACAGTAAAAACACTGTGTTGCGCCGTCTTTTCATTCATTCATTTCATCTCTGCAACTCACTAATATTCTCCTTCTCTGCCATTTTTTTTAGGGACACAGAGGCTGCAAGGGTCCAAAACACATTAACTCAAGGTAAGTATACTCACTTAAATAGGAAACTAAAACAGTCTTTCATTTAGCTGCAAGCATTCAACACATAACATGACCCACCAATTCCTAAACAAAGAAATGGCACTTACAGTGCTGTTGTAACAAATGACTTTTTCCAAAGCTCAGAGTACTGCGAATGGAGAAGGCAGCTAGAGACACACAGTTTCATACAAAGCAGGTCTGCTGGTCTGCACTCTCATCCCAGTTGGGGAAGCCTATTTGAAGTGCTGATGCAACAAATTACCAATCTGTTAAGATGGAATCCTCAGTTTCCTCTAATGAACAGTCCTAAACACATTTCAGATGAATTTATTGTTACCAAACTGTACAGCAGACAGTGTAGCAGACTTAAATAGAATGAAATGGAACTTGAATATAGTATCAATAATTAATAAATAAGCACCACATGGAAGCGCACACAAATTGTCTCCTTCAGTCTGTGTATTCTCTTCAAACTTCCCTTTTAAAACTAACTTCCATACAGACTACTGTAAGGAGTATGTGGTCAGAAAGGCATCTCTTTCTTTGAAAGTTGTATTACAGTTGACATGCAATGGCAGAAGGAGGGGAGGTATACCTCTGAGGTCAGACAGACCTGCACAAATTCAGCAAAAACACCAACAACCATTCTGAAAGTGTTTGAGCCAACATTTTGAGAGTGAAGTATGCTTGAATGTGGACAGCAAATATCATAAGGTATGTTTTGACTCAGTATAGCTACTTTGATTCAGGCCATGAAAGAAATACCAGCTACATTGTCTTTTTTGAATATCTGTGGCAAATGCTGTGGAATAGAAGTCAGAAAAGAAAAATCCTCTTTTAAATTGATTTATTTATTTATACTCGACAAAGCTGCTTTTAGTCAGACCTTCTGGCCAGAACTGATCAGTCAGAACTGACACCCACTCAGCATGTTCCTATCCACTTGGCAGCCTTTCGAAAAGAGCACCTCCTGATGCCACTTTGCCTCCGTGTTTTGTTTTTTTTTTTTATTTCAGACTTAAGTTTCTTGGGAAACATAAAAGTCTTGCTGCCTCCCCATCATGGACACACTTTGACCCTGTTAGGATCAGGTTTGGCCACACTGAGAAATGCGTTTTAATAGATGGGAACATGCTCAACTTTGACCCCCCACTGAGATGGCCACAGCCAATGTCACTGATTAAAAGAAATCTGGCTCTGGTTTTGAAGAGAGGACTCCCTCTTGCTGAGATCTTCTTCTGTTCTTTTCTACCCTGCTGGGAAGATTATAACATGCAACCTGCTTCCACATGGATATCACCAAGGAAACAAAACTAGAACTGATGGACATATGTTTCACAGAGTTTACTGCTTAGCAGTGGCTGCTTATGGCATAGTAAACATGTTTTCCAACATTGATCCCACTGTGGCAAAAACTGGGCTTCAGCATTTTTTAATATTCATTTAAATGTTTCTGGGAATGTCCTTGTTAAAGATACCTGTGAAGAAATAAATAGACCACATAATCACTTCACTTCCAGCCTGTGTTTTCAGAGTGGAGATGCAGCGTAATCACAGCGAACATTGTGGGCTAACAAGGACTGTAGCCATGCCAGATTGCCTTCTCAGCAGAGGGGCACGTTCTGTCATTCAACTCCTGCTGACTGCAAGATTGCCTTTCTTCTGGATCAATCAGGGTATCCAGCCCAGCAGGGCAAGAGGGGGTTGGATTATGGGGATGTCCCTATTCTGTTAAACTAACAATCCCTGTGGGTCCAACGCCAGCTGTGGACAGAAACCTGACCAGCACCTGCTCCCTAAGCCCTCCCCAACAGGAGAGGTCCACCCGTGATTTAAAAGAGGACATTAAGCATTGCACAATGAAGACGCTTATCTGACAATACTGCTGGAGAGGCAAAAATACATGTGTACATACAAAACATTCACATGTACACATGCGTATTGAACATGCATAAGCATCTGAAGCAACTTAGCTTTATCTCGTTTCTGCAATCCAAAAGAGTCTGGTAGAAGAACCAAGGCACACATACTTCCTTTTATTTTATTTGGTTTCAAATAAACCATTGTTACAACAGTTGGGTACACACTCCTGAAAGCAATATCTAGATTGCTTCATTTTCCTTTAGAGATGTGATACCAGTGGCACCCTATATATGCAAAACTGTTTTTACACCATTGCCCTGGCACAACTCCACACTTCAAAATAACTCTGCAATGCACACACAAGGAAACAGTCCCCCTCAAAAAAAAAAAAAAAAAAAGTTGTGCCAATGAAGTTGTCCATGTTTTAGTACTGTAGAATCATAAAGCATTCAAGGCTATATTGAACGAATATGAATATTATTTTTTTCATTATTATTGATTTGCTTAGCAGGGAAACTGATATAGGTTGTGTTGTTACATATTACCTTTGGTTGTTTGCTGAAGCCTCTGAGGTGAATTAATTTGTTCAAGGGTATTACAGCAACTATAGCATTTGAACCTGCAACCTTCTGGTTACAGGTCAAGATCACTTCTCTCCAAGGCACATTTTCTCAAGGATCATTTAAATCCTTGCCTCAGTATTCCACTTATTTGGAGAGTTTTCTTGTATTCCCCACTAACTCACAACTTGCAGATGGCATCCCTCCTATCCCAATGTTATTAATATCAGCATATTGATTTTGCTTGTAAAATCAGTGCACTGATGACCATAAAACCATATTCTCCACCACTCTGACTCTTGCTCAGGGTATGTCAGCTGATTGAGCATAGTTACTGTATCTGGCTTCCAAATTTTGGTACAGGATATGGCCAAATATGATAAGCCAAATTGTCTTCATGCTGAAGTGAATTTTAGATGTAAACATTGGAAAATGAAAAGAAGAGGGAATTCACATGTCAGCTCCCCTTTATCAGTTCTTGTTTGGTGCCATAATTGTGCATGATATGTTGTTTCACAAACATGCAGGCCTCCAGAAAAGATCCACTAGGATGTAGCGGAATCATCTCCAAAAGCAAAATACATTTCCAAAACAGTGTCCTTCAAATATGTGATGTGCACTTCACATAGCACGACTCGCACGTCTGAATTTACATATTAAAGTAAGATCCAGTGGCATAGAAACTGTAAAGGGATGTACACTTGTTGATTGTACTGATTAAAGCACTGGAACCAGTACCTATGGGTTGTAAGTTTTAATGTTGCTGGTACACTGCTGTCCTTGTGAAAGGAACATAACCTCCACTGCTCCAGTAACAATCCCACTGTAGTAATGGGATACAGATTACATAAACTGTAAAACTGTAGGTTGACCTCTATTAAGAGATCTGCTGTGCAAATAGTTCATGATTCCTTGTGTATATTTCAATATGAGAGAGGGCAAGAACTGCAGTTTTATCTGAGCTCCATATCATAGAGACACATAGACACATAGCAGACAGTTTGCTCATCAGCTATCACTCTGACAAGGATATTAAGAGGTTACTGAGGCGTGTATTGGCCAGCAGACAACATTAGCAATACCTTTGTAAAGCTTGGGTAGTGATGCATGATTGAACGATGAACAATTTGACCTTGTAGTTCTCCCAGCAAAATTACATACACATAACGAACTTCATATGAAGTGTCTAGAAATCATTAATATATTCATTAGGATGTTAAGATGCCTTTCTGAAACATAGTTTTAGAAGCAGTTTCAGAATGTAACATTAATGAAAAACATACAAAAACGTGTAAAATGCAAGCTATGAAGGGTTGCCTATTGTCTGCTAATCAAATGACGCTGATACCTTTTCCATTCTTGCCATTTGACATCAGGTACAGGTTGCCATTTTATGGTGCCTGTGTAGAGCCAGTTATAGAGACTATTTTCTGTATTACTCCTCAAGTTACTTAAGCATTGGAGCCTCAAAGCCTCTCTGGCAAATGCATATTTAGTGCCTGACAGGATGACAGGACAACTGTTACTGCCAAGGAAAAAAGAATGAAAGGAGTTTGTTCGAAACAAAACCCTCTCTGTGCATATGAAGTAAAGATTGATTTAAATGTACCAAATTATGTTGATGAATTAATTTGAGATTCCCAACTTTTCAATTTGCCAGCAATGAGAAACTAGCACCATGCTATGCTGCCTATGTTTTGATATGTCATTAATACCATTGTCATTAAATGAAGTGACAGATGAAACATCTCTGACCAGCTCTGACCAAATGAAAAATGGGAGATGACCAAGCAATGCCTTTCAGAATCTTTCAGTCTTTACTAAGCAGATGTGCTTATCCTGGGCAACATTAGCCAGCTTACAATTTTTGGTTTCATTTTAGCTATTAATACAGCAGGATATTCACTTAGTTGAGTTAAGTACTTTTCCCTAGGTTACAACAGCCGTGGCCCACCAGGACATCAAACTGTCAAACTTGGGGTTTCAAATCCAACTCCTTATTACTTCACCACATTTCTGTCCTACACTGGAACATGGGGTTTGCATTCTTCCTGACCTATTCAATCAACACATATCATTTACAGTTTGACAGCATGACTGCTACCCCCCCCCCCAACAGCTTTACATTCACATATTACCAATATTACTATAATACCAGAGGAAAATAGCATTTTACTGAATTAGCTAAGTATCTACCAAGAATGAGGGTAAAATATTAATGTACTTGTTTATTTATTATTCTGTTGGTTACCAGTCCATGATAAATTATTGATTTATTTCAGTTAACCTTGGTATTACTTGGTAGGATTTCGTTTTTCTTTTTTATATTTTGCTTTAATGAGTTTTCTTTAATGTCCAGCTTTTGTCTGTTAAAATGTTTAAATTATATTGCATTGTACTGATTGTGTACACGTTTCATTTGTTACAATCTTGATACTATAATTGATATAAAACACGTGGACAGCCCTTAACCTGATTAACTGTAAAGTCTTTTTCCTGGTAGATGCACATGTCTGACCACAATGGTGGTTATTGTCATTGTCATCACCATCATTAATAAATTGACTCCAGTTTGTGGCTTGCATCACTAAAATGCACTTATGTTCATAGTTAATGAAAATGAACATTTTAACAGTGGGTGTCAAAAAGTTCCATTTAACTATGAGTGACCCTTGTAACTTCGTTTGCATAATGTAATTCTTAAAGAACTCAGACAAATTAAATATTACCTTTTTACATTATTGTTCTACAGGTATGGACAGGATAGCAATTCTAGCATTAAATACTCACTTGCAATTTCTTTAAAAGCCTTTCATTGTTCCTTTCATAAAATAAGAGCTTTTAAACGTAGTGCGACACACACACAAACTACTTTAAAAGACATGCATTTTATTTAAATGCCAAGCCTTTTACTTTTCCATTGCATTACATACCACACCTTTCATTGCCAGGCTTTGAAAATCAAAAGCAAAGGAAGTAATCACCCAAAGTGGAACTACATAATAATGCCTTGCAAAGTAGTAAAAAAATAACACTGTGTTTATTTGTCAATAAGAAACACCCAGATACAGTCTAATCACTATATGCTTCATAGAGTCAGAAATTTTATGAAAGCTTTGTGCTTTCTGTTCCTCCCACAACCTTTTCCTAATAATAATATTTTATAATATAGTGGTTGTCGAAATACTGATTAAAAATATAGAAAAACCTATCTAGCTATTGCAACTGTTAAGGACAAAGTACATTCAGTTTAAATAAGATCTTAAAAAAATCTCTTTTCTCACTGTCTTCCAACAGATTCTCTGTGAATTTCTTAAGACCTCTCACATCCATGAAGGATGGAGAAAGTGATAATGGTAAAACCAGTGCACTGTCACTGTGACCTGACTTCCAATATTGATTTATGCGTCAAGTGGCCAAAAGTGAAGCTGTAATTCGCTCTTCCATTTCACTCCAACTTCTTGCTGACAACTGGCATCTCTGTGAAAGCTGTCGCTATAGTGAGGTAGGCTTACACTATTGGATTGCATACGCATTTTTATGTTAAAATGTTACATTGAGTTAGACTGACTTTGCTTTTTGTTTGGATTATGTACAGAGAAGCGCAAGACTAGCCAGGCTGCTCTGCGGGAGAAAGGGGCATTTGTTCCATGCTGTGATGGGGTAGGTATGGTTGCATGTGGGCTGGAATCATGTTTATAATGTTGGAGACATTTGATAATGTGTCCTCTTTTACATTATGTAGACAGGACGGAAAAGTTGCCTGTTTGTCTGGGGGTGGCTGAAAGCTAATTTTATTTGTAGGACGGTAGATGTATTCCTTCACGTGAGTGCAGCAGCTTTTGGCTCTCTTGTATGGTGTGTTTTTTGCGAAGTGTATGTGCCTCTTATGGTGTGCATGGCTGAGCTTTGCAATGCAAAGCCTGTCTATAGCCAGCAGGAGTTAATAAATTGGGGATTGCTTTCCAGAGGAGTTGTTACGGAGGACTTTCAACGAGCTAACAACATCCCTGTGGACATAGCAAGACCACCGGACTCTACATGAATTGTTGTCGGGTCCGTCAAGTGGCGCAGACGGCGAAGGGAGAGGAAGCAAAAGCGGGGCTGCAGAGCGGGCCTACTAGCTAGGCTAAAGAAACAACCACACAAGCCACTGCTACCGAGCATATTCCTCTCCAATGCCAGATCCCTTGTCAACAAAATGGACGAGATGGAACTCCAGCTAGCGAAGAACAACTGCGTGAGGGACTGCTGTGTGTTAGTAATAACTGAGACCTGGCTTCACTCAGCTATCCCTGACGCCGTGGTACAGCTAGCCGGCCGCACCATCCACCGACAGGACCGCAGCAAAGACTCCGGTAAGAACAAGGGAGGAGGACTCTGTGTATATGTGCACAATGACTGGTGCTCAAATAGCAGAATTATACACAGTCATTGTTCTCCCGACGTAGAGGCCCTGTCGGTCATGTGCAGGCCTTATTATTTACCAAGAGAACTGACAGTTGTGATTGTTATGGCTGTGTATAACCCCCGGACGCCAACATTAGCACAGCGCTAGCCCACTTGCACTCCACCATAAACAAACAGCTGCAGGCTCATCCTGAAGGGGTTCACATCATAGCTGGTGATTTTAATCAGGCATGCTTGAGGACTGTATTACCTGAATTCACCCAACATGTGAAATGTGCCACCAGGGGTCAAAATACATTAGACCATGTTTATTCAAATATTAAGCATGCATATAAAGCAGTGCCCTTACCACACCTGGGACTGTTTGACCATCTCTCACTGCTACTCATCCCAGCATATACCCCCCTCAGGAGGAGAACAAGGCCTAACATAAAGACTGTGAAAACCTGGCCTGGGGGGGCTCTGACAGTTTGAATGACTATAGTCACTCACCCCCATAATTATGAAGTGTTTTGAGAGACTGGTACTAAAGTACATCAAAACCTGTGTCCCATCGACCCTGGACCCACACCAATTCGCATATAGAGAAAACAGATCCACGGAGGATGCCATCGCCACAGCTCTCCATACAACCCTGAGCCACCTGAAACAAAGTGAAAACTATGTGAGGATGCTTTTCATTGATTACAGTTCGGCGTTTAATACCATCATCCTGGACATCCTCATCAGAAAGCTGCTTGACCTTGGCCTCTCCTCTCACATCTGCTGCTGGATCATGGACTTTCTCACCAACAGGCCCCAAACAGTCAAGCTCGGCCCCCACCTGTCCTCCACCCTTACGCTCAGCACCGGCTCCCCACAGGGCTGTGTGCTAAGCCCACTGCTATACTCACTTTATACTCTGACTGCACCCCCACCCACCCCACCAGCACCATTATAAAGTTCGCTGACGACACTACGCTGGTCGGATGCATCTCGGTGGGAGATGAGTCAGCCTACAGAGCAGAGGTCGACAGACTGGTCATGTGGTGCAGAGAGAACAATCTGACACTCAACACTAAAAAAACCAAAGAACTTCATAGACTTCAGGAAGTGCAGTCCCTCCCTCTGTCCATCAATGGAGACCAGGTGGAGAGAGTTCACACATTCAAACTCCTGGGAACCCTTATCTCTGACAGACTCACCTGGACCGACAACACCACGGTTACTGTAAAGAAAGCCCAGCAACGCTTGTACTTTCTGAGGCTCCTCAAAAAAAACAGTCTCTGTGAAAAACTGTTGGTGCTCTTTTACAGCTCTGCCATCGAGAACATCTTGATGTACTGTGTTACTGTGTGGTACGCTGGGTCCTCCGCAGCAGATAAAAAAGCGGTACAAAGAGTGATAAACACAGCGCAAAAAATCATTGGCTGTGCTCTTCCCTCCCTGGAAGAAGTTGCAAACTCCAGACTCCTCACTAAAGCCATAAAAATCTCTAAAGACACTTCCCACCCAGGACACTCACTTTTTGAACTGTTGCCCTCAGGCAGACGCTACAGGTATCTTAAAACAAGGACCAGCAGAATGAAAAACAGCTTCTTTGCTAAAGCAATAAATGCTTTAAATCACACAAAACTGTCCTGATCACAAAGACACATAGTAATTTATTTATCTACACACATATTTAAATTATTTATGTATTTTTATCATTCATTACATTATTATTTATTTATTTTTCTACTGAGCTTTTATTGGGTGAATGAGTTTTACTGTGTGTTTTATGGATGCACCTTACGAGAGCAGCACTGCAATTTCGTTGTATTTTTAATACAATGACAGTAAAGGCATTCTGTATTCTGTATTTATTATGTATACTGTTTCCCCTCTATTTTTGAATTGTCTAATTGTATGTTACACTCACCTCAGTCCTGCAGAAGCAGTAAAATGGGATGAATGCAAACCTCCAATGGGCTCACAGGTACCACCACACAGTGTACTGTAGTGAAGCGGGTGCCGGTTGGAGGAACCAACATCTGCTGACAGCTTCTAAACAATCTCAGGGTGCCTAAAAGCAGTGAAATGAGGAAACCCTGGCCAACCTACCCACCCCTATTCCCAGCGTAACAAAGTCAATTGATTCAGCCAGTGTGGGCTCCAAGCCATTTCCGGCAGATGAAACAGCAGGATTTGAACTCAGGCCATAAGCCTCAGCCTGCATTCAAGGCAGAGATGCACTTTAAAACAATTATCTCTGAGGTGGGGGTGGGGGTACAATTATTTGTGTTCAGCTTCCTGTATTCACCACTGTATTGAACAAATAAAATTGAGTCATATTACATTAATAATATAATATATTGGGAGCTTATTGGAAGTTTATTGGTACCCAGCTACAAGCAGATCACTATCTGTTTACCAGCTACTTTAAAAATAAGCCATAATTAGTAAATGTGTAACAGGTGCTAAGATAACCTGCCTTAGTAGGGGTTCTGTGCAGCGCCCTGTAGTTCTGGAAGGTTGTAGTAGCAAAAGGATCTTGGTCCCTGCCCTCGAACTCACTTCGCCTCTCTCCCTGTAACAGGGATAAAACCTGTGCTGCGGTTGTGTGTGTGTGTGGTTGTATGTTACTTGGCTTACAACGCAAACCTAATGATGGTGGGCCCTAGAAACAGCAGGTACAGTGATGACCTGGGGAGTTTAAATTAGAGAAACTAAAAATGCTCTGAACCTCTCCAATGTTATCCCCCACCTCACTAGATTCCGACAGCGCAGGTGAGACGCCCCTACTCCAGAACTACTACTCAGACTTAAACAACTCGTAACAGCAGATGGGTGAATTTATTTATTTACCCAAATTATAAAATTAAAAAAAAAAAAATTAAATGTTAAACAAGAAAGGTAACAAAAATCATGTTAGCCTTCAATGCCCTGACAATACACAAAAGTTCTTGTCTCCATGACTTTCAATTACCACATAACACAGTGTCTCAGTACCACCTGTAACATTATTCCTGTTTCAATTAACATCACTTCTCAAAAGACCAACCCACCTTTGCACTGATGTGCAGTGTTTTCAACATAAAACATAAACATATGACCCATGCACTTTAGTCCAGAACGTAACAGACAGCATGTGCACACACACAAAAATAAAATATTTATCCAAACTAGGGCTGTGCGATATGACGATATATATCGTGTGACAATAGAAAAACATGTATCATTTCATTATGCTCTATCGTTTATTTCGTTGTGTCGCAAATCACACACTTTACGGCAATATTTTTCGTCATTTGGACGACGCTTCGCGTTCTTCCACATGGCACAGATGCAGGCAGGAAATTTGCATGAAGGCAACACAAACAAACATGGAGGAGAGTGAATGTGACAGAACTATAGTTGAAAAGTGTTTTTTATTTACCTTTTTATATTTTATACATTCATATTTTATATTTTGTTACATGCTTAACCTATTCTTATGCTATGTAGTGCGTGTTACATTACATGGTTCGTTATTTTTTCATTAGCGATATTAAGCCTGTCATAGTTTTCAGTTAGCATTTGCTATATTTTTTAACGTTAAATCGCTGTTTCCTCAAAGCTAAAATTAGCTAGAATTGTTCCAGTCTAGTGTTTTAATCGTACCGGTTTTAGCATACACACTAAACAGCAAATCACACCGGTGTGACCATACGAAAGGGTTAAGCCTCATTTCCACAGTTTTGTTTGGTGTCTGTAATTCAGTATAATATATGCAATATTCCCTCTAGTGTTCAACGCAAGGAAAAGGAGATGGATCAAAACGTAACTCGTGTCGATGTCATCATGGAATGAATGCAACGGTGAAGCAACCTCTAGGCCCATTTATATGTCAAATGAGTGGCAATATAATGGAGGGAAATCACAGCAGTAGAATGGGAGAGAGATAAAGTTTTCATATCAACGTGATAAAGATGATCTGTATTTCTTAAGATTATTGGTTAAAGCACAGTGTTTATGTCGATGCAAAAGGTTTCCTGATTACGCAAATTCTTTCTTCAAAATATGTTTAATGAACTCTCACTTTTATTTAACTTCAATCACTAGTCAAGCAACTGAACTGGAAATAGCCCATTAGCTAATTCGTTTTTCCAATGCCATTAACTTCCTGGCACACAGTGCATATGGTCTCTCCGAAATCCGCCACAAAAGTTAATTTTTTCAACACACTCGAAGGCAAATTCTGGACCTTAAAAAACGGAAGGAGAAGTTTCGCAAACACATTCACGGATTCACGGATCACGGAGGTTCCCATAGGAATGAATGGACTTCTAGTTGACTCGCATACGTACACAGAGCTATATGGAAATGAGGCGTAAAGTGAAAATTTGCACAAAGGTTCTAAATAAAAGGAGAAAGATAATCAAATGTGAGTAAGTACCTTTTATTTGTTGAGTAAATAATTCAAAATGTAATAAGAATAATAATAATAAACTTTATTTATATAGCACCTTTCATATCATGGAATGCAGCTCAAAGTGATTTACAAGAGAAACAATAAAAATCACAATGTACAAAGAAAAATAAATAAATAAAACAAACAAACAGTAAAACAATAAAATCCTAAAAAGATTTAAAATAAATAAATAAGACAATAATAGTAATAACATAAATTGATAATATGATATATCTTAAGATATAAAGAGTATAAGACATCTACAAGAAACATAAAATAAGTATAAGAAATATAAAAGAAACATGAAATAATGAAAATGGTGGAAAATAATGTGGGAAAAAGTGGAATTAATTGAAAGCAAGATCATAAAAATGGGCTTTGAGCTGTTTCTTAAAACTATCAACAGAGGTTGCTTGTCTTATTTGTAATGGGAGTTTGTTCCAAACCTTTGGTGCATAAAAACAGAAAGCTGCTTCACCATACTTTTTATAATTCATTTTTGGGACATTGAGCAAGCCAGCACTTAGACGACCTAAAGGAACGGTTTGGAACATACTTACAGTACATAAGCAATCACAGACGTATGAAGGTGCTAAACCATTTAGGGCCTTATGAACAAGTAAAAGAATTTTAAAATCTATCCTCAACGTTACAGGGAACCAGTGCAATGAGGCTAGAACTGGTGTAATATGTTCTCTTTTCCTGGTTTTTGTTAAAGTTCTGGCTGCTGCATTTTGTACAAGTTGCCGCCTATCAATAGTTTTTTTTTTTTAGGTAATCCAGTAAACGGTGCATTGCAATAATCTAGGCGAGAGAATACAAAGGCATGGGTCAACTTTTTGGCATGTTCCAGTGAGAAGTAGGGAAGTAGGGTCTAACTCTTGCAATATTTCTTAAATGAAAAAAGGAATCTTTGTAACAGTGTTGACATGTGATTGAAAGTCCAGCTCAGAGTCAAGAATAACACCCAGGTTTTTTTACTTCAGGCTTATTCTGTAGAGCCAGATTTCCAAGTTTGCTTAATATCTTTTCTCTCTGTGCAATTGTACCAATTATAAGAATTTCTGTTTAATCTTCATTTAGTTTGAGGAAATTTTTAGTCATCCACTGTACAATGCTGGATAGGCAATTTATCAAGGCATTTAGGGCTTCAGTATTATGTGGCGCTACAGATAAATATAACTGAGTGTCATCAGCATAACAATGAAAATTCACTCCATGATTGCAAATAATTTTTCCAAGTCGCAGCATATACAGGCAAAACAGTAAAGGACCAAGGATAGAACCCTGTGGAATACCAGAAGGGATGTCATGCTTGTCTGAAACATGGTCACCGAGACTAACAAAATATCTTCTGCCAGTGAGGTAGGAAGTATTAAACCAGTTCAGGTCTGTGCCTGAGGGACCAATACAATTTTCCACTTGGTTCAGAAGTATCCCATGGTCGACTGTGTCAAAGGCAGCACTCAGATCAAAAAGTACAAGAACAGAAACTTTGTAATTATCGGCGCTCACTCTAAGATCATTGATTACTTTTACAAGCGCTGTTTCAGTACTGTGTCCCCTTCTAAAACCAGTCTGAAATTTTTCATGAATCTTATTGACATGTAAGAACTATCCAACTGTTTAAACACTGCCTTTTCCAATGTCTTACTCAGAAAAGGCAGGTTGGAAATAGGCCTAACATTGCTCAAAACAGAAGAATCAAGATTATGCTTCTTGAGTAAGGGCTTGACTAGGGCTGCTCTGAAAAGATGCCTGTTTCTAGAGAGCAATTTACAATATCCAGTACCTCACCAATCAGACTATCTAAGACCTCCTTAAAGAAATAGGCCTTTCCATGTGGTCATTTTATATAAACTATTTATTCACTGAATTTACAGAAAATGTGCTATATCGTGATATGTATCGTTATCGAGATATGAAATGACCTATATTGGGACATGAGATTTTGGTCATATCGCACAGCCCTAATCCAAACGCAAACAGAGCAATACACTGCTAAAGTCCTCCGTTGCTCATGAATAACTTCAGTGTCTCTGGTCAAAATCCAATTCAATAAAAAAAGAAAGTATATGTATACATCAACACAGGACTCTGTACCTTACTGCTTGTGTCCCAGTTATCCCGCAATAAATTCAAATGTTTACAGCCAAAACGCAATGCAAAATGTCAGCAGTACTTCTTATCATAACCAACTCAAAAAAGAGACATTCCAATTTCAACTCTTGTCCAATGATCACTTGTCAAATGTAGTCAGGAACGAGACGCTGGAGAATGTTGCTGCATGGCAGGGAGGGCAAACAAACTGGCAAAATAGCGCTACCGCGAAATGGCTTCCACTCCCCAAACCGATGGTGCAAACCACGGCACCTTCTCGCACCCAGGTAGCTTCCCATTAACTAGCATTTTTTTTCCTCTCGTCACTCTTCTGCCCCACCCTTCTTCCCTGTTATTATCACTTCACTGATTCACCCACTCTCCATTTAATTCTGAATGGCTCAGATTACCATCACTCAAAAGTTCTTAAAGTGACAGCTCAATCGCGATACCCTCTGTATCCCTTACATTCCCCTCTGCTAAACCCTGCCATGTCAGCTGCAGTCCAACAGTCTGGGACCTGGAACAAGAACATATACATACACACTGCATACATTCATTTCACATAGAGTTTTGCACAGGTGCATGAAAAAAGGTAAGTAATCAGAATTTAACTCAATACATAATCATCTCTGTACCTTACAGGAATTTTACCCCTAGTACTCCTATGGGGCTGACTCATCCCATGGCCATCATTGCTAGCTGACCCTGACTCATCATCATCCTCTGACAACCCCCCCCCCTCAGATGCCAAATCCATCCCGTCAGCAACATTCTTTTCTGCGTTCTCCTCTTCCCCTACTATCTCACCCTGCCCTACGGTCATGTTGGTGTCTGGAGGGAAAGCTTGTGGAGTAAGCATGTCTGAAGTGAAGGTGTCTGAAGGGAAGTAAACCATATGTGTATATTCACTGTGTAAGGAGTCTGTGTGGTCTCTGGGCTTTCCAGCAGAAGCACTACGTCTTATATTGGGAGACGGGAAGATACAGTGTTTCAACTGATCCCTGTGGACTACCTTAGTGGGGCCCCCTGTCTCTATTATTCTGACCAATGACCAGGTATGGACGTGGCTCCCACTTGTCCTGTATTTTGTTCCTCCCCCTAGGTTTGTGATTCCGTAGAAGCACGCGATCGCCCGGCCTGAGAAGAGCTCCATGAGACTTCCGATCATACACTCTCTGTCTCCGTTGTGACGCCTCCTGGGCGGTTGATCTGCCGATGTCAGCAGCCACTTTCAATTTTTCATGATGGTCCCGAACCCAGTCATCCAAATTATCAGCTTGGCTATGATCTACATCTCTTCCTCCAAGAACATCCAGTGGTTACTGTGCATCTCTCCCAAAGAGGAGGTAGAATGGTGAGTATCCTGTTGAAGAGTGCACCTGACTATTGTAAGCCATTACCAATTCAGGGAGATGTTCCTTCCAGTTCCTTTTCTTTTCAGGTGGTAGGGCGTGCAGCATGTCATGCATTGTGCGGTTGAATCGTTCACACTGCGCATTACCTTGTGGGTGATAAGGGCTTGTCCGACTCTTGGCTATTCCATACATCTGACAATGCTCTCTTATAACACTGGACTCGAAGCCCCTGCCTTGATCAGAATGTAGTTGGGATGGACAGCCATAGTATACAAACTAGTGTTTGAGAAGTGTCCTCGCTGTGGTATAGGCAGTTTGATTCTTATTTGGCACTGCAATCGTGAATCATGGAAACATGTCTGTTAACACAAGGACACTTTCATACCCTCCCACCGACCTTTCAAGTAGAGTGTAGTCCATTGCTAACACTTCCAAGGGAACAGTTATATTCATGCAGGTCATAGGGGCTCGTATGGTTGGGAAAACGTCTTTCGCGAGTGCACATCGCTTGCACTGTTTCACCCAACTCTGCACATCTTTACTCATTGTCAGCCAATAATAACTCCGTCTCATCTTTTGAAGAGTGCCCCTCTCTCCAAAATGTCCCCCATGATCATGATGGGCCTCGTACACTGGGAGGTGGAGAACTTCCAGCACCACTAGTTGCCACACCTCTTCACTGTCCCTTGGATCGCAGATTCAGCGGAAGAGGACTCCATTCTTGGACATGAGCCATTCCCATTGACATCCTAACTTCTTCAGCTGTGGGCTACAAGTGTGTAGATGTCTTCGACTCGGGCGGTCATTCTTTTCAACGGCTCTGAAAAGAGGACCAACTATGGGGTCATTAAACTGTAACCCTCTGATCTCACTCCAGCTGTAACCTAAGACCTTCCCTCTCAATGCTTTGGACAGCAACAGGTGTCTGTGTCTCCTTGTTTAGCCATAGACATGCACACACCTCCTCTGACTTCACAACCAGGAAGTCCTTCTCCCCATCTGCTCTCTTGGGCTCCTCCTGAAGGGGCAGACGCGACAGGACATCGGCATTGGTATTCTGTCTCCCTAGCTTGTAATGCACTTCAAAATCATATTCGGCTAGCTGAGCTACCCATCTCTGCTCTGCCACGCCCAAGTTTGTAGTCTCTAGGTAGCGCAAGGGATTGTGGTCAGTTACAACTGTGAACTTTGAGAACAGGAGGTCATCTCTGAACTTCTCAGTTGCAGCCCATTTAAGTGCAAGTAACTGTAACCTAAACGCACTGTAATTCTTCTATTGTTCGTTTTGGAACCACAAAGTCCACGGCTTGCATATGCTATCAAGCGTTCCATGTCCCCCTGTTTCTGACTAAGCACCGCTCCTAGACCTAGACGGCTCCCATCTGTGGTCAGAATGAATGGAAGACTAAAGTCAGGATACTCCAGCACGGGTGGGGACATCAAACATTTTCTGAGACTGTCGAAAGCGTTCTGACATTCTTCGCTCCAGACAAATGGGACTGACATTATCTCCTTGCTTGCCTTCCCCCCCTCCCCACCAGAGCATGCAGTGGCTTAGCCAGGTGAGCAAAATTGGGAACAAAGCGTCAGTAATAGCTCATGAATCTGAGCAGTTGTCTCACCTCTTGCATTCTTAGGTGCAGGCCAGTTCTTCAAAGCCTGGACTTTTTCCTTGTCAACCTGGATGCCGCCTGATGAAATAACGTGACCTAAGAACTTCACCTCAGTCTTCAATAGGGAACACTCCAGCAAGTCAAGCCTTTCCGTTCTTGAAATCTTCAGAGAAGACGATGATGTCGTCCAGGTAAATAAGTAATGTCCAAGGCAAGGTCTCCCAGTACCACTCCCATTAAGCACTGAAAAATAGCCGGCGCATTACAGAGCCCAAAGGGCATAAGGGTCCACTCATACAGGCCGAAACAAGTGGTAACTGCTGTCTTCTCACGATCCTGTAAGCTCATCCCCACCTGGAAGTACCCTGCAATCAAGTCTTCAAGTCAAAAAAGTTGTGCCTTCCCCAATGCGTCAAGTGACTCTTCCACCTGAGGCAGTGGGTAAGCATCCTTGCACATCACCTGATTCAATCTCCTGTAGTCACAGCAAAACCAGATGCTGCCGTCCTTTTTGATGACAATGACAGCCAGTGAGGCCCAGGGACTGCAGCTTTCCTTAAGGATGCCCTGAGCAACAAGGTCCTGGACATGTTTCTTAAACTCTTGAAACACCTGAGGGGGAACCCTACGATGTCTCTGTTTTATGGGGTGTGTGTCCCCTATTGGGATGCTGTGAGTTATGGTGGTGGTATGGCCATAGTCAGTGTCATCTTTAGGGAAAACATCTTTGTGCTTCTCCAATAGGCTGCTCAGTGTCTGGAGCAGCAGTGGAGTGAGCCCTTGAACCTCCACATTAACTGGGTGGCCCTCGCTTTAGTGCACGGATATGGAGGACCCCTTCTCCCTCTTCAAATTCTACTAGTTCCCTAGGCAACACTTGCTGTGGGTGACACAACTCAGCAACCCGAGCTCTGGGGAACAGCTTTCTCACTGGAGTTCAGCACCCTCACCGGTATTTTACCATGAGCTGCCTGAGTGAGAACATTAGCAACAAGCAGCCCCGTTGGGAGGCCAGCTTCCCTAGTGCTCTCAACTAGTACCTGGCACTTTGACTTTGGTGAAACCCTGCAACGTCCTTCAGGGACCGTTTCACTACGCGGTGGAATCATCACTTCCTGTCTCCCTGCGACTTTAACATATCCAATCTTCCCATTGGCATTCACAAACTGTACATCCCTCTTGATCCTAGCGAGCAAACGTTTCATCAGGGCATCTTTCATGTGTGGGCCGTAGCGCTCCATCCTTTTTACACTTTCACCTGTGATGAAGAGGTCTTGAAGATCAACGATGACATTCATTCCAATTATTCCAGGCACGCCCTTCATGTTCTCAACATCTGAACAGGTATTTCCCAGGGAGCACCTTTCCCATGCACTGCTTCAGGCAACCAACAACTGGAATGTCCAGGCCATTGGGCGCAGTGAGCTGTACCCACTTAGCTGGTGAGATCGCAGACTCCTTCACTGCAAAGTGTTTTCTGAAGTGGGTTACTTGTCATAACCTCTGACCCAGTATCAAGTAAACAGTTAGTCTTTGCTCCATCAATTAGCACTTCAATGGTCAGGCAATCACCAAAGGCCCTTGACTGGAGAGGGTGCACCCTGTGCTCCTCGAGCTGATTTGCCATCCTACTTCCTACCATGGACCAGGATAGGTCGGCGCATGATCACCTGCTCCCTGCTGTGCGACACTGTCCCCCTTAGGTGGGAGCTGGGCTGCCCTCCCCCTACAATCGGATGCCTGGTTGTGCTGACACTGCCTACTTGTATGCCCTGGCTGACCACATGTATAACATATATAGCTCCCTTCATCGTCACATCGTCAGCACTAATTGCTCTTTTACCACGGCATCTGCATCGGGGATACGTCCTGAGTCTCTTTTCCAAGTCTTGTTCAGCTTTTCCTGCAAGTCATAAGTGTAAGCACGTATGGTCTCTCCGGGCACTCTGCGGTCATAGAATTCCCTCAGCCTTTCCCCAGTTGGGATCTTATCACCATAAGTATCCAGAAGAACTTTAAATATTTTCTCAACATCAGTTTCTTTTTCTCCCAGTATAACCTTCACTGTTAAATTTGCTTCTTCCATCAGGTGTTGCTTCACTAACTACGTTTGGTCATCTTCTGGCACTCTTAATAGCTTGAAAGATTATTAAATTAATTGCTTGCAAAATTTATAAATTGGCCCATATACCTGCATTGTAGGGAAAAGTTGCAGGGTTAGGGGAACAACTACAGCTCGAAACAGCACCTGCACAGCATTCCCCAGGGAATGAGTCTTTTTTCTTTTTTTACAATATATATTCCTTTGAACCTGCACTCTCTTCAAATTTGAGCGACTGGGTGAAGGATGTTGGAGTGGTTCACCAAAGAGGTGAGATTGGAACACCTAACTCTTCTTGTGTGCAGGAAAGCAATTAAACCTTCTATTGAAAAGTCCTCACCTCAGAGTCAAGGGACTTAAAAGGAAGTGGGAAATGCATTTGATGAACTTATAGAAATATTTTTTTTTCCAAAACAGGTGCCTCAGTGTAGTGCGAGTCTGATCTTTCACCTATCAGGGCACCACAAGTGTTATTACAGATGACGCATTGATTAAATAAGTGTCTGTCTTGTGTGGATCATCTTTGCCTTCACACTTTCAGTAATTGCTTCTGAAGGACTGTTATTATTTATTGTTTATAATTATTAATAACTTAACTTTATAAATGAGTTGCACATAATATATACATAACATAATCTCATGATAATTTGAGATTAAAATTAGGGTTGGGCTGATGGACGATGCCATCATCCATCGCAGATGGCTGACAGACAAACAAAAATTATTTTTAAAACCTTGTTTGCACCTACCTCAGTAAATCAGGGGTTGAGTCTTTATTTGTATCGCAAAATTGAGGATTAAAATTTACCTACAGAGCGAACTCTCCCATTCTCTGCTATACTTGTCTTAAACAAATAATAAGATTGTTATATTATTAACCCTTTCACCATGTCTTCGCCCTGCACATTTAACTAAAACTTTCTTTCATTTATTACCAAACAACCACTGCGGGAACATGCCAGGTGCTCAGAAAGCCAAAGGTGATTCAGAGTTGAAGAAACCAACACTTAGTAGCAAAGTGGCTAATATGGCGACTGCTGCTGCTAGCACCAACAAACTCGCTATGTTGTTAACAACAGAAATGGAAAAACAATGTGAAAATCATGGAAGACATAGCTGTACTCATTCAAACTTCTCTTGCACCTATCCAAGCATCTCTAGCAAGTTTTCACGAAATGGTGGATACACTGGGGAAACGAGTTACAGCAGTGGAGGCCACTGCAGGTGAGAATTTTGAAGCCCTCTCTAAAGCAGAGAAAGCCATCTCCGAACTACAAGCCCTCAATACTTCGTTATCAGACCGCATCCATAATTTTGAGAATTGTTCCAGGAGAGCAAACCTTCGCATAATAAATGTACCAGAGGATAGTGAAAACAAGGGCGACATGTTGACATATGTTTCTATGCTACTTATGGAGACTATGGGAAACCAGGTGTTTGCTACACCGCCTGAACTGGAGCAAGCACACCGGGCTCTTACACAGAAACCCAAAGATGGCCAACCACCCAGACCCATCATTGTCGCTTTCCACAAATATCAAGACCGGGAGCGGGCACTACGTTGGACTCGGCAGAACGACATACAATACAAGGGAAATTCATTGGGGTTTTATCCTGACCTTAGTGCCAGCCTCTCCAAGAAATGTGCAGCCTTCAAGAACGTCAAAGCAGCTCTGTATCAGAAGGGAATCCAATTCAGGCTCCTCTACCCTGCCCGCCTTCACGTGACTTTCGGAGGGGAGACATTTATGTTCAAGACACCATCGGATGCAGAGGCGTTCTTCTCCCAGCGGGTTGAGGGGAGTGCCTGCGTTTCTGCTATGTCTGAACATGAGGATTAACTGGACATTGGCTATTCATTAACACCGGGTAAATTAAACAGATGTGATCATTTCAGTGTAATTTCCAGATATATTTGCGTATATTAACCTGTGGCGATTTAAGACTGTTGGATTAATTATTTTATTAGGGGCATGTTTAAAGGGACTGTTAGTTTTTATATGACCACTAGACGCTGAACATTGGAACTGGCGATTTCTGTTGTTTGAAACTTGTTGTAGTTTACTCACTTAATCAGAAATCTGGAGGTCTCGAGAGCAGAGTTTAGAGAAAGAAGGTGAATAGTTGGAAGTGTTTAGAAGGACGGCAAATCCTGCGTGCTGCTAGTTTGGCAGAGAAAGGAGGGAATGTTTTGAGAACGTTGGGGCTAATGACTGGACCTTTTTTCTTTTCTATGTTTGTTGGAAACTTTTGGGATTTTACTGTAATTTTTCTGGGACATTTTCTGCACACAGATGGAGGCATGACATACACTTTATTACATATGAAAAGAAATAGTCATGAACACTACATTTACATACCTTTATTGTGTAGCTATGACTGACAGCTTAAAGGATGGGTGTGGGGGGTCAGCTATTAGGTTTGTATCATGGAATGTTAAAGGGCTGAACAGTCCAATAAAAAGGTCTAAAATATGTACTCATCTTAAGAATTTACACACTGATATTGCATTTCTTCAAGAAATGCACCTACTTAATTCAGTATAGTTCAGAATCGCTAAAAAAAAACATCACTTTTCATGAAAGTTCCCACCCTTTATACTGGCCAAAAAGAGCAATTAGATCAACCACTGGGGCTTGAAGAAGTTGCCATCTCAGCCATGCAAAATGGAAAGGCCTCAGGGCCTGATGGCTTCTCCATTGATTTTTATAAAAAAATTCTCTGCTCAGTTAGCCCCCCTATTGTTAGATATGTTTAATCACTCTTTATCCCAAGGTAAATTACCAGAATCCCTTACTGAAGCATCCATTACACTTTTGCTGAAACCTGGTAGGGATGCTTCTAAATGCAGTTCATACCGGCCTGTGTCATTATATTAAATTCTGACGTTAAAATATTTGCAAAAGCTATATGATTGTAAACACCCTTGCCGTATTTAATTTCATCTGACCAGACAGGCTTTATTAAAGGACGGTATTTATTTTTCCAATGTAAACAACGTCTTTTGAATGTGCTGTACAGCCCTTCATCTAATATTAGTCCAGAAGTTGTGGTTTCATTGGATGCAGAGAAAGCATTTGACTACGTGGATTATCTTTTTTGTTTTAAAATAATTTGGGTTCGGGAAAATGTTTCACCAGTGGATCCAACTTCTTTATTTTTCTCCTCAAGCATCTGCGATCACAAACCAGTTGCGCTTTGTTTCTCTTTATCTAGAGGTACTAGACAAGGTTGCCCACTTAGCCCACTTTTATTTACACTAGTAATAGAACCATTATCCCTCACTTTGAAATCTAAATCCTCAATACATGGTATCTGTAGATGGGGAATAGAAAATAAACTGTCCTTCTTTGCCAGGGGTCGGCAACCTTAGGCAAGTGTGCCACCATTGGCACGCGGGCGTTAGGCGCACACGAGAGGATTTTTAATTAATTAATTTTTTTAACCCTTTCGCACGTAACTTATTTTTTATGCTATGTAGCGCACATGTTATGTTACATGGTTCATTATGTTTTCATTAGCATTACTAAGCTTCAGTTAGCTCCCGCCGCCACATTCTTCCAAATAAGATGACACGCCACTTAAAACTGGCGTTCCACCAATGAGCCGAAAGGGGCAGGGGCGTAGGAAGCGCTGGTTGAATAGAAAATAAAATGCACTAAAGAAGCGTGTCGTTGCAATAAACTACAGTTGGCCTTCTCAACAGGGTTACCATTCTGATTTCAAGTGACATCACATAAAAAGCTGAAATCCTGTTACACGCTATCAAAACCGATTCCCGACAAGTTTCGCTTTGGAAAAAACACTAAAATAACACTATGCCATTTGTTTACTTACAATAAACTGCTAACCGTGGAAACAAAGCATGGCTATTTCTGTGCAGGAACGAGTGTTGAAATTGATAGCTAAAATGCATGTTTTATTTTGTTTAGTTTGACCTGATCTCAGTAAGGAAACCAAACTATTGCTATTTCAGTCACACAAGTCAGTGCAAAGTCACTACCAATTAGGCAAAATAATTATGCCAAACCTGGCAGCCTGGGTTAGCGGATAACGAAATTACCAAATCGTTGTGAGTGACCCTTTGAATTCTCACAATCTGTCAGCTAATTTTCGTTAATACGTTTTGATATTGTGGCTCATTAGCTACCATATGGGGACATTTTATGGTGATGTGTAACTTAAACGTTGCTCAATGTAAACTTAATATCCAATGTTATTCAGTGCTGTCACTATGATGTTTAACTTTATATTTTTGTCAATTTTTCAAGCTGAACTCAAATTTCCACTCTTGATTACAAAGGTGGACAATACAGCTGTTTTCAACTTAATTTTCTAAAGCACCTTGAGTTGCATGCACTTTCTGTCTTTCCTTTTAAATATGTTCATGCTCCCAAAAAAAAGCATATGGATGTTTAATGTTTTTGACAATCATCGCTTCAGATAAAACTACTGTTACGCAGATTTAAGAGTAGTGTTTTTATTTTGAAATTTTATTTTTGTCAGTACTCCGCCTCCCTAGCTGTGGTGTTTTTGTTTTTGTTTTCCCGTCCATGTGCTTTTGTTTGTTTCTCCTTGTGTTCCAGCCCTGCCCCACTCTCTGCCCTGTCTCCGCCCTCCTGATCAGTTCCACCTGCCAGCCCTGCCATTACCGTTTTCTGTCTGCACTTCGACTTTGTTTCTGCCTGCTGCTTTGTCCTGTTGCCTGATCGCCTGCCTACCTGGTTCCTGACCCTGCCTGTTCCTGTTCTCTGCCCCTGATTCTGCCCTCGGACTGCCTTCCTGGTTTCGACCCTGCCCGTTTTTGATATCACTTGTGTTTTGCGTGTTTCAATAAACCCGCCTGGAACCTGAAGCTCCTGTGGTCTGCGACTGAGTCGTTACAATTTTAGATTTAGAATGCTAATTTCCTATAAAATGTATTACATTTTAATGTAATTTCACCCAACATCAACATTTATTTTTGGCCCGCAGCCCACCATCCAGATTAATTTTTGGCCCTTCACAGGAAAGAATTTGGGCACCTCTGGTTTAGAAGAAAATATTTTAAAGGGAGCAGGGGAAATTAAACTTTAATTTCTTATAGTTATAATGTCTTATTTAAATTAATGTTCTGTTTAATTGGTTGGGCATTCATGTGCAATTTGTTCAATAAAAGCATGTTCAAAATCATTTATTTCTTTATTCAATGGGCATAGGCTAATCAATGTTTGGGGTCTGTGTTAGCAGTGTACCTATTAAAGCAGAAAGACATAGAAAATGGATAGCTAATATGCACACTTCAATATTTGTTTATCGCAAGTCATATTGTCATCGCAATATTGAACTATGTTATTGCACATCACAGATTTTCCCTCATATCGTGCAGGCTTAATGTTGATATGGCACACTAATTAACAAGAACATTTCAAACTGGCACTCCATATCAAAAAGGTTGCCGACTTCTGTTCTATGCTGATGACATGTTGCTTTACATATCAGACCCACTGTTTTGTATTAATAAAATCATTTCACTGCTGCACTTTTTTGGACAGATTTCAGGGTACAAACTTAATCTGTCAAAAAGTGAATGTTTACCAGTAAATAAATTAGCAATGCAATTCCCAGATCACGCTCTACCATTTCATATATCAAAGTCGGGTTTTACTTATTTAGGTATTAACATAACTCCTGTCTTTAAAGATCTTTTTGAGGGGAACTTTGTCCCACTTATGGCTAAACTTAAGTCTGAGTTTCAAAGATGGGATATCTTACATTTGTTTTTAGCAGGTAGAGTGAATTGTGTTAAAATGAATGTTTTACCAAGGTTTCTATTTCTGTTTCAATGCTTCCTATTTTCCTATCAAAATCTTTTTTTCTGTCAAATAGATAAACTGATTTCAAGATTTATATGGAGTGGTCAAAACCCTAGAATTTGTAAAGATTTCCACCAGCGACAAAGAGTACACGATGGGTTGGCCAGCAAATATCCACAAAATATCACACTGGGTGCAGTCTCCAGATACAGACTGGTGTAAGTTGGAGAATAGGTCATGCATGTTAACCTCCGTACATGCCCTGGCCTCATCTAGCCTTCCTGTCAGGGTTTCACAGTTTACGTCTAACCCAGTGGTAATACTTGTTACCGTTGGAGCAGGGTGTTACTAGCTTACTTTAGATGATAGTAACGTTCGCTAATTTAATAAATAGCTAGAGTTAACGTCAGTTACTCAGTTACAGTTGGAAAGACTATTCTAGGTGTTTGGGGAATAACCTACAATATAATTTTGAGAAATACACTTTTTCTTGTAAGTGTACTGCACGAACCATCCACTGTCTACCTCAATAAGCCAGGCATAAATTTTTATTGACATCTTAGCCCTGCTTGTAATAGTCAATTAAAATGTTTTTCCTTTTCCATCCCCTTTTGTAATTAATATATGGCTCGGCGATAAAGCGATAACAATAATTATCATGATATAATTTTCCTCAATAGAAATATAATAAATGTTCAATATAATTAACTGCTGTGCTTAGATAGCATGCACAGAAATGAATCACGAACTGCAAATCATGTCGCAGGAATAGAGGCATGCATTGCGCAGTTAGGCTGCAGGGTGAGAGGTATAAATTCAGGCCAGCATGTGGTATTGTTTACAGACACAGTGGCTGACAGGCTTGTAGTTGGAGCGGAATAAGCGAAGTTTGGAGATATTTTGGCTATTTACAATCCAACTGTGCCAAAGACACGTGCCATCAAAGACAGGCAACACCACAAAGCTGTTCATCATTTGAAAACAACATCACCCGTTAGAACATGCAGAAAGTAAGAAATTACAGTCCCAAACAAGTGTTGTTAGTGAAACACTTTGAGTTTGCAGTTTGAGCCATTTTACATCTGTGCTGTATCACACAGCAGCACTTAATTTTTCTATTAAGATATTTAATTTGTTGAGGAAAAAGGACTGAAAAAGGATTTTACTCATGCATATTTTGATGTTGAAAAAAGATTTAATCATTATAATTGTTCTGAATGTTCTACCCTCAGATTTGTGGACGCTGTTTGGCAGGTGTTTGTCATGTTCTGACCATAAAGAGCGGTTTAAAACCACAATTAACTGTGGTGGTGGAATTGACTGAGATGCAAGGGGCACCAGCTAAAATCTTGCCTAGGACACCAAATTGGTCAGGGCCGGCTCTGGTCAGAGGGGAGCATGGAGTCTGCCTTTCTGAGGCGCACATCTTATCATCAAATTCACTGCCACAAAATGTGAGAGAAATATTCATACGATGGTTACCTAACAATTCCTCATATTAGAGAACATGGGTAGATGAAGAATGCAACAGGCTTCAGAATAAAATCAACTTGTTTACTGAAGAAGGAGCTGGTGGACAAACATACAGACACCTCACTTGCAAACTAGTGCAACTCCAGCTGCTACAATTATGGGAGCACACATATGCAGATGTGACACATGACATAAAGGGTATTATCCAGTAGCAATGACCTAGAATGAAGGCAAAATAAATTGTACACTTAGTATGGACTGAATTCCTTCAATTTGCAGCTCTCTCATTCATGTGTTGCTGGCCTACTGATGCTGCACCCCTAGCCAGTACTGTGCATTATTATTTATGTGTTTAACAGATGCCTTTAGGTGACTTCTGTAGCTCACGTTTTATGCACTACTGACTTAGACAGGTGGATATTTACACAAGCAATTATGACTAAATACCTTGCTCCAGGGTACAACAGCAGTGTCCACAACTGGGACTCAAAGTGGCAATCACCTGGTTTCAAGTGTAGCTCTCTGAAAATCAAATCACTCTTTGTCAATTACTGAACCTTTGGATATTTACAACCAAGCTGTGTGCCATTTACAATTCTGTGCCTCAACAATAGGGGTGCAATGAATAATCAACGTAGTCAACTAAAATTGATGACCAAAGTAGTTGCCAACAAATTTAATTGTCGATTAGTTGGTGACGTCATTACGTGTTTTTCGTGCTGACTCGGAATGCTCAAACCTGTAGCCTAAGCTACGTTGCTTTACTGGAGTGAACAACAGAGATGGCAACACGTTTACGACCAAAGACCTCAGAAGTGTGGCAGCATTTTGCTCTTAACCCTTTCGCACATAACTTATTTTTTATGCTATGTAGCGTGCGTGTTGTGTTACATGGTTCGTTACGTTTTCTTTAGCGTTGTTAAGCTTCTCATAGTTTTCACTGCCATTTTTCTATTTTTTTATGTTAAATTGCTGTTTCCTCAAAGGTAAAATTAGCTTGAATTTTTCCAATCTAGTTTTCTAATTGCACGGGTTTTAGCATATGCACTAAACGGCAAATCACACCGGTGTGATCATACGCGCGAAAGGGTTAACTCTGCCAAGAAGGTTGTGAACTGCAACATTTGCAAACCTGACCTTGCCTGGCATGGGAACACATCAGTTATGCTTGAGCATCTGAAGAGGTGGCACGTTGGCTCTCTGGATGATGAAGACTCGTCTCGTTAAGTGAGTTAACTAGCTAGAATAGCTAATCTTAGTGTTAAAAGCCATGTTACTTCACGTTATGAGCTGTAATTTTTTCTATTTTGAAATACAATTTCTTTTGATCAATAAATTATTAATGGTGTTGAACATACAGTGTAGCAAATAATAACCTATTATTCACAGCAATCCTGTTCACATTCCAAATGTGCCCTAACTTTACAATTTTAAACCAGAGCCCGTCTGCTATTTAGAAATTTTCTGCTTAAATGTTGCATCGTCATGGTCACGACGTTTATGACTGGAGATAGTGTTGCTGCCGAGTGCACAAGTTTAGAGAACACCGGAGAATTTGATACTTTCTAAATCACGAAAGATTTCTACAGCTCATGTCTATGCGCGCGTGCCCAATGTGGGTTGCATTCAAATTAATTCGAACGAGTTACGGGTTTGTTGGATCTCGTAATGCTACCATGGATGGCTTTCTTCAAAGGAGCAACAACAGCTGCCCTCACTGAATCAGTCCTAGTAACCATTCATTAAAAGATGTATTTTTGAATGAAGTTCTCATTTTTATGGCCTTTATTGTTAGTTAGCATATGCCTAAAACAACCTCAAGCTAAATTTAAAAGCTGATAGATAAATAAGAGCCGTTGAGTAATTGTGCAATTCATATTCCGAATAGTTGATTATTCGTTTCAATAATCGATAGATTATTCAACTATCAAAATAGTCGTTAGTTGCAGCCCTGCTCAACCATGTTGGATTTTTACATCATGGCTAATGTCAGACACAAGGCAGAATGGTGTGATTTACATGTTAAATGAACACTTCATGCATTGCAGCAGCAGAAGTATTTTTATCAAGCCTAAAATTCACCTATTGTGTGCGATTCACTAATTCAATGTATAATTACTTAATAATTACTAATTATCAACTGTAACTCCAAACATGACCAGCGGCACTGCTAAGCAACTGTGAGAAAATGTACAACATAATCAAATGTTAAAGATTAATAAATAAACAAGATGTTCATAGGTAATTTTTATGTAGACATACTGACATAGCTAGTGTTATTACATAGGTAAAGTTTATACTTAATACAGAATGCCTAGCAGTGTGGCTGAAGTTAGAGGGAGTTTACACCTGGCAGTGTATAAACTCCCTCTATGTTTGTAAAGTGCATGTGATAAAATGTAAAAAAGTGGAATAAAACCTGTTTAGCTTTGTTGCATTTTATTATTTATTTAGTATTTTTTATATTTTTTAATTTTTAATGATATTACATTCAAAGGACAATGTGTTCAACTCATTTCTGCCAGTAAGATTTATTACCATCATAGAACTTTGCTTTGATTCAATAGATTTTCTGAAGAATACAATGTTGACTAGGCAATGCCTAAAATTTCAGTGCAGTGTTTCTACAACACTATTTTGTCTGACACAAGATAACACAAGTTGCACTGCCTTTATAAAAGCTATGCAGGGTAGGGACAGAGAATGTATTCATGACATGTTATGAATAGTCCTGTAAGTCCAAGAGGTACTTGGGTGGTTGCAGCACACCACATACGATTAATTGTTGTTTTACATTAGCCTCATGAGTACACAGCATGGCTTTCATGCAATCTAGATGCAATGTGAAATGAGAGTGACTTGAGAAGGAGAATAAAATTAATCAAAACACAGAGCACTGATGTTCCTATGTAGCTGCAGAGGTGACCTTTATAATACAAAGACCCAGTTTGGTTGGGCAGACTTATTGAATTAGATCCCTGTTATAGATTTAATTTAAAAATTGAGTACCAGCAAGTTTAAATACTACATGAGCACCTAACTGTTTTATTATGCAAGTCAAAAGATTACCATGACATAATCGTGGATCTAATGACAAAACATCCATTTGTGGCATCTCACTGACCCCTTTGCAATCCACCTGAGTGCTCAAGGAGTGTTTAAGTCCAAATAGCAATAATACTGTTTAAGTAGACATTTTAAAAGATGCGTGCATCATGATTTGTCATACAAGCACTGTTTAAACTCTCCTTCCCAACCCTTCATTCAAATGTTTACAAACCAGGTTCCAAACAGTTGCTTAAGGAACTTAAGGAAAAGTGTAATCCTTTGAGGAGGTCAGTATAATTCTTGGATAATTTTTTTACTTACTTTTTTTACTTTTTTTTACACACTGTGTTGACATACTGTATATTCAGAGATGTAAATGCATTACACTTTGATATGTTTTATAGTTTTAATGTGAACTCCCTTAAAGCCATTTCTTCTAGCTCATTCATTAACCCCTATAACCCAAAAACTGGCTCTGCATTATCTCTGCAAAGTCTGTCTATACTTTTTGCATCATCAGCAGTCCTCTTGTTTACCTTTCACTATGTACTAAATAGGGTTGGGTACCAAAACCCGGTGCCAATATGGCACTGGTTCCTATACAACCGGTATCTACGGACCGAATCGCAACGCAGATTTCGGTCCCTCATTTCGGTGCCACTTAAATGCCAGAGCCTAGGGCTGGGCAGTATAGCCGTCGCAATACATTGACTAGCTATTTTTAGCGCAATAACAGCTATCCCCGGCATGTGGCGTCAGGTTTCTTCCTGTATTTTTTTCCCTTTAGTCATACCTGATGCAGGAGCACACCTGCAGTTTTCTGAGGCCATGTGAAATGTGAAATGCTATTCAATGTTGATATCACAGCAACAGCACTATGCTGCTCCCATGTGGTAGATAGAAACACACGGCCACAAAGATAAAGAGTGAAAACATATGCTATGTGTTTTTCAAAGGTAATAGGTAAGTTAACCAACATATAGATACAAGTGATATTTTTCTGCCCTGGAAACATTTCACTGAACTTTGGAGGTGTGCTCCTGCATCACGTATGACTAAAGGGAAAAAAATATGTATTTTTCGTATTTTGCCGGAGAAAGCAAATATGACAATATTTCTGCAAAAAATTGCTGAAGTGTGAAGCTGGAGTGAATCAGTTTGTTATTCAGCAGCTTCAGGAGTTCATAACGAGTTGATCATTTGAATCAGCTGTGTTGGAGCAGGGAGAGATCTAAAACATGCAGGACAAGTGGCCCTCCAGGAGAGGTTTGGACACCCCTGGTCTAGGGGATCCAAACTACGCTACCTAGGGCTGGCCGCAACTTTCCCTGCGGTGTGCAAAGAACGTGAACTTGAGCCTATCTCAGTGTGACCAAGATATTGGATGCACCTACTGAAGGCCGCAAGAAAACCAGCTTACCTGAGGCTTCACAGCATCTCCCCATACAAGCACCGTCTTTGCTTCCTCCTGAAGCGGCGTGCTCCAGCCTCCATTCACGTTTATTTTAAGTGTCCCACAGTGATGATAACAAGAAAACAAATCATAAACAAACGTCTCAGAAACTTCTCATGGGCACGTAGCCTTTTAAAGTATTGAGTGGGACAAGTCATCTGCCGCCACTGGAACTCTTCCTCTTTTTTTTTTCCTGTCTTCCCTGTCCAGGTAAGTTCACGTCAATTTAAAAGACACGAGCCACGCCTTTCAATCAGCTGGCCCCCTGCAGCCTTCAACGTCAGTGGTTAATAGGCTGTCCCTAATTAGCTCCCATAACATTCAGTGATTATTGGAAGTCTTTTTATCAATAATAAAACTGAAATGTGAACTGATTTTTTAATCATTATCAATTAGATCACAATTACTTAAAATATAGAATTACTTATTGTTGCTTTGTATTAATTTTATATTAATTATGTAAATTCCTTATTTACTGCTCCCTGTAGTCTCCTAATGACTTAATTGGCAATGATGTTTAAAATAAAACATTTATCTGAACAACATTATTGCATCTCATTTCCCCAAAATGGAGGTTATGTTTTAAAGGAGAACTGCATTCCCAATGCATCAACTGTAGGTGTAAAGGTGTTGACTTAAAAATCACAGGCAACAACCACAGCTCCAAGGAACAGGAATTGGTGAACAAACCCCGTCCCCTCACCAAACAACAGTGATGTTCAGTTACAGAAAATATCAATTACTGTACCTAGGGGCGCCACTAGAAATTTTGGGCCCTATGAAAGAATATAGTATTGGGCCCCCCAAACCTAGACCACCCACCAACCTAGAAAACCCCTTTGACGACCCAAAATTTAATCACTTGTAGACTGGTGGCTCTAGTGTAGTCTAGTGTTAATTACTTAATACTTAGCCTACTGTCATTAACCACTGATGTATGGACAGTCAGAGGTACATGAGTGGCATCTCTCAATAGTGTTATTTTCTAGCAAAAAGCTAGCTGCTCACAATAATACAGTAATACAGCATACATTAAAATATTCAAAATCAGTCTGTACAAGACTTAACCCCAAAGACCTTTAGCTTCATGGATTGTGCTGTACATATATTATCAATGAAATACTGCTCACCTCCTTCTCCTTCAACTGGGAGGTGAGTTGAGGGAAGGGTTCCTAATCCTGAAGCTGCATCTGTGCATGATAAGGGCAGACCTGATTAGTGAACAAGCTAGTTAGCATGTATGCTAGTTAGCTAGCTATAGCAAGAGTGCGCACTAGCTGGCTACAAATTCACTGAGCTATATTAATTATATTTGTACCAAAATTGCACTCATCTCATTTTCGGTGGCGATAAAGTTAACCTACCGAATATTTAAGTGAAATCACACTGACACTGCACTGTAAATTAACTTACCTTGTTAATTAGCTAGATCATCCAGGCAGTGGTTAAGCCACAATAGTAATGTTGACTGGGTAGCTATGTGTTAATGGGCACCAAAGGAAGGTCCGTAAATAAATATACCTTTCTTTGGAAAAAACTGGGTGACTGTCAGCCCTTTTTCTCCCTCTCAGCTTTCTGTTGCCTTGCTTTTCGTTTTTGATATCCCGACTTCTTTGATGAGGACATGTCAAATCTACTGACAGTTCACCATCTGTTCTGCTTGTAAGCCCACCTACTGGAAAGCAAAGATTCTAACGTGCTCTGTAATCGTTGCTGGACAGTGTACCTATGCAAAAACATGGCGGAATATGCGGAGTAACTAGCACAGCTCACGGGGGGGTAAAACAAGGTTGCCCTTTATCCCCATATATATTCATCATAGCAATTGAAATTCTTGCTGTAAAAATAAGATAAAATAATAATATCAAAGGTTTGGAATTGCAAGGTCTGAATACAAAAATTTCAATGTATGCTGATGACACAAGTTTCTTGCTGAACCCTGAAAATAAATGCCTACAAAACCTTATAAAAGACCCAGACGACTTCTCAAATCTATCTGGACTAAAGCCGAACTATGATACGTACCACATACTGAGGCTTGGACCACTGAAAAATACCGATTTCTCCCTCCCATATGATTTACCAATCAAATGGACAGATGGGTCGGTTAATGTACTTGGTATTCAAATCCCAGAGAACATGAATGAAATATCAACACTTAATTTTGATAATAAACTCAAAATCGCAAAGATTTTGCAGCCCTGGAAAGGAAAACATCTGACCATTTATGGCAAAAGAACTTTAATTAATTAATTATGTATCCGTTTATCTATTTATGTCCAACCAACTCCTGAAGAATCATTTTTCAAAAAACATATGAACAAAAAGTGTTCCAGTTTATATGGAACGATAACCAGGATAAAGCTAAACGGAGATATCTTTATAATGATTACGGATCTGGTGGTTTAAAATTACTAAACCTTGAATCTCTCACTTAAAGCCTCCCTTATTCCTAAATTCTATTTCAACTCACAATGGTTTTCCAGTAAATTACTTAAGAGTGTTTACCTCATGTTTGAAAAAGGCCGTTTTCCATTCCTATGCATAATTTGGTAATTAATTACATATAATCTAATATGTAGTTTTTTGAAAGAAGCTCTACAAAGTTCAGCCACCAGAAAATACAAGTCTTACAACAAATTATATGGCTGAACTCCAATATTATGATGGATAGAACAATGATTTTTTGGAAACAAATGTTTGGCAAAGGCATAATTTTTTATAAAGTATATGGGTAAACTCATGTCATATAAACAACTAATTTGTATTTATGGAACTGTTTGCACATTACAACAATACAATCAACTTATTGGATCTTTATCACAAACATGGGAAAGCAAAATTAGAAATGGTACTGGATGCCAGTTAGTCTGTAGGCCACATATGAAAATGGCAACTTGGCTAAAAAAAAAACAAAGATTAACAAAGTTATGTACAAATTTTACTTAAGAACAAAGAACTTAGCTGCCATACCATTTTAGATTTTAGATGGTGGGAAAAATGTTAGATACACCAATCCCATGGAATCAGGTCTTCATAATCCTTTATAAAACAACACTTGACTCAAAATAAGATATTTCCAATACAAACTAATATATAAGTTCTTGGCAACAAAAAAGATATTAAATATCTGGGGAATTGACCCATCCCCCATGTGCTGATTCTGCCAAGCAGACGTGGAATCTGTAGAGCGTTTGTTTTGGTATTGTCGATTTGTTGCCTTATTTTGGACAAAGGTTCAAGACTGGTTATCTATGCATGATGTTTGTCTTCAGTTAAACTTGTTTACAGTGTTACATGGGTGATATGTCAAAACACTCCTACACAATACACAACATAATTATATTGCTGGGAAAAGTATTTATTTTGGGGTTAACATCAGTGGACAGAATTGAGAGATTCAAGACTTTTGTCAACTATTACTGTAGAACTGAGTGTCCCTAAGTTAGGGAAGCTGAAGGATGGAATGGGTAATATATTTAAACAAAGAAAGTAAATTAATAATTAAATGTATTGTATAATAAGGGAGAAGATAAAACAAGATGTTGTCCTCCTCTGGGAGGGGTGGGGGTAAATTAAAAAAAAAATCTATTTCTTTGAAACTGTTTTTGAAGACTTTTCTCTGTTTTGTTCTGTATAAAATCCAATAAAAATATTAAGGGGAAAAAAAAGTGACTTAACCACGCAATGAATAGAGACAGGGGTGAAATATAAAGGCTATCCCCATAATTTTGACAAAAATGGAGAAACAAACCACGAGTTTGTTTCATTTGTAACTTTTTAACAGTTAAAATTATAATTTTAATGACATCAACTTACTTATGATAATAATAATAATAATAGTGTTCTGTGAGGGCCCCCTGTCAGTGCTAGGCCCTTGGAATTAGTAGATTTGAAAGGGGAGAAAATTACATTTTCTTGACCTTGGCGACTATAATAAATATCCACCTGTCAAAATAACTTCAGTGTGTGCAGAGAGACTGACTTTATAGCCCAATCAAATACCTTTCAAGGCTAGACCATAAATGTTTAAAGGATCGACAATATTTATATTCATACACTAATGTGCACTTTATAATTTTCAGTCTATTTAGACATTTATTGTACATTCAAATTCTACAAATGGCTTTGTGGCCAATGGGACAAGGCAGACCTTCCCTTTCAATTTGCTGTTGCTTATTTTCATAAAGGCCTTGTGTTAGGGAGCTGGTTAGGGACAGCCTATTACACACTGATGTTGAAGGCTGCAGGGGGCCAGCTGATTGAAAGGCGTGGCTCGTGTCTTTTAAATTGACAGGAAGAGTTTCGGTGGCGGCAGACGACTTGTCCCGCTCAATCCTGCAAAAGGCTACATGCCCATGAGAAGTTTCTGAGATGTTTGTTTATGATTTGTTTTCTTGTTATCATCACTTTGGGACACTTAAAATAAACGTGAACGGAGGTACTAGGCTGGAGAACGCCCCTTCAGGAGGAAGCAAAGACGGTGCTCGTACGGGGAGATGCCATGAAGCCCTCAGGTACGCTGGTTTTCTTGCAGCCTTCAGTAGGTGCATCCAATATCTTGGTCACACTGACATAGGCTCAAGTTCACGTTCTTTGCACACCACAGGGTAAGTTACGGACGGCCCTAGGTAGCGTAGTTTGGATCCCCTCGAACTCTTCGTAGGTCATGCTAGCTAGGTATTCGTCTTTGTTTTGGGTAAGCTTCAGTTGGTGGCAGGGTAGCCCGTGCTGTGACATTTGTAGTTTCTCATAGAAGATCCTTGTTCACTGGTTGCACCATCTTTTCTCCCCTAATTTGGCCTGCAGTTCTCTCCTGCAGTGGCAAAACCTGTTAAATATTCTGTCTGAATTGGCCTGTCAAAGCAAGTCTGATAACCCTACTAGCCAAATAAACTTATTTACATGGATTAAGTCATTACACCTAGAATAGCAAATAAAAAAATTCCCTTTGAACAGCTGTTACTTTTAATTGTTTCAATTTTTAATTATTAGTACATATGCATTCATCTGTTTTTTCTCTATTTTTTATTTTTAACTAAATCTTACTGAATATATGCAGAACAGAATACGAATGGTTTGTTTAGCACATGTATAAATGTTTTTATTTTTTTTAAGTTGAAATAAATGAAGCATTGTTGGACATTCCTCAAATAAATGAATTCTGTCCTCAAGGTCAAACTAGAATAACAAAAACAAGTACCATTACAGATGTTAGATGGCAATGACACATGACATAATTGGTTTTAGTGCCTATAAAAATGATTCATGCCTTTGTCTTGTCAATTTGTCTTTCTGCAGCTGTAAAACACAAAAGCCATTCAGTCTTATGGCATGTCTTCCAGTGCAGTGCAATCTGTTCAGGATTAAATGAACCTGAAAATGTACCGTTCAATGGGTTCTTCTATTGAATGTTTAGTGAAAATGAGGTTTCTAGTACATACATTTCCAAGACAAGGGAATATGATACATATAAACCTGAAAACTGTCAAGGTAAATCTGGAAAGTCAAGTGAACCCAATCCAGTGATACAAGTGATTTTGCTGTTTGTGAAACCAAATGGTTGCCTGTGACAAGAGTTCTCAACCTCTGGGTACCACAAGTGGTACAGTGAACAGCATGTTGATGGTGCATATAATGGTTGATGGTGCATATAAATTGAAAGATTTAATTCAACAAAATATTTAATAAAACCAGAGAGATGATTCATCCAATCCAATTATTTCTTTCCTTTTTTCGTTTCTAGTGACCAAATCTAAACCAAAGTATTTTCTGAGTTAAATTCTCAGTATTTAAGAGTAAAGCATTGTTATCTTGAGCCAACAACCAATAACTTAGAAAATGGTGTCCCACATTATTACAATGTCAACGGTGACACACACAACATATGAAGCACAGAAAAACTGCTATATTGACATGCTATGATACCTACTATGTAGCACATGGATTACATTTTTAGATATGCAGATGGTGTTTATCATAAAACATTTTTAAGGTTTTAAGGATGTTATATCAGGTGGTGCCCAATATTTCACCAGTCAAAAGAGTTATGCCTAAGCTGTCAAAGTGAGAAAACCCCCGAAGTCCAGATCAACAGCATTGCTGACAACATAAAACAATGCTGTTTCTAGAACATGAGATCTCTGTTTGGTAGAAACAACCAGGGTTCAATGAAGTAAAGACTGTTTAGCATTGTAAAGATGTGTGGGGAAAATGAATAACATCAGCTGCTTCTCAGCCAACCCTTTTAATAAAATATGTTCTCATAAATAATAAATGGTGTCTGTTTAGAGACAGAGTTTTCTACACCGCATGCTAGTGTTAACATAAACCTAATTACAGCATCGAATTGGTCCAAACTGAATTTATTTCAAGATGTTTAAGCGCACGTAATGAGGTCAAATTAAAGGGCATTGGGAATGGTTCTCTGAATAACAATAACCTTGAGGAAGTGGTACTGAACATTTATCAAATGCCCTTGTGTGGCAATTGGGCTGGTTCTCATGATGCACTGCATGACCAAAGGGGCAATTTGAGCTACACTGATTGAAGAGCAGTTATATTGTGACAATTCAATGTTACTATGGTAGATTTTGAATTTATAACTCATTATTAGGCCCTGTGTATACATGAATGCAGTATGTTGCTAAGGATAGTTGGATAGTTAAGAATAGTTGTTAGGCACAAAAACAATGACTTTTGATGTTTATATATTAGGACTGTTTTCAAAGTGATGTTCAATGATCGTGTTATTGACTGCTACTTACCTACCTTGTTTTTATTGCTGTGATATTAACTTAGCTGGAAGACAGAAACCCCGTGTTAAGTTGGTGTATTAAAGCTACATTAGTGTTGCAAGTCCATAATGTATTCCTACCATTCTCAGCATCATATTACATCAACAGTACTGACAAGAATCCAACATTTGTCATTATGGGTTCAGTTTCAGATGTGAAGTTGAATCTTTCAAAGAATTTGTTATGCCCTAATCCTAACATTGCAGAGCCATAACAAGGATATTCCATGACATATACTGTCCAGCTGCATGTGAGGTATTGATTGATATGGTTTGCATGTGTGTTTTGCAAATTTACATTTGACTCATCTTCAGACAGAATCTATACACTTTCAACTGCTGCATTAAAAGTATGATTTCATCCATTTTTTTGCAACAACTTGCCAGTGTCAGGACTCCGCCCCCCTAGCTGTGGTGTTTTTGCTTTTCCCTGTCCATGTGCTTTTTGTTTTCCTTGTGTTCCAGCCCCGCCTGGTCCCCGCCCACCTATTGCCCCATTACCTTCATCTGCCTGCCTGCCCACCTGCATCCCATCTCCTCACCAGCCCAGCCCTATTTCTACCCTGCTTGTTCCTGTCGTTTGCCAGTTCGTCTCAGCGTTTTTTGTACCTGTTTCGTTCCCGCAGTTTTTTGATTTCTGATTTCTCCGTGTTTGACTCTGCCTGTCCTTCGTCTTCGTTTTCTGCCTGCTGTCTTGTCCCGTTGCCTGATCATTTGCCTGCCCGGTTCCCGACCCTGTTTTTGTCCACGGACTGCCTTCCGGTTTTCGACCCTGCCTGCTTTTTGGTTTCGCTACTTGCCTGTCGTTATCATTAAACCCGCCTGGAAACTGAAGCTGTCTTGGTCTGCGACTGAGTCCTTGCCTGAGCCGTTACAGCCAGTAAACAACAAAAAACAGCCAAAAAACATAAAGAAATAACGAAAGCAGTGGGAGTATTCATAGCCAAAGATTTGCAGCCCTTTTCGGTGATTACTGACTCGGGATTTCGTCACCTAATGAAAAAAATTGAACCGCGTCACAATTTCCCCTCCCGCACACATTTCGGCAGCAAAGTAACTCACGAACTCTATGAAACATCACGAGAAATTGAAAACGAATCCACAGACACCCTATCTAGCTGACATTGTCAGTGCAAGCCGTTCTCATCTTGCTTCAGAGAATGTTGATATGCTTGTCTTTTACAGAGGAACCTCAACATAAAGGAATAGTTTTCTCATATAGGGTACCAACTTGATGTTGCACTTTGTTATTTTTACATTTAATATTGCCTATACAAGTATGTACTCTGTTTATTTAAAATAGAGAAGGCAACGCACCTACAGGTTGTCAAAGCTAAGAAGCACTTTTAATTTTGATGGTTTTCTCCCCTTGATTTCATACAGTAGAGACAGAAACTGGGCCTAATCAGTCATGCTGCCATTTTTCTGAATGGAAAGTTTTATTTGTCTATAGGCAAAGGGTGATCTTTTTCTTAAATACAAAGATACCGACACCGTACTGTTACCATGGCCCAAAAACCATAATACATACCGAACCGTGGGCCCACTATTCCATTACAGTTACCATTAAAATTGATGGTAATCAAATAACAGTTACATTTTAAAAATATTCAGATTACTAATGGGAATACACTGGATTTAATTTCATTTTTTAATTCAATGATAGGCAACTCCAGGTGTATCTCCCACGTGCCCCTCAGGAAAAAAAAAAAAAAGAAGAAGAAGAAGAAGAAAAAAGCGCGCAGCCTGCCGGACTCACAAGACATTAGAATGGAGTGAGACAGAAAGCAACCAGTGCAACACATTTATGTCATGGAAATGCCGTACTTTCAAATTTGGTCGCAACATAACAGTACAATGCAAGCTGTGTTTGCCAGCAACCAAACTGCTATCCGCTTCTAAAGAGTCTACCTCTAACCTGAAGAAGCATCTTGAAGTAAGTTCTCTTTTTCAATATTTGAGCTAATATTGATCGCTAGCTAGCTGTCTTACATAGTTTGGCTGCACTGGATTAGCTATTCACCTAGCTAGTAGGCCAGTAGGTATAGTATTAAAGCTAGCTAGCTAACTAACGAGTAGATACAGTGACAAAACAAGTGAAAGCTAACTAGCGAACGAGTAGATACAGTGACAAGTGAAATTTCACATGTTCAAAACTGCGATTACTCCAACAATTGTACACTACGCATATTATACATTAAATTGTTAAGCTCCTCCTTTCTCACTCAGAGTGTATTTAGGGTGGCTCGTGCCTTGTCTAACTCATGTTTTCATGTAATGCACAGTTTTTGAATGAACCTTTACAATTCTGAAGAAACTGCGATGAAATGCCCATAGACTTTAACATGGGGGTCCCAAAATGTTAGCCACAACAATGCTAAGTGAACATTCTAAAAATAACCGTTCAGAACCTTAGTCGGATGAACGTTCTTTAAAAATCGTTCTTCAGATTCAATCCATGGCTTCTGTATTTCAGTAATGAGAGAAATTTTAATTAAAAAGTATATTAAAATATTTTGAAAACTACTTTTAATGTACTATTGTGATCATTTCATGCACCTGTTTGTCTAAATGCAAAACATTCAGTAAAATAGACCTTTTAATTAGTCTTTTTCCTTCATCATCGGTAATGAGAATTATACTGGTGCACGTCCTTATAAAACAACTTTCATAAAATGCTTTAAATGTTTTTTTGTGTGTGTGAAATGTTATCATAATTAAAAAACATAGACTGTATTTTATGTATTGCAGTAAAAAAAAAAAATCACTCAAGTTTAGCTATTTAGATTTAGTACGGAAGCTGAGAATGGCCGTGCTTGCAATTTTTTTTAATGCCGTTATCTCGAGATCACAAGTTGATTATTTCATTATCTCAAGAAAACAAAAGGCAGATTTCTCAAGATAACGAGATAATTTATCACGAGAAAACGACTTTTGTTTTCTCGAGATCAGGGGATAATTATGGAGAACTCGAAAATGAGTGTCTGGTTCATTGATCACACCTGATTTCAGCCTTCAAGATCACTGTCATGACTGTCAGGGAGGATCCATAGCTGAACAGCAAGTAAAGGCATAAATGAGTAGTTTTGTTTGATGCAGTTACGTCATTAGAGCAGACAATATAGTTTTATAGTAGCCAAAGATGAGAGGTTGACCAACTCACATCTCTCGGCTTCAGCCAGCAGCTGCTCAAATAAAGCCTATTATAATGGCAGAGGTAACTGTTAAAGACATTATTAAGGCCATCCGGTTTGCCGTGAGATTTGCAAGCCCATCCAACTGTACATATGACCCACACAGCCTATAGACACCTGTTGACTGTAAAAATGACATTTTGTTTTCTTGTGATAACGAAATAATTAACTTGTCGTCTTGAGATAACGGCATTAAAAAATAATTGCAAGCACGGCCGTTCTCGCCTTCCGTAATTTTGACATCACTTGGACATAGTTCCTGAGAATCACCCAACCAGTATATGCCACATTCACACTTTTACTTACATACTTTTAAAAATTACATTTACATTTATTCATTTAGCAGAGGCTTTTATCCAAAGCGATGTACAAAAGTGCATATAGTGGGCAAACAGGCAAATTAAAAACACTGTTCACAAAGTAATCCAAAGTATCTAGATTACGTTACTTACCTTGAGTAATCTAACAAAATATGTTACAAATTACATTTCATGGGAAATATTCTGTAATCTGTAGTGGAACATATTAAAAGTAACCCTCCCAATGCTGTCAAGGAGCTCATCTCTGGTGACAAAGACAAAGAGATTTATTTTTGTCAAATATGTGGAGGTATTGATTTTACCTGAAACTCAATAATTAAACACAAAAACATGGCTGTTGGACTGGTCTATGCTCTGCCAGTCCTATAACTTGGGCATTGACATACCAGCCAACCCAGTCACCAACAGTCAGCATGTATATGTAGACGTAGCTGAAGTTAGTTGCATCCAGTATATTATACCCTGTACAGTGACTGTTACTGTTTGTCTTATCAGCCATGTGTGATAGATGCAACCTATTTGGAAAACCAAATGTGCAATATGCAACTCTATGTGCACTAGCACCTGGTTGTTAGATACTGGTTGTGCTGTATGCCAACATATCACTTAAGTGGTCACTTATCAGTCTGACGTGATTTGGGTGATGTTAACATATTAATGCAAGCAAAATATTGTTTGATTCACCATATCTGCCCCAACGTTAGGTGAAATATGCAGCCACAGAAGTTTCAGGTGGAAGGTCATTTCGCATGATTTGAAACACAGACACATTCAGGCAGGTTACAGAATGTCAGCTTTAGGAAGTCATACCTAACCAAAACAATAAAGAATAACAAAAAAATGAAAGGCTTTAATAAGATAATTTGTGATAATGCACACAAACAAAAGCAAATGGTAAGCTTCTTCTAGAGCATCTCACAATTTGAGCTTCAAGGGCAACTCCGCTCTAGCATCCTATTTCTTAAAGTTATCACGTAGGAAAAGTGATTCAATTTTATCAGCCATTCCCGATCTTTACAAATGCAGATTGCATTTCAGATGAGTTGTCCCTTGTACACTACATTTCTGCTGTTGTCTTGACCTTTAATTTCCATTTTCAGGCAACTTTCCAATTGTCCATAATGGAACTTTTGATATTATGGGACGGAGCTCTTGATAGTGAAAGAATGATTGCTTTGTGTTCACAAAAACTGTTGCAATTTTTTTTTCCCCAAGATTGTTTATTTCCTCAAGAATTTTCACATATGGCAGTCATTAGACAATCTATATAAACCTGAAAAGCTAGCACTTGAGGAGAGGTGTTGAATAACAACCTCTAGAAACAGTACTCATATTGGTTTCATTAGCATTTGTGTATGTAACCAGCAAAGTGTATAATTTAAAATAGGTGAAAACAATTACTTTTGATTTGCTATATACCTGTATAACTAATAAAGAAGATGTAAAATGTATGGTAAATGTATTGTAAATGCTAAATACTTTTTTCCTGGTGTGTTATCAAGCCCCTTGCAGCAATTAGCAAACCCGGGATGCAATATACTGTACATATTACGGTCTGTGAGATAATGGCCAGCTGCCAGAGCGTAATTTTATATACTGTATGTGGGCACAGTGGATACTGTGACATAATACATTGTTGATGGACCGAATCTCACCATTAATACTAATAAAAACTACTTGAAGACTGTCTTTTTCCAACTTCCAATCAGAAAACACCAATGATGATTTATATTTGAGTTCAACTCCCATTGAATGAAATATGACTAACAAGCATACTATAGTTGTATACACTCAACACATCCTGCCCACGGATTCTTTTTGAACATGCAGATTAAGACGAGGAATAAGAGTGATGTGAGTAACTGATCCAAGCAGTGATTTTCACATGCTGTTCTACTGTAATGTTGTCAATGTTCTTTGAATGTGAAATTCTGTCTACAAGAGAACAGTTCAGTGGAAGTTTTTCTGTCACCCAATGTAGAAAAGGGCCACATGTTTCTGTTTCTGTCTTTGTTTTTGTCTTTGTTTGTGCACAACCTCCACCTCTCATAGGCACTTGTTGACAACTCAGTTGAAACCTGCCCAAACCGGTCCTGCTGCTCCCCTTATCAGCAGGACCCCCACAGGTAACCTGAGGCACAGGCGCAACCCCAAGGACGGCCCCCAGGTCACCATTTTCCCTCTGACCTGCCCGTATCCTTCGGCCACCAATCAGGGCCTCGATAGGGCCAAGGATATGGGACAATATAAAGGTGGTGGTGACCTCCCCGACCCCAGTACTGCAACAATAGCTGGGAGGTGAAGAACTGGGGAGACCAAGCCCTTGGGGACCAAGCATTGTGCTGTTGTTGTGTGCGTCTGTGCCAAAGTAAGTAGTATGCCTAAGTTCAACTGGTTGTAATACAATTGCCTAAAGAGAGAGAAGGGTGTGTGTGCATATTAATTAAGATTAAGTTAATTAAGTGTGTTCTTGATGTATAAATGTTTCCATACCCATTAATGCAGTCAAAGCCTGTATGTCCCGTACATGTTATCCCGGTGCAATGTACTTTGCAGCACTGCTTGAATGCCTGTTTGTATATTGCACATTCGCAATGTAACCGTCAGTCCTGATTTATTCTCCCGGCTTACTCAGGAAACCACACACTTACAACACAAACCCTCACATCCACCCATTCCAAATCCCCAATAAACAACTGAACCCGGAACCTGACTCCTGTGTCCTGACCGACACCCCACTGTGACAGCAAATTAGCCTGAACCTAGTTACGGGTGAAACTGCCCCCTCAGTTTCACCCAATAAACTCATACAACCCTGTAAGTGAATCCTGATCTTGGATTTTAAGCAATAAGTGATGCAACTGTGTTATAGGTCTGCATGCTACCATGCCAGTCAGAAATTACCAAAAACATTACTTACAGTAATCAGAAAGGCAGCTAAGGCAAAACAAATATGTTTTAAAACAAATAACTGTACACTGTCAGTTTCCTCAGTGATACTTTGAACATTAGTCCTTTATTTTTCGCACAAAAATAATGTTGCAACACTGCTCATTTTACACTAAAAGAAAAATTACTGCAAGTAAGTGTAGGTGTACATAGAGCTATTACTTTTTGATAAAATTCATGTCCGTTCCATATTCTAAAACTCTCATTGCTCATCATCTCATTGCTGTGGAAAGGCAACCAGGCACAGCAACTTGGGATCAGAATATCTCAGCACAATTTGTAAGCAGATAATCCTGTGAAAATATGTTGCAAATCTCTTGTTTGTCACATCACTCCAAAGTAATGCAAAGAGAGAGCAGCCACCACAGAAAACATCCATATTAACACCAGATGTAGCACAGCACTCAATGTACTAACGTTGATGGGTCTCCTCAGCAGGCAAGTTATTGTAGATGTTGAGATGGATGGCGAGAACATTCCCAGCTATTGTGGAAAGCTTGCAGCAAAACAGGAAATCGGGCTGTTCAAAATCAGGCTGAGCAGAGACTTAAGAGAAACCCATAACAGCTTTATATATTTATATCACGCTGTGTGGGCCAATTAAGAATTACTCATTGGATATTTCATTACATTTCACAAAGCTCATTCTACCTCCTTGAGGCTTCTGTGTTCCCACATCAGTCAATCTGTTAAAGACACCATTAAATTACAGTGTGATCCATCAAACTACAACAGCAGTCAGTCTTTCAGAAGCTGCTGTCTCACCTACTTCAGAAGAATCACGCATGCTATGTTATGAGAGGATGTATAGGAAACTCAGGGGGGTCAAAAAGGAACAAAGAGAGAATGAATCAATGTTCTTTTCCCTGGTTTCCACTCACCTCTCCCCTAGACAAACAAAACAAAGCATCAATTCAAAAAGGGTTATTCTGGACGCAGGAACTGACCTTGTGCTAATATCAGAATACCATGATGAACATGGTAAATCATTCCATGACTACAAACATTGATCAGCAAGAAGGAATGGATAGACAGCTGCTGTCAACATTCACTTAAGAGATGTCAATCAAAGTTGCAGATGTAATTAAATCAGCGGGATCCTGTCATATTCTTTTCATCACGAAAAAAACAAGGTCAATGTTATGATGAGGGCTATATAGTAAATCATTACATTTTCTGTGACATTCTATAATATCAGATAATCAGCTGTATTTTATTTTGTTTTGCTTGAAAAAATACTTGCTTACACTGTTACAGTTAAATGAGAAAAGTGTAAAGGTATTACAAACTAAGAATCTAAGCAGAATACTAAATACACTATATGGACAAAGTATTTGGCCACACCTGTTTTTCAGGGTTTGGGCTAGGCCCCTTATCTCCAGTGAAGGGCAATCTTAATGCTTCAGCATACCAAGACATTTTGGACAATGCTATGCTTTCAACTTTGTGGCAACAGTTTGGGGAAGGCCCTTTTCTATTCCAACATGACTGTGCCCCAGTGCACAGAGCAAGAACTATAAAGACATGGTTTGATGAGCTCGGTGTGTAAGAACTTGACTGGCCCGCACAGAGCCCTGACCTCAACCCCATCGAGCACCTTTGGGATGAACTGGAACGGAGATTGCAAGCCAGGCCTTCTCGTCCAACATCAGTGCCTGACCTCATAAATGCTCTACAGAATGAATGGGCACAAATTCCCACAGAAACACTCCAAAATCTTGTGGAAAGCCTTCCAAGAAGAGTGGAAGCTGTTATAGCTGCAAAAGGGGGACCAACTCCATATTAAAGTATATGTATTTGAATACAATGTCATTACAATGTAATGGTCAGGTGTCGAAATACTTTTGTCCATTTAGTGTATTTCTAACATTTTCAGAATAAGCATGATTATTGAAACTGAGGGCATGAAGAACACTTTGGTTTGCTACTGATATGAGAAAATTTTTATTTTGCCTCACTGGGCCTGTCTGTCGTATAATTAGCCAGTAATCTAGCTTGTTTAGTATCCAAAATGAAAAACACACACACACAAATGTTGATAGTGATGATTCATTTCAATTCACATATTTCCACTTCTTGAGGAAAATATTGTCTTGAAACTTACATATTTATGTCTGAAGCAGGAAATACTACAATTCCTCAAATGCTCTGGCAAGGGATGCTGAAATTGGCTTAGACATTGGTTAGGGATGTGGGGGTATGTTCAGCAATTCACCCCTAATTTGAAAGCAGCAGCAGTTCTTTCTCCTTCAAATTCTTTGGTACATTTGAATGTTAATCAGAAGGGTGGTTTTCCATTCAGGTCATGCATCATCATTGTATGCACTACATACAAACTGAAGGGAAGCTTGGTAAAAAATTGATTTGTATATACATATTTCCATGGTATTACACAACCAAGCTTCCGCTAGGATACAGGTGCGTTAAAACAGTAGGCAGGGTTTGAAGTTTTCTGTAACTGCAAAATTTGACTATTATCATTTTTAACAAGTCAAATTGTTTCATTAGTATCAGATAATACAGGCTATCACAGCTTGTAATCGAAATATTTTGCAAACTCTTGGTAATTCCTCTAAATGGACATGCTCTACAACAAATCTTAGTTAGGTTACACCCATAACATTCAATGAACATGAACACAATGAGTTCTGACAGCATGCACTATGGCTCTGAAATGCGCAAAACATTAACTCAGCAATAAATAAATTCAAGATTCTTTTATTTTAGTTCTTTGATGTACAAAATTTATTTTGAACATCAATGTTTAATTCTGAACATAATTAATGACAATGCCAATGATGTGCATAGTATGTATGAAATCACATGTTAAACATTTGTTAAAACATTCTTACATGTTTGCATTCACCTTCACTAGTTTCTCCTGCTTTGCAACTTGTATACCATAGTTATTACATTGACATAGAATTTATTTTGAACATCAATCCTTTAATATCAACTGAATTTTGTGAAATTATTGAAACATTAAAAATAAATAGACATAATGATTTGAAGAGTCTGAAATAAGCAGCCTGTGTCATTATTTTTTTCTGTTTGTTCTTGTCAACATGCTTACACTTTTATCCTGGATTTAATCTTTGTTAATTGGCAAGACATTTCTTCATATTGCACCTCATTAAGGAAATAGTTACCTTTGAACGTCTCTGACCTGACGCCATACTTTTCCATGTGACTTTTAATAGCTGCTATAATGTAATGAATAAAAGGGAGCTGTTCAATAGAGGACCACAAAACTTTTAAGGGGTGGAGCCACATGGATAGCATTCTCTGTAAATCACGTTTCTGGTTTTTCTCCATGAAAAAGACAAGAGGGGATTAAAAATTTCCTGTCAAAGCTTATAAAATTCATTATGTGATAGGGTAATTGAAGGTTAACAGAAGCCATTACCAATGACCATTAAAATAGTGAAAATATAAATAATTTAGAATCATATATTATTTGTTGACATTTAAGATATTGCATATTTTATTTGATTTCATATTTCTGCAGCTTTAGGTGCAGAGCATGAGCAACACTTGACCAATGTTTCCAGACTATTAAAAAATGCTTTCATTTGGGCTTTTAATATTGATTAGTCACATGTCAACACACAACATTCCACTGCTGATCCAAACAAATCCTGAGGGCTTCTGATGTAATCAATGTAAATAAAGTTCATGGATTTAGAAAGTACACGTCTTTAAGGTGACAAATAAAATTATCATTGAAACCCTCTTGTGGCTTACAGAAATATCCTATTTTGGAGTAAAGAGAAGAGAAAAGTGTGCTGGGAGCAGACTTGAATGACTAAAAGCAGGGATTCTTTTTTTCTAGCAGTGACTGCATTCTCAGCAGAACCCACTGTGGCATCAGTCTGAGGCCTGGACGCTCTAATTGCGATCAGAGAATTGACATCTGAAGGACAATAGTTTCTCTCAATGTTTGCATTGCTGCCCAGCCAATCAGTTATGTGTGTCATTTAGTTTATCAATGTAGAATAATGTTCTCTGGTTGCTGAAAGCAGACCTCATAACTCATTTCCAGAGCCGGCCCTGACCAATTTGGTGCCCTAGGCAAGATTTTAGCTGGTGCCCCTTGCATCGCAGCCAATTCCACCATCACAGTTAATTGTGGTTTTAAACTATTCTTTATGGTCAGAACATGACAAACACTTGCCAAACATTAGAATAGGTAGAGGTAGAATATTCAAAACAATTATAATGACAACATCTTTTTTCAACATCAAGATATGCATGAGTAAAATTAAGTAAAATCCTTTTTCAGTCCTTTTTCCTCAACAAAATAAATATCTTAATAGAAAAATTAAGTGCTGCAGTGTGATACAGCACACAAGTAAAATGGCTTAGACTGCAAAGTTGAAAAGTGTTTTAAAGGATAATGTCAATAAATATAACAATAAACAGACAAATAAATCTTAATTCTGGTCAGCATGCCAAACCCTTTGTACAGACGGGTTGAAACATTTTGTAAGTGTTTTAGCTGACAATGTAAACAAAATAAATAGACAAAAGAAAAATCTCAACTGTGGTCAGTATCTTCTGTACAAGTTTTAAACAAGCAAAGCCATTTCCCTACAAGTTACGGGCAAGAAAGACAAGTCTGTCTCAGGTTTTAAAGCTGCCCTGTGACAGCTAAAAAGCTTCTTGAATCTCTCATTTTCAACAGTGCTAATGGCAAGCGTGTCTTTTGCAATGCAATATGCAGTTACATTTGTCATAAGGCACGGTGCTGGACAGTGCTGATACGATTGTTTGCTGCTGGGTAGTCGCACTGGGTACTGGCCTGGTGCTTGTCAAGGGTCCACTAACAACACACGTTTGGGACTGTAATTTCTTACTTTCTGCATGTTCTAACGGTTTATATTGTTTTAACTGATGAAACAGGTTTGTGGTGTCGCCTGTCTTCGGTCTTCTGTCGACGTGTCTTCGGTACAGTCTGCAGTGCATGCTGCTCTGTTTTTTGTCGGATTGTAAATACCCAAAATATCTCCAAACTACTGAAGCTGAGTGACCTTTCCTGTCGGCAATGTCTTGTTCCTTCGAGCTGGTCATGGGGCTCTGCTTTTTCTTTGGTGTCACTCATTTCGCTTATTCCGCTCCAACTACAAGCCTGTCACCTACTGCATCTGTAAATACCATGTGCTGGCCTGAATTTATACCTCTCATCGTGCAACCTATTATATTTGAATTTTCTATCAAGGAAAATTATATCGTGATAATTATTGTTATCGTTTTATCACCCAGCCCTATGTTACAACTATTAATTACAAAATGGGATGGAAAAGGAAAAGCATTTTTTACTAGCAGGGCTAACGTTGGCCAACTAGACTAAGATGTCAATAAAATGTAGCCTATGCCTGGTTTCTTGAGGCAGACAGTGGATGGTTCATGCAGCACTCTTAAAAGAAAGGGTGTATTTTTCAAAATTATGAATAATCTGTCCAACTTCCCCTAATGAATTTAAGGTGAGAGTACCTGACGTTAACTCTAGCTATTTATTAAATTAGCGAACGTAACTATCATCCAAAGTAAGCTATTAACACTCTGCTCCAATGATAACTACTATGCAATGGATAAACTATTTATTCATCACATTACCTCTGTCTGCTTCCCGTTTTTCCTCCTCTTCTTCTTTTTCTTCCCTGGGCACCAGAGGGCTTTAGTCTTTTTGACACGATATATATATATATTTGAATTAGGCTATTGATCTTAATCGTATGACGTTTCACGGTCAGTGTCACTCACTTGTTAGGATAACTTGCCCATCCCCCACAATCAGGTAAATCTAACTAAGAGCAGGGGGGTGGGGGGGAGGGATGATGCTGCGGGCAACCCAGAAAATAGTAGTTACGTTGTTGTGGGCTTTTTTGTAATATTTCAAAATAATAGTATTAAAATAGTATTAGTAAAAAATCGTAAAAGTTAAAAATTTTGAGCGTTTTTTTCTTCCCTCATTTGGGGCACCCCTATGGATGGATGGTGCCCCTAGCATTCGCCTATACCGCCTATGCCAAGGGCTGGCTCTGCTCATTTCACCAAAGGAAAAGACACGTCAAGACACATCAAGAATAATTGCATGGAGACACTGAAATTCTCTTATTGCTATAATTCTGTCAGCATTCTAGGCTGAACGCCTTCAAATGACGCTGAACTTTTGAATTTGATTCTGCAGTGATATTGTTGCTGCCATTTGGTTAAGTAGACTTTGATGCAGATAAATGCTTGCTTGCAGGAGTTAATTTGGAAGAAATTGATTGATTAGCTGGACGGACAGCTGTTTATTTTTCAATAAGACCTTGCCAAGCTGTAGAGTAATGTCATGACTGAAGTCTCATTACACCCTTCATTACCCCTAACTCCTCAATTTATTATTTCCTTTTGAAAGTTTCATTCAATTTTAATTAAAATAGCTCACAGAATATGTTTCATTCTGCAATATGAATATTCAGACAATTTTGCTGGAAAAACTGAATTTGCAAATGGGGCGTAATTCGATTCCCCCAATTTGTGGTTTGTCTTTAATTTATACAAATTTAAGCAGGTGTTACTTTTTCATTATTCACCCAACATTTTTGCCTTCTTCTGTGAGCTTCAGACTCAAACTGAGCAAGTAACACAAAAAGTAAAACATATGGTGATGATGTTTAGTCCTAGTACACATACAGTGTAATGATTCCTGAAAGTCACAAGTAAGTGTACCGCAAGTGAACTTCACACATGTCACAAGTGGGCCTGTGTAGAGCAGGTGTAATCATGGCTGAAATGACACACAAGATCTGAAATAAAGAAACTGCACTACATGACACCGCCTCAGGTCTCTGCAGCCGTTTCTAATCCACACAGTAATGCTGGCCTATAAAGTTATAAAGCATGGAACATAACAAGTCACCAGATGATTCTGTCAGGCTGCCTGGCTGATTCTTTCCACTAATTGTGTGTCAGTTGTTTGTTCTGGTGTGCATCCTTGCATTGCTCAAATAAAGGCCTATGGTCTCAGCATTATGGTGTGCAGTAGCATAGCATAGTGGTTAAGGAGCCGGACTTTTAACCAAAAGGTTGCTGATTCGATTTCCTACTGGGGCACTGCTGCTGTACCCTTGGGAAAGGTACTTAACCCACAATTACCTCAGTAAATATCCATCTGTATAAATAGATGACATTGTAAAAGAACTATAACCTATGTAAGTTACTCCTGTAATGTAATGTAATGTCTCTCCACAGTTCAGCACGTTATAGTGTGTTCATGCATTTGGCCTGGGCTTTTATCTTTTACTGTTCTGTCCCTCTGCTTTACTCATTTTAGCTATGATATTTAATGTGCATTTCTCATCGGCTTTTGGCAATCCCTCATGTGAAACCCTGAACCTTAATCAGTGAGAATTTCAAGCCTCACAGCTTCCAGGTGCTCACAAAAGCAATTATTGTGACAGTAGGACCTTACATACCACATAGGTTTTTAAGATGAAGAATTAATCAGAATACACACAATACATTTCTACAAGAATCAGAAGAATCCTAATAATAATGGGCCAGATTCACTATTCATGCTTACGGGCATTTTGTGTGTATGGTGAGCATATAATCAAAATGACAAACAATTTGGAATTCATCAATTTGTTCCTACCTATGAACAAATGTCATGTCTGCTCCGGACCAGCACATAAATTTCACCAAGATGCTGTTTTTTGTCATTCTGACAAAAATGTACAAGTGTAAAATTTATATATGAACAAAATAACCTCCTACAGTTGAAATATGCAGAATTCCACTTCAATTCAATTTGCAATAAACAAAAAAGAAACACTAACCTCAGCAGACTTATATTGTAATTAACTTACTTGCCAAATTACAAATGCAAATCTATCTACACTGTAGGTGACAGAGGTATCTGTGTCTACACTCAACTCCCCACTTACCACAGTTGCATCAGTTTATAGAAACTAACTAAGAAACAGGAGTAAACCTGCAGACCGTTATTACCTAGGGTGAGAAAATTTCCCAGCAAATAAATAAGGTAAATGCAAATAAAGTTTCCAAGTGAAGAGGGTGAAGTGCAAATTAGCAACCGTTTGGTCAAGCGACCTTCCTAAGAGCTATTCTCTTTTATATAGCGTTACATTCTGGCAGATGACACTGCTGGTCAACCAACAGACACCATGGAAGGTTGAAAACAACAACATACACACCCCTGCTCAGGACTGGAGCACGCTATTGGTGAGCTAAAAAGCTGGTGGATGCATTTGGATACAGCAGGCAGCATGATTTTGTACACAGCAGAAAGGGTGTGAAAGATGATGTTGGTCCACTCAGTCCTCCACAATATGCCCATGAGACAAGGCCTTTGTTCGCCACCAAATGAACAGCAATGAGATGACCTTATGTCTGATTCATTTCAGAGAACAGGGCTGCAATTTAGACTCACATAGAATTGATGAAGGTATACATTACACGTAGCTGTGCATCTTTTACCCCTGGCTTACATCTGCTTACTCCACATGCTTTATATGTTCTGATATACTTTCTTCTTGAATCCACCTCTGACAGGATATTTGCATCTCTGAATCAGAGAAAATATCTTTTTTCCCCGTTTGGCAAATTTAATTATACTGTACCTGCATCTCAGAAGTCAAAATGCTTTTATATGAAATTTCTGTGGCATTTACTTATGCCCTTATTTTCTTAAAAACTTAAGTTGCTCTTATACTTTAATGCTTGTTGTATTTAACAGGGGACTAGATATTTGCAGTAGAGTGTCAGATGGTTTGTAGAATGCAGCTTAAATGGTGAGAAGAAAAGAATAAAAGTGAAGATGATGGGAAATACTGTACCACATTCATAAATTTGTGCGCAGTTCTTGTGCGGTTCACATGATTTAAGTAATTATTGTTTTTTAGCATATAAACCCTTGTTGAATGTAACTGAATGCTTCCTATTGTACAGTCAAAAAAATTTAAATGATCTGACTGGGTTAAAAAAAAACTTATTTTACATGTACTCAATCTACAGAAACACCCATACAGAGCATGACGGGTCAAGCTGTATAAATAGAACACTTCAGAGAAATGCCAATCTCTGGGTGTGTACTGTGTGCAGTGTGAACATATGTATTCTACTTTCAGTGCTTACTCCTCTGCATTTTCCACTGAAGAAGAACTGGACTTTTTGACTGGATAATGTTATGTATTTTACCAAATAAAAACAAGAAAAAAGTAGATTGGTGAATATGAGATGTGTGACATGTCAACAGACTGTGATTTAAAATGTTGGACTTTGTCTAACCCTGACAGTAGTGATCATTAGAAAGGCACAAAGCCAATAAAAGCCCCTCTTGAGCACCGCATTCCAATCAATACACCTAATGCAATGCACCTGATCCCTGTGTGCAGCATCAGGCAAAGAAAAGGAATGCTGAAAAAAATAACAGCAACAACAACAACAACAAACATCAGGAAAAAAAATGGATATTACTGCATGTGAGATCTTATAGGACTACTCTGAGTGCACAGACTGGGGAGTACTGACACAGGATGCCAGTTTCAAGGAGGGAACTGGTGTTGTTATTCACTACTTAAAATATTGAGAGAGACTATTTTGGCATCATGCACCTTTCACAAGGTATCTTTGAACAACAAACCTTCGATTTCAATAACCTGCCAGCAATTCTGAATGAAAAGAAAATTGCATTTGCCTCCAGCAATAAGGCAGAGACTACTCTTGCTAATCCAAGCCAAGTTCAACAGGCGAACAAAGGACATTAAGACATACAAGGAAAATGTAGAGAGGCTCTTTCAGGCAGGTGAATCAAGACACTCGTGGAGGGGCGTGAAAACTCTAGTCAGTTTTTCATATAACTCAACTTTACATTGTTCCACACTAGAACAGTATGCTAACTTCATTGAGAAATTGAACAATATTTTAAATCCACAAAAAGGACTTGGCCCTGACAATTTCTGTTGGCTGCTTGCAAAAGGTTTGCTAGAGGGGCCTGTCAAGAACTTTCTGAGCTGTTTAACTGCTCATTATCTGAGCACTCTATTCCAGTAAAATGGAAATCTTCAACTATAAGCCAAGCAAAGCACTAAAGGAAAGTACTAAAGGAAAGCAATTCCATCTGCTATTCCAATTTTTGTCCTGTAGCTCTAATATCTGTTGTAATAAAAAGCTTTGAATTGTTGAATTTCTCAAGGTTACAAAGGCAGGTTTGTTGCTCTTTAAGCTCACTTCAGTTTACCTATAAGCAGGAGCATGGATGGAAGAGTCGTGCCCCTGCTGAAATGCATATAAAGTCACCCAAAAAACCCAAATGATGAGCAAAGATGGTGTTTGTTGACTTTTCAAGTACATTTAATCCATATGTAATAGGACAGAACCCTTTAAATAGGAATGCACATTGTCATCTTATTCTATAGTCTCTCCTTCATAACAAATAGCCACCAACTTAGGGTAGGTTCAGTGGCAACTGCAGCTCCGTTAAAACTATCTCCACACATTCTCCACCAGGCACCACTATTTCCCTAGTACTATTCACTCTATACAGGAGCACAGACCCTAAAATGATTTTAATACATGGTTATAAATGACACATCCAATTGAGAGGACCACCTCCAAGCAAATTTATGGAGAACCACTTAGACTCAAATGTATCCAAGACTTAGGACAAGATCATAGATATTAGACATAATTTATATTAGACATATTAGACATAATATAATAATATGTTCATGTTGATAGCCAAATAATAGAGTGAGTCAAAAAATACAAATTCCTAGGCACTATTATTGATCATAGACTCACTTCTGAGACTGCAACAGTGCTAACAGTGCTTTTTCTTCCTAAGGAAACTGAAGTGAATACAAGTGCATCATTCATCCTGGTTAACGGAACCCACTAATTGAGGTTTGAAACAAAGATGCAAGGCAAATTCATAGACAAGCCCTATACAATTAATCAAACCTGTATAAATCGATTCCATCCACAATGTACTTTCTGCTTCCTTTCCACATCAGCTATTCACAGCATCTCTCCTCCACCCCATCCCCCCTCTTTCTCCTCCCTGTTTATGATGTCCACACAGGGGGTCAACAACCTCAGTCAACAGCCAGATGTGATCACTTTGTCAGACTCTAAGGCATACAACTTTAGCCACATCAAATGCAACCTTCACACTTTAATTGCATAGAAATTCGACTAAATACATTTATCAAACCCACATAAATACATCTGTTTGATTCCACCCATGCACTACCATGATCAGTATAGACTCCCCACCTCAGGGCTCAGGATTCAGTCCCAACAGAGGTAAACTGACAGAGCAACATCCAGTGCCTTACCAGCATCCATTAGACTCCTCAACGCATAAGAGAGTATTGCTGAGCCTGTTTGTGTTCTTATACCACTTTTCAGACCTGCCCCAAGCTGTCCTACTGCTGCCCTTATCAGCAGCAGCTGTGCAGGTAACCCGAGGCACAGGCACACCCTCAAGAACAGCCCCCAGGTCACCATTTGCCCTCTGATGTTTCCATATCCACTGACCACCAATAGGAACACCAACAGAGCCAAGGATTTTGGACATTATAAAAGTTGTGATGAGTTCCCCCATTTCACAGTGCTGTACTAGTTCCTGTGAGGTGAACAGCTGGGGACACCAAATTCCATGAGACAGATTGTTGCGTTGTGTGCATCTATGCACACGCATGCACACACACAGACATTTCCTCACAGGGAAAATAAAGTAATTTGAAATTGATTGGTTTAAATTGAAAATATACACTGTAGGGACAACGCCAACAATTAGAGGGGGGTACCACTTACATGTAAGGGATATCCTTACATGAGGTACCAGTTATGTAGGGGATAATTAAATTAAACACATGGAGGTGCCATACAGAATATGGCGACTACCATAGTGGTTAAAAGAAAAGATAAGCCTCAATTTCATTTTGTATCTGTCTCATAAAATATACTAAACTATTAATTTGGAACTTCAATTAATAATTAAATTAATAATCATAATCAAAATTACCACATCAATAGTTAATCTTAATCAAATCATAATATTATCTATTTATCTATTAAACTAAACAAATAACACTGATGATTAAACTAAGAGGTGAAGGTATTTAGAACTCTGATCAGCAGAGGTTGGCAATACTCATTCCACATGTAACGTTACAACAGACAACCTTGGAAAAATAATGCATTTATTGAAATATAGCATCAAAATAGTAAAGCACAAATCAATACATTTATGTACAATAAGTGAAGCAGGTGTATGTATTTATACTTATATGCAGGTTTGAGCAAATGTCTTGCGCTAGTGTGTGTGAGCGCGTCATAGGGTGTGTGCTCCTTTGTTCTGAGTCGTGCGTGTGTTGCGCGTGCACGTATGTGCGTGTGCTTGCTGAACACACGTGCTCAAAGAAAACAAAGGAACATGCGTGTGGCGGCGAGTTTGAGTTGCCTTTGTGTATGTGTTAGTGAACATAACGTCTGTCTGGTACAGGATATGTTCGGATGATTGATAACCGCAGGGTTATTCTGTGTCAGTTTAAAAGAAGATACCGGGGGTTAGCAAGAGGATACGCATGCAAAGACCCTATGTCTTGTGGTGGGAAATCAAATGTGAATCTAAGCATTACCAGGGAGTAATTCTAGTTCATATGCTCTATCAGTACCAGTATCAGTAATATGCGACCTTGGTGCACTGGGGGAATGCCAAGCCAGATGTCTGCAGTTTTTAAAAAATCAACCTAGCCTGGCCTTGGAAACAATGATGTAAATTCAAGGCGAGATATGTTTTTTTAAAAAATCAGAGATGTGCTGAATGTGAAGATAATGGTGTACCAGAAAGGAATGCTAGAATGTGGTGTGATCTTGCAGGAGGAGTTTGAATCTGAAGAGTGGCCAGGGAATAGGCATAAAAGGGAGATGCATTCAGGGGGTTTTTCAGAATGCTTGGGATGAGTGACTGTGTGTGTTGCTCCGTGCGGACCAGCCCGGTTATTGTATGTGATTGATCACCATATACAATAAACCCAAACCAATTACATCAGACTCTGTGAAGACTTATTATTTTAGAAAAGGCACTGAAGTGTGGAGGGAAACCCTCAGTCCATCTGGCCCAGACCGGGGGGAAGATCCACCACAGTCTCTGTGTGGTATCCTAACTAACATTGTGCGCTGAATAGTGTGTGATAAATCAGCTAGGATCAACGAAATATAGCTAGTTACATTCCTTGTAATGATCTGGATCACACACAGGTACAAACATTCATAAATGTAGCTAACAGTCAGTTGTTTAGCTATGCAATGTCCTATGCCCTATGCCTATGAGTTAATAGCCTACTGTAGCTCCTGAAATGAGGTCCAAATCTTTCAGGTCCATCGTCGGGAAGCCAGGGCTGGTTAGGTTCAGGCACTGATAAGGGTTTCTTTCTGGGAGACACGTTGAGGTGGATCCGGTTGCACCTTTGTCTCCATCTGGTAACAAGTTTGTGCTGCTCTGATTGCTGGCGCTGAAACTCAGCTCTTGTTTTATTGATCTCCTCTAGCAATTTGTTGCTAGCTTGGAGAATGAAAGCCAGGACAGGGCCTTCGGCTTGGCTGTCCATGTCCCATCCACGTGGTGCAGCCTTCGGGAGAGAGAGGGATATGTCCATCTTCTTTGGACGTATGGAACAAGAGAGATCCGTCCATCTTCTTCAGACGTATGGAGCAAGATAACAAGAGAAGCAAGAGAGATAGCAAAGGAGTGCACCCAGTTTTTACTAGCATCACTGTGTTTCCTGTTTCCTATAGCTGTCCTCACGCTGTTGGGTGAGAGGTTGTGAAATTGCAACATCACTTCCTGTGAGATCACGTTTCACATTAAAAGCGATTTACATATTACTGTCCATAAAAGTTGAACAAATAAAATAAACGAATCTATCTGTGGACGGCACTGTACCAACAACACACAAATAGCCAACTCCCCCAATTATGGAATTTCACTGTACTGTACACTCTCACTGGTAGGTCCTTCTGCTGCCCCCACCTATATTGACTGGCACCCCACTCTGAAAGTCATAAGCCCACATGTAATGTACTAATAAATGACAACTGATACTGGTGACAGCATGATAGCCTCACAGTCCTGGAACAAAAAACTTAAAACTGAGAGGTTAAATATATATGGGTACTTTCACCCCAGCTAACTTGAATTTCTTGTCTGAGCAGGTCAGTGTCTGGGCAGAAGAGCATCCACCAGAGCACCTTTTAGAGAGTACCAGAGTACCTTGACCAAGCAACATACTTGCAGGTAATGGGCAATCAAGAGCACCTAGTGTTCATTAGTATGATATTACAAGGGTTCTCTCAAAACCCTGTAATAGTACAGATTATCTATATATTAAGGGTGACTCGGATCACATGCAATGCTAAAATGGGCTGTGATAACAGCAGCCGCTCACATGAGATCCTAGTTGGTCGTCCCTGAGATATGTCAACAAAAAAAGTCTATACAGCAAATGTGTGTGCTCTTCCCTGATTATTTTTATCTCTTTGACAGATATTGCATATGGCATTTTAATTAAATGGGACAAAGCTTTTATCAGTAATGAGAAAGCTCTATTATCTCAAGTCACACTATTCTTACTATGTGAGGTGAATGAGACGTGGTGACATCAGTGAGTGAGGGGCAGGCAGAGTTGCTGCAAATAGGGGTGTATGTGTGTGTGAGAGAGAGAGAGAGAAAGAAAGAGAGAGGTACATTGTCAGGGTTAGGGTTAGGGTTAGCCACACAGTTCTGCTATCAGAATATGGACATACTGTACAGGGGACCCCATGTACAGTATGGCCAAATACTGATAGCAAAACTAGGTTGAAGTCAAAGCACTTTTGTCAAAGTATTTTGACAGTCATGCTCTGCATAGCAACCTGTCTATAAGGGGTTAAGAATTCCATAGCCTCAGCCAATCAGTAGATACACCTGGTATGCAAACTGAAGGCTCTCTGTCGTTCAGCACCCAGGACAGCAAGTGTCCATCTCATGAGTGCCCTGCATTCAGGTCCATGGCCAGCAGCCTTCCTCTGCCCTTCACAATGCTCCCTCCATGCACAGCCGGACAGGACAACTGCACTGCATCACCTTACAGAGAGGGCCTGGCCAGAGAGGCTCTGACAGTGCTAATTACATGGGCTCCCCATTATGATCATTGGTATTTCTGCACTGAATCCACTGCATAGAAAAAGCTAGTCCACTGACACGGTCCGCAATTTTGTGCTGCCTGTTATGCCCACTGCAGTTGCCTTACGTCTGAGGGCATGTTTTCCAAACCTCTGCAGGACAACACACCTCTTAAGTGTCAAATTTCCTATTTCTGTACACTGATTGATTTTAAGGGGACAGGGAAGGGTACAGGGAAGAAGCATGACTGTGTTTCTTTTTTGCTTTTTATCACTCTGAGACCAATAAATGACTCATTGGCATTTCACTGTACTATACACTCTCACTGGTAGGTCCTTGTGCTACCCCCACCTGCATTGGCTGGCACCCCACTCTAAAAGACATAAGCCCACATGTAATGTACTATTACGTGACAACTTATACTGTTGACTGGGGGTGAGCCTCACAGTCCTGGAGTACAAAACTCAAAACTGAATGGTTAAATATATATGGGGTACTTTCATCCCAGGTAACTTGAATTTCTTTTGTCTGTCTTCTCCACTTGAGCAGTTTGCTGTGTAGGATAAATGCTCAGTGCTGCCTGTAGCTTGATTACCACCAGCCCAAGATGGCATGGGATGGGTGCTATACTGATTGCAGATTCCCCTTATATAAACCTACCTAAAGATAAATACTTTCATTCCTGAGGTATTGGGAAACATGATAAATTTCTCATTTTCCATTACACACTCGGGGAGAGGTCAGGGGAGCTGCCTGATTAGCATTTTAATAGATAGATAGATACACAGCAAAGACCTGAGCCAGTGCAAACACTTAAATATGCATAAAATATTAAATTGTGATGTGATTTGATCAGAATTGATAATAAAATAATAACACTCTCACTCAACATGGTATATGTGTATGACGTCTGTTAAACTTAACATTATAAAATGCACCCCCACCCACCCCCGCCCCATGGTGAGAGAACAATACGAAAATAAGTTACAAATTTTTAAAGATGGACAACTGAAACAGATGCAATCATCCAGTTCTGATATATTGTTCTATACAATATAAACTAAATATTTCCATCTGTTATATTGTAATTTTATACTATAAAAAGAATGCCATTTGAGCCAAGTGTCCACTTGTAAGCACTATACCAAGGGTGTTCCTGTATTGCAGTGTTTCCCAGTGTGGGGTACTGCAGGTGGGCTGCGAGAGGTCATTTACGATAAATAAATAAAACGTTTTTAATTTTCAATTTTGTAATTAAGTTTGAAATTACCATAAAATATTTGTGATTAAATATTTACATTTTAAAAAGTAATCAGAACTAATAAAATAAAGCCATGAGATTTAAATTACGTGTTATTCTTCATTTATCTGACCTATTTTTGATCGGATACGTATCTTATATCGCATCATTGGCAGGGAATCGTAATTGATGGAATACCTCATCATTGGCGGGGAAAGAGTTAAAATGGAGTGGTGGCTATCAGGTGGCAAAATGAAACCTGTTAATGGAGAATCAACCTCAACAAGCAAATCATCAGAAGATCAAAATGAATCAGTGAAAACAAAAAGAAGGACTCATAGAAAGTACTCAAGTGAGTACCTATCGCTGGGATGTCATTTTTTCTTCATGTTGATATTGGGTTGGATATTGTGAAATTTTATGTATAAGCGTTTTATCATCCAGTGTCAAACAGCCAGGATACGGGCTTAACAATTCACTATTTGCACTTAATTGCACTTACATTTATTGCTTTACAAATTGTTATATATATATGTGGATGGATTATTTAATTTGCACTGAATTGCCGTAGGCCCACATTCACACAGAATTGTTCTGTTTATGAAATAAAAAATATATAGGGAAATACTTCATCTTAGTCTCGTGTGTTGATCAGAGTTGTGATTAAAGGTTTGGGTGGGCCGCAGAAGATTTTCAGACTTCAAATTGCGCCGTGGCATTCTTAAGTCTGGGAATGGCTGCTGTATTGTACTGAATATTAATGGTTTACTTAAACACCATTTGTTCTGTTAAAAAGACATTTAATAATTGTCTCATTCTTTTTTGTCTCCTATGTAATTCTGTCTTTCTATGAGTTTGTCATAGTCACTGTTGTCCATTTTTAAAGATACCATCGCAATCTGATTGGTCCATACATAGACACACCCCCAGCCCATTAAATTAAAAGTGTTAAATTAAAGTGTTCCACAGCCCAGTTGTATTATCAGGGCCAGTCAGTATGTCATCACAATACCCCAACTGCATCATGATAGGTGCTTCAAGTGCTCATCCCTATATGAGAAAAGGCAATACAAGGAGGTAGAAGATGGCACAGAGCTAAGTGTGGGACAGTGACATATTATCTGGCACTTCTTCAAATTTACAGAATAACTGTAAATCTGATAAAAAAAAAAAAAAGAATGTGAGCCCAAGTAGTACTGCTCTGAAACCTCTTGGGACATTGAATAATGTCATGGTCTTTTCATTATCATGGTCACTCTCTCTCTCTTTCTCTTTCTCTCTCACGCAGACACATAATGAAGGTGTTAGTAATAACATGTCATGAATCAAAAATATCTCTCAAATGCTACCATTAAAACATCTATTTTGGGGCAGAAATCCATTTATCCTAGTTAAATACTATCCTTATGCTATTCATTTTTTCCTGCTTGACTGTGACAGCTCCTTTGACAGGGGGTGGGGATATAGTCTAATATTAACTAGAATGAGAAATTGCATACAGACGCAGAGAGCTTCTTCCAGAAGAGCCACACTCGGGGGCTACTGTTAACTACCCAGTGGCAGGCTTCTGAAATCTACTCTGCACGCTTGAACATAACCAGGGGGAGCAGGACGCAAGGAGAGATGTGGAATTCTGGGTAATTGGTGTGATAGCATTAGTTTTGAAACATGCTGAGTTAACTCAGGGTGACCCCTTTAGCTGGTGCTGTCACATGTCCAGCCGCAAGAGATCAAGATGCTGCCTGTGGCATTGTGACAATCCGGCTTTGCATTGATCCAGGGGAGATGTAGGCCCAGCAACCAGAGACAAGCCCGACTGTAATCAGTGGCACACAGCTACTACAAGCTTGAAGGTATGATTACATCAAATGAGGGGGAGAAAGCTGACCCAAGCTTAAAGCCATCCCCAAAAACTGAAAAAGTACACCTTTTGCAGGGTTTGGCAAGCAGTGAAGTGGTCTTGAGAGTACACTGTGGAAAATCTGTGAATAGGAGACTTTACTTTGACACTCTAATTCTTTTGTCATTTTCTGATTACATTTACTTTGAAAATTTGGACTAAAGACACATAATCGGTCCCAAGTTTACAGGCCACAAAAGGCTGCTCTCTGAAAAACACTCAGTGATTTACCTTAGAAAAAGAAAGAGAAACTTCATTTGTCAAATTGAAGCCTGAAATTAATTTAACACTTTCTGGAGGGAAAAATCTATGAATATTTGAAAATGAACCGCAGGATAGGTGTTTTGTGAAAAGAAACTCCATGGCCAATTTATAAATTCTTGGAACTTTCATATTCAAATCCATTTGAATCCAGCTGATGTTTTATTTGCTCATAAAATTGCCCTATGTGCTTTTTAACAACCCTTAAATTTATTGCATTTTTGCGATTATGGGGTGCTGTAGAGAGCAGACCTGAGGTGCTCCACTGGACATTTTCCCAAAAAAAAAATCACCTTTGTCCATCAAAATGTTTATCATGTGCAATGCATAGGTGCTGGTCAGATGCTATTATGCATAAACTCGTTCCCCCAAACCACTACCTGTCTGTTGAGATGTAATCCTTTGTTCATGGAGAAACCTGGCATTTTCTGATTTAAACCCCCTCTTCGGAGGTCGTGTCATGAAAATAATTTGTGTGCAAACTGAATGAGTGTACTGTGCTAATGTAAATAAATTGTAACAAATTAAACATTTTTATGATATTGAGCTTAGCATACACTCTATTTCTGTGACACAAGTGTGTAAAGTGTAGTGTCACAGAAATAGAGTGCAGAATGTGGGTATAGTCAGAGCTGTATAATAGTATATATTATATACTATACAATATATTATTATTTCTAATAAAGCTCTAAATAATACCCCCTTCATCATGAGACGTTTAAAGTGTATTTTGCACAGATACACTATATGGACAAAAGTATTTGGCCACACCTGTTTTTCAAGGTTTGGGCTAGGCCCCTTATCTCCAGTGAAGGGCAATCTTAATGCTTCAGCATACCAAGACAGTTTGGACAATGCTATGCTTCCAACTTTGTGGCAACAGTTTGGGGAAGGCCCTTTTCTATTCCAACATGACTGTGCCCCAGTGCACAAAGCAAGGACTATAAAGACATGGTTTGATGAGTTCGGTGTGGAAGAACTTGACTGGCCCGCACAGAGCCCTGACCTCAACCCCATCGCGCACCTTTTGGATGAACTGGAACATCAGTGCCTGACCTCATAAATGCTCTACAGAATGAATGGGCGCAAATTCCCACAGAAACACTCCAAAATCTTGTGGAAAGCCTTCCAAGAAGAGTGGAAGCTGTTATAGCTGCAAAAGGGGGACCAACTCCATATAAAAGTATATGTATTTGAATACAATGTCATTACAATGTAATGGTCAGGCGTCCGAATACTTTTGTCCATATAGTGTATCTGAAGATAAGGATGATAAATACTCTGCTTAGTACCTTAGACTGGTGTTGGATTGACAGGTCTTATTCCCTGTGTAATGTGGCTCTCACTTGGCACACCACTGTAGACGATCTCAGTTAAATCTTAAATTAAAATCAGTTCTTTACAATTAGAACTATATGTCTAGTAGTGAGCTGTATGCCACAGCCTTGACCTCCAGCCATGTGGAACCAGGCATCAGTTTTCATGGGTGAGAGGGGACTGATTGGTTTCATGTAAGGCTTCCTTTCAAAATCATTTTTGTCCTGGTTATGTGGTATGTCCATGGTGGAGCTCCTCATGACACTACAAATAGATCAGACACAAGTAATTGGTCATGAGGTCCTTGAGTTATTCACCATCACCAATAGTTAGCTACACTGTTATGGCTGTCTTACGCTAACACTTTGCCTCATAAATTCTGTACACCTAGTCAGTTGCATAGGTTTCTTAGTAGATCTGGTACTGGAGATCCACTCCTGTATGGGGATTTAGAGGTATCACTCAGTCTCAGGTTCAACGTGGCTGATGGAAAATCAGTAGTACAGGTACCTATCCAATCAATAGCGCCAATTACATTCACTGTCCATCTTTATCCTTGGTCTTCTACAAATCCAGTGTATTTATGACTTTAGAAAGTATTTAATTCTCAAGATCAGTTGCCACACCAAGCATAACAATTCAGAACATGCCTCCACACAGAACTCAGGAAATGCATACTCCTAGGAAATAAATTGGGCTGCAAGTCAATTGCTCCCATTGTGATGAATGAATCTGAATCAGGGGTGGGGGGAGGGGAACTGAATAATGCAAGATCTGCAGTTTTCCATTAAGCAATTTTCAGTGTTTCAGCAAGCTATGTGCTATGTGCTGATGTGTGCTACAGCTGCTTGCTGTTCACCTCAGTAAGAGAATGGTATGAATAAAAATGTCCAGTCTACAAACTGAATCTACCAATGGTGATGAAGTTATTTTCTGTACCACCCCCAACTATGTATGTGGTGCACTCAACCGACTAGCCTCATAGTGATGTAATTAAAAACAGTTAGATTAATTTAATTTGGGTCAAACAGACTAGCTCACTTAATTTTATATGGATATTAACATGCTGTCAACAAATTTGAGACATAGCAGATGTCACACACATAGAATATTGTACAGAGATATGGTTGAGATATTGTACACATGATATGTTTGAATTGTCATTTTTGCCTTATCTAACCCTATTGCGATTGATAAGAATACCTTATAATCCACGGCTAATGTTCAGATAGGTGTGAAATAAATATAAATATAATAAATATATACCATGATATTTAGCCGCAAGCTAAATTAGCTGCAACGTGCAACAAGCTGGAAGGCAATTCTATCACTTGATAATACCTGTGATGTCTGGAAATCAGGCTGCTTGTTTTCTTGTGAGCTTGTAACTAGATTGCTAATGTAAATAAATTTCAGCTGTCACAATCCAACAAGGTTGATTGATCTTCTCTTATTATGTGATTAATGAGTAGATCAATTAACTGTTTTGTTTGTTAATTACTTTTGTTAGGGTTTATAGTTATAACCTGCCAGCCAGCTATAAAAATTACTAATCATGCAATAATGGTAAAGTTATGCATTGATATGTTAAATTATTGTTTTTGTTTCAGAATATTCCAGTTGAGCTGTTTCTGTTCATATTAAATATTCTGTTCATATTATACACAATTTAACTCGGTTCAGCGGTCTTTGCTGTTCCTGTAAATGTCACCAGCCAGTTAGCTAATATTATGCATTGGCAAAATGGGTACACAAAACCAGGAGACACAACAGGGCTTGTGCAGGTGCCTATGGCTATGCCCTGAATACACAGGCCTTATTTATTAAACACACAAGTTTCAACTGGTATGAAATCAGCCAGTTTCTATTTTCATTCACATGTTGTGGTTATGACTATAATTAATTTAGTACACAGCATGAAATCTAATTCTTATTTCACAGCCCCAGACCAACTCAGTCAAGCTCATTTTCAATAGTGCCAAGAAAACCAATTGTTCTTTAAAGATTCTGAGGCACTGTAGCTGCAAATTGAACATTAGTTCTGGCCAATTTATCATACATACATTGGAATCCCTTTGTGCTAGGTGTTGAAATTGTCATTCTGTCCCCAGCACTGCACTGTAAGCATTTTACAGTTGAGGGAACATTGGCTATATGGCTTACAAAAGGAGCACATTGCATTTAAATAAAACAAAAGTGGCAAGGGGTAATGTGAAGCTAATAGTTACCAGCATATTCTGGCTACCAGTTGAGAGAGGGGTGAACTGTCAAGTATATATAATCATCTTGGGAGATTAAAGTGAATAAAAGATACAATCACAGGATGATCATGGCTAGTGGAGTACTATTTAGATGCAAGTGTCATTTTTTCCAGTAAACATTTGGAAATATATTCAGTGTCATTATATAATTGTATTTCTACCATGCAAGCAAGATCAAAGAGGAAATGTAGAAGCTGTTAAAAAGTCACATGATTACAACTGAGGATCCACTGGCTTTTTCAGCTGAGGATATCTGTTAGAGGATATTCGCTTTTATACATCACTCAATGGTTAAGTAGTTGTAAAGCATTCAGCTGTCAGTATGAAATGTCATTTTCCAAATATCACTGTTACGCGCTCGACTAAAGAGCTACATTCCTTGCCACATAGTATGCTGTGGAACCACACTCAGTTATGACAGCTTTTGATATAATGATTTTACACAAACTAGGTCATTGAATATTGCTCATTGTTTATGATTAAGGCTCTCATTTTATTCAATAACAATATTCAAACAACTTAATGCTGTCTCACCATTTTACCCTGAGCTCTACTCAGTAATGTCCACACACGACTAACACACCAAAAAAGTAATGTCTTACATGACATATGCTTTGCATACATGACATATAATTTGCACTACAAACAAGCTTAATGGTGGACTGAACTTTTTCAAGCCAACAATCACTTGATTCTAAAAATGTCAGTTTTCGTACAGCAGAAAATTTGATAATGACTTAATTTCCAGCTATACGCAACAGAACATTTTTGAGATCTATTTCATTTGCTTGTGACTAATCAGCTTTGCTGCCCCCAATAAATGTGAATATACACATTGCTCCTGGTTCAGTTGTTCAATTGCTGCTGGCAATCAGGTTGTATCTAATTCAATCCCACCATTCTGACACACTGGGGACTTCATATACTGTAGGTAGAGGACTTCAATATATAACAATCCCAGCTTGTGGGATAGAATGAAAAGAAGAGTGGGAATCAGTCCAGGGAAAATGCCGATGGTCATTACAGAGAGGACTCGATAGCCATCAATCTCCTGGGTGCAGTGAAAGATAGCCTGGTGTCTCTTCCTCGATATGTACAGATGAGCTGGGGAGCTGCAGTTATTCTGAAGCCCAGGGAAATTCATCTCTCTCTGTCTCTCTCTTTCTCATTTGCCCTGTTTCAAATAAAATGGAGAGGCTGTCTGCGATGCGTTGAGATTCTTGGCATGCAGACAGTGCAGTCTCGACATCGCTCAAGAAGCTTGAATGCCCAGACCAAAGGGGAGTTTATGGATATCGACTACTTTGCCTGATTTCTCCTCTTCTTTTCTGCACATTTTATTATTAAAGCTGTATGATGCAAAATTTCCCAAATCCACTACTGATCTATATTTTTAAGGAAGATAAAATATTAATCATAAAAATCATCATAAAAATAAAAAAAATCATTAAAAATTAAATAATTGTAACATGAATATATGTTTTCATTAAAAAACAGTGTGTGGAAAAAGCCAAATTGTTTATAATCCACCTTCTCTCATTTATAAACAATAGAGGAGACAAATCAATATAATGTGTGTATGGCAAATGAGGTCCTTTAGACATTAATCTCAAACATTCCAGATTTAGGGTATGCGATTACATTGATACTGAATCTTCTGATATGTAAGGGCAATATGTGTTTTCTACCCTACACAATTAATTTCACAGTGGTAAATATTAAAGCTAAACATTAGCAGGAAGCTGACGTATTTCATGTAAGAATGTATCTTTTACAAATCAGCTTTGTCTTAGTATGGCCATTTTCTATTTCACAGATGGTTGTTTGAAGATTTAAAAAAACAAAAACTTCATTGCTAATAGTATGGCCTTTTTCCTGACTTTCATGCTGAATTGAAATATGGGGTCATCACTGAAAATAATCCCATGTCTGGGATCTTTCATTATTTTACTACAGATCTAAAAAAAGAATGATTTTTGTACCAAGCAGGAGAAGAGAAATACCTGTTTCCACTGTTGCTCTACCTTGCATGTTGCATACTTTGCACCACACATCAGAAGATAGAAGCAATAAGTAACTGCCGAGACTTCAGTCCACAAGGGTGCATAAATATACATTCAAGCTCATTAGCAAACGTGATTATATCATATGAAATTTGAACATTTAGAAATGGACAAAATCAAGGAAACATCAAACTGAAGGAATGTAAAGTTGAGTTTTTACAGCTACTAAAAAAGGTTGAGAACGTAACCATTTCTTAGGTAAAGTACTGCTTAAAGTTCTGCCATTTTTACAATGAAGAATCACTGAGACAGCAACTAATGCAATTAGAACTGATATTAATCAATGTATATACAGATTAACACATTTTATATCATGTTCTTTTATGGAACATTACCTTTTTATTGCAACACATTATACTTATAATGTAATAATATTCTAATTTATTGCAACACATCATACTTATAACAAATATACTATATGGACAAAAGTATTTGGATGCCTGACCATTACATTGTAATGACATTGTATTCAAATACATATACTTTAATATGGAGTTGGTCCCCCTTTTGCAGCTATAACAGCTTCCACTCTTCTTGGAAGGCTTTCCACAAGATTTTGGAGTGTTTCTGTGGGAATTTGTGTCCATTCATTCTGTAGAGCATTTATGAGGTCAGGCACTGATGTTGGACAAGAAGGCCTGGCTCGCAATCCCGTTCCAGTTCATCCCAAAGGTGCTCGATGGGGTTGAGGTCAGGGCTCTGTGCGGGTCAGTCAAGTTCTTACACACTGTACTCATCAAACCATGTCTTTATAGTCCTTGCTTTGTGTACTGGGGCACAGTCATGTTGGAATAGAAAAGGGCCTTCCCCAAACTGTTGCCACAAAGTTGGAAGCATGGCATTGTCCAAAATGTCTTGGTATGCTGAAGCATTAAGATTGCCCTTCACTGGAGATAAGGGGCCTAGCCCAAACCCTGAAAAACAGGTGTGGCCAAATACTTTTGTCCATATAGTGTATGTTATTAATAATAAATTATTAAATGGGAGGAGAATTTCTTCATATACTTAATATCATAGCAGCAGTACAGACTTAAGGTTAAAAAGCCTGAATCATACAATCCACTTTCTGCCTTGCTGACCTGTGCACCAACACAGAAAAAAGCCCAGAACACTGTCTTTGTAGTTAATAAAAAGCTCCTCCATTTCCAAGCTGTGCCATGCATTGCAAAAGCTTTAAAGCAGGGGGATACTGGCAGCACATGAAGGTAATCGGTGATTGTTGGTCCCCTTGGAAACACTGCATGGTCTCAGCAAGTCTTCGCATGTGAACAGGTGGTCCCAGTCAATGCCAGCACTGTAGATTTGGACTCAAGCTTGGACACCCATTGTTCAAGACTACTTCAATACAGCCACATGGATCCTCTTTGATTACAGACCCAGACCAACAATGGTGAAGTCTGCACTCACTGTCACATTGTCTGTTGTTCTATGTGATCTTGTGTATGAAGAGTAAAGCTCTTCCGACAGGAAAATAGATTTTTTTCAACCACCATAAAAAGCTGCTCATTCATTTAAAGTGGCCATGTGTGACCAATTGGTTAATAAATCATAGGCAAAACATACTGAATTAAAAGAGCTTTGTTATTTTTTGTGACATCAGTATCCCTAATTGCTCAGAAATCCTAAAAACAGTAATTTCACGGTATATCTTGGCTTCCTCAACTCTGACACACCCCACTCCTAACACTGTGGTAGAAGCTAGTAGCTGTATAACAGGTAGTGATTTCAGCATGAAAGATAAGATTGTCTGGTGGCACTTCAGGTTTTAGCAGCAACAAAATGCTCTGTGGTAAACAATGTGGCAACATAACCTTAATAGCAGTTAAAACTTGGTTGTGGGAAATATCTTTCCCACAAGTTGATGTACCCTAGGACAGAATTGTACCCTAGTTGATGTACCCTAGGACAGAATTCAAGTTTTCTGTAAGATCACCTGAAAACACCATCCAAAAGACAAATCCATCTTTATTTTTTCTTTCAAACAGTGACTGTGATTCCAAAATGGAGATATTGAAAGATTTTGTCTGAATCCTTCATACAAGACATATACCCTTGTATGTATCCTGAAGAAACAACGAAGCCGTTTCTGTAAAACTTGGATTTCCTTTCACTTAAATTGCCATTTGTAAGGTAAAATTGTTTGCCAACATTTTTTCATTAAAGAAGATTCATTGACAGAAGATGTAGCCTGAAATCAACTTAATAGTATCACATTGATGTAATGATGTATGGATGCTTTGGCAACAGACAAACCCACTACAAACTTGCAGAGGGGAATATTACAATTGTTTATGGACCCCCAGAAACGTTTGTGGGCAAAGTAGCCTAGTAGATAATTAAAGTAGCTTTAATAGCTTGCTAGCTAGTTATCAAAATGATGAATCATGACACTATGATATATTGCTAAATTTTTGGTTGGACATCAGTTAGCTTGCTATACTATACCTATACTATACCTATATATCCATTATAGCAAGCTTGACAGTTGGCCTTGCTTTCCAGTTATGGCACTTCTGATTTCATGGAATTCCACCTTGGCTTTTTGGTATGAATTAAAAATGGTCTTTACAGGCATACAGTCATTTATGACACGTCTGTCATGCTAGGCTCAATGTGATAACATGGAAATATGGTAACCAAATCAGCCCATCACCAGAATCCATAGACGGAGTGACTCAATCACAGAGATTCTGAGAATGAGTGGCATGCAGGGCTTAATCTGTGCCGGATCCTGCCGGAACAGGATCCGGGACCTCTCTGTTTATGTCTGCGTTCTGGTACCTATTTGTGCGGATCCAGTACCTCTCTGGAATAAAAACAAAAATAATAACATAAAATAAAAGAAAAAAGTTCGCTGGGTAATTAGGCCTTCGTCACATACACAGACAAAAAAAAAAAAAAATGCCAAAACCTGAAGCAGAGAGGATCACATTCACCAACAGGAGCAGGAGGCTACCAAAGCAGCAGCTAGCCAGGTTCACCGACAGGTGAACGTGGCTCTTTTTTCCTCAGTGCTTTTTTTAAGTTTTAGCAAATGACATGTACTTAGGCTATTAGCCTATATGTGTTAAAATGTGGGGTTCTATTACCTTCTTAAAGATGAAGTAGGCCTATACTTTGCAGTTGTATGATTGTTTGAATAGCATGGTGCAGTTTCACGTAATGAATATTACAATTTAATTATTATTAATTTCATTGACATTTGGTTTCACACATGCTCTTTTGCCGCAGAGCAGGCTAATAATGGACATGATGTTTAGAACAATGTAGAGTAACTTTTAAAATGCAATAAAACTATTTACAGATTCGTGTATGCTGCCCGACTGGATATGGAAATGAACGAATCAGTGATTCAAAGATTTGAATCATTTTATTGAACTGAACGAAAGGAACCGAATCACTAAAAAGAATCGTTTTGAACACCACTAGTATGTGAGAGTGGGATTCATAACAGTGAAGAATATGTAAGGTTAAGAATACAGATGCGCTTAACTTGAAAAGAAACTCTCAAACCAATCTTGTTTCAAAACCACCCCACTGCATTCTGCTTATAAGAATTATTTATACAAGAATTAGTACTGACCGATAAATCGTATTTTCATCGTCATCGCAATATGAACATTCACGATAAACACATCGCAAAAGACTGCATGAAACGCAATGAATAAGAAAAATCATTTTATTTACACGCACCATGTATTCATGCTCAGCATGCAAAGTTTGAGCTATCACAGGGCTGCCCAATTTGGGGCATGCGGGCCACGTTTGGCCCACACTCCTTTTGTTTTGGTCCGCCATGAGCTATGTGCTCCCGCCGCCACGTTCATCCGGGTAAGATGACGCGCCCCTTAAAACTGATGTTCCACCGATGAGCAGAAAGGGGCAGGGGCGTAGGAAGCGCTGGTTGAATAGGAAATAAAATACCCTGAAGAAGCGTGTCTTTGTGATAAACTACAGTCAGCCTTTTTGACAGGGTTGCTAGTCTGATTTCAAGTGACGTCACATAAAAAATCTGTAATCGTGCTATCAAAACCGATTCCCGACAAGGTCCGCTTTGGAAAAAGCACTAAAAAAAACACTACTCTGCCAAGTGTTTACTTACAATAAACTGCTAACTGTGGGAACAAGCTGTAGCTATTTCTGCCCAGGAACAAGTGTTGAAATTGGTGGCTAAAATACATGTTTTATTTTGTTAAGTTGACGCAATCTCAGTAAGGAAACCAAACTATTCCCATTTCTTATTAAAATAAAATATGACCTCAGGCATTTCTCCATGTTGTCAACATACATTTTCCATTTCCATTCCATCCATTGATATAATAATTTGACATGGTTCCAAACACAGAATATAGGTTAACACTTTTTCAAGTGTGAAGATTGATCCTACTCAATGCCAACATAAAAAAATGTGTTATGCAATACAGTGCATCTACAATGCATATTTTTTTCTGTTGTCTCAACCATTCAATTACTTTTATGGTATATTTCCACTTCTTATAATAAAATAATAATTTTTAGCATTCGTATTTCCCATGTTACGTTTGTTTCTCAAATCACTTAAAAAAGCTAAACAAAATACTTTAGACAAACCCACTTTGGAAGCAGGGATAGGGTTGAAGGAGAGCTTGGGGCAAAATGCTGTCCAAGACAATATTGACAGCAGTCTCTGTAGCCAAGCAATACAGAATGGTCTGACCAGTTGATTACATTTGGAAAGCTCATTTTCACAGTATTTCAAGCACAATGCCAAACCAAACAATCAAGTTGTGGGATTGAAACAAAGGAGGCCATTATCTATCTAGCTTCTTTCAAGAACCAAAACAGTATGCATTCTTCAACACATTCACTAATTCATTGAAACTGAGGGGGCAGTTTCACCCGTAACTAGGTTCAGGCTAAATTGCTGTCACAGTGGGGTGTCAGTCAGGACATGAGGCAGGTTCTGGGTTCAGATGTTTATTGGGGATTTTGGAATGTGTGGATGTATGTGGTTTCTGGAAAGATTCAGAAGAACAATAAATCAGAACTGATGGATCATATTTGAATGTGCAATACACAATGCCACATGATAATGTATATTTTATAAATGCTATAATTACATTTACCATCTATGCACAATAGGTACAAGCAGGCATTCTAGCAATATTGCAAAGTACATTGTACTAGGATAGCTAGCTATACACTGTATTTGACATACAGGCTTTGGCTGCATTAATGGGTATGAGAACATGTACACATGACGTGCACACACACCCTTCTCTCTCAACAGACAATTGTATTACAACCAGTTGAACTTAGGCAGAGTACTTACTTCGGCACAGACGCACACAATAACAACACAATTCTTGATCCCCAAGGGCTTGGTCTCCCCAATTCTTCACTCTGTGGGTGTTGGTCTGGTACTACAGTGGAGGAGGTCACCGCTACTTTATATTGTCCCGTATCCTTGGCCCTATTGAGGCTCTTATTGGTAGCCAAAGGATACGGACAGGTCAAAGGGCAAATGGTGATCTGGGGGCCGTCCTTGGGGGTGCGCCTGTGCCTCAGGTTACCTGCGGGGGTCCTGCTGATAATGGGAGCAGCACTGGTTTGGGCAGGTTTCAAATGGGTTGTAAACAAAGTGCCTGTGAGAGGTGGGGGTGGTGCGCAAACAAAGACAAAGACACAGACAAAGACAGAAACATGTGGCCCTTTTCTATAATTCATTGTGACACAGTCTGGGTGGCAGTGTGGCATACTGGCAAGGTGGCTGGTCTTGCAATGAAAAGGTTGCAAGGTTGAACACTATTCGCATACCAATGAGAATTTAATCTTCCTTCTTTAGACATCCATATGTATTGATCATATGTAATTAGTGTAAAGTGCCCTGGATTAAATTGATCAAACCAATGATGTAATTTTAAGAATTTCAATGTAGATATGCAAATAAATCCATTGTATATGGCATAAAAGGCTTATTCAAAATAATATATTATCAGTCATGAAATCCAGAACGACTTAGAGGTTACAGTTTCTACGTTACATGTGTTTTTACAGATTTTACATTTATACAGCTGGATGTTTACTGAGGCATTCTGATTTAAGGACTCGTGATTTGTGGTAACTAAACTGCAGTGTGTTGAGCGAATTTACATGAAGAAATATTGAACTGAAATTAGCACAACTAGGGTCAATTCCATTTCAATTCAGTCAAATTCAGGGAATTAGCTGAAATTCAATTAATGAATTTAAAATTACCCACATTTCCAATAAAGATTTTTCAATCAATGAATTCACTGAATTATAATGAAATTTGATCCCAACTCTGGCCATTTTACTAAAATACAGCTTCATATGAATTCATACAAGTTTTACATGTTTTTGCATGATGCCTGATGACATCTGAATTTGAATGAGCCTTTTTCATGGCATACTTGTCTGCTATTGTACATTAATTGGTGTGGATAATGTTTAATTGGATTCAGGAGTCAGAATGCGCAAGTAATTAATATTTTCCTTCCTTTTATTTTCATGCATGGCGTGAAAGAGGCAGATTCTGGTATTAATTCATCTTCATTTTAAGTTACATTGAACTGACAGCTTTATGTATCTCTCCAATAAACTATAGTGCTGACTGGGCGCTGAGAGATCACTGGCACAGAGAGATCTTCCATCTCTCCCGGTTAATAATTAAATGCTAGCATAAAGTCAAAGAATAAAATTAGCCACACATTTAAATGCTCTTCTTTCCATAAATTGGAAGATCTTCCATTGATCCCAGGTCAGAGCCTGCAGTTTACCTTTAACACAGCACGCAAAGCATACACAATTGTTTTGTGTATGAAAATATGTAAATGCAGGGAGTAGAGAAAATAATGGAAACACCAAATGGATTCTTTATTTGAGGTAACTACACGTGTTTAGATATTAATGGCAATACTAATTAGCAATACGTCTGCTATAAAAGACATTTTAAAATAAACACTAATATATGAGCTTCTAAAGTAACATGCAAGATCTAAAAAATCTTGAACATCATATTGTTGAAAATTGTGACAGCATACCAAAAAAATTATGAAAAAAAAATCAGAAAACAGTCATAAGTCAAAACTCACCAATAGGAATAGACAGACACTTAACAGGATAATTGATAAAAACACAAAACAGCCTCAAAAATTACCAAAGAACTGAATCTACACCTCCATGACCCAGTCTCAACAAAAGCTAGACATCATGAGTTTCACAAAGTTGCTATTTATGGTAAGGTTGTCATTTGGAAACTGCTTGCAACCAAAGCCAAAGTGCAATGATCAGGTGTAATGAGAACAAAACCTGGATTGCTAAGAAGTGTAAGAAATATGACCTGATGAGTTCATTGTTCGCATTGTTGACCTACTGTATATCTGGATGGGTTTTTCTGGAGAAAACCATGTTTCCAACCGTTAAACACGGTGGTGGACTTTTTATGGTATGGGCAGACATGTCATGGGAGCCATCAAGTCTGATTACTGCTTTGCATGGTAGAATTGCAGCCAAATAGAGTCATTTTAGGGTGTACTCACACTAGGCACAGTTGCCTTGTACCGTGCCTAAGCATGATTGTCTCCCCTCCCCACTCCCCCGCTGGCCTGCGCTCACATTGCGCTTAACATTCCAGGCCCAAGCACACTTACATCATCACGATGCGAACTTCTTGTGTCGAAGAAAAGCGCTCTAGCACAGCACAATGGAGTTCATGATTGTACTTTGTGGTTTATTTGGAGTCGTTTTGGGCGCGGTAACACACAGCTCTCTCACACGCCTTATAGATTTATCGATTATGAAATGCAGCAATTTTCATTTAATCGTGCTGCACATATAAGATTTTTACGGAGGCAGCTGACGTTTCAGTCATTATGCTGTCCATATTTTGTGTCAGATTACAGTAGCCTAATCACAATAATAATAGCTAATATTAACCAGTTAGGGCTACTACTTGTGTGTGCGCTACTGTCATCAATACAACAGTCTGGTTCTCTGAGGTGCTGCGCCCCGGAGACGGAGCACCCCATTTAAAGATGCTGGTTTCATAGAGTGGATCTCGCTACTTGATCCTTCGTTATTTTCGTGATTCACCATTTACAAACTTGTCTATACTGTATTTGACTTTGCTTCGCCTTCTGACTTTAATTCAGGATTTTGTCTCGGTTTGGTTGCATTTGGTTGTCGTGGGAGGAGGGCAGGTAAGGTGGGGGATCCCCGTGTTAGTTTTTCCTTTTTTATAGGGTTAGGTTAGAGGCAGGTGCCACTTCTGTATGTTTTTGTTAAGATAGTGTAGATAGGTTTTGTTTGGCTCTGCCAAGCTTTTTGTTTTGTATTCAGTTGTGTGTTGGGTGAAGACATTTAGGGTTGTTCCTGCTTTAAGTTCTTTTCGTTGGCACCAACTGTTGTCCTCTCCCCTTGTCCCGTGTTTGTTTGTTACTGTAAATATTAGAAATATATTGCACACCCTTACACATTGCTCCCATGTCTGTATGTTTTTCCGTCTCTGCACCATCCAAGCCAGTGGTGGTTGGTTGTTTTCCTTTGTGTTGCGTCCCTCACCCATACCCCTGGACGCCATTACACCCCTGGGTCCTAACACCCATTTTTCTCCTTATATCCAGATGTCTACATAGTATTTATGACTTTTTGTGCACCCCCATGGATTCCCCCATGGATTGTAATTGCACCCCTCTGTATTTTCTCCTGGTGCCAAATCTGGCTTGAACCCAGGCTGTAAGGCCAAGCCTGTGCTTTGATGAGTGCCCATTTGAGATCCTGCATTTGTATACAACTGGAAAAGGCTGTTGTTCCTTGAAAATCATTTCATACTCATGTTGAACTTGTACCTCTTTTAACACAATTCCACTGCATATTTATCCTTCGAAAACTGAAATTGTGCATATTAAAACACTTATCTTGCTGTAATGTTGGTGTCCTTTTTTTTCCCTTGGCTTTTCCTTGGCACATGAACTAGAAAATTCACCCTTTGAATTGACTCCTTTCAGGTTATTTCATTTTCATTTCTTAAGGAAATGCGTACATTTTGTCCTCTGTCACACACATTGTTCAAGAAAGAACCATTTCCAGCTTATCTGTACAAGAAGGTGTGACAGATCTACACTGGCAAAGTGAGATGTACAAAGGCAAATAAAGCATTTCACCTAGGTGTCAGTTAACAATTTCTTTACCACAAAATATGATAATATATTATCTCCAAAAACTACTCTCATGTAGTTTGTTGATGCTCCAGTCATATTCAAAAAGAAATAAAACTCTGCACAAATAGCTTTGCACACACCTGATAGAAAGAGCAGATAAGTAGCAGACATTTCACAGTGTATCATCAAAGTATCCCCCTCAAATGTTTTATGTTTGGTTAATTTGAAAGAGTCTGAGACCTCCACACATTTTTAAAGTGGCCAAGAAAAAAAACTTTCAAGTGCAAAGTTGTTGGAGTAAACCATTGCAAGAGGTCCTGACATTATTCTGCAATAAATGACTGTATTCAAAACACATTATGGCACCTCCCATGTTTCTCTCACTCAGAATGGATCCAGCGATATCATTTCCTGTGTTTCTCTCACTCAGAATGGAATCCAGTGCTCTTGGCTCGCCTCACAGTGCTTGGGAGGAGCCCTGCCTGTGAAGTGATGGAAGAGGCCTGTCAACTTGCCTTTGATTGATTATAGGATAGCAATCAGCTGCTCCTCTCTACGTGGAAATCTGCTGTAATTTTTTTGTCGCAGCCCATGATAAGGAAAGCGTCACACTTCTGTGGCATGGATAGGAGACACAGTGAAAAAATGTCCTCCCCTGGAATACACATGGCTCAGCCGAGGATTGTCTTACGCAGAAGAGATTGCCTCCTGATGTCATTTTCAGTTCGCCGTTTGCATGTAGAGGAAGAAATCCGTGGAAGTCTAAAATTACATTACAACACTTCCTTAAGGGATCTCCTGTGGAAATCCCAGAATGCAACTGACAGGAGCAACACTGTCATGTCATCATGAATAATATGTTGGCACATGACTAGTATTAAAAATGAGCTACTTGATTGTGGCTCACGTAAGAGCAATACATTTTAAATTGCATGGCCTTTTAAATTACATTAGGAGCTAGCACTCTCTACAATAGGAGTTCCTCTGCCAAGGGAAGCATATCTTTTTAAAGGATTGATAGTCTCATGTGGACAAGCGGCCCCTGAACCTGACCAAGCAAACCAAATTGAGGTATCAGGAGAGCATCATGATGAGATACATCATTATAAAAGCATAAGGTCTCATCTAAATAACTGGGTTTTTTGCAGATTCCAGTTTTTAAGGAATTTAACGGAATTAGTGTATGCGGAATTGCAGTTTGTGGGAATTGTAGTTCTTCTGTGGATATTATATGGATCACAGGCAAAATTAAGGCACACTAACCACACAATGTGCCATCCTTCCTGTGAAAATCTAGATCCCAAACAGCAGGAGGCAAAGATTTCTGACACACAGTGATATTCATTTACTGGCCTCTAATCTCTTTTAGCCTTCAGGGCCATATATTAACCACCATTGGTTGCTAGATCTAACCTGGATCTGACCTTTGACAGATGTGGCTACATACCAAGGCCTACACTTTGAAACCACAGACAAATACGTATGGTGAATGTAGAAGAACATTAGCATTGGATCATTCAATTGAATGCATGCTTATGCACTTCAAATAATTTAATGTAATCAGAGCTGTCGCACACTATTGGATTAAACCTGTTGTCGAAAGTTAGATTCTGTTGATTCCATTGAGCAGCTCAAGAAAGCATTTCATCCCAGAGGTGTGTTAACACATTGTTGTACTTTTAGCAAATACAAATGAAAACCAGGAACAAAAAAATGACAGAATTTACAAAATTGGACTTGTGGACTTATGGTACCAGTCAAAAGTTTGGACACACTTGATTAAGATAATGGGAAAAATGCATTCAAAGACATTTTGATCTAAAGACTTTTGCTTAAATGCTTGAAATTTGTTTCTTAGACAAATATAAAGAGTAAAGTTGATGCCTAGTCATGAATTTGTTTCCAAAAACTTTTTATTTAAGAAAATATTTGTTGGCTACTTTGAAGAATCTAAAATATGAGTTTTGAATTGACTTAACTCTCTTTTGTTCACTTCATTATTCCATTTGTGTTAGTTCATAGTTTTGATGTCCTTACTATTATTCTAAAATGTGGAAAATAGTAAAAGAAAAGAAAAAAAAGAAAAAGGTGTCCAAACTTATGACTGGTACTGGATATTCAATATATTCAATTCAGGTGACCACAGTCCCAAGCCCGTGATGATCCTCTTTCCAAGTCTGAATAGCTCGTTTGCAGTCACGTGATTCCGATGACGCGCGAAATCCAGATAGAGGGCAGGAAGTGAAAAGCTGAGTGGATGAGATTAGTGATGGGCAGACAAAGCCTTCTAATGTTTTTTCAGCTTCTTCCTGATTGTGCCAAAAAAGATCCGAAGCTTCGAACGAAGCATCAAAGACAGACACAGTGACATCTGGTGGTTTGCAAAAATTACAGCAGCCATGAGCTCGACACTCCGGAGGAGGACTGCACACAACACCTGGTTGATTTCAGATTCAGAACATTATGTACTGTGAAAGCCTAAGAACGCGATGTGTCTTCAGTCTGATCTTCGATCACTCATTAAAGTCCTGCAAGAAATGTATGTTGCTACCTGTCTATTTGCTACAATAAAATTATGTTTAAATGCGTTGTCCTTGAATTATAGCTGCCATGACAGCATACAGTATAGCTACCATCGATACTTGTGATGACCAAGGCTTCATGCCTATCGACTCAGGTTGGGCATGTGCCCACCTAAGTGATTTGACCTAGGCTAAAGAAGCAAATTAAATATTAAAAATATTTTTAAACATATAATTGTGGCTACAATGTCTGAACATTACAATTAATGGATAACAGGTCGAAATGTTCCCACACTCGCGATCAACGCTTTCCACTTGTCATCTCCGTATTTTACATATCAATTTATCTCAGCTCACTATGAAACACCGAAAACCTGCTGGTTCTCTCTCCATTGTTTTTATAGTTAATGGGTATGGGATAGCGCCAAAACTTCAAATCGTTCAGTGACGTACGAAGCTTCGGACGTCATCAGTCATGTGGAAATGGCAGTTTGATACAAGCTTCAACACACTGTTTCGAACCAGTATGCTTTGCGAAAGTGAAGCGAGCTTCGGTGCCTTTGTGTCGAACGTCCCATCACTAGATGAAATTGAGGAAAGTCTGTACTGTGCTAGTTTAGACGACATTACGAGAGAAAAGTATAAACAGAAAATCACAACATATGTTGGATGTGATCCTTATGTTATGAAGAGGAGCAATTTTTCAACTGAATTGAAAGGTTGCACCCTGCAAAACACTTTGTAGTTAGCTAGCGTTAGTTGTCATTACTACGTATTGTTATTCAATTACAGGGGTACAAACTCCAACTTTCTGCAGGACATCTATCATCAAAGAGTCCACAAAAGAGCCTGCTCCATTGTCAGGGACTACACCCACCCCCAGTGCGAACTGTTCACACTTCTACTCTCTGGCAAGAGGTTACAGAAGTGTAAAATGCAGAACATCCAGACTAAGGAACAGCTTCTATCCAACAGCCATCAGACTCTTGAATGGGTCAAATACACAAATACACACCTCCCCGGCCTAGCCCATGCATACATTCACACATACACACCCACACCACAACCAACTGCACGCAATGTGCATTTTGCACAGAACTGTTGACGGGACTATAAACCTGCACCACTGGTTATTGCACTACTGCTCTTGCGGTATACTTGGAACTGATATTGCACATTATTAATGTATATGGAACTGACATTGCATCAACATTGCACATCCTACACTGCACTGATGTCCTTTTTGCACATTTAATGTATATATCCTTTATTTATTTTTCTTACACTCTCGGACCTTTTTTATATATTTTCTTTCTTAAATTCTTGTATTTTCTTACCTAATTATACGTCTTACTCTTAACGGCATTCATAAGTGGAAGGCAAAGGAAGAATTTCATTGTACAGGGAACTTGTTTCTTTACTGTGCATATGACAATAAACTTTGAACTTTGAACTTTGAAGTGGTGACTGCACACACGAGCATTACCCAGGATATTCTAAAACCTTAGATGTGGCCTTAACGTTCCAAAACTGCAGACTATGGTCACCAAATTCATAGGAGATGGTGTTTATGAAATTTGAGATGTCAGACAAATTTGGTGATCATTGGACGCTATTTTGGAACATTAAGCCACGTTAAGCCTTTTCCTTATAATGGGCATCAATGGAGAGGAAAACGCTTAATGTAAGATAACGTCCATACTCCTAGGATTTTGGTTTAGATTTTTTTGACAGGTGGAAGTGTTTTTGTCAAGACATGTCCGAGAGAAATTTGGTGATCATTGATCGCTGTTTTGCCATGTTAAGCCACGTTAAGCCTTTTCACGTTAAGCATTTTAGAATGTCCCCATTATCCGGGGACATTAGTCCTCCCGACTGCAGATGAAGGTTCGCAAGCCATTTTTGCTGGCGTTTTTTGGTCAATTTCTTGCATTTCCCCCCCCTTATGAACAACTACTTTTGGTACTCCTCTTGCTTCCTCCGTTTGATCGATTTGAGAGAGCTTCCTATGTAGAAAATCACTTCCTGCACATGCAAACAGGCTATTCCAGGGTTTCCAGGGTAACTCAATGTTGACCCCAAAGGGAGTGAAGTCAGTACCTATGAGCTCTGACTAAGGGGAGGTGACTCTGATGATGGCCCAGTCCCCAGACGGCCCATTAGGTCTGGGCAAGGATGCACAATTACCTTCTGTCAGGACTGCGGCTCCTTAGCCGGGTTTGTTTTTGTTTTTGTTTTTCCCTGTGTTCCATCCCTGCCCTGCTCTCCGCCCTGTCTCCGCCCACCTGGTCACCTGACTGGCTCCACTCACCTACCTGCACACCTGAACCCCATCTTGTCATCTGCCTTGCCCTACATATTCCCCGTTTGTCTTGTTGCTAATTTGTCTCAGTTCTTCTGTTGCGCTACAAGTCGTTTGTCCTGTTTTGCCCGCCTGACTATTTTGCTGAATTTCTGCCTGTTATCTTGACTTCGACTTTGGATCTGTTTTTAGTTTTGTTTGCTGTGCTCTTCTGGATTGTGACTGTTTTTGACCCTGATTCCTGGACTGCGTTTTTGGCTTGATTAAACTACCTTGTGCATCCTGCCTCCCTGTCTGCGCCTGAGTCCCTGCCTGAGCCCTGACAGTACGAACTAGCCAGAATGGACTCAGCAGACAGTAGCCAGCTGCGATTGGTGTTGGACCGACAGGGAACTCTCCTCGGCCAACACCAGAACGAGCTCGAGTCGGTTGGAAAAACCCTGGAGATGTCAGTGCTCCCGCCCCCTAGCTATTGTGTTTTGTTTTTCCCTGTCCATGTGCTTTTCTGTTCCTTGTGTTCTAGCCCTGCCCCACTCTCCGCCCTGTCTCCGCCCACCCGACCATCCCCTCCTGCCTGCTTACACACCTGCTTCCCATCTCCTCATCAGCCCAGCCCTATATCTACCCTGCTTGTCTTTGTCTTGTTGCCAGTTCGTTGCAGTGTGCCTTTACCTGTCTCGTTCCCGCCGTGTTATCTGCCTGATTACTGTTCCCCGAATTGACCCTGCCTGCTCTTCGACCTTGCTCCTGCCTGCTGTCCTGCCTTGTTCACCTGATCTTCCTGATTACCTGGTTTGACCCTGCCTGTCCCCGGCTTTGATTCCTGACTGTGTTTGGACTGCCTTCCTGGTATTTTGACCCTGCCTGTTTTGGACTGCCTGCTTGTTCTGCGATTCTGTTAATAAACGCCTGGATTCTGGAGTTCTCGTGGTCCGCGCCTGAGTCCTTGCCTGTGCCCTGACAGGAGAGCTTTGCGGAACACCTGAACAACCTCTCTGCACAACTTCAGCAGCTCCGGCTCGCACAAGACCCCCCAGCGGAACCCCCTGCACCGGCTCCACAGCCTCTTGCCTCACAGCCAGGACGGGAGCCCCGTCTGCTGCCTCCTGAGCCGTTTGCCGGTCAGCCTGGAACCTGCCGCTGCTTTTTGTCCCAGTGCTCATTGGTGTTCGAGCTCCAGCCGTCGACCTTCCCCACTGATCGGGCAAGGATCACCTACATTATCACCCTGCTGACTGGACGTGCCAGAGAGTGGGGAACGGCAGTTTGGGATGCCTGCTCGCCTGTGTGTTCCTCCTATGCCGCCTTCTGCGAGGAGATGAAGCGGGTGTTCGACTGTTCCAAACATGGTCGTGAGGCTGCTCTGGAGATGTTGCAGATCTGCCAGAGAGGGGAATTAGTCTCTGATTACGCCATCGACTTCCAGACCCTCGCTGCGACCAGTGGCTGGAATCAAGAAGCCCTGTACGATGCATTCCTCCATGGGCTGTCTGGTGAGATCAAGGATGAGCTCGTCACCTGGGATCTGCCTGCCGATTTCGACGCCTTAGTTGACCTCGCCATCCGTGTTGACAACCGCCTGTCCGCTCGTCTAAGGGAGCCAGCAGAGTCTCTGGAACCAGCTGGGGAGACTCGCAGGCCCTCCACGTTCTCTGCGGTGATGCCCACAGTCCCTGCTGCCCAAGGTCCGTCGGTGGAACCGATGCAGATTGACCGCACGCGCCTGTCTCCAGCTGAGCGCCAGAGACGGATCCAGACCCGATCCTGCCTGTACTGTGGCAACCCTGGGCACTTTGTCGCCAACTGCCCGATTAAAAGCCAGCGCTCACCCGTAGCTGGGGGAATACAGGTCAGCGCAACCCCTCTGTCTGACTCCCCAGTTACTCGCCCACTGTTGTCGGCCTCTGTGAGACCGAGGCAACAACCTGAGTCTCCAGGATGACACTAAGTGGCCACACCAGCTCAGCAGTAATCAAGCAGGTCTCAGGATTCCCAGGGAAAGATTTTTATTTATTATTTAATGCAAAAATGGTAGCCACCAATGTTCCTCATAGAGGGAGTGCAGACACGGAAACCAAAACAAAATTCCAATAGAAGAACAAAAAAACAAGTTAATAATAACTTAAAATTAACTCAAATTAACCAGCTGCACCCAGCTGTAGCATGCCGGCCTGCACAGACACCAGCTCTATCATGCTGACTATATATAGACGCGAACACCCCCTGAACAGGGGAGTCCTAGGGAGTCTACACTCAGAAACTTGATGAATTATATTTGAATAAGTTTAACAAAACAAAAAAAGGTAACATTATATTCAAAATGACAACCACAACAAAATAACAATAAAACAAACATTACATATACTAATAAAACAAACTACCAATATCCCTTCCTCCCCGCCTCCACTCCTACGATGAACCTTCCTTGAAGTTCGCGCGAAATCTACGGCGAAACCTCAGAAAAGGGACGTAGTCAGGGCGCGCGCTTCCTCTGACCACCTCCTTCCCAGAGCAGCTGCCTTCCTCCACACACCGAGACCGCGCATCCGGAAGAGAGAGAGAGAGAGAGAGAGAGAGAGAGCGGGAGAACACGAACAACCAATGTACACGGTACCTACTTAAACTACAAAACCACATTACATGGTACTGAACTACTGTGCTGTAGGAAACCGGCTAGCAACTAGTGAGGCACCCATCGTACGTCTGAGCACACTCGCTATGCGTAGCGATCTCCCTACATTTATTTTAGGAACGAAGGGACAGTGGAGGAGCATCAGTTAGCTTCTCCACAGCCTCTCTCTTTATAAACGGTCAACCTCAGGTGGTAGCGGTCCTTATCGACTCCGGAGCAGACGGCAACTTCATCGATGCTAGCCTTGTCCAGCAGCTCAGGCTGCCACGGGTCCCGCTCCGGACTCCCCTAGAAGCCGTTGCCATCACCGGGAGGCCGCTCATCAGAATCACCCACTTCACTCCCCCGGTGAGTCTACTGCTGTCCGGCAACCATTGCGAGGACATTGTACTCCACATCATCGACACACCACAAGCACCATTAGTACTGGGAGACCCCTGGCTCTGCAAGCACAACCCCTGGATAAACTGGGTGGAGAACAAAGTGCTGGAGTGGAGTTCATTCTGTGCTTCCCTCTGCCTCAAAGATGCTCCAGTCCCCGTCTCTTCTGTTCCAGTGACCACAGAGGAGTTTCCCGACCTGTCTGGGGTGCCCCCGGAGTACCTGGACCTGAAGGGGGTGTTTAGTAAGTCCCGCGCCGCCTCCTTGCCTCCTCATCGACCTTACGACTGCGCCATCGATCTCCTGCCTGGCACGACTCCACCCCGGGGCCGCTTGTATTCCCTGTCACTGCCAGAGACGGAGGCCATGAATAAGTATATTCGGGAGTCGCTGGCGGCTGGGATAATGCGCTCCTCGTCTTCTCCTGCCGGAGTGGGTTTCTTCTTCGTGGGCAAGAAGGGCGGCTCGCTCCACCCCTGTATTGACTGCTACCCCCTTCCTCTGATGTCCGCTGCATTCGAGTTCCTGCGGGGAGCGAGGATCTTCACGAAGCTCTGGCCCTGGTTAATGTTCTTCGGGACATGCTTGGTTGGTTCGTGTTTGTTTACTTGGACGACATTCTCGTCTTCTCCCGGTTGCCTGCCGAACACTCACGTCATGTCCATCAAGTGCTGCAGAGGCTATTGGAGAACCACCTGTTTGTCAAGCGGAGATGTGTGAATTTCACCGGGACTCTGTTTCCTTCTTGGGGTGTGTTGTCTCTGCAGAGGGGGTTCAGATGGACCGACGCAAGGTTCAGGTAGTTGAGGAGTGGCCACCACCGACTTCCCGTCGTGAGCTCCAGAGGTTCCTGGGGTTTGCGAATTTTTATCGGCGGTTCATCCGCAATTACAGCTCTGTCGCCACTCCGCTCACCTCCCTGACTTCCCCTGCCAGACACTTCTCCTGGACTCCGGCCGCCACTGAAGCATTCCAGGAGCTCAAGAAGCGTTTCACCACCGCGCCTGTGCTCATCCAGCCTGATCCTGCCCGACACCTGGCACAAAGCTGACGCCTCAGAGACTTTACAGCCATGGGCACTGCCGGCTTTTTCTTAAAGGATCAAGCTACAGGGACTCAATTTAAGATTAGAAAGAGCAGTTAATATGTTGATGTACATTTTTACATCTCAGCCTTAAACACTGTGTGTAGAAAAAATGCTTATTTTTGGAAGAAAAAAAATTCACACATACGGTGCTGCAATTAATTCACTTTGGGTGTCACAACGTGGTTTTTACCAGATGTGTAACAAGGTGTTTTCAAAAGGAGAAGGTAATGACAGGGTCCAAAACATTGCCATATTTTGTGACAACAGAGCAACACTGGCTATGGCCCTTTCAACTCTTTAACCACATAAAGAGTGCAAAAGACCCTCTGGGGGCTGGGGCAATCACACTAAGAAGCTAGAACAACTGAAAAGTGTCCCATCTGGGCCATGAGTGCTATGTGAATACCACTTGCATGTTTACCACTCAGGCACAGCTTGGGAGAGCTCACCACTATATCTACCATGATGTTCAATGAGAGGCCATTTGCATCAATTCAAAAATATTGCAAGGTACAATACCATATACAAACCTAGTGGGCAAATATGAGAAAATATGACAATACTCAACATTATCTTCCTGCATAACCAAACAGCTCCTGACAGAAATTATGAATACTGGGAAATGTGCTAAAAAAAAAAGTATGCATGGGAGTCATTGTCTGACATTTATAAAGAGCCAACCTATTAGAAGTGGTTCACAAAGCTGAATTTGCTTAATATATGCTCCCTTTAAGAAATGGGCAGTCAAGCTAATAAAAAGCTCTCATCTCATTCCAACATAAAACCCACTCTCTCTGACTTATGAAGTCACAAGTTATGCATGATAAGTCATAAAGCATGGGAGATGTACTCCCACTCATGCACATGCACCTGCACCTACACCCTTCCAATACCAAGCAAACCCAGGTGATCAGAGGCAGGTTGGGTGGGATATTGGTAAGGTGCACAGCCACCTCAGCAGATACAGTTGGTTGGACAGGGCTTCAAATGTTTTCAGTCAGCTGGGATTGTTGAAGGAGAAAGACAAAAAGATTTCTGCAGGTGTGGCAGCAGTTTCTGTCTGAACCCTTCAAAGGAGAACCATTAGTAGTTGTCAGCAAACCCATGGCCTCTGTGCTGTGGCATGGGGTTATATTCTTAGCTTTAGACCCCGTCTGCTCAAAGTTAACCAAAAGACTGGCCAGCCATACTATATTAAAGGGGTTCAAAATAAATTCAAACAGACATTAAAATGGCTGTGCAAGCAACACAGAATGTCCTGTTCTTTGCCAGTAATTTTTCTTGGGTGTCCTTCTTCTTTTATACATGGGATTCATTATGTCCCTCAGCTTCTATAGTCATTATATCTGACATATATTCTGTCCCTAGGTTGGAATCAAGTCAATGCACATGGTTGATAAAATTCTAGGTGGTTAAAACACCACATTATCTCCTGGATTTCCAGCTTGTTTTCATTGGAGGACAGCTCCAACTGGGGCATTTTTTCCTGCTCTGACTGACTCCTATGGTTGATGAGAGAAATGACAGAACAGCACAGTCACAAAAGTTCATGAACTGGAAGGCTCTTCCCTTGTCTACTGTTGACCGTAAATTGCACAGCTGAAACCTATGTTCTGGAGTTAATTAGGAAGACTTACTGTCACGAACCTCATAGAGCACATTTATTGATCCCACTAGAGATCCAACCTTCCTGAAGATTGCGACACAAAGACCCACTCTCCCAAGCATTCAAGACACAGTAGAGGGTATTAGATGACATTTTTGCCATAAACCACTTTGTGTCAGTAAGTCAGTAGGGGAGAACTCTAGCTTTTTTGCACTGCTCCTAAAAGTGTTTCTACCAACTGTTTACATCTGTGCTTTTTGAAGTGCTAAAAATGTGTTTGCTGTCTTGGGCCCATTCTCCCAAAATTGGCTTTATATGTGGGACAAATATTTCAAATGGGAAAAAATAAACTGTGCTCAATTCTCATTCTGGGTATAGCCTGTAGAACAAATGTCACGGACATTCTTTACCCCTTGTCATCAAAGCATTGATTTCAAACATGCATTCTGTGTTTTAAAGGAGCTGAGGCATTTGTGCCTGTGTGTGTTTTTGAGTAAAACAACTGAACTAGGGAATTTCCTCAGTATTGCTGTTTTTAAGGTAAAATGGAGCTTTTAGAATGAAAAAACAACAAACCATGTGTAACCATGCAGCTCATTTGTAATTTATTCCTTTACTCATGCCACCACGGGTTATCAGACCAGGATCTGCTGTGCCCCATTCTCTCCCCCATGCTCTACCTCCCTCAGACTCACTCACTCACTCGAAGGTATATACTCCCATTGCTTCCCCCTCACAGCAATGTGCACCTGCTGCTGGAATGACCCTCATGTTTCAGGGAGAGTGTGCAGTCATCTCCTCATCATCTTAAACACTGAATTACAGTCCCTTGCGTAGCATCATGAGGAAATTATCCTAGGGGATACGCAGTAAGTCTCCTGCATCATGTAACAGGAAGGAACTGAGAAACAGGGTTTCTTTAACATTAGGATTAATATGTGTGTAGCTATGTGGAAATGATGCTGATCCTTCCTTTTCATAATGTAATGCTTTGACTGGCTGGTGCATTTATCCTTTTCCTCGAAAGCAGTTTCATATTCTCCTGGCTAGTCTGCTGTGCCTAAACAATTGCAACATTAAAATTGATTTTCCACCACTTATTTTTTCATCCTCTTGTTGTCATTTTAACATCAGCCTTGAGGATTCCCTTCTGATACACCGCCAGATGGATTGGTTTCCCTGTTTGTTGCCTGTCTGGTTTTTGTCATTTATTCATGTTCCCTATCATTTATCTACTTGTGTCTGAAGCTTTTAACCATAGTAGAATTACACAGATGTAATGCACACTATGTGATAGCTGACATTTTGAGGACACATCTGCTTCACTAAAGGTGTCCAATGTGAGCTCAACAGCACTGTTCAGATCAAGGATTTCTCAGCTTCCATTCCATAATAGAAGAAATGTAACTGCTGTTAAAAACAGAGTACTGTTCACTGTCTCACATGTCTGTTCAATTTGCATTGAATTTAGTGTTTAGATTTAAAAAAAATCTAATTATTATAATTACATGGCTAATAATTATAATGATGCCACAATTAGTTTTCTCAATAGCAACGTTGGTAGCAATGTCTCTCATATTGTCACAGTGTGTTTTGTATGAAATATTAATTACCAGTCACTGCTTTATGTACCTTAAATTTAGTGTGTCAGGCTCTCTGGTACATGTGGTGCATGTATATCAAGGAAGGACATTTCATGTATCGTCCATAAAACACTGAGCATCATCAAAGCCATGACACAGTTCTGCTTTGTAAATTCAGAACAGTGCTTTAGTAATAAACGTGGATGTCAAATTCCTGCATTTCTGATTCTCTGATAAATTCTATATGGAGGACAAGATTGGAGAGAAACACTCTGAGCTTGAGTGACCAAGCAAGAATGTGAATTTGAGCTGGAATGTCAGCAATAGTTATTCATTTATGTTTTTCTTTCCTCTACCTTAATATTTGTATTCAAATGTCACATAAGCTCTGTCAGTAGTAGTAGCTCTTACACACAGGCAGCTAAAAATGCACCAAGAGCTCATAAATCACAAGGAACAAAAAAATGGCTTAAAACAGCCTTATAGTGGTCCCTAAAATATTTGAGAAAATGTTTGTAATTTGTGAATTTAGCTTCCCTAGCTCACCTGATGCTAAGAAAACTGCTGTATGGTTGTAATTGAAACCATATTCATTTTGAGGGGGACTAAAGATACAGTGAGGACTGGTTTCAAACATAGATGTGCCTCAAAGCTGTTTTCCCAGTGAGGCTCAGTACTTTTTGTATGCTCGCCCAAATGAAAACAATAAAGATGGCTTCTCCCTGTAGCTAATGCATAATACATCGCCAGCCCTCATGGTGCGATTGGATTGAAATGTCATGCTCAGTGTGATTCCAGCATGCTGCAGTCACAGGCAGACCTCATTCCACATGTGTCACAGCTTGGGCAGGGCCCACTTTAACATGGCCACAAGTGCGCCCAGGCAGACAACATCACTTACCCCCCCCTGTAAATATTGAGAGGGTGTTGGGGTGAGGCAGGTCGGCTGTTGTTTGTCGAAGCCCCAGAGCTCTGTAAAGTAAATGTCAACCTGGCTGCTCCAGGCCGATTGATATGCAAGCTGTATTTATTGGAAATCTTGAGGCTCTGCTCACTTTCCCTCAATGTCCTTAACATATGTCAGGAGTGCTGCCAAAGACAACCCAGAGTAAATGCCATCAAAATTCACCGCTGCAGACTGATTTAGTGTATTCTGGGGTGGTCGAATACATCAACACTAGTATAGAGTACTTCTATGTCTGCTATGTCTGTACCAGTGCTTAGATTTACGCTTAGAGCTGTGAGTGTTCAGTAAAGGACAAGCAGGACTAAAGTAGGCATACCTGAAACTTAATACTAAGAATATCATATAACACAAGCGTATAAGAAATATGGCCAGTGATATGACAACAAATGGATTCAGTCAACAGCTCCTCTCCAGAGTTCCTGTCTGTAACAGCGCTTGCAGAAGTTTTTCTCTCTTTGAATCAATCAAGAGACAATGCCAAGGCCTGAGTAAATTAAGATGTCATCACAGCTCACATGCAAACACACATGCACTGACATACATTATTCTTGTCGTCCTTTTTGTCGTCATAATCCTTTTGTGGATTTAATGGTTGTGCCATGCTTTTTAAAGATCTGTAACTGATAAAGGGTGGAGGATTGACATATAAAAGTCAGTCTGAAAGGGTTACAAAGACAGGCCACTAAAAGATATGACTTAATAGCATTTTAAAAGGGCTTTCTATGGTCCTCTCTATGAAGACTTTTTTGGTACAGGGCTTTCTATGGTCCTCTCTATGGAGACTTTTTTTTTAGCAGAGGATTTTGTCCCTTCTGTCATTATGAACTGGTCATCAGATATGGGCCTCACAGCTGATAAACACAGTCAACACACTCTGAGAATCCCCCCAGACTTTGATGTCCTTATCTGTCAGTGAAGAGCCATGGAAACATCACACACATCCCCAGGCCACTTTAAAATGGCTGACCTTATAGTCTCTTGTATATGAAGTGGTCAAAAAATGTCAGGCTTTTTCAGGTTTCCATGACAACACAATACAAAAGGATGGTTGGAAACCTACCATTGACTTTGCCTTTTGTGTATGTGAAGAAAGAAAATAGCTGAAATAATGATCAAATTACTCTTTAGTTGCAGCTGCTTTTTGGTGAACTGACCTAAATGTGGAACAGAAGAGCACTATCTCTTTAGTTAATTTTTAAATGTACTAGTAATGATCACTAGGAATGATTATGTGAAAAGGGGTCTTGAAACTCTCCTTTGACAGCTCAATTGGAGTAGTGCAAAATGTTAAGGTACTGAATATAGTATATATATAGTATAGTATATATATATAATATAATGCGAGAGGGACCCTAATGCATATGAGATGATTGTCTTCACCTAGCATGTTGAAGCCATGGATATTGTGTGTCAAAAGGAAGGCTAAAAACAACACATGATTGTGAAGATTTTCAAAGAGGCTTACAAGATTTTGTGACAGTTTGTGATTATATTATCTCCAGGGTTATCCTAGCTTGCTAGTTTGTAGAAAACAAAACTAGACATATTTCTCATGGGACTCCCAATTGTTCATGCCAACAAATACCTTGGGGGTATAGCCTCCCAATGAAGCTTGTGGTGTAAGTACTGAATTCTGCTACCTTCTATGTGACCTTATGGGAATTCAGACTCAAAGCCAAGATTAAAAACAAAGAATGCCCCTACATTCAATGAACAGGCTTTCATTTATCAGTGAACACAGAGTCATGATTTCCTCTAATGTGCCTTCATCCTCATATCGTCAGAGGATTAAAACAAAAAATAACAACTATTACTCCTATTAAACTAAAACCATGGCATGCATATTTAATTAGCAGGTGTGATTACATAAGAATCTGTAGGCCTACATCCACATATTCAAGTTGAGACCCAAATTCAATACAAAATACTATAAACTTTATATTTGAATGTATGTATATGTCCAGGCAGGGACACAGGGAGTGCCTGGGCAGGGAGCCCTTGAGGTAGCTTGAGTCTTAGCTATTTTGTCAAAAGTGCCCTTTAGTACAAGATTGCAAAACCATGCCCATTTTAAAATTTGGGCCCCTGCCCCCCAGAAAGTCTGTGCATAGCCCTGCATATGTCAGTGTGAGTCTGGGAATAATCAACTAATTTCCATGGTATCAGATCATCTTTCGATCTCTGAGTATTTAACTAGCACTGATTATTTCATAAGTGGGTAGCAGCTTGCTGTAAGCATGTATGCGCACAGTTGCAATAAAACAGACTTCACAAATTCCATGTAAGATAGATCACCAGACACAACACCACAAACTTAAAATATAACAGGCAATAATAGAAAACATTAAACAAAAGAGGTGTAGAGAAACTGATCGAGTGACAGTCACATGTTTTGTGTTTTGAAAGGTACATCATGATGAGTGGCAGACATGAGGGAAATGAATAATAATTGTTAGTTACTTTTTTCATACAAATCACTAGTACATATATCATATATTGTAAATCATTAAGGCATGCTTTCCAAACCTGAAAAAGTCAAATTACAGTACATAAAAATGATGAAAAATTCTAGTAATTCTAGAAGTAGCCAAATCATGTAAATGGTAAAAGTCCAATAACTCTGAACTGAAAATAATTATTAACCAGTTTGTACTATTTTATGGATAAGTAAATGACCATGTTCCCCTAAGCACACTTCTTACACCTCTACTGTGCTTACTCCTCCAAAATCTATGACCCTGAGGCTGCTGTTTGGTCCTGGTAAGGAACGGAAAGGAAAGGAAGAAGGAAATCACACAAACACAGTTTAATTTGTTTCTTGGACAAGCATTGAAAATTAAAATTCAGGGCTGAATTTCTGCAAGTAGAATAACCTTGCAGAAAATTAATAACCTAGCGTTTTTCAGTGATGCACAGTACCCGTTCAAATACCTCTATGCTAGCACTGCCAGGTGTATGTCTAATAGCAGCACAAATTTGACATGCACCATGTTGTGTGGCTTTGGATCAAAGTTCTCAACCAAGAAATCTAGTTGAAATTTGTTGTCATTACTTCTGACCACTCTCTTCATTTCACAAATATGTGGGGACCTTCTGCTAATTTTACGAGAGAGTTGGTTACTGTAAAAGAGAATATGAAGAAATGCAAAATATATCAGTATAAATACATAAATCTAAATACATCTAAATAATAAATACATCGAAATAATAGAATTCCAAGTCAGGAAGGGTACGTAAAATCGTAACGTAAAAAAAAACACATCATGCCATATGATCACAACACATTTGGAGTGCAGCAGCTATGGCCTGATTACCTGGCTCAAAAGGGAGTATAGCTTGGCATTATTACAGCTGTTGTATGACACCACTGTTTCAGCCTTCCAAATTCACACCCATGTCTTGGGCCAAGCTCTCTCAGGTGGTGATCCCCTCCTTGCTGCCAAATGGGACAGATCACTCTGTACACATTAAACATCTGCAACTGGGCAACTGAGCTTTAAATCAGGATTATTCACTAACTGACACCTGTATCCAGAAAAAGATTAAGCTCAGATTTCATATCACTGGAAAATTCTTTGACATTGGAATGACACATTTAATATGGTATGATGTTTCTTCATAATGGGCAGGCACATAAATGCAAGTTTGGCCATTAATAAAAGAAAGAAAAGTTGCTTAACCACCTGGTTAAATTCATATCACTGTTTTAGATATGATCTGGCTTTCACATTCCTTTGAATATCTACACATTTTTTTGATTATTTGCATTAGTCTTTGTTATTACAAAAAACATCAGGACAAACACAAAAAAAAACAAACAAAAAGTGCAGTTGTGTCTCCCTTTCACACACACACACACAAAGCCAGCGAGAAGTTTTCTCCTGCCAAATAAATTCAGCTGTGGGCTATGGGACATATATGCGTACATAAATAAATGAACAAGGATTGGGAGTTGCTTGAAACCATGTCAGCCAGACAGCAGCAGTGCCAGCCCACTCCCTAATCCCTGGCCCTCTAATGTGTGTGGCTCAGCCTGAGTGACTTGGCCGGTCATCTAGTCTGTGCTGGAAGAGCCCCAGGAGGGTGAAGGAGAATTCTGATTTGACCCATGTTAGGTCTCAGAAGACTTGCCAGTACCCAACACATTCTGTCTTCTCAGGCCCAATGGCTGGCCTGATAGCACAACACAATAAAATAAGGGCCATAGTGAGGTGTATTACTCAGCCATGACGCTGTGTGTGTGTGTACATGTGGTTGTGGGCACTAGGTATGCATATTTGGTCCTCTACTGTAATTTTTCCACATTTTAATGCATATCCAGAAGCTTGAGAAAAGCAAAAACAGCAAATTTCCCTGAGCTTGAAAGGCTATGCCACTCATTCCATTTTCTGTGCTTCCATTTCATTTTCATTACTGGCTTTGTCACTGCTGTTTGTTGTCACGGTCTATGAAAAAAATCAAATAATGTCACTACAAAGTGGAAACTTTCAGCACTTTTTCAGTGTTTTCATTTCTTAGCTTAAACCTATTTCAGGATTCAGAGTTCAGGACATCTCTGTCAGGTGTTATCATACTGAAAATGTTCTTTGTCACTCAAGTATTATGCAAACTAAAGTGCAGGTTTAAAAATACATAGAGCAGTCTGAATTACAGATTATGCACATGTTGCATATTTACAAAACACTGCCCCCACTTTGTCCTTTTCCTTTAAACTGGACAGGTTTCTCAGTTCTCTGAATGAACACCTGCTGTAGAATTATGTTTTAAACAAGGTTACAAAAGTGATTCCAATTGGTTAATGCAAACCATATTCATGGGCTATTTGGTCAGGTAATGCCGAGGTTTAGTCACTTAAAGTTAATTTTGTAAGAGTGAGAGAACCTGCAGGCCTGGAAAATTGGATTCACATGGAAAAGCTGTAGCAGCCAGTGTTGACTGGATGCTGGACATGTAGCATCACCTTTCAATGGCTATTTCACCCCCCCACGTTGTCCTTCCATTTGCCATAGACGAGGGAGACGAAGGAGATGAGGGAACTTAAGGCAACGCACTGCATGATGAATAAGGAAATTCAAAATGTGAAAACATACATCAATACTGTACTGTATCTCAATATACAGACTTTCATAATTCAATAGGCCTTTAAAATCTGTCAGCCATCACTGCTTCATTGCTTGAAATTCCATGTATTATGCATATATTGTACAATAAACATAACATTGGTAATGAAAGTGGCAATAATCAATATTAATCTAGATGCAGATGCAGGTATGGCTATGTCTTCAAGTGTGAGTATAAATTAGCAGTTAGGCAAATTATGTATTCTCACAAGAAAATATATAATTATATTGATAGTTCTAATTATTAGCAACACTTAGTGACAATCCATGTCTATCGAAAATGTATCATCATCCAGAAACTGTCTTGGGCAGCAATTGGATATGATCATTGTCGATCAAGCAGGAAGGTAATTGTGCAATATCTGGCTTCTGATGAGTCATTACTTTAAAGCCATGTTTTTCATTAAACAACACTCATTTCCTCAGGAAGAACAGTAAAAACTTGACAGTGTGGTAATACAGATGAAACAAACACATATTTCGTTCAATCAAATATCTTTATGTAAGCGAAGCAAAATTTGAGGAAAAATTCTTGCCAGCCATGATGTCCTTGTATTTACTTCATTTAGGAGGTCAATTCAGACTTAAGTGCGCTAAGCATTTTTCCTCCTTTTTCTTACGCACCCTCACAAATGCATTTGTCAGTTTTTGGGTTTCAGGAATAATTTACATTCCATCGTATCACTGAAAATGGGTGGTACAAAATTCTTTGACCATGATTAAATGTAAATAGCCCTGAAAAAATACCCGCCTATCAAGAGTCTGGCAGCGACGTGACCACTTTGGGAAAATGGCTGCCTGGTAGTTGAGCTCCTGCTTCCACCCCGCCTTTTTGGTAATTTACGAACAACCAGTCTGAGTTAGGATACCATTAAGTGCTATTTCTTCAATATGAGCGCCCCAATTATTCGTGTCCCTTCGTCTGCTGACTCCCCTTCTAAAACTCCTGACAGAGAAGGAAAAACAATCACGATGACGACGAATGGGACGGTCGCTTATCCCAGTTAGTAAGTACGTTTTCAAGGCCACAGGTACACGAGACTTTGAGGCCTGTTACCCAGTCAGTCACCGAAGCTACAAACCTTCTCAGCGCTCTTAAACAAGAAATGACTGGAATCGCTTCTACCGTGGAAAAGTTGTCCAATAGCCACGACAAGATCAAAGCAGAGCTTCGCCAGCAGAAAAGCGAGCTCAACCTATCGAAAGATGCACTTGAGGCCGTAAAGGCTAAAATGGCGGAGACTGAGGATAGAAGTCGGCGGTGCAATGTCAGGCTAGTAGGGCTCCCTGGAGGTCTTGAAGGTGGCGACTCAATTCGGTTCCTACAACATCATATACCGAAATGGTCTCCAGCCATACAACCCACCCAAGGGAAGCCTTTTTTGGAAATAAACCGAGCCCACCGTATATATACTAGCGCTCGCCGAGGTACTGATAAACCCAGCACCTTGATATTCAGTTCTTGCGATACAGCGATCAAGGTCAAGACCTGCTCCGTCAGGCCAGGAGCTCTGAGCCAGGCAGCAGATTGTTTTTTTTCACGCGGATTACTCAGCTGTTACTGCAGCAAAAAGGAAGGCGTTTAGAGAAATCAGGGGGAAGCTTCGGTCCAAAGGAGTGGATAATGTTCTACTTTACCCGGCGTTACTAAAAGTTATGGTGGGCGGAGAACAGCTGTGTTTCAAGAGTCCGGAGGAGGCTTCTTCCTATTTTAATCAACGCTTCCAGGATACCTCCTTGGCGAAGAGTTGAATGGGCTCTACAGCAAGCAAGGGACACTGGGTTCAAGGACTGGAGAGTTTACTTCTCAGTCAGTGTTTCGGGTTTTGACTCCCTATTGCTTTTACGTTGGACCGGCTACTCCTGGACTTGTTCTGCTTTGAACTTTTGTTTGGTCACGTTAGCTGGTCTTATTCGGTAAGAGCAAAGTTAATGGTCAGTGGTTCTGATATGTTTCTCGTACAGTTTATATTTAGATGGTTATCTTTTAGATCTTAATTTAGAAAGGTAGTTTTTAGCATTGCAATTTAACGATACAGAGGTAGGCTAATGTTTGTTAGCTTACTGTTGTTACTTATGGCCGCATGCATATAGCTGCTGTTTAATATCGGTTTAGCGAGCAAAAGGTCATTTCTTTTCTTATTTGTCACCTGAATTTGTTGTTACTGGAACTAGTCTGGGCTTCCGGACATTTTCTTGCAGACGTGCTTATACCATGCTGGTTGTTCGGTCCGACATATGTACGTGGTATAGGCGGGGTGGGACTCTACTACAGTTAGCCCTTCTTGTAATGTGGTGCACGGGTGCGAGTACGGTTCAGGCTGGAGTGTGGAGGGAGGGTAGACTGGGGGGCCTGGGATATTCTTGTTCGGGAGGGGGCAGTGGGAGGGAGACGGGATTTCGCACTGCTGTTTCAGTTTTGTACACTTGTAGTAGCTGTGTAGATCTCATGTATGGATTTGCTTGGTCCCTCGAACTGCGTATCACTAGCACTTTTCGTACAGATCGAACCATGTGCTATGCATTTATTTTTCGATTACTTTACTCGGTCAGATTGTTCAGCAATTTATTTTTCAAATTCATATGGCTCTAGTGATTAACTCATGGAATTTACGTGGAGTGAACGAACCTGTCAAGAGAGCTGTTTACAGTATCTGCTGAGGAAGAGGGTCGACATTGCTTGTGTACAAGAAACCCACTTACTCTCCAAAGACACTAGCGGTTTGCAAAATAAATACTATAAGATAATCGCACACTCATCGGCTTCTAGCAAACGCGGGGGCGTTGCCATAATTGCTAAACGACCACTAGGTCTGAAGGTTCTATCTCACGGTGCAGATACAGAGGTGAGATTTTGTTGCTTTATTACATCTTTGAATTCAGTTCAAGTATGTATTGCAGTTATATACGCTACTAATATTTCTGAAAAATCCTTCTTTGATGAAGTGAAGCGTATTTTGTCTTCTATCGGTAACACACCCATCATACTAGCGGGGGATTTAAATCATTTGTTTGACCCTAATTTAGATTCTTCCCATCAACCAACCTCTCAATCCATCAATATTACAAATGCATTAAATGGGTTTAAATATGATCTTTCACTGTGCGATCGTTGGCGGATTGAAAATCCCTCTGCAAGAGACTACACGTTTTTCTCGGGGAGACACAAAACATTTACCAGAATAGACATCATTTAGGTCTCTAGTAGCATTTTGCGTCATGTAAAATCCACCGAGATTCAGAGTATTTACTATTTGATCATGGTCCAGTTTCTTGTTGTTTTAACTTTTATCCCGGTCTAAATCGTGAAAAGAGATGGAAATTTAATACTTTTGCTACAAGATAACTTCGTGGAATATATCAAAAGAGAGCTAAGTGATTTTATTACGATAAACTCTTCATCGGAAGTCTCTCCTCATTGGGAGGTGACAAAATGCTGCATAAGAAGCTCTACAATTTCATATGCTTCTCACATGAATTAGTCAAAGTTGTACATTGTACAGCTATCAGCTGTTGTTAAATGCTCAGATAGATTAACATATTTAGGTATATCTATTTACAATATTATCTCCGCTATTTTGAGGCACAGTTACACCAACTTGCTGACAAACCTAAAATCAGGTTTTGAAAAATGGTCCTTCCTCCAGTTCACTCTCCACGGCAGAATTTCCGTTATTAAAATGAGTATGCTGCCCCAGATTTCATTTTTATTTTCAATGTTACCTCTTTCTCTACCCTACAAATTTATTGATCAGATTAACTCCCTATGTTCTCGATTTATTTGGAATGGGAAATGTCCTAGAATTGGATTAGCTACATTGTCACGTCCAAAAGCTGCTGGGGGTCTCGCATACCCAAATTTTTTACATTTTTACTGGGCCTTTCAGATCAGGGTTATGTTAATGTGGTTTCAGGCAGACGCTAGGGTTTCTTGGCGTTCAATAGAGGAAGGAATAGTACGACCATACCGTTTACAAGACTTATCTATGCTTTAGGTTGGCAAAAGGTATTATTGTAATTGCATGGGTACCATTATTTCTCAGTCTCTCAATCTTTAGATGCTCTCTGCCCTGCTGTCTCCAGGCCATCCCGACCATCACCCTCCTGTCCATGGCTTACTGACTCCCTCCGCTCTGACAGGACTGCGCTGCGAGCTGCTGAGAGGAAGTGGAGGAAATCCAGATCCTCCGTGGACCTGGCTACCTATCACTCTCTGCTAACAGCATTTACAACCACAACAACATCAGCTAAGTCCTCTTTCTTCCAATCCAAAATTAATGCTAACATAACTAACCCACGAAAACTTTTCTCCACCTTCTCCACCCTCCTCTCCCCTCCTCCTCCCTCCCTCCCCCTCTCTCCTCTCTGCCAATGATTTCAGGGTTTACTTCGAGGAAAAGGTGACCAGCATCCAGGACTCCTTCACTCCTTCAATAACACTCTTGACCACCATGACCAACTGCATCAACCAGCTGTCCTCCTTCAAGCCGCTCAAAGACTTGGAAGTGCTTAAACTCATCACAGACCACCATGCCACAACCTGCCCTCTGGACCCCATCCCCTCTACTCTGCTCCAGTCTATATCTGGTGAGATCGCCCCATTTCTTTCCTCATTTATCAATTCCTTACTAATCTCTGGTACTGTCCCCAAGAAAGACTTCAAGAAAGCTCTGGTCACACCGCTCCTGAAGAAACCATCCACCGACCCATCAGATGTTACAAACTACCGACCAGTATCTCTCCTCTCATTTCTATCTAAAACCCTGGAACGTGCAGTACTTAACCAACTATCCCCTTTTCTTCTCAGGAACAACCTTTTGGACCCCCATCAGTCAGGTTTCAGAGCTGGCCACTCAACGGAAACCGCACTCCTGGCCGTGACAGAGGCTCTCCACACTGCTAGAGCCTCCGACTCCGACTCATCCTCCTCGACCTCTCCGCTGCTTTCGACACAGTCAACCACCAGACACTAATATCAAAGCTGTCTGAGATGGGCATCTCTGGAACCGCCCTCTCCTGGTTCAAGTCCTACCTGACTGGTAGATCCTACCAGATCTACTGGAAAGGCTCCACCTCTGCACCCACCCCCCTCACTACAGGAGTTCCACAGGGTTCAGTACTGGGACCCCTACTCTTCTCAATTTATATCAACTCTCTTGGCTCAGTTATCAAATCACATGGCTTCTCCTATCACTGTTACGCTGACGACATCCAACTCTTTTTCTCTTTCCCTCCCTCTACCCCCCAGGTCAATGAAATAATCTCTGCATGCCTGGCTAACATCTCCAAATGGATGTCATCCCACCATCTAAAGCTGAACCTCAGAAAAACTGAACTGCTCTTCATACCAGCCGGCCCTTCCCCCCTGCATGACCTCTCCATCACCGTAGATGGCACCACAATACCATCCTCTTGGTCAGCAAAGAGCTTGGGCGTCATCCTCGACAGCAACCTGGACTTCAAGGAGTACATTGCTCGCACGTCACGGGCCTGCCGATTCCTCCTCCACACATCAGGAGGATTCGTCCATTCCTGACAACATACGTGATGCAGCCCCTTATCCAGGCCACAGTTCTCCCTCGCCTGGACTACTGCAACGCTCTCCTCGCAGGCTTCCCAGCCTGTACCACCCAGCCTCTCCAGCTCATCCAGAACGCAGCTGCTCGACTAATCTTCAACCTCCCCAAATTCTCCCATGTTACTACCCTGCTTAAATCCCTCCACTGGCTTCCTGTCGCTGCTAGGATCAGATTCAAGACCCCTGACCCTCGCCTTCTCTGCAATCAACAGGACAGCCCCTACGTACCTCCAAGAACTCATCCAGCCCTACACACCAGCCCGACCCATGCGCTCAGCAGCAACTGGACACCTTGCTCCTTGCATGGTCAAGGCAGGAGGTGCTCGTTCTGCCAGACATTGGCGTTTTGCCTACATCGCTCCCCAGTGGTGGAATGAACTCTGTCCTGCTACGGACAGCTCCTTCACCCCATTCCTTCAGACGGGGCCTGAAGACACACCTCTTCAGACTCTACCTGGACTGACCCAGCACACAATTGCTGCCCCCCCCCCCCAATCAGTGCTGTCGTAAATTGCTGTGCTTTTTAAATTGTTTCTTGTTGCCGCCTTTACTCTGACACTCATTGTGCCGTTTGAAGTTCTTGAAGTTTGAAGGTGTATCGTATTAGTTGCCCTATACGCTGTAGTTGTACAAATCTGACAGTACTGTGTCCTCAAACAGACCTTGCTCTCAGCTGAGAACTGTCTCATTGTGGAACTGTGCACATCCTGTCCCTGTACTGTCGCTATACTTACTGTATGCACTTTTGTAAGTCCCTTTGGATAAAAGCGTCTGCTAAATAAATAAATGTAAATGTAAATTTCCAACACACTACAAGTTTGGGCTGATGTGAGCAAGTTTTTTCTGTGGTCCTCTGCACTGCATTCCCATTTCCCCCATATGGAGGAATAAAGCTCTTGTCAGGTTCTCATCCCTTTGTTTTTTCTCCCTGGGCACGCTGTAACATCCAGACACTAGGTGACATTTTTAAGGTCTCAGGGTTATTTTCCTCTCCGGAACTACAGGAAAAATACTCAGTGGATAAGCTCTCCTTCTCTTTATACCTTCGGCTTCGGTCAGCTCTCCAGTCCTGTGGTATTTCGTTACAATCATCAATTCCTTGCCACCCCTTTTTGAGTTTATTACAGTACAAGCCTCATGAAATTGGTTTTGCATCACTCCAGAACTTGAAAACCTTAAAATTCACAGCAAAATGGGAAAATGATTTACAAAAGTTTGGCATCCTGCCTGATTGGAAAGGACTTCAGCTAGACTACAAAAAAACACTTCTCCCAAGGTTCTTTCTGCCTGGGAAGCACTTGTGGAGAAAGTGCTGCAAATGTTCGAGTGACCAAAGAGTCCTTGAAATAGTTTTTTTCTTGTATATATTCATTATGCTTATATACGCTATTTTGGTGCCAGTATTACACTATTTGTCTTTTGTATCTTTTAAGTACTGTATTTATTTTGCCATACTCAGCCACATATGTTTGTGTTTTCAAGATGCTGAAATATTTTGTACCTTCGTCTCCCCATCCTACCCCTCCCCCTGGGTAGGGGTTGAGGAAAAAGTTAAGATACAAATAAAAAAGTTATTCACAAAAAAAGAGTCTGGCATCCACTCTCAGAGTTATTAGTCCTCATTGCAGAACACAATCAGAAGACTCTCACTTTACTAATGAATGATGCTGATGCTTTTGGGGAGGGGGGGCAGTTCTGGAACAGAGATGAACCTTTTCAATACTTCAACAAGGTGCAAGTTAAAAATGTCTACCAAATATTTTATTTTGAAATGGAAAAAAAACAAGTTTGTTTTTCTTTTTCTTTTATTATTTTAACTAATACTGTAAGAATAAAGCGGCCATTTGGGTTAAAATATTTGATTGTACAGTTAAATGTTAATTTGAAACAGTCGATTCAGATTTTAGTTTATGAATGCCCCTGTGTGCATGGTTAAATATGGACATTGATAAATGGGAGGTTGTCTGTGGTCTGAACTAGCTAGTTCATGTGGTTGTTCAGACCACTACCTAGCTAGAGGGCAAAGTGGGCCCATACTTCCTGACTGTTCTAGGACAACTGTGTCAGCTGTCCCATGGCACCGTTAGCTTTTTATGTTTGCAGCTGTGTCTATACAATGCCCTTTTTATTCATCGTCAGTATGAATGGGCCTACAAAATGTCGGTTTGACAGGCTATCATTTCAATTATAGCGACTGTTACAGCGACTGAGTTGTGACATATTTCTTGACTCCTTCAAACTCGAAAGCATTAAAAATAAATGTTTCATAATAAAATCAATAGATTACATTTTTGTTTGCTAGCAGCTAGTTAGCGCATTTTCAAATAAACTGAGCTGGCTGTATTCACGGAAGAGAATCCTATTCTCTCTTTGTCTTCTGGTGAGAATTAAGTGTTGCTGAACCACTGGAGAATGTCTTAGCTCACTACCAACAATATTGCCATTGATTTATGGGAGTAGCACTTTTAGGATATACCATGATGTACCAACTTGCAGCTACTGTATGTGGTTTGGATCAAGAGCAGTTTTCCCAGCATAACCAGCATAATGTGTGCATCTAGTTGGCATTCGGCTTCGGTCCAGGATATGGATAAGTGTTTCTTTATTTGTAGATAGTTGTTGTTTAGCTGCTGTGATTGTGTGACCAGCTAGTTTCGATCTAGTGTCAATTTGTCGATCTGTCACACCTGTGTTTAGATATAGCCAGCTGTAAGTCGTTATTGCTTTGAATTAGGTAATTAGCACTCTCAGATATTTAACTCTAGTCAGAGGCTGCCTCGTTGTCAATCTGTTACACCAGCTGCATTTCTTGTGCCGCTTTCCTTCTCTTCACCGAACTCGCCTCTCACCAAGCCATGTGTTTTCTCCCTATCCCTGTTCACTCCTCTTCTTCCAGGTGATACAACCACCGCAGACGCAACCCGGCCAATCTGGTTCATCCCACTCTGTCCTCCTTGGAGGTACTGTCAGTGGTGGGTGGACTCTGGAACTGTCAGTCATCGGTCCAGAAAACAGATTTCATCATTGCCTACGCTGAAACCAACTCCCTTCAGTTCCTGGCTCTCACCAAGACCTGGATTTCTCCTAACACTGCTACCCCTGCTGCCCTGTCTTCTTCCTACTCTTTAATACACACCACAGTCTTCAGGCAGAGGAGGGGGCACAGGCCTGCTTGTATCTCCATCTTGGAGATATTGCCTTGTACCCCTCCAGAGCCTCTCTATCACCTCTTTCGAACTGCAATAACTGTCTCTCATCCCCTTAAACTCACCATTGTCATTCTGTATCGCCCCCCAGGTCCACCCAGTCTCTTCATCGATGAACTCGACACGCTCCCGAGCTTCCTCCCGGACACCCCGCTGATTCTACTGGGCGACTTCAACATCCAACCTGAGAGCTTCTCAATGGCTAGCGTGCTCTCGCTCCCACACTCCTTCTCCCTCACCCTCTCCGGCAACCAGCTCGACCTTGTGCTCACAAAGAACTGCGCCACGTCCCACTTCATGGTGACTCCCCTCCATGTGTCCGATCACTACTTTGTATCTTTCTCTCTCTCTCTCCCTGCCACTCTCAACTCCCCTGATATCCCCACTACCACCTTCAGGAGGAACCTTCACTCCTTTTTACACGCCACATTCTCCTCCATTGTTCTCTCCACCCTCCCTCCCCTCACCTCTTTCTCATACATGCCTGCTAATACTGCTACAACTGTTTTTAATGTCTGTCTCAATCTCTAGATACTCTCTGTCCCCTTATCTCCAGGACATCATGGCCGTCGACCTCCTCCCCATGGTTGTCCGACTCCCTCCGCTCCGATAGAGCTGCGCTGAGGGCCGCCAAGAGGAAGTGGAGGGAATCCAGATCCTCTGACGATCTAGCGTCCTACCACTCCCTCCTGACAGCATTTACGACTGCAACAACAGCAGCTGAGTCCTCATTTTTCCAAAACAAAATCAACGCTAACATCACTAACCCCCGCAATCTCTTCTTTACCTTTTCCAATCTTCTCTCCCCTTCTCCTCCCCCCTCCCCTTCTCTTCTTTCTGCAGAAGACTTTAAGGCTCACTTGAATCACAACCCACCAAGCTACAACCTGCCCTCTCAACCCCATTCCTTCCATCCTTCTCCAGTCTGTATCCGGTGAGATCGCCCCATATCTCTCCTCCATCATCAACTCATCTCTAACTACTGGCTTTGTTCCCACAGGTCTTAAAAACGCTCTGGTCACCCCCCTGCTAAAAAAACCTACTGCTGACCCATCTGACATGAACAATTACCGTCCAGTATCCCTCCTGCCATTTGTATCCAAATCCCTTGAACGTGCTGTGCTTAACCAACCTCAAAATCTCCCTTTCTCCCCAAGCACAACCTCCTGGATCCCCACCAGTCCGTGTTCAGACCTGGGCACTCGACTGAAATGTCACTCCTGGCAGTGACAAAGGCCCTCCACACAGCTAGAGCCTCGGACTTGTCCTCGGTCCTAATCCTCCTCAGCCTCTCCGCTGCGTTTGATACCGTCAGTCACCAGCTGCTCATCGCCAAGCTCTGAGACTGGCATCTCTGGCACTGCCCTTTCTTGGTACAGGTCATACCTGACTGGTAGATCTTCCCAGGTCTACAGGAAAGGCTCCACCTCCACACCCACTCCCCTCACTACAGGCGTCCCCCAGGGCTCTGTATTGGGACCTCTTCTTCTCTACATCAACTCACTTGGTTCAGTTATTAACTCACATGGTTTCTCCTACCACTGCTATGCTGGTGACACTCAATTAATCTTCTCTTTTCCTCCCTCCACACCCCAGGTCAACAAAAAGATCTCTGCATGCCTGGCCGACATCTCCAAATGGATGATCTCCAACCACCCGAAGCTAAACCTGGACAAGACCGATCTACTGTTTATCCCGGCCAACCTCTCTCCTCTTCAAGAGCTCTCAGTTACTGTTGACGGCACCACAGTAACTTCCTCTACATCTGAAGAGCCTGGGTGTCACCCTCGCCAACAAGCTGGGCTTCAATGACTTCATCTTGCAGACTCCTGTGGATTTCTTGTCAACATCAGGAGGATTTGCCCTTTTCTGACCACCTGCTCCACCCAGCTGCTTGTCCAGGCCACGTGCTCTCCCGCCTGGACTATTGCAATGCCCTCCTTGCAAGCCCCCCAGCCTGCATCATTCAGCCGCTGCAGCTCATGCAAAATGCAGCTGCTAGGCTGATCTTCAACCTCCCAAAGTTCTCCCATGTCACCCCTTCACTGAGATCCCTCTCAGATCCCGGTCGCAGCCAGGATCCACCTCAAAACCTTGACCCTCACCTTTTCTGCTGCAAAAAAGACCACCCTGACCTATCTCCAGGGACTCATCCTACCCTACACACCCCCTCGACAACTTCGCTCTGCCACATCCGGATGCCTCGCTCCTCCTACCGACAGAACAAAAGGACCACGCTCCTCGCAATGTCACTTTTCCATCATCACCCCCCAGTGGTGGAATAAACTCCCCTCCTCCCTGAGAACAACTCCTTCACTCCAACCCCTCAGACGTGGGCTGAAGATACACCTCTTCAGACTCTACCTGGACTGATACCCGTGCCATTTTGACCCTGTTAATCTAAGATTCTTGGTCCGTACCTCTAGCACTCTCTCTTACATTATATTTGTAGCACGTTTTTGCCTAGGTAGTATAGCAGCACGTTATTATCCCAGTGACTGTATTTGATATGTGTAACCTTAGATCAGATTAGCTGTGGCTTGCTACACCGTCCTTGTGCCTGCTGTTTGCCCACTATATGCACTTTTGTATGTCGCTTTGGTTAAAAGCTTCTGCTAAATGAATAAATGTAAATAACCGGGGCTGCATATGGATTTATGTCACTTCCAGGTTTTCAGAGAAGTCCTGTGGTCGTCGATAGTCAATGTTGCCCTTTCTATTTCCAGATACAAGAGGACAGTTAGCTATGTAGCTAGCTAGTGGTCAGAAACACTTTCCAGTTGCCCTCTGCAATCTATTTCACTTTACTGTACCTTGTCCAAAGCTAACTACCATTTAAACTGTACAGAATGTTATGAAACTGATTACAGAATCATAATGCCAATGTCCCCCTTTTAAATTACAGCACTAAAGTAAAAGGTGACCTATTATAAAATATTTTTGTAGTGGCTAGCTAGCTACATGCTGTTTTCAGCGAAAACCTGTGATTAAAACTACGAGTGCATAGAATACAATACAGGGCAATTTGATATAAAAGAACACCATAGGACAGGGATTATTATTTGAATCACTCTGGTTAATTATCAAACTTTTTGGAGTGCATCTTAATGATGCATTACACCTGCCTTCTATTCCCCCATTTTCAGACCTCAGAGAATGCCATTTGCCATATGCCATTTTCAAAGAAGATAAACATTCATGATTTTATTGACAATACCATCAATTGTGATAAAATACAATATTTGTCAAACAGAAACTATTTTCGATGTTTATGCTGTTACACACAATCGCTACTGTGGCACACGGCTTTTTCAACCATTTCATCCAGGTACAACTTGCAGATTTACGGGTCAGAATGCAAATCTTAATATAATTCTACACACCCTCATTCAGAGAAAAAGTCCCTCCTTTTGGGCAAACTCCGCCCCAAAGCCTTAAGCAGCCCATGTGTGAATTTTGTTAGTGGTAACGGAGGTGTACAGCTCTCTGCAGAGGCACTTAAGTCCTGTAAAGGCCGATTTACACCTCATGCGACCAGCTGGTGCACAAGCAAAAGGATGTACTTTTGACCAGTGCTGTCGTTACGTCCGATCATTTGGGGCTATGCCCCCGAATATTTTAAGCCTAGCCCCAAATATTTTCGCCCTGAAAAAGGAGGTGTTTATAGCAAAACAACAGACAGACTGTGTAACAGAGTGGAACTTGACTTGCAGCGTCCAAAGGTGTGATAATATTTATTATAAAGGTAGATATAACCTCCCCAACCTACCAATGCCGATCTCCCTTCCAAAAAAAAAAAAAAAAAAAGACAATAATGGCCGTCCATACAGAGGATCACTGTGCCCCTGGATTTTGCGAAGGTCTACTCAGACGACAGGAAGATCGTTGCGTTTGATGAATGATTGATGATAAATGTCGTCGCTGCTGGAACACAAATCAACAAACAGGAAAATGAGTTGGAAATTACCCCCTGTAGTCGTAGGCTGTCAAAAACTTGTTTTACCATGACAATTTTCATGGACAACTTTGACAGTCACTTAGACATCATTAACCTACTTGTTAAGGACTTTGGAGTTATAATGGACCCAGACCTCTCTGCTCAACCCACATGCAAAAAAATCTTTGCAGACTAGCATTTTTCAGCCATGAAATATTGACAAATGTATGCCTTCTCTGTCCATAAGAGATGTGGAAAAGCTAGTTCATGCATCTATTACATCTTGATTAGACGATTGTCATACTCTTTTTTTCTGGATGCCTGATAACTTATACCTGAAAATAAAGTTACAAAATAACAGCAGCTGACCTGAATTATTCTATTGCAAGTTGCTGTGATATAAGTGGGTTAAAGCACCCACTACATGTGTTCTTCTAAGCATATACTGTATGATAAACTACTGGTAAGCCATTGGCTAATGCATAGTTAATTCCATCCTTAACTCAACATTAATGACTGTTCCTCACAGCTTTCAGTTTATAAATACAGTCACAAACAGTTATATACAGAGCATAGGTTTATGGCACAATACCTTCTTGATCAGATAATAACTTCAAAAATGTCAAAAGGGAATTTAGCAAACTAGCTATCTATCCAGTTATTCTTCAATATATTTTAGTAGAGAGCATTTTAATATCTTGTTAAAATTTTAAAGCAGTCCTCAGTCGTCAACATCTTTGGAGTAAATCACTGCGGTTCCTGATTTCTATTATTCTACTTTCTGGCAAGATGCTATCCTTGAAGTCATTCAATATATAAATTAAAATGACATATAGGATGACTTATAATGAACAGTAAACATGGTGGAAGAAAAATGCAATGAAAACCCACCTATTTCAAATGAACTCCAACTTACAGTCAAGACAGTTAGCGGACCTGTCTGTCAAAACAGGTCTGTCCAGTCTGGTTAAGACAGGCCAAGACCAATCCAGTGGAGACAAGGCATGATATCAGCACTTCTTACAAATGAAATGCAATACATTTTTTGAAGAGTGAAGAAATAAGTATGATACTTCCTCTACACCCCCCTAATGAGATATCTTAACATGTATGTTCCTCACATTTTTGATGAATCAGCTGACATCTGACAATTTGATGCCATAAGTTTTTCATAAGGGATCATTGTCAAAGGACTGCATTATTCAGGTATTCAGATTATTTTCCCTGTGCATTATCTACCATAATCGCTTGAATATCATACTCATGTGTATATTTCAGGTATGAGGAGGAAAGTAAGATGTCATAGACTTTGCCTAGGGCAGCTTTACATTACAGTATGTAATTAGATTCTACATATCCTACAACTGGTAGATTAACCAGAACTCATTAACTCAGCACACAGAAAGGACATAGTTTCAGAAGAACTGAAATATCTTACATTGTGTTTATCTCAAGTAAAATGTTTAGTAGTCAGTTTAGAGGGGTAATTGAGAGCACAGAAGAAAACACTGACAAATTAAATTAGCCTCCCAACCCTTCTTCTTGGTGATACTGGAGTCCCTTCCAATACGACACAGATGGTCCTCCTGGCAACCAAAGAGCAGACTCCATGGGGAGTTATCGGTGACCAATTTGGAGCCCAGGTCCCCGCAGACTGTTTTCAAGCATCTTTGTGAGTCCCCTCTCATGTTTTGGAGCCAAGGTGGGGCTGATCTCGGCAGGACACCCTGGCATGTCAGAAGCGACCGGCACTCTGTGCTGTCCACAGACACATTACTTTTGCCTGAGAGCCACGGCAAGAGATTACAGTCAATAATCGACAATAGTCAATATGATACCTTGCTTTCAATATCAAAGTGAACAGTGAGGGGTGGCGAGATTTAGGAGTGCGGCGGGAGGATAGTGCAGAAAGAAATTAAAGATGGGAACAGATGTCTGTTTCACAGATGAAAGTCCCCCAAACACAGAAGCGAAGAGGCACTCTGGATGTTTAGTCCCACCTCTAAGAGCTGGCAGAGGCCTCCCATCAGACCTTAAATTCCCAGGCAATTTATTTTATCCACTAGAAGGGAATTGGAGTTCCTTCTGCCTACAGGGTGTGAATGACAAACAGAGAACACTAGGCAACAAGGGTGTACAGATGAGTACTGCGACGGAACAATCTTTGAAATTAATTGCCAGCTGCCGAAGCCACACAACTTAATTACTGTGAGGTTATCGGCTCAGGACAGAGCACAAGGCCTCCAGGCAGAGACCAATAAAATGTAACTGTGAAATACAAAGAAAACCAGAAGATTCTTCAAATTTCAAAGGCAGCAATCACAGCAAAGATATGTCTTTCTTTTCCCTATGCTGCGCATTTTTAAAAGACACCCTTGTCATTTACAGCATGCTGGACATACTTTCCTTTTGAAAGCTAATGAGAATGCACCAACTCAAAAAATCATCTATTAACAGTTGTAAATTGGCTTAAGAAAGCAAATAACTATGATATATGAGTAGGACTCTAATTTATAAGACTCCAATTTATTAAGTGTTGTTTTGACTAAAACACCATGAGATACACCTGCTGGTTTCTTGCTGGAATTTAAACATTAGAAAGAAGATGAGCAAAATCTGTTCATACAACCTGCAGTATGTTTGTGAAAGTACAAGGATTCTTCAAAACTGATTTCCGTGGGTGTTCCTACATTACGTCTTACTGAGAAGCAGTCAGCAGCCAAACCAGATTTACATATTTCAATAAGGTTGATCAATTCAAGACATGACTATCACGGTAGAATGACTGAGCATCACTCCAATCAAATGCGTTTGGCAGGCAAAAAGATCAGATACAGAGATACAATGTAGGAATGGTGTCTTCCTTAGTTCAAAGTTGCAAATGCTGAACTTTATTTCTTAAACAGTTCAGATTCATATGAAGACATCTACTCATGAAATATTGTCATTTAAAAATAAAATATTCCAAAACTTTTTATACCCTGGCCAAATCATGTGATTGAAAATTGTACAAAGTCTGTTTTGCTTTGGTGGCCAGTGTCACCTCACTTCCTATCCCCGCCACTAATTGCATTTTTTCTGTGGGGAACCCAGCCCCCAAAAACTAGCCATGCTCAGCCTGAGCCTGAAGGAAAGAGGGCATGGGTGAGATCACGATGTACAGCATACAGCATTTATCTGTCTGCATTGGGTCTGACATCATGTGCCTGAAACCCATCACCACCCAACAAAGGGGGGGTCACATGCCAATTTTACTGCCTGTATGAAAGACCACAGCACAATAATAAACGCCAGGCTAATTGGCTATTATGGGATCCAATTAATTAGTAAAAAAACCGTACCGCAAAGATAAAGCTCTCTGATTAAATGTCCTGAATCACTCCTTTTTCATTCATGTATTATTTGCCTTTCTGTTCGTTGAGCTCTGTGTGGTGTGCACTGTTTCCTTTCCTCCCCCTCCTCTCTCTGTGCACTTTGTGGTGCGTGGTGTGTGTCTGATGTAGGAAAAGAGAGTGACAGCAGGAGATGCCATAATATTTCCATTTATTGCTCCCTTATGTGACTTTATTGACAATTAAATCATCACCATGCCTATTCCACCACTCAATTTTTTTTTTTTTCGATAAACTAGAACAGTCAGCCCTCAAAGAAGGAGCCTACTGCCCTGACTCTATCCTGCTGCCGGGCAACCACACTTCTAGTACTCAATGTAATGGATCTATGGAAATTAAAATATATCCGTACTACACACATAATATAATGAAATTAAGTTACTAAAACAATATGTACTATAAACAAATGTAAGTGAAATGTAATCTACATGACACTAATGTAGGCCTCGGAATGAGGTATACTCAATGTAGATTAATATTAGTAAAGAAACAGGATGATTAAGCATTTCTAAGTCTTGGACAATTTTTTTTGTCAATTGCACCTCTTTTTACAGAGTTAAAGTTAAAGGAAATGTTTGTGGTTTGGAGGGGAACAGGGCCTACCTGTTCATCAAAGGGCACCAACAGGAAGGACTCCAGCCCTTGGGTCCTTCGGCTGATGGGACTTGTAGGGTTGGGAGAGTGCAGACCAATGGGCTGACCAATATGAGAGGTGACTGTGAGGGAGGTTCCGTGGTTGCTTTTTAATAATTGAATTGAATTGAATTAATTTAATTGAATTGTATTGTGTTGTAAAGAGCAAATATACCTATGAAACATTTTAGATGTGGTAGGGTGATGTCAGTCTGCCAGTATCTGTTGGGTTATGGCTTTTGTTGAGTGGATTAATTATTTTATTCTGCTTAGTGTAGTCCAAGATGGCTGATTGCCTTTATAAGAGCAACATTCAGTCAGTAGGGGACAGGCTGGTGGAGAGTGTAGTGGGTTTGAGAGCTGCAGTGTAATGATGTGGTCTGTTTTTGCCTGCATAGGCAATCATTGTTTGCATTTTGTTTGTTTGTGTTTTTCTTTTTTTTTTTCCTCCACTGTTGGTTTATTATTTTTTTGTTACCTTCACTGGTCACAGGCTTGGGAGAAATAAACCACCATCACCTCATCATCAAACCTTTTGACCTCAGCAGTTTTTTTTTTTTTTCCCATTGCCTCTCAGTCATTCCATGACATACAAACACTCAGGGAATCTAGGAGGAATTGGAATCTCTGTATTGCATTTCTGTGCATGCTAAGAATTGCATAAAGGCACTTTTTGATATTAGAATGTATGCAATCTTGATTGTGAGAACATATACTGTATAAAATGTAATCAGAGACAAATTGGTGCAGAGAAGAAACAACAATATTACATTGAGGAAAAATTTAATTACATCTCATAAATTCAAAATACTGTCATAAAAAATCTTGGAAAGGAAATTAAAAGTCCATTTTTATGTATGTATATATGTATTTATTTATTTATTCAAAAATAGATCTCATTGCATGAGTGGGTTCCAGCTGTTCTCAGTTACAGTACTATAATGCAGAGAACTGCGATACAGATTTTTAATGAACAGTTTGCTCATCCTAAAATCACTGAGCTGGAAGTGATGATGGAATTACACATATCCTCAAAGGGGGGTTGGTGCTGCCCTTAAGCACCATCAATGAACAAGTGCAATCACCTCATATTGTGCAAACAGAACCATTCAGAAAGCAATTACTTTGAATGTGAAGATGTCGCAAAATATGTGTGCTGGAAAATTTTATATATTACAAGATGTTTTTTGATGTACATGTTTTTTTTACTCCTTTTTACTCAGGCAGTCTGTAGAAATTATGGAACTGGTATATGCTCGCTCTCCAAGCCTGCCTGCTATTTCAGTGTGCATGGCAGATTAGTAAATTTGTCAACATCATGTTGCAGCTGAAGTCTAATTAACCTCACGCACCAAGTTCGGTGTTATTCATCTGCCTGAGAATTAACATTGTACTTGACAATGGCACTCCGATAACCTGATCCACCATCACTCCACATCCTCAGCACCCTCAGCTGGTCCTCAGCGGACCTCCTGATCCAGACCTATTTTATGGGAGCAATCCAGGCAGGGTAGGACATGGTGGGGGGGGTAGCCATTCTCAGGGAGATGCTGACCCTTTGAACATTCGCCTTGCCGTTGTATACCCAACTATTAAAACCTGGCGCCTCTCTCTCTCTCTCTCTCTCTCTCTCTCTCTCCTTTTGCTTTTATCTTTTTATATTTTTATTTCATCAGCAGGATGATCATGCATGTGTGCCTCCAAAGCATGTGCATATCAAACAGTGAGAGCAACAGAAAAAAAACAATACAGTGCAACTAATCATTTACAGTCATGAGAAACATTTCAATGAAAGATTGATAAGATTGGTAAAACAGAAAAATCAAATTTAACAAGCAAGTAAGTGTCATATTAGACCTCATGTGTTTCAGATATAAGGGGGGTGCTCATCATGACTGCCTTACTTAATGTCAGTTTGTGTTCTGTCATCTCTTTGGCCATGGTAGCATATTGCACAGTGCACATTCCTAACTCAACAATGTTATATTTACGGTAGCTTTACAGTCTAAGTAATTGCAAAAGCCCTTGGTTGCAAGATAATTGCATGTTCAAAACCTATTTTCTGAATTTTATGTTGAAATCTTCACTTTCCTTTTATATTTGATATTCATTCATATATAGAAAGAAGGCTACAATATTAAGCCAGCTTCTACCATATTTTAGACAGAAGTCAACATTTTCATTTACCATGGTGTTTGCCTTTCTTTATCAAACATGTCAGCAGTGAGTATTTGCGTGACAGCAGAGCTGGAACTGATTTTAATGGTAGGCTCAGTGCCCCAGACTGGCCAGATATCATCTCGTAATCACATCCCTGCTCCTGCTGACCGAGCAGGGAGTGTCGACAGCAGAGGATTACTGTAAGGTACAGCTGCTGTCTATGTTATTAGGGATCTAAAAGTAATTGAGGGTTAGAAACTCAAAATGTCAGGTTCCAGATTGAAACACCTGAGCTTAAAGGGTATAGATGTTTCTCAGCTTGTGAAAATATAGTCATGTGACACTGCTGATTTCAGGCAGGATAATACATGCCTCTACAGAGGTGCTCAATACCTGACACTAACTGCTGACTCAACATTATTATGAGGAGTCACATTTGGTAATATTTCACATCCATTCAAATTAATATTCAGGCTTCATTATTTAGAGCTCCAATTAGATATTCATGCTTGATGTATAGTCCTTGGAATCCTTGAAATTGTTGTATCGTAATTTCTACAATAACCACATACGCACCAATGGGAAAAAAAACATGATTTGCAACTCTTGTTTAAGGGTTGTTGATGGTTTAGCTCATTAGTTAACATGATTTATTTTTTTTTATTGTTATTTCCTGCACACATTCCTAGCACACCCTGTACAAGCGTATGTCATAATTGATTTAATATATGACAATTTATCAAAGCTTGTTTTAGAGATTAAAGGAAAACATGGTTCCTTATTGTTTGAATATACAGAAACTAAGCTAATTAAACTTTAATCTAAACTTGGCTTTCTTTAAAATAATGAGCAACAACCATTCAAATTAATTACACACCATAAATGGCTGAAAGATGCCATCTCTATCAAAACTGCAAGAATAGTATAACAGTGCAACAAAAGCTTCTAATGTCTACCTTCAACAACAGTTCTAATATTATATATAGAACTGTGTGCTTTTGATTTTTAATTCAGCTGATTGTCAGAATTTTACAAAATCTGATATGATAGTAAAAGATGGTAAAAGATCAGATCTGAAAGCTGATATTTTACTAAATATGATCAATGGCTACTTTCTGCATGAATAAACAGTACATTTTGGCAGTGATATTAAATAATATGTTTAAATACATTTATGTTCTTAGATCTGGAACTGTTTTGCACAACAACTTTCATTACAATTTTGGCGCTCTTCCTGCTCCATCTGAATTGACACACGATTGCCAAACAAGGAGCATGACAAAATGAACAAATGAGAATAATTCGTTCCAAAATGTACTTTGAGAGAGAACTGCATGTGATTGATTTATGAAGTAAAGGAGTTCATTATCCCAATTCAACCATTGACCCTGGATTTAACTTGAAATGCCACTGAGGTTACCTTCAAATATGCTCCACAACTTCCCAGGAATGGGATCTTTATGCCAGGGCATGCAAACAACAAACATTAATAATGCCACCTTGATTAACCGCCTCTTGTTGCAGACAACTACTCCATGATGGATAATGGCAGAGTGTGACACAGGAAGCCCTATGCAAACTCTGAGCTGCAGCACCAGTGTGGACTGCATCTTGATCAGTATCCAGCCATTTTCACAGCCACCCTATCTCATCAGCCAAATTCCCAGCTAACACACAATCTCATCAGAAAGGTTTTGCAACATAATGGTAATGTTTACAGCTTCCTTTAGGACCATAACAGTGGTGAGAGAAAGTTAAGTGTTAACTGGGGTTCAAGGGGAGAAGAAGTGATATCTGTTGATGAATTACACACCATTTAATGATGATGACAGAACTGAGGTCGTACTCACATATGTACAAAAAAGATAAAAAGGCCTTCACTATTTGCACAGAAGATGGAAAAAGTAGGTGAATAAGTTCATTGGCTCCAAGCTCCAGAAAAAGCATTTATTTATTAGTTATTAGTATTTATTTATTAAAACACAGATTTTACTGTGTTCAGGCTCAGCCTAAACAGAGGACCCAGGCTATCCCAGTGAGGCATTTTCCCATGAAAGTAGTCCTCTGGAAAATGGCACTTTACAGACCCTCACTGGTTTTTCAGAAAGAAGTAGGAATGGCCCAATAGCATCAAATATGGAAAGGCTGGACTTCCTAGTTCATATCAAATTCATACTTAGTGAATATTGTCTGTATGACAATATTGATGATGAAAGTCAAGGTCACCATACTGACATTAAGAGTAAAGGGGGTGGCATTCTTAGTGCCACTCACTATAACCCTGCACATGGGTTAGAATCTCCACTGTAAAAAGCGCACATGTTCATGTCCTCACTTTCACAAGATGATGGTTTCCAGGCAGTCCCGTATGTCTCCTCATTTCTTTTCAGCAGCTGTTTGCAAATATGTGGATGGATGAAGCTTCAGTTAAATAAATAAATGTTTGCACACAAAGTAACAATTTCCTGTGTCCAGTGACATGTCATGACAAGTGTATCAAGGAGTCTTTACCTCCCCTGCTATTTTCAAATAAGTGGATTCTCTGGAAGTGACTTTCCTACATGCAACTAAGAGAGGAAACATATAGAACAGTCATAGGTTAAATTTTTTTGCCATTTTTCAAAAAATGTTAACCAGTGTTAAACATTGGACGCCAATGTGCTCAAGGTTATTTTCCACTTTGATGCTGGATATTTCACACCAGAAGATTTTGTAAACCACAATCTCTGTGAAGTGAAAAAATAAAGCAACATTTCTGCTGTGTTCATGTTTCTCATAAAAGGAACTTTTTCCAAATAAGATTCAATGAATAATGCACAATGGACATGAGGCATGAGTGCAATGCAAATTGAACTTACACTATATGGACAAAAGTATTTGGCCACACCTGTTTTTCAGGGTTTGGGCTAGGCCCCTTATCTCCAGTGAAGGGCAATCTTAATGCTTCAGCATACCAAGACATTTTGGAAAATGCTATGCTTCCAACTTTGTGGCAACAGTTTGGGGAAGGCCCTTTTCTATTCCAACATGACTGTGCCCCAGTGCACAAAGCAAGGACTATAAAGACATGGTTTGATGAGTTCGGTGTGGAAGAACTTGACTGGCCCGCACAGAGCCCTGACCTCAACCCCATCGAGCACCTTTGGGATGAACTGGAACGGAGATTGCGACCCAAGCCTTCTCGTCCAACATCAGTGCCTGACCTCATAAATGCTCTACAGAATGAATGGGCACAAATTCCCACAGAAACACTCCAAATTCTTGTGGAAAGCCTTCCAAGAAGAGTGGAAACTGCAAATGGGGGACCAACTCCATATTAATGTATATGTATTTGAATACAATGTCATTACGATGTAATGGTCAGGCGTCCAAATAATTTTGTCCATATAGTGTATGTTTCATTTAATAGCGTCATAGAGCCTTTTCTCCTTTCATAGTCTTTTCCTTTCCTATATGTTGCTCCTTATATCTATTGCAATGTATCTGAGTCACATACTATGACAACATAGAAGTGACACTTTTTAAAATTTTTGAGCATTGTTAATTTGAAAAAACGCAAAACACGCTTTACAGTAAACATATATTTACAGTAAAACAACACAAGTAAAAAGATTCCAAAATAATCGGCCTTCCCACTCCCAACTTATCAGCCCTCATTGACACTGCCATTATTCACAAAGCACAAACCATAGCACAGGACCCCTTCCATCCTTTAAATACATGCTTCTCACTCCTCCCCTCTGGTATCAGATACAAACAGATAACTTATAAAAAGACAAAATCTGGAAAAAGTTTCATCCCATCTGCCATAACTGCTTTAAATAACTTGTGCAGAAGATAGCAGTGTTGTTGTAGGTGCTGTATTGTCTCTGTGTTAACTGTTAGGGTTGTTATGTTGAATGTTTTTGGTCTGTTATGTTGAATGTTTCTTATGTTGAATGTTTCTTGTTAAAGGGTGGTACAGACTGTGAAGACAAATTTCCCCACGGGACAATAAAGAATGAATCTGAATCTGAAGATGCTGATAGAAATGTATTTTTTATTTCATTTCAATTTGTAGCCTCTATCCTGCATAGACCTGCATTATCTGTCCAAAATCTGTCTAAACCTGCAGTATTTCGTAATTATCATTATAAACTATTATACAGTTATATTGTTGACCAGTTCAAATCATACACATGATCCCACCGAAAAAGAAGAGGTGTTCACCATTTCAGTAATTACTCAGTTCCTAAGGCAGATTTCTTGTCTCTGGTTGTAGCAGCTTGAATTTCTGACAGATGTTTATTTTTATAGTTATGAATCGTTTCAGGTAATATCACCTTGATGGATTCAAAGTGGACTGAAGTTACTGTGGATAAGGTGTCTGATAAATAAATATCGTAATGTTATTACAAATAATCCTTCTTTTCTGTTTGTTCATCAGCTCCACGTATGCCATCATGCACATTAGTGCTGACCGATAAATCGCATTTTCATCGTCATCGTGATATGAACATGTGCGATAAACACATCGCAAAAGACTGCCTGAAACGCGCTGAATAAGAAAAAATCATTTTATTTACATGCATTCACACTCAGCCTTGACCCGCCATGACCTATTCGCTCCCGCAGCCACGTTCTTCCGGGTAAGATGACGCGCCACTTAAAACTGATGTTCCACCAATGAGCGGAAAGGGGCAGGGTTGTAGCGAGCGCTGGTTGAATAGGAAATAAGATGCACTAAAGAAGCGTGTCTTTGTGATAAACTACAGTCGGCCTTCACGACAGGGTTGCCAGTCTGATTTCAAGTGACGTCACATAAAAAGCTGAAATCCTGTTACACGCTATCAAAACCGATTCCCGACAAGGTTCGCTTTGGAAAAAGCACTGAAGCACCACTCTGCCAAGTGTTTACTTACAAATAAACTGCTGTGGAAACAAACCGTGGCTAATTCTGCACAAGAACGAGTGTTGAAATTGGTGGCTAAAGTGCATGTTTTATTTTACACAATCTGCCAACATTAGCAGATACTTAATATGTCCAACCAAACATTTCCCCTGGATTTTTTTATTTTCAGGAAGAAAAAACTCTGCTTTGTCCTCTATTGAGCTCTATTTCTTGTAGCATCGTAATAGGTCTATGTGTTTCCAATTCACCATAGGGTTCATCTTTTAGTAACCACTGCAGCCTAACTATTGTCTTGTATTGGGCTCCCTTCTCAAATCATTGGTAGATAATCTCAATGGTTTGAAGAAAAATAATGATATTCCAGCAGGCATATGATCTCTGCTCACTCAAAACTGGCTCACTGACAGTTCTTTTATACTTTCTGTTACCTCATTGCTTATCTTTTGTTCCACAAGAACTCTCAGGTTTTGATTTGCTGCACCACTATACTCAAATGTCAAGGCTCTGTCTCTGTGTTCTGCTCAACCTATCCTCAGTGTCTCTAACAGTGTGAATTCATCCTTTTGATGGTAAATCCATGGAAACCCCCCTTTTGTTAGACAAGTGATCTTTCATCTATGGAGCGTTTAAGACAATCACAAACACATCCATTCTGCATGGGTTGTATGTGCATGTTTGGATAAACAGCAGACTGAAAAGAAGTTTGATCTCTCTAGAGCAAACTTCTAGGATAGAACACCTGGGTCTCAGCTGGTATATCTCTAAGTGGGTGCAGAGAGGAAAGAGAGGTGTTTTCTTCCTTCAAATCACATCCCATGGAAGCAAAACACAAGGATTTAACCAAGACCAATGTTAAATTAAAGATCATGTTTATTTGCATCAGGAGTTACATTAGCCATCATCATATGCCAGTGAATGGACTGAATAGTCTATAAATCTTTACTTATTAATATATTTATTTGTTCTGGTGATTGTTGTGTTCCGCCAGCTTCATACCCCCATGTGACCGGCCCTTAGCAGCTGAAAGAAATGCTTTCAGTTGGTGTGGATTTACCATACCATAGGGCTGTAATGAAAGAGACAGAAGACCCAACTGCAGAGCTCTGGTACTTTAATCAAGATGTCTACCAAATCCAAATCCATATCCTTGGGAAGGTCCAAAACACAAGCCAGGGTCAAAAAAGCGTGGAGGGCTAAACTGGAATCCGTGCAAACAATCCGAATCACAAGACAAAGAGCAAGGTCAAAAAAGACAGGCAAGCAGGTCAAAAAACAGGAGCAGAGTAACAAGTGGAAACACCAAAGAACCATTCAATAGAGCAGGCTCAATACCTCACAAAGAGGTGCCAGTGGTGATTAGTTGAATTTGCATGTGGTTAGAACTCAGGTGACCCAGAGCGTGGGTGTAGCTGAACAGGGAGTTGGCTGAAGGCAGGTCTGACAAGGACAGGGTCAACGTCATGCTAATTTGTTCATCCAAAGAAATGCTTTCACTGTCCAACTTTTCTGATTAAATCATTATTTCTCTTTGATTTATAGTCAGATTTGTTAGAAGTGGGGGAAGATGTTTCATGTGCTCCCGCCCCTTTTTTCACTTTACACTCTACCATCTGTTCATTGTCCACAAAAACAGTGAAAATGCGTTATCAGCCCACACTTCAAAGTCACTGGAAGCAATGAAGGGAGAAAATTCTGTCTGATGTCATCAACACAACACAGCAATCCCAACACAATCAAAGAAGTTGTGTCTGGTCAATTATTAGAACAAATTTACATACTGCCACTGATAACAGCCCGAAATTACAAACTTATGGCTTGTCTCTGATGCCAGACACCTTCCTGCCACATACCCTTGACTTTCCCCTCATGTTCAACAAATGTACAAAATCCTTCATGTCGCACTCCCTTTGCAAAGAAAGTGAGTTTATGTTTGCATGTTCCAGTCTGAGCAAATAGGAGGGGATAGGATTTATCCAGTGGGCATATAATTGCAACAGTGGTCACAGTAGCACAACTGAAATGTTTGTTGGATGCCTGCGGCTTATTTTCACAGATGTAAAACAGAATAGATGAAAGAAGATTCTCTCCACAGCAGGTCCAGAAGAATCTTTTCCTTATTTGAATATATTTGAGGAAAAATGTTTGCATGATAAACAATAATAATTTGGATGCAATCACTGTATAATTGACTATAAGACAAATATTTCCCACCTCAACGACTGGGTTCAGTACACTGCAGCTGAACAAGGCATTTAATAGTTTACTCCAAGGGACTTCAAAGGGACTCGCCAATGTCGATGTCAAGGAGAGTGAATTCTAAAATGCAAGATGTTGTAGAGAATAGAAACTGAAGTACTGGAGCAAATTGAGTGCAGATTTACTTTTATCCTTGGTTAAAATATTATGACATGACATGTGACATGGTTCTATTTCAAAACTTGTTCAATAAATATTTTTTAAATTATTAATAATAAAAAATACACTGATAACTAGGAGTAAGAATTGAATATGCATAATAGCTTAAGTCAACATCTAAAGAGCACTGATTCAGATGCATCGGCTCCACTTCATATTCCCCCAGTCTGTCTGAAATTTCCAGGCACTTTAAAAGATTAGCGCTTCTCCTAGCTCAAGGATTCACACTCCCCCTCCCCCCACCACCACCACACCCTCTCTTTTTATGATAGCAACTGAATATGAGGGGAATGAAAATCCTCAAGTGCAGCAGACTGAATAAGAATTAATTAGATTTGTAATAAATGTCCCATAGTGACTGCATTCAACAGTTTGAATAATATTGAGCACCCATTTGTCAATAGCAGGGATGTGAAAGGAGAAAATGGACCTACAGTAAATGCAGCATGTCTCAAATACAGAAAAGAGGCTGTGCTTCATCGTATCATCTGGTGCAAACACAGTGGATTCTGAAAAATATCCATGTATCCTCCACACCCTGACCCCATCACATTAATATGAAAAGCCATTACAGGTCATAGTAAAGCCTGCTGCCTAACTGTCAAGGATAAAAGGATTATGCTGCAAGTCAGCAGAGAAACCTAGAATGTATAACATATATTAATGTTGTCCTTATGAAACAACACCGGCAATGAGACCAACTGATTTGATCAGTTCTGAGGCCTCCTAAAATACATTTGTAAATACATTTGAATTTATTGAACAGTTTGTATTGCTCACAGGTTATATACTGGTATAGGAAAGACGCTTGTTCACAATTTTTAATATTACCAATAATTATGGATAGAAAATAATGTTTCCTTACTGTCAAAAACATTTTACTTATACCCTGCACACCCTGTGTTTGTGTGTTTGCATGTGTGTGTGTGTGTGTGGTGTGTGTGTGTGTGTGTGTGGTGTGTGTTCCTCTCCTTGTTTCCATTCTTGTATCATTTATCCAAACATTTCCATGAATCAAGGAAACATAGATTCATGCAAGCCAGTATCAATGAGCAATTAGAAACACTGTGCTCATTAATGCCTTCCTAGCATTGGCAAAATGGTACTGAGAGCCTGCTGGTAATTGGTTTAACCTGTTGGGCTGCACTTTGGCTATTTGTTTGTATTACCTCTGTCACTCAGACAATTAGTAACATTGGAAAACTCTACCAGGAGTAATCTAGTGCATTTAAATGGGCACTTTAGGGCTCCCAAGTGGCTCAGTGTGTGTATGCTGTGCACAGGCTGAATCCAACAGTTTAAACCCAGATTTAAGTCTGAGCTGTGTCATTTGCTAACAATGGCTGGAATTCTGCCATGGCGGAATTCGCTCTGGTTTTCATTGGCTTCGGTGTACTCCTCCCACTGCAGTGTTACCCTCTAGTGGCTCATGAGGAGCCCGTGTGTCACTCAGTCAGTGTCTGCTCTGTTGTGGGGGACTGTGGGACTTGTAGTGTGACTTTGGCTGTATTCAAGTGTATCACAAGTGGATCGCATTTGTTGTAATCCTGAGTGTCTATAGTGGGGTCTATAGTAGTGAAAGATGAACTTAGTGTACTATAACTACAGATTGCAAAAGGGTGAAAAGGGGGAAAAATATACAAATAAATCATTTGAATATTTTCATGTTCTATTGTACATTCACATTGTATTGTATGTTTTAAATTCAAGACTTCTCTTTGCCCATTTACCTACTGAATAGTTATGTCCTAGAACACAAACTGAAACAGAAGAAATGAAAATTCACTGAAATTTATTTATTTTTTCCCACAAGAGGTATCTATTCAATATACTATATAGTATCCCACAAACCACTGGATTCATCCTTATAAATACACATTTAGGAGTAATCAAATGCAGAATGCAAGTACACTTTTCACATTTGGAAATGTTATAAAAACCATACAGTTCCATTTTAGATACAGAGCCAGCACAGAATCTCAATACAGAATACAGTAGTTGAACACAGATATTCCAAGAAGTCTTTCACAGAATTTAAAATATTTTTTACACAAAATTGTCATTTTGAGAGATGTTTCCATTCCTTAGTATGGTTGCTATACCAGACATAAGTTGGAGGTGTTTCCACAGCAAATTGACCCTAGCAGGCCATACACTGGCCAAGCGAAGATTCCCCAGTTAGTTGGTCTACATTTGAAATGAGTCAAGTAAAAGCAGATGGTTTTATTCTGGACTGTCATTTGACACTGGTATGCAAATCATGTGTTTTGTTCCTAGGCATCCCAGCTAAGTAACACATCATTCACATATTATCAAGTTCACACATGAATATAAAAAAATAGTTACCTCCGGTGCATAATACAGATCGCCACATCTGCCTAAACCCTGCAAAAAAAAAATAGTTGCAGCCTCTTCACAATAAGATGAACAAAAGCATCAGCATGATTCCTCCATCAATTGCTTATGAGAAGTCGTGTCTGGCATTTGAGGAGTGACAGCACCCATTTATTTACAGAAATACATTCAAGGTGGGCAGGAGTAAAAGGTATCAGGCAAGTTCAAATCTAATCAGGTGCTAGGATCAGCAGCACTTATGCAGCACATGTGAATTGATGAATTTAAACGCAAACTACTAATTTGGGTCATACTGGAGAGCTGAGGCACATACAGCTGAAGCAGGTCACTAGAAACAATTTTCAGAGAAAATAAATAAATATACCAATTGCATATCACAAGAAGCCTTTAAAACATTATTCCTAAAATCCCCACCCTACTACCATGCATGTGCATATAGTCCGTACAGAAATGTGCCCTCTGTAATTGCCATTTTCACTTTGGCTTGCATTTAAAAAAAACTGGGGATGTACTTCATGTAACACGGAGAAAAAGAAAACCACTTGCATGGTGTACATTAAAACCAGTCCTTTAAAGCATGGCTGATTAGTTTTGAGAGGAAACAACTCATCAAAATGCAGCTGCATGTGGAGGAGAAGATGTGGGTCGATATGCAATGGGTCAAAGCATTTAGCAGGGCTCTGTAAAATTAAGTATTTAATCATTCTGGCTTTCTGTGAACTGATTGGAGGCCCAGACAATCAAAGCATTGGCTCTGAATCCTCACTCCCTTGAGTGCGCAGGACCATGGCTGCTGATCGAAACAATTTATTACAGCTCACTAAAGACAGGCTGGGTGGAGGCAAGGTTTGTTTGTGCATGTGTGCAAGCACTCAATGGCCTTCTTGAAAAGTTTAGCTTGTTTTATTGGCAGACACAGCTAAAAACCATGTGACACCTAAAAAATCAACCGGGGGACAATACTCAATCCATTTTCATTTCAGATATGGTTTTAATTGTTCTAATAATTCTAATATGTTTTAATATTCACAATTTTAATATTGTGCTCTTTGTTATTTGAGTAGGAAAATATAAAGAAGTTAATTTCTTATTCAAAATGACTAGAATAAAAGTGGATGAACTGTTTGCATCATTGTATATGAAATACCCCATTCTGCCAGCAAATTGTCAGTGCAGTCAGAAAAAGACCTTAAAAGAGGGAGACTGTCATCTCCCAAGCTGCATGCACTTCATGTCTGAGGTTAAATGATGCATGACTGTTCTCTATACAAACAGAGAAACATACAGAGTCAGAACTGTATTTAAAATATTTTTGTGTATGTCAGGCATGTTGACTTCGTGATATGACTGTCTATTAACTAAGAAAAACTAACTCTGTTTAGGTTTAAACGTTGCATTTTTGATAAGATTGAGAAATAAATTCAAAGTGATTTCCTTTGGATAACCAAATTAGTGCATGTGCCCATATTGAAACGCCTGATCTTCTATTGATGATGACTGGTGTCAGGGAAGGGATAATGGATTCATCTTAATAAGTAACTTGTATTTTGAAGGTGCCTTTTTATGTGACTGCCTTCTTCCGGCAATATAGTGATAACTGTATAGAGCCCTCTATACTGTATTATATTGCTTTACTATACTGGATACCATTCTCATATGTTGTTGTGGGTGCCGGAGAATTTTTATCTTATCACACCTGAAGACATTAATTCCCTGAACGGGAGCTGATTTCATACTGAATGCTAGATGGAGGCCCTTGTTCAAAATAATCTTAAAATATTGTACTGTACTGAAAGTACATTTACATTTTCTATGAGGTTTGAAGCCACATACAACAAAAGCTATCTGCTTTTCTGTAAAGCTAAACGCCACACAATTCCACAAGGCACACTCACAGCTTGAGAAAATTAATGAGGGTAAAACCCAGGTGGTGTAGGGAGAGTTGTTCAGTTACACATTGTAATGGTCAGGTTGCTGGCTTCTGTTGTTCTTGAGTCTGATAGGCGTTTTTCTCTCGCCCCTACTTCCATGTGCATATGGTCAGGCAGCCGTTTCGGATACATAACCGATGGGTCACCTGCTAAGCATGATTGATCAGCTATAGTGATGTGCAGTTCCTGAATGAACGGATCCTTTTGAACGAATCTTTGAGGTGAACTGAGTGTACTGAATCCCTAGTCTAAAAGATTCGTTCCTTCCTCTTTGCAAACATGCGCGCTGATTAGCTGGCATAGCAACTATAACTCTCCCTCCAGTGGATATTAGATATGCGGTCTGTCCATGAAGCAGCCTATCACAAAACTGTATCAGCAGTATGTTCACGACAACAACTAGCCCATGGCTGAAATGCTAAAACTCTCAAAGCACCTCCCACTGGCCATCTCGGCACAGCTGACAATGTGGGACAATGCAAAAGATCCAGTGACTACAAAGACTCCAAACTCCACCTACTGACCTGATGAACTGTTGACAAAGGAACTGTGAGTCCTCAGTTCGCCAGTTCGTTCGAACTCAAAGGAACTGGTGACTATGCTGACAAGTTCCTCAGTTAACCAGTTCGTTCGGACTCAAAGGAACTGGTGACTATGCTGACAAGTTCCTCAGTTCACCAGTTTGTTCAGACTCCAAAGGTTCACTGACTATGAAGACCTGGTGACTATGTGTTGCCAGAATTGCTAGTTGTCAGTATAGCAGGCTTGGGCTACATCCGCCATTGACTGTGACGATGCAAAATTAATCAGAGCGCTTCCATGACATTATTACAGGAATTAAAAACAATATTAACTATTATTTTGCTCATCTACCTGCAATATTATTTTATATTTATATTTTTAGCAGTAGCATATTTTAGGTGCGCACAATGTATCGCAGTTCTTGTTTATCACAACTGCAATTTTACGTAGGCTATGATGTATTTAATGACATCACATTTCCTTTTAACATGAATAAAGTCCTTAGTAGTAAATACTGACAAATCAACATAGTAGGCTACAAAACAAAACTGAAATGTGATGCATAAGCCTATTTCCTCAGTGCTTTTTTTAGTTTTAGCAAATGACATGTACTTAGGCTATTATATGTGCTAAAATGTGGAGTTCTATTACCTTTCTAAAGAGGAAGTATACTTTGCGGCTGCATGATTGTTTGAATAGCATGGTGCAGTTTCACGCAATGAATAGGCTATTACGATTTAATTATTATTAATTTCATTGACATTTGGTTTCACACGTGCTCTTTTGCCGCAGAGCAGGCTAATAATGGACATTATGTTTGGTACAATGTAGAGTAACTTTTATAATGCAATAAAACTATTTACAGATTCGTGTATGCCGCCCGACCGGATATGGAAATGAACGAATCAGTGAGTCAAAGATTCGAATCATTTTATTGAACTGAACGAAAGGAACCGAATCACTAAAAAGAATCGTTTTGAACACCACTAATCAGGTATAAATCTTGTTGTCATCGGACCTGTTCTCTGGGAAGCACAACTGAAACCGTACACAAGCTGACCCTCTAGAGAAAGGCGGCGAACACGCACAGCTACTGTGTTTATCGAGTTTCTGCTCCAAGTAAGGTGGAATATTAGAGGTCGACAAGGAAACGCATAAATCATGTGAAAGGTTCCAGTTAAAGTTAAGAAACAAAGAATCCTGTCAGATAAACGGCAACAAGTTAGGAAGCTGCCAGGATAAAATTATGCATTAAAATGTGCTTTTTCGTTTTTATTCCCTCGAACCAGCTTCACACTAGCTAAAATCTCATGCTCATGCTTGATTCGTGCCCTATATTCCCCCAACAGTCATTCCAAAACGAAATAAGTTGTACTTCCTTTTAGTGTTAAAACGGAGGAATATGGGTATGTTAGGAGTACTGTGCGCTTCCAACCGCTTTGATAATAGACACGTCGCTACAACTACTCATATTTAGAGGAAATACATCTTTTTGTCGCAAGAATTCATCGTAGTGTTGTTTAGTTTTGCCGTAAACACAGTAAAGCACACACGCAACACCTTGCCTTTGCGGGTGACACACAGGCGACGCTATTCATTGGGCGCTGCAACGGGGTGATTTTAGATGTGTCCGTAAATATTTGCCCACCTGTTCTCATAAACCACTACACGAACCATTCACACAGTGTGCGGTACATCGCCATAAAACACATCAACCGTATTCCAGCGGTTCACAGCTCATGTTGTAGGCTACGTAAGCTTGTGGTCCGGTAAGAGGTCAATTTATGTGGCTCCATTGATGAATGCTTGAATTTCTGATCATTCACCATATTGTATATTACCATATGACAACACTGACTGACCTAAAATCAACCTAAACGCACCAAACACTAATTCTGTGCTCAAAAATGTGTGAAAATGAGGCGAATTACTTGTGTTCAAACGTGAGTGCAATGCGCTTTTGCAGGCAATTTTAGACATTAAGCCGTTGGAAAATTCAGTTACTATCTTAAGTCATGTCTTTCACTATTTCTTGTTCAAAGGAAAAAAAAAAAAACTTCCATGCACGTTCTGCTGACATTTCCACTGTTATAGTAGACGTATCCCATGTATCGAGATATCTGTGCGTGCTAACACCCGAAGAGAATACTAATAGATTGCACACGTTGACAGCCTGGAGAGGGGGTATTTAATCTGTGCGGCTTCCAAGAACAGAAGTCAACACATTTCAGAGGCTACTGCGTTAGAAATGGAGATACATTAATACGAACAGTAGTCTATTTTACAGACCATATTCCCATAAACGTGAACAATTTTTCTAGTCTAGTTTCATACCTTCAAAAATGTAGGCATGTCCTTCAAATCACTTTCAACATGACCAAACATTACTGATTCTGCAGAACACCTGCATTGCTAATTGCTACATGCAGGTCTGGCACAATGACAGTGGCAAACCGCAGGAGAGCTTTGAACTAAAAGTAGCCTCTGTGTTTATGGTAAAGGTCTTTGTGAAATAAGTACACTTTCTGAGATATGAACAATCCGATTTCATTAAAAAAAAATCCTTTAAAATAATATGAAATACAGTAAAACCATATGAAATACAGTAACTCACCAAAGGTTCTGAGGTCAAAGATGTGACCCATGCATACCATAGCAGGACATAATCTCCTTAACGACACGCACGTTGCTTCCACCACAATGGTACACTTCCTATTACCAAGCATATGTATATAGATGTGTAAGCACGTGCATATATTATCAATATCGATACATACACAGATCAGCTTTAAATATACAATACCTTGTACTGTATCAGAACACCGTTGCGCTCGGTTTAGTTAAACTGCAGAGAAAACCAGAGACTATAACAAAAAAAAATCACGAAAACAAACACCCTACGATAGTCTCCCCCATCCAGAACGAGATATTCACACATATTCTCTATATACTTCAGTTAATCTCACCTATGCGAGTGTGCAACACTCCAATGACATCCAGTTCTCAATAAGCGAGAGGAGATGTTACAATAAAAAGTCACCTGTTTAACCAGGTCAAACTGACATCTATCAAAAACAACACAATATATGCTAAATATGTCCCTGGGCAAAATGACCACAGTAAATCCAATTAATACCGTCTGAAGTACAAATAGAAATAAAGTAGTCGTAATGCGAGCATAATTTTACTGTCCTAAAGGGAAAAGGCAGTCTACACACCAATGTCTTCGCCGGTCTGTCTATACAAAAACCATCTGTAGAAGGCAAATACAAATTCATGCAATAATGATGGAAGCAAAATACTTTCGCCAAAGTAGCAAAAATGGTTTTCTATTTGCTATCGTGCAAACTGAATGAGATTGTAAGAGCCTCCTGCGGTAATCTGTTACACTCTTACTTTCTGTGTAACCTCAGAAATACACCGCCATAGTATGAATGAATAAAGGACCAATTAACTTACCATACGATTTAGCTTCGCTTCTGAGAAAACAAAACCATACACATACTAATAGGAGGCGTTGCGGCCAAATAAATCCAATGGCATTCTCCATATCTTTGCTTAATGTTGAACGTCTCGGACCCACAATCCTTCTTCCACACGCACTGAAAGTGGAATTCAATTCATGAGCAGCGAACAGGAGGAAAGCAGAATCAGAAATGAGATTAAAAAAATCTTTGCAACCGTGAAACCAATAGACTACGTAATGTGCTTGTACTTTCCAGGAATACAAAGCCAATTTGGGGTCAAATACGTTGAGTCTCCATCTTATCAATGTTCCAAAAGTAAAATAATAAAATGTGCCAAACAGACTTCGGAAAGAACCTGCGAGGTTCACTTGTTACGGGAGCTGTGCACCAGCAGTTTGAAAGGCGAGTCTGCTGTAAATCTACTGAACTGAAGAGGTTCATGGTAAAATGTGGCAAAATATCCAGCGGAACGGACTAAAACCGATACGAATGGTGCTTATGTGGGGTTAGTCGACTGTGGTCGGCGACAATTGCCTGTGCTCGCACGCCATTTCTGTTTAGACAGTGAACTGCAAGTGTCAGCAGCGGCCCACGGGGGGTTTGGATGCTTGAATGGGAAATATCGATTGATTAGGCTTCTAAGCGAAGTGAAACGTAAGGTATAACAGACCAAACTGAAAAGGCAGATAACGTTGTAAAAATATGAAGTTATCATCAATCCAAGACATTGTAAAACAAACTCACCTCTATTCAAAATCATATTAATATGAAAAAGTAATATGGAGTACATCTATCTATGCAGTACCTGTAAGTATTGTTTGAAGTGAATATCCTTGTAGAGAGATTACTACAGCACAGAAACAAGTGCATTGGTTCTTTGAAGCAATCCAAAGTTCTTACATTTCTAAATGTAATTTTGCAGCATTTGAGTTAAATACATTTCACATTACATTGATGTCATTTAGCAGACAATCTTATCCAGAGTAACTTACATACAGTAGGTTACAATTTATTTACCTTGCCCAAGGGTACAACAGCAGTGCCCTACTGGGGAATCAAACCAGCAATCTTTTGGTCCTACTCCTTACCACTATGCCACTCTGCTGACAAACTGCTGATTATTCATATCCAATAATTCTGAGGTTATGTCTGTAATGCCTTTTAAGCATTGCATATTCTATGGCTTATATGGTAAAGAGCAGTTTCCCATTGTTTAACTTTCTGATTTATAACATTTAAATGCACTTTGTGATATTTGTTTAGTTTGTCACTCTAGTTTGTTAAAAACTGCACATGCAAAGCTTTGCTGACATTGAAAAAAAAAATCACTTCTTCTCAATACTATCACAATGTCCAAGTGTTTAATGGTGGAATAATGCTATGCTTCCAAACATGATACATCTTTCTGATGTGCTTTTGAAAAAAATATTTTCAGCAAAAATGGAAGCTTGGGCAAAGTATTGGTCATATAAATTACAGTTATCTGATAAAGCAGGCAATGGAACCTGTGAAAGATGACTGCTATCATAGCATGCTTCCTCTAAACAAACCAATATTAAACACAAAGCACATGTTCATTTTTCATTTTTCATTTGAAGAATGACAAAGAAACAAATGGTCCATGCAATGATTCATGTTGATGGTTAAATGAATGTTTGTTGAGATAAACAGGATACTAAATTTAATAAAAGAAACATTGATTTAATCTTGGATAGCCCTTATGTTGAAATTACCCATGCTGTGTGTCCCTGAAAACACCTGAAAAACAATACTTCATATGACCCCATATACATCAACAGCCAACCAGTGGAGATAGTGGACAGCTTCAGATACCTTGGTGTCACTCTGGACAATAAACTGAACTTCAACCAACACACCACAGACATCCAAAAGACATCGAGTCCATCCTTCTGTACTGTGCCACCTGCTACTTCACCATGCCCCATCAAAATTGGGAATAAGCTCATAAAAATCACTCAAACATGTTCCAAAATAATCGGCCTTCCCACTCCCAACTTATCAACCCTCATTGACACTGCCATTATTCGCAGAGCACAGACCATAGCACAGGACCCCTGCCATCCTTTAAATACATGCTTCTCACTCCTCCCCTCTGGTATCAGATACAAACAGATAACTTATAAAAAGACAAAATCTGGAAAAAGTTTCATCCCATCTGCCATAACTGCTTTAAATAACTTGTGCAGAAGATAGCAGTGTTGTTGTAGGTGCTGTATTGTCTCTGTGTTAACTGTTAGGGTTGTTATGTTGAATGTTTTGGACTGTTATGTTGAATGTTTCTTATGTTGAATGTTTCTTGTTGTGGTACAGACTGTGAAAACAAATTTCCCCACAGGACAATAAAGAATGAATCTGAATCTGAATCATATGATTTTAGAGAAGAGACAAAAATGTATATCTTGCCCTGTGATGTGATTTGGAGCATCTATCTCAAATTATTATTTTTTCCTTTGCCAGCACTAATGAGTATTTGTATTGTTTGTATTGTTTCATAAATAAGTATAAGGATGTCCCCATCAAACATACAGTATATTATTCCCATAGTGTAAACTGTAAACTAAAGATTCAGCCTATCCTACAAAGCACTTTTTCCTTTTTGAAAAAGAACAGTAACAGTGACTACTTTCTTCATCACTTTATATAGGGCCATTGTTGCTTGTAGAAGGTCTTTCTACATAAATCTTACACTGTAGATTTGCCTCTATATCAGATTCCATTCAGCAATGCTTTGGTTAAAGCTATGTTTGGTGGGATGGTCTAAAAAGAAGCCCTGGGATGAAATCTTCCTTTTGTTTCTTATCTGAGAAGTTAAGTCAATATGAGAGAAGCAGAGCGGGGCAGGCAGATTGAACTTGAGATACCCATAATGAGGGAATGCTCCTCATAATTCAGCTGTATTTGCACATATAATTAATACTATCAGTGAGCAATGGGATTCATCACAGCTGGGAGACTCTGTTATCCGCTGTCAATATTATTAGAGAGCGTTACTTACATATTGTTTTGCAAGATATAATTTTCAAAATATGTATATGTATAAGTATGAAATATTTAGTTTGTATTATCTTATATGTATCTTGTATTATCAACCCTGTCATTCATGGAAAAGACTAATTTGTTAGATAGAATAGGCAGGTTCTGTTGGGCTGATTAAGCCAGGTTACACATTATATTCACACTTTCATTGTTTTTTGTTTGCTAGTTCAGCATGAGGCAGATGACAAGATGTGATAATAAATAAGAAAAATGGAAAATGATTTAATTGATCACAAGATACATGATCACCATGTATCTTTCATCAATTAAATCACCATGACTCTGTGAAAATGTAATTTTCTAGCCAATGATGTGTCCTGCATTCCACACTATCACTCTAAGCATCTTTTACACATTTGAGGACAATAAAGTTGAAATTATGGTGAGCACTATCAGATTTCCATTATTTTGACACATGATAATCTTTGGATGGAGTTGCTTGTAGTCTTAATTATTTGCTTGGACGGGCTGTGTTACCTTATAGGACCATTGTCTCTGTATGAATTTATTAATGTTATTATCTGTGTTGATAAATATGCACCATTCAGTAGCCCTGATGACCATTTTCTGTCAAAAATAAAATGAAATAAATGAAAAAAGTGGATTGTGCTGTAGAGAGGATGCTTTAAGAGGATAACAAGGCCTTAGACTACTCACCAAGGTAGATTTCAGGCACATTACTCCTGTCCTGTCAGCAAGTTAACTTCAGCCCATCCCTCCAAATGATTTCACTCTGCTTTGCTTTCATGTGAATGTCCTTCTAATTACTCCACACATGCACAATATAAAAAAAATAATTTTCTATCACACTGCTAGCACAGTTCTGCAGATTTTGCAGCAGACATGATTTGGCTGTAATGCTCCACAGGCTTAAATAAGAATCTGCTCTATGATCAGTGTTGTAGGAGACAGGTCCACCTGGCTTAGGGTCAGATGGGTTAAAGTGCATGTTTGTGGCATACTCTTTAATTAAGAAATGGCGAGCTTAGTTGGGCCGAATGGCCTGTTCTCGTCATCATATGTTCTTATGTTCTTATGTCTGTACATATTCCTTTTCAAACTGATGTCTTGCATATGCATCTAGCACTGTGTGAGGCCTTGTCTTGAAGACTCACTATGAAATGTGATGAGCCAATCAATGCATTTATACCTCTCTGAGTGAAAACATGCTTCATAGTGTCAGTTATTTGTAAATGGAACATGGGAATTACAGTAGAGCTTCTAAAAATGTTTAGTGTGTAGTATGTCATTATATAACCTGAATGTTATGTAATTTTGCTTCTGTTTGGCTGTTTGATTTTCTTTTTTTATATGTATAGATATAGTCCTTAGGACAATTCCTCCGGGTTATAGTACACCAAGGAGTAATAAAGCAACACTACTTCAAGTTCCTGGCACATGGTGTGTCTCAGCTGCCATAAGGTCCTGTTCAGAAGCAGTCAGCATCTTTTGGCAGGAATCCGGAGAGGAGGGAGAGCATATGTCTTCCTCGGCGGCAGCACACTGGCCAGGCACGACTGTGCCTTCAGGATGGAAGACTTGAGGATGAGTCGGGGGGCTAACCTTTTGCCATAGCTGCCTCTGTCAACAAAACCAAAGTGTGCCCCCGCAGAGTTGCAGGTCTGCAGTCTGCAATTCTACCACCCTGCAAAGCCTTAAAGCAAGCAACTGTGCCATTTGTTTTATTTGTTTAGAAATGATGTATAAGGGGAAAATGTGTTCCTATTCCTTTTCCATAGTGATTTAAGCGCACATCACATGCTGCCAAAATCACACTGGTCACTTGTGCTCTGGCCGAACACGGAAAAAATATATACATGTATATCCTTAAAACTGCCACTCAAATCACATGGCAATATTAACTTGGCAAATACCCCACATATCCCTAAGTTGATTAATGTAACCTACATTTCACTGAGTTATGCGAGATGTTTGCTGAGGCAATTCAGGTTAAGTACCTTGGTCCAGGGTACAGCCACATTGCTCTGTCTAGGTTGTAAACTTGCAACAATGTTTGATAATCTCAAATGCTTCAAGGAGTTGGATTACCCAAAAAAATACACATTGACCTTTAGTGTACATTAGACCATGAGACAATTAGTAGCAGATTTAACATGAGGGAGAGAAGGGGAAAGAGGAGGGGGGGGGCTAGACTTGGCAGATGTGGGAGAAGTTTGGTATGGACAGCAGAGATATTACTCAAAGTTCACTAGTCACCTCACATTCAGCCATTGTTCTGCCCCTGTCAAGCCTAACTTAAAGAGTAACTTGGTGCCTTTGTGAACACCTGTGTCTCGTGGCCAAAAGTAATGACTTAAGCCATGCTGTTCCACTCTCATGACGGGGGTAATTTGCCACACCTCTGTTTCCTTTGACAGCTGGCGCTGTAGAGACCTGGAGGTAGCTAGTCCTCCGACTCTCAAATGGAGTCCTCTGGGCCACTATGGTATCCATGGAGATGCAGAGGACTGAAAATGATCACTCCTGATAAACACTGCCTAGCCAATTTCTCTTGCACTTCCCCTGTCTGTGTGATCCTCTAAATAGGAGGAAATGAGATAGCGGTAACATTTAAGTTAATGGCTTTGGGAGATGGGGGAATTTTTATGAAAGTAACAGTGCCATAGCATGGTCCTTTGAGGAAATGACAGCCCAGCGTGCATCACCCTGCATTCTCCCTCATTCTTACTGTAATAATTGGCTAAATTGCGATGCAAGAACGAGGTAGCAAGCAGCTAACTAGATAACAGTATTGAAACATGATTACCCTATGAATGCACAAAATTTCAATAAGAATTAACATCACACTAACACATACAGGCTACACAAACTGTTAGCCAGCTGGTGGACACTTAATTAGCTAATATTTAATCCGTGTTTAGCGAGCTAAGAGAGCTAGCTAGGCAACGTCACCCAGATGACTGTGAGATGCGAGATCAAGGTAACGTTAGCTAGCTAGATAACAGCAGCAACACACAATTTACATATAAATGGGCAACTTTTCAACAAGAATGACCATCAGACTAACACATACAGGGTACACAAACTGTGGGCAAGGTGTACCCTTTTGCCTTTGGGCACAAGCAGTAGGCTTTGTGTCTATCCTTCACATGCTATGCCCAGCTATTGTCAAATTACCTCGGAGGAAAACTGTTTGTTTACCCAACCAAGCCTTGTTTTCATTTTCAATATGGCCATGAGATGAAAAAGGCTAATTGGAGCAGGGTTTGTAACCCAAAGGTTTCCAGTTTCAATCTCTGGGGTCCCACTGCTGTTGTACCCTAGGGCAAGGTACATAACCTGAATTGCCTCAATAAATATCCATCTGTATAAATGGACCACATGAAAAAATAGTGAGCTATGTAAATCATTCTGAATGAGAGGATCTGCTAAGTTAATGCCATCTAAGTGGCAAACTCTACAAAATTGAAATAAAATACAATCACTGTTGAGTGTATACCAGTTTGAATCAATTGGACTTTGAATGGAAAAATGGGCCTTACACTACTTCCTTCATTACTCCATTTGTTTGCATGTTTAACCCAAAAGATGCAATTCAAAATGAATATAATCACAGAAATATGTGCAAAGAATGCACAGAAAAATGCAGTGCTGATTGCAAGAATGCATGTTTGTGATGGATACAGTTCTCAGAATTCCAATCCTAAATGGACTGTTGTGCTCATCTCCACAAAAACAGGTAAGTCTCCAGTGCTGCTGTAATTGCCCCCTTGAAACCTATATTCATTAGCTGGAGCATCCTTTTGAGATATTGTCTGATTAAAGTTGCATTACAGATGAGACTACAGTCGTTAAAAGAGACATTTTTTATAGAAAGAAAATCTTTGTTTAAACTTGCTTAAGCTCCTTTGAGAGATGGAGGGCAATTAACAATCACATCTTTTACTACAGTTCAGAAAGTAATTTACATGCTATTTAAATGAATGCATTTTGCCCTTAATGCACTTCAAATCAGAACCAGTGCTTCAAATTACAGTGTTGAGTAATTGTAATACTGCAGTGCTTCAAAAAGTTACTGGCTAAATTACTACCGATTCAGTGATTTTGCAATTATTTTCTATTATCAGAAACTCATCTTCTTCATATACAAGTACATACAGCATAACAAGACTGTTATGCTGTATGTAGTAGACAAAACTGTAAAATACAGAAAACATCAGCCCACATTTGAGCAAGAGTCTCCATGCATGCATTCTCAGTTAGTAAAATCAGTTGCAAAGTGGGTCTGCCTATAAAAGTATTGATATCCAATTGAAGTAAAGTTGCACTAAAATTTGGGTCATATTACACCATAGAAACTGAGCAAACATTCCTCAGATGCAAAGCTTCTGAAGAGCTGTGGGTTTCATAGGATTAGCTACAGGGAATGTGATCTTTCAAACTTCATCTGTCACCATGCCCGTAACCATGTATGAGGTCAGCGAAGTCTGGACCTCAGTAATTTTTTTAGAGCTAAAAATAAAATTTGAAGCTAAATACAACTGAGTAAAAAATATCAGTGGTTGAGAACTTCTCCTCCGAGGTGAGGGAATGCGTAATTCAGTTTAGAATTGTTATTTAGTGTCCACTGTGTGTGAGAATTGTGAGAGAGGGTGCAAGCGCAGCCCCTTGCATCATCAGCACTTCTACTGACAGCAGCAATTGGAATTTACGCATGTTGGCAGCAGCAGGTGGCTTGTGTGTGAACTAGCAGCATACCATTCGGTAAAACAAGCAATGATCGTTATGCCATTATCTGTAAGAAACGTTCAAAACAGTAACCTGGTACAGCATCTGAAGTAAAGGCAATTGTATGAAACATGTTAAATATGCATACTCTGGCCTGATGAAGGCTAGGCTATTTCTTTCATATTAGTAAGTTAGTTAACGTTTCACACAACGCCATTGATTAAAAAACAGCTTATGTAGGTGACGGTATCAATAATAGTAGGCCTACGAAACATTTCAAAGCCAGATTTGGAAATGAATATAAGTGTATAATGACATTACATTGTAATGGTGTTACTGTCAAGCATTTTTCTTTTATTTTTATAGCCAGCTAAGGTTAATTATCAAGCTTCATACCGTATACCCATGTATTTTGATGCTCTAGATCTGAGGTTTTCAACCTTTTCTGGGCGAAGGCACATCAAAGGTCAAACCAGAACGTCAAGGCTCACCAACTTAAAGTTAGTTATCGATTATGAAGAATGTCACACACATTTCGATAGGCGATTTGACCCATATTGCACTACAGCAGACTGTCAAATAATTATCAGACAGGTAGTAAAATCAGACAGGCAATTGTATAATTTATTAAAAATGCATTGAAGTGCATCGGAGCAAGAACTTGTCCGACATAGTGTGGCATCATGAACAGCAACATATTAAAATAAAATAAATAAAATAAAACAAAACATTACTCCATTAACCCTTTTGCACGTTCGGTCACACCGGTGTGATTTGCCGTGTAGTGCATGCATATGCTAAAACCGGTGCGATTAGAACACTAGATTGGAAAAATTCTGACTAATTTTAGCTCTGAGGAAACAGCGGTTTAACGTTAAAAAATATAGCAAATGCTAACTGAAAACTATGAGAAGCTTAATAACGCTAATGAAAACATAAGGAACCATGTAACGTAACACGCGCACTACATAGTATAAAAATAAGTTATGTGCAAAAGGGTTAATAGCACAATTTATAACATCAGTCTTTTTACAGAGTATAAGTGCACACACACACCTATATAAAAATGTATCGGGTTTCTCAAAATTCCACGGCACACTTTTGCAGAAGGTTGCAGAAGTAATTCTGCAGTAAACTAACTGTTTATGCCCGTGATTGTACTGCTTCAGTGATATGGCTGTAACAGGGCTTATTCTAATTAATTAAGCAGTCACAGCAGAGCTGAACTTAAGCTCTTCACAAAGACTTTCCTGCAGATTCTTCAAACTTTGTAAGCAAATTCCCCCAATTTACATCTAGGCATCCAGTGTTGGTTGCTATGTGGCTATATCATGTACTGTAGGTCACTCCACCTACAGCTCACTTTGTGAAGATGTTATTATGTGCTGAGTCCTTTGTGGAAGACCTTTCAGGGTAACATACACTATATGGACAAAAGTATTCGGACGCCTGACCATTACACCAACAGGGACTGTAATGACATTGTATTCAAATACATATACTTTAATATGGAGTTGGTCCCCCTTTTGCAGCTATAACAGCTTCCACTCCTCTTGGAAGGCTTTCCACAAGATTTTGGAGTGTTTCTGTGGGAATTTGTGCCCATTCATTCTGTAGAGCATTTATGAGGTCAGGTACTGATGTTGGACAAGAAGGCCTGGCTCGCAATCTCCGTTCCAGTTCATCCCAAAGGTGCTCGATGGGGTTGAGGTCAGGGCTCCATGCGGGCCAGTCAAGTTCTTCCACACCGAGCTCATCAAACCATGTCTTTATAGTCCTTGCTTTGTGCACTGGGGCACAGTCATGTTGGAATAGAAAAGGGCCTTCCCCAAACTGTTGCCACAAAGTTGGAAGCATAGCATTTTCCAAAATGTCTTGGTATGCTGAAGCATTAAGATTGTCCTTCACTGGAGATAAGGGGCCTAGCCCAAACCCTGTAAAACAGGTGTGGCCAAATACTTTTGTCCATATAGTGTAGCTCATACAGGTTTTGACCTCCCTGAGCTCCTTGTGTTTTGAGTGTATTTTTGATAGAAGCAGTGTAGAATAGGTGCTCAGGAATCCATGCTTGTAAACAGAGGGTTGTGGGTTGAATCTTTGGAAACGAATATGCTAAAAACTTTTATCTGAGAAACACTTCTTAAATGCTTCTTTGTGCATCTCAGTGCACAAACAGACACATACACACACATTCACAAAGATACCTCTTCATGCAAGTCCTAATATCGTATGGGAATTGTGACCTATTAGGAATGAGCAATGGCCTTGAACTGCATCATTAACAGTGCTGTCATGTATGGAAGAGCTATTGGAAAATTGTGCTCTTGGAGACCCTTAGTGTCAACGTGTGGTAGCCCAAACAGCACAGAGAAACCCAGAACACCACAGTGAGAAAAATTACAAGAATAACAAGACCTCTCTAGACAACCAATCAGTATGTCAAAGTGATTGAGCAGACAGAGAAAGTTGTGGAACATGGGGAGATACAAATCTGATTTTAATGGTTAGCTTCTGATGGGGGACCACCGCTGAGTACAGTCTCCACTGGCATATTCAGAAACCAGCATATTGCTCCTACCTCCGTAATCACTTTTATCAGGTCTGTAATGAGAGAATGGTTAGCTAAACCTGTGGCTCCAGGAATCAAGCTGCATCAATAAGGCAGATCTTGGCAGAGGTTCTTAATGGGAAAACCACAGGTTAGCTGATACAGCCCAATTTACTGTAATCTCCTGCAAGCAGCATTTAAGGAAAGCTACAACATGTCACTTTTGAGGTAGTAGAAAACATCTTATGCATTGCTAATCTAATGCACAATCAGATGGTGTGGTGTAATTATTGTGACAAGTCCAGAATTATGTTTTTTGGAAGTCTTTGTTACATCCATAATTTTATTGACTTCTCCCTGACACAAGGTTTGGTTTGTAAGTGCAGTAGATGAACAGAATGGCAAAAGACAAGTTCAAAAACAGGATAACTACTTTTGTCTCTGAAAGGGAAAAACCTGCATAGTGAATAAGCAGTTCTGTGCTGGTCAGTTTTGTTTGGGTGAGAATAAGGGTGAACATACCATATGCTTTTGACAGTGCAATACACTGCAAGTAAAATAAACACCTGCTGCCTCCCACTCACTTATAGATGAGGGGCAAAAGAAATATGAATCTCCTATAGTGATTATGTCTTTGATTGGGTGGGTGACCACTGCACTATGATGTTATGCAATTGACCTTCCTAGATACCACTCCTTCTCCATTTAAGCCACAACCCCTTGGGAGTTTGTGTGTAGATGAGGATGAGGTGATGGAGGAGATGCAAGGTGCACACTTTTCAGTGCTGCACTCTTTCCTTGTTCATTTGATCCCTGTTGCTCTAGGGTCCTACCATCACACAGCTCTTTTGGCCTAAATTCTGTGGTAAGAAACTGCACTTGGTGCTATCATGTTTGTTCACACATAAATGTATGATCATTCCATCAAATAATTTGAGTAGTTTTGTCCACTACTCAAATGCAATGAGTTGTCAGCTGTGATTCCTGGTTCTGACAACTGAAACATTTTTAGTTGCTGTGTGAACCAGGTATTGCAGCTTTACTTTCTCCTTACATCACTTTTGTGAGGCATTTCATCTTTACGATCTTACAATGTTAACTTCAGATATTCAATTGTCGGACCAGCCCAGGGACTGGACCCATGCATTGAGACTGTTTGCAACTGAGCAGATCTGGTGTAGACTATGTTCAAATACAATTTATAATATCAGTTCAAAATTTAAGACTGTAGTTGAGCTATCTCTTTAAATGGAACCTGTTAGTGTGTTGGAAAAACGGGACACTTGAACACAGGGAGAGGACAGATTTAGTGACAAAGAACTTCATGTAAAATGAGTCTTACAGGAGGTATGAATGTAGACATTTTGCCACTGCTGTTGGAATTTAGTGTACTGGTGGCATCAAGTTCCCAGCTGGAAAGGACAGTTTATAGTATAAATCTGGCAATTCAGAGCTGTTCTTTGGGTGTTCACAAAAAAGTTGGGCATGTCTTTGCATTGCCACTTGTGACTCATGTCTCCACCCTCATGCCCTGGCTTGAATGTGCTCCAAGTCTCCCATTTCATGTGGTGCCTATTTTCCAGCCATGCTGATTTTACAGTTGTTGTCCTGCAGAACAGCCTGAGCTTTACATTTTCCTTTTTGATTTCAATACTTGTTTCCATCTGGCTCACTGTTTTATTACCACAATTGAAGTTGTATTGTAAAGCCATGCCAAGAATCTGGGCTCTGTGGTTAGCAATGGAAGGAATTAAATCCTGGAGTACTGTAGACTCTGATCTTCCTACTGGGTTTGAGATTTAACCTAGCATTTCTCTTGAAAGGTTTTTGTACTTTTTCAGCCTCTGTTCATTTTGCCATCTTTCATTGTGGCCAGTGATGTGTAGCAAGCTTCATCAGCTGTGCTCTGTTGAGGCTTCAGAGACCCCCCCCCAGCACAAGCAGGCTGGTGGCTCTTTGTGTGCAGCACATGAACCAGAACAAGACCACAGCAAAATCTATGGTCTAATGCTGGCTTACGGACACCAATACATTTCTTGCCCTATTTCTCCTGTATGACCTGTGTAACAGAGGATATCCCACAAAATGACCCACAGAATGTCCCTTATAACTTTTATGGTAAAGGACGTAAGAGCTAGTAGAGTACCTATGTTTCTCTGACTGGCAAATATTGCCTAAGAATCTGAAGTATGGCTGGTCAAATGCAATGTTCTATCATAATTCTGAACACAATGAAATGGCATGTCTGTGTGCACTAAAGTAATATAAGAGGACAATGTCATAATTCACTCAGTATGATATGGATTAAAGTATGCCACACAAAAAAAAATATTTATTGCATGGATGTACAACAATCATACGTATATATACTGTATATGTATTTAATTCACACAGAATTTATTTTGTTTCTTTGCATCTGATTTTCTTTAAAACTGGATTTTGCGCATATATTGACATTTACAAATGTAAACTCTGTCAGCTCTGTCAAAAAGTCATTTATATGGATGGGAATCAAATGGGTTTTGTGCGTGTGTGTAAAATTTTGATTTAATTATGGGTGCTGATTTGTGCTGAATATCAATATGATATCCTCCCATTAATGACATAGCATAATAATAGCTATGCATAATAGCATTTTAGTTTAATTCCATTATCCATTTCTTTCCCTCATAAGTTGCATACAAAAAACATTTTACACAATCTTTGTTTTCTTGGAATTGTCTTCCTGTGTTATGTATTTAAGAGAACAAAAACAAACATACTGTATATGTATTCATTCGCTCCTTGTCAGTATTTCATTTTGGGTGGTGTTTGAATGGTGAAGTTCTACAGAAAATTAAACCCATGTTTCATCACATACTGTCAGGACTCAGGCACGGACTCAGACGCGGACCACGAGTGCTCCAATTACAGGCGTTTATTAGCAGAATCCTCAAACAAGCAGGCAGTCCAAAAACAGGCAGGGTCAAAATACCAGGTAAGCAGTCCAAGGGCAAAACAGGGATCAAAAACAGAAACAGGCAGGGTCAAACCTAGAAGGCAGGCAGATCAGGCAATCAGGACAGAAGGGCAGGCAAAAACGAAGTCGAGGAACAGGCGAGGCAAAAACCAGCAAAATCCAAACAGGGTAAACAGGCGGGAAACGAGACAGGCAGAAACACTGAAACGATCTGGCAAACAACACAGAGACAAGCAGGGTAGATATAGGGCTGGGCTGATTAGAAGATGGGAAGCAGGTGTGCAGGCAGGCGGGTGGAGACAATCAGGTGGGCGGAGACAGGGCGGAGAGCAGGGCAGGGCTAGAACACAAGGAAAACAAAGGCACATGGACAGGGAAAAACAAAAACACAACAGCTAGGGGGCGGGAGCCCTGACACATACATTCAAACATCCTAATCCATTTCTAAAACACTACACTTCTCTCACAAGGTGACACACAGAATCAGAGGACAATAATCACTTGCAAGAGGAGCAAACACATGGGGGAACTGGTGCTGGTGAAGTCAAGGCTCTGCTGTTTGTCTTGCAAATGATGTTTACCATGTTTTGTGGGAGTTCTGGGATATGTCTCATGCATTTTCAGTGCCCTGTTGACAGCATGGGCATAAACAGCTGTTAATCAGGGTCTGCTCCCCTGGGTGCAATGTCCATCCCCATCCTCACTACATTCTCATCCCCACCACACTTCGCTGTATGCAGATTGACTCTAATAACATACCCTTTTCTAAGGAATGAAGCCTTTGTGCATCTGAGGATGGGTCTTGTAGGGCAATGCACGCAGGATATAAAGTCACAATTCTGATTTATCATCAACCAAAACCATCACTGTACCACAGATGGGTTATTTTTAAGGCTTGCAACAAGGGATGTGGAGAAGTGGTATTAGCATTACATTTTGCCACTGCTTACTTTTTTGTTCATTTTTTTCATCTTGTAGAAAGGGATATTCCATCATATAGAAATAGACTGACAGAGCAATTAGGTAGCGATTCTTAGCGAATGTCAATACTATCTGTACTACTTTGTATATGCACCTATATTTTGCTTCTGAAATGAAATGAATTTCACTGCTGTACCGGGTCTAAATGAAATGGAAATGGGACAACACTCCTTATTTGTACAAAGATCTTGCCTTCTAGAGCCAAATACATTTTGTTTCCTCCTTCCATTTCTCTGCACCCAGCATGTTGAATAGTATGTTGTGCAATTATAACGTTATGGAAAGGTAAAAGGTCTTTTTGTGATGTTAAACCTGGAAACAGCACCTCGATGTGGCATCACTTGACCCCCCCCCCCACACACACACACACACACACACACACACACACACCTCTACCGCTGGCTGTATCCCACAGAATTAATTTCACTGGCAGTGCACATTCTCAGCCACCACTGTGGCAAGCAGGGGCAGTAATTGATGACACCCTGATCTCACCATTGCTCCACATCTGCTTCTTGCTGAGTAATTGGTCGGTGCTGTGTGAATGAATCCAATAGGAGGGTTTTCCCCTCAGTGCTGTGATTGTCCACACTCAGGGGCTGGGTTGCCCTGCAGGAGTTCAGTAAGGTATGTCCACCACGCTTCCTTCTGCTCTGGGGGGGCTCACGTCATATGCCACATCCTGCTTATCTGATGCAGAAGGCCATGCCATGCTGTCCACTGTTTTCAATCAGAGGAGACCATGGATGTAGAATGTTGGCACGATGATGGTCAACTTGTAAAAGTAGGACACATGCTCATGAAATATTACTGCTTCTAAATGCACAAACAACTCCGTATAAGGGTTAAGGCCATTACGTTCAGTGGAGTGCAGTTCATTTATTTATGTTTTAATGTAGTGTTTTATCCAACATTAATCTCAACAAAAAGCAAACAACTCAATCTGTTATGTTTATTCAATAACCTGACAACCTTGTCACATTTCAGATTTTGCAGTGATGCTACAACAGTGTGTATCTTCTTTTTTAAATCTACTCTTATATGGAAAAATGTCAGAAATGTGTATGCAATGACCCCTGAATGTAACTCATAAAATTACACAACAATGCTAAATTAGATGAATAGATTGCAATACACTTGTGCAAAAACAAAAGCTTTAGAGATTAAATCTGTAAATGCCACCAAAAGGAATTTCTATCCAAAATCATCCTCAGTTTTCTTTGCCTCCACACCAATAAATAGTGGCTATATAGCAGCAGCAATGCTGCTGTTTTAAGGTAGTTAAGAAAAAATACAGAAATCCCACCAAACTACATACATGGGTAGTACAAAAAATATTCTAAAAAAAATTGGGCTTGTGTGCAGTGTGGTCTTTGCAAATGTGTAAAGCTTCTCTAGTATTGAGGATGACGCAGTGCTGAGACTATCGCGAGACAGCGGGTGAGATCTAACATGGCGGCCCACTGAACTCTAACCAAACACAACACTAACTTTCGCCCAGATATCTTCAATTGTTGTCAGCTTCATCATATCGGATTATTTGCCTCCCTCAATTCTGGATAATTTGTTCACCTTCATCGACAAGTACTTCTATAACATGGACATCATGGCAGAACCCAGAAAGAAACAAGCAAAACGAGACCGATCCACCGAAACCGAAGAAGAAATCACAACAATCAAGGTCAGTGTACTCCAATCTATTAACAGCAAACTTTCCATATTAGAATTACTCCACGATGACATCAAAGAGTTAAAGGCCAGTCTCGAATTCTCACAATCACAAATCGAAACACTCATACAAGAAAACATTGAACTAAAAGAAAGTCAAAAACCTATCCACCCAAGTAACACACCTCACCAATGAAAATCGAACCATGAAGGCAACTATACTGGATCTACAGTGCCGCAGCATGCATGATAATCTCATCTTTTCTGGAATACCAGAACAAACACCCGACGACAACCCAGAAAAAGCCCTGAAAGAATTCTTGGAAACAACCCTCAAATTCCCGAAAGACACAGTAAACGAAATAACATTCCACCACGTTCACTGCCTCACCTCCAAAGACAAGAAAGACAATAAAGACAACAATAAACCAAAGAATCCACCTCCAATAATTGCAAAGTTCGAACATTACAAACACAAAGAGCTTGTCAAAAGTAGAGGCAGACTACTGAAAGGAACGTCGTACGGGATGAACGACCAATTCCCAAAGGAAATACAGGTACGGAGAAGAATCCTCGTCCCGATTATGAAGCAATT